>NC_090448.1:713430777-714067652 GCF_031143425.1 Pleurodeles waltl
CCGCCGGCCCAGAGGAAATGTTAGAATGGCCGCCGCGGTCTTGTGACCGCGGTGCGGTCATTTGGCGGCGGAACCTTGGCGGACGGCCTCCGCCGTCCGCCAAGGTTAAAATCAGGCCCTAAGATGTGTACCAAGCAATGGCAAAGCCAGTTGGTATCACCAGTGCAAGAGCTATTGGCTTTGTCATTGTTTTGTTTAGCTATATTGTCAGGGATCTCTTAAATCATGGTAAAAATGGGCTGGTGTCCACAGCCCCCAACTCCTAAGGGGCCGCAGGGAAAGTGAAATTACTCTCTAGCTCACTTCTGTGTATTTCTGTATTTAAATCTTTAACGTGCCATCCAATATAGTTAGGCAACGCAGGCCTTGAATTAGCAAAAAAAGAATCATAACATTTCATATTTGTTTCAAACAGGGGCCAGAAAATTATTTCTTGCCCAGGGCCTCCAAAATCTGCAGTCAGTGCTGACAGAGCCACAGCAGTTTTTCTTCTTATACTTTCAGCCATGTTGCACAGCAGTTGTGCTGCTACACAACATGGCTAAAAGGCCTTCACAGAGCCAAAAGCGTTCACATAAGCAAGACCTATTGGCTTGCCAATGCTTGTTCACATTGCTTCCATGAGCAGTTGTACCTTTCAGACTCTTATGAAGTTTTAGGGCTGCATAGTATCTGCCTGTTATCTGCTGACCATTGGATGGATTTTTCAGCACTAATGTTACTGCCTTTACAGAGATAGTCCACAATTTTAATTTCTCTTCATCTCTCTTAGATTCTCTTGTCTGTTGAATTTTCAGTCCTCAATCTTTGTAAGTCACCAGTCATGAAATTAGTCGCTGCAGACACTGGAATTACATCAGAAATTAGTCTTTTCACAGTTCTTAGCGGGATCTGTCTACCACATTTAAGTTCCATTATTGGAATCCTCGTAGTTTGTAGCACTGTGATATTCCTACTGGGTTTTAAATATTTCCAGAGGTTTAACTGTTTCCAGTTGATACGCGAGCACAGAACAATTGGCCACATTGAAATAATTTCAGATGCTTCATTTATTTTAATTTCAGTTCAGGCTAATGTTTCTCTCAGTCTTCCAAAGGGTGACTGTTGTGCGATGTGATTTCTCTTGCTTCCTTTTATCCTGTCTTCCTCTCTTGTTAGAGTTTTGTAGCTCCTCATCTTACTCTTCCTCTTGTAGCTTCACTGCCCTGGTATTATTGCCATTTGATTGCTTGCAAGAGCTGCATTATATCTAAAAGAACACATTTCTGTCATTCTGTAAAGCTAAGTCGCTCTCTGAGGAACTCACTTCTGAGCTCAGTTAATTAACTTTCTTCTACTGCAACTTTCTCCTTTTCTTCCCGTCTCTGTAGCTGTTCAAAACTGTTGACGGGTGTACGGATCTGTTCTTCATTGTCATACTATTCTGTGAGACTTCCTTTGTTTCTTTTTTTAATCCGTTTCATATTTGCTCCAACTGCTTTCTCCCTCTGAAGTAATATTTCCCTAGTATCTTCCCTCAACTATTTTTTTGTTTTTTTTCCTTAACTGCCAGTTTGGTCAGTGAATTAAAAGATCACTCGTTTATCATATCTCTCAGTTGTAGCTTTGAGTGTTTGTTAGATAAGAGTGGTACCCTCCCTACATCAGTGTGTCTTTATGTAGTCATACATTTGCATCATTTGTATCTCTTTTTCCAGTTAAGTGTGGATTTTGACAGCACAGGTGTGAAATTGATTTTGTTAACACTATTCAAAGAGTGACCTTTGGATCTACCTCTTTCAACAATTTGTTTTCTTCTGCTGGACTATTTCTGCCATTGGATTGAAACCGTAATTTATGTCAATGTATCTGATTTGAATATGCTGAAATGTAGCATGTATCAGTTCCTTCTAGACCATTGTTGAATACCTCAGGTGTAAGTCTAAGTTTGGGTGCGGAATTAAAGACTGGTCTGTGCTCATCTATGATTCTGGTATGGCGTTTCTACATTTGTATCTCATTCATTTAAAAAAAAAAAAAACACTACATAAACCTGTATTATGTCCTGCTTTATGGAACACCTGAGAGGTTGCTTCTGGACTCCATACATTTTCCCCAGAGTATAAATGAGATATTCCCTAGTTTCCTGGAAGGATAAAGCAGAATGAAGTTTGATGAAAGAGGCATAGGTTGACGCCCCAACATTAAGATTTAACCATATTGCATCTTTAACAATCTAAATTTGGAAGCACAAGAGTTTTGGTGTCTTCCCAGTTTCTTTTTCACGATTATGTGGAGGAGTTGGCAACCTCTGATAATTGCAGCTGTAACATGATTTATGTTACGCTGGCGAAGTTAAGGTTCTCTAGATGTCTGTTATGGTTACACTTGTGTGTTATTGAAAATGTAATCTCTAAATCTATAATCGTCTGTCTGCAGCCCAGAGCAAATCCTTATACAAATTTTGACCCAACAGACGCCTAAATCCGAAGCTCAGTAAGTAAACCCTTACCATCATTCCGTTACGAAAGAAGACTGACAACTTATCAGCTTATTGAAGTTGTTTACATTTTTAACTTTCCTTATGATGTTGTTCCACGTGTATTATTTCTGTATTAGCCTGTTGTGTCTGTCCGGAGCCCTGCAGTGGCTTACTGTAGTTTAATAGTGTGCTCCTATTGATTCTTGCCTGGTACACAAAATATCCACTTTCTGCCATTCCTGATGTTGCTTCGTGTCAAAGTGGGAAATGGCACCTTGCTGGTTTGTGCTTGGGTCAAGGTCTTTGGGGGTGTTTGTGTTTTCTGCACAAGCCTTTTTAAATCGTTTTTTTTAGGTAGAGCGTAAGCGTACGACCTGGTGTATACTTAAGTATACTTCTACTGTTGGTTTAAAGCAATTTCATTTGTTGGTTGCAGTGGCCTTTAAAGATTCTTGCTCGCTAGTGGTCAGTTCTGTCTTTTACTGTTTCAGAGCAGTGACCAACTACTGTATTATTCCACTTTGCTTTCTTTATCTGTTGCAGCGATGGCCTACTTTGGCATTTCTTTGTTGCTACCTATTCACTTTGGGTGTTTTAGGCTGGTTGCTGCCTGTGTTTTATTGCAGCATTCTGTTCTTCCCTCCTCCGATGTGTGGCTGACATTTGTTTTGGCTTTATTTCAGTGCTATCATCGTTTACCTCTGGCTCCTAAAATAAGGTTATTTTACAAAAAGAAACACAAACATTTAGCTCACTGCTCACGAAAACCACAATATACCCTTTCTGGTAGAATGTAACTAAACCTAGAAGCAATGATGTGAAACTTGAAGAGACTCATATGGAGTCTCTCTCTCCTTAACCCACTCCCTGCCAGCCCTCAAAGACATTGGCACACAGGGCATTGCTTATCTCCTTTATTTAGGCCATAAATCTTCTCAGGTTGCTAGGCTCAGTTCATTAGAGCTTTGTTGAAATGTGAGACAAAAACGCTTGTAACATACAAACACTGTCGTTGGCCCAAAGGGTGAAGTTCTCTTTCTGTTCACATTCAGTATATTTTTTCACCTTTGCTTTGCCAACATTGTAGACCGACTCGGCCTGTCTTCTGTATCCCTTGAACGCCTTAATATCACTGAGTTGTTTAACAACTTTGTGAACAGGTTGCAGCTCACTGATGTAGTGCCATAGTCATGCATAGTATTACAGTAATGCTCTTTCATGTAGCTGTCATTCCAATTTAGCCAAATCAAGTAACATATTGTGTCAGTTATGTTCATAGGGCACAGTTCTCCTGCATTTTAGCTTTCAGACATTCAAATACTTGTATCAGTCCCTGTCACTGGAAGTACCAGGTTACTTTTTAGGGCTAGTACAGATAAATTTCCTTTTGCAGCTACATAAAAACCATACAGTTTAGTAACAGTCACCATAATTAAACAAGCATTTTCAATGCAA
The DNA here is from genome assembly GCF_031143425.1 of Pleurodeles waltl. Lineage (NCBI taxonomy): Eukaryota > Metazoa > Chordata > Amphibia > Caudata > Salamandridae > Pleurodeles > Pleurodeles waltl. The sequence continues at coordinate 713,434,694 of NC_090448.1, forward strand.
CGGGTCTCGCATTTGCTCGAGTTAGAGCTATTAACGTTGTAAAGAGAAAAAAAAAGGCAGCACGATCACACTATGTAAAATGCACCACGATCGCGCTGCGTGGAAAATAAACAGATAAAGTAGTCCGGACCCCAGGCTGAATGCATCGAGCCTCGTATGTTTTTAGTAGTTTACCAGTGCTGTGTAGGTGGGCTAACACCGGAAAATGCATGACTCATGCATGCCTTTCACAAATGAAAGCAAGCAGATTTTAAAAGGCAATCCCACAAGCCAATGTAAGTGACTGACATGACATGGGCATGGTTTGAAGCCCAAAGAGAGATTACCGAATGGACAGAACGCTTTGCACTCACCCATAAAAAGGTCCAAACTTGAGCCAATCAGAGGTTGCACTGACCTCCACTCACCAAAGGAGGGCGCGGGCGTCGCGCTCCCGGAGTCTGCAGATGGTGGCTTTGTTTGTTTCTCGTGGCAGCGTCGGACGCCACGACGCATTTCGATATGACAGCAGGTGTGGAGACTTTGGTTCACACCCCTTTTGAAATACCGTATATAAATCTGGACGACAGAAATAAATCAGTTATACAGACAAAACAACTTGAAGAAGATGTCATGTCGAGGCGCGTCGTGGTGTCTGGTGCTGTTGTGAGAGGTGGATGAAGTTGTTGTCTGCGGACTCCGGGAGTGGGACGTCTGTGCCTTCCTTTGATATATGAGGGTTTCTAGTCTTTACCCTTACATTGCACCAGCAGGAAGGCGCGTTGCTTTTAGACCAGGTGTTCGTGGATGATATATATATATATTTATATATATATATATATATATATATATATATATTTGATGGCATGTGTAGCTGCAGATACTCATGCTTTACATAAGTCCGCCAGTGGTGGGCTCTGAGTGTTGAAAGTTGTTTTTCGAGTCACAAGATCGAGTGACTCCTCCTCTCGGTAATAGTGCGCACGGGCATCGAGTCCTTTGTTAGTGTTTTCTTTCCGCTGTCTCGTTCGGACGTGTTTCCTCTTGCTCCCGCAGATCTCAGTTCGGTACTATCTGAACTTCTCTTCTTTCTATAAACGTCAGTATCGTTTTTGATCGCGTTTTCTCACTTACATTTGATCCGATTGTAATTGTCAAGATCAATTAAATGCCCTTTAAGGGCGTCCGCGCCCTTCTCGGTCCTACTTCGACTCGTGGTTGTCAAATTATGTCAGGCTGATGGAACGGACTCTGTTTCGCTTTTGCCATTGGTATCATGCCAAGTCCCCATACACCGACCAACACTCTGTGTGCAACCTCTGTCTTTCTCTGGCTCACAGGGAGGAAAGCTGTGACGTGTGTCTATCCTTCTGTTCGAAGAAAACTGAGGGATCGAAGAGCACTTAGGTTGGAGATGGCGTCCAAGTCGTCGGAACAAACGTCCAACATTGTTGGAGAAGAACAAGCTCAGACTGCAGTTTCTATCCCAGTCTCTGATTCACACTGAGACTCAGATCGGGACAGTCAATCGATTCCAGCAGCACAGTACGTGAGTACATCAGCCACTTCCCATCACCTAAAAGGAACCAAAAAGACATCAGCACTGCTCTTGGGGAAACCACTCTTTGCCGGCCATGGTCAGACCTGAACAAATACATACCGATGACCATTCCTCAGGTTCGACACCGAAAAAGACCAAAGTGCATTAGGCACAGACCCAACAGCGTTCCACACCTGTTCTGTATCAAAGAGCGGAGACTTCCACCTCAAAGCTCAAAACCCTACCATCCATTTCGGAGCCGAAAAAACTGACACCCACTTTGGAGCCAACATTCTCGGCCTGACACAAACATTCAGTCTCCAAACTTTCAGAGCTAAGACCTGTGGGTGGAAAATATGCTCCAGTTAAAGATGAGTCTTCAGAAATAAGGCCCATACTTGAAGTGATGGACGCTAAGCAGCGCAAAATCCAAACTTTAAAGACACTGGAAGGATTATTGCTTCTCCTCCTTCTACAACTAAAAGGAAGTTAACTTTCCAAGAGCCTTTAGAAGCTGGGCTTCCACCTGCTAAGATATTTAGGCATAAGGAGAAACCAAAGGCAGTACATCAGCATTCACCACCACATTCTGCTTTGCTTCCTGCTTCTCCACCACCAGATACTCCACCAACACCACCTTCACCTACACAATTTTCTCCAGAATCCCCTATCTCTACACATGGGGATGATTTGGGTGACACTTGTTACAATAAAGACCCGGGGGATTTATATGATCCAGACCCTATTCCTGCCAATGATTCCGATTTATACCCAGCTAGGCCATCTCCACCTGAAGACATCACTGCCTACAATCAGGTCATAGCTAGGGCAGCTGCATATCACAACGTGCAGTTGCATTCAGATCCCATAGAGGATGTTTTTTTTATTTAATACACTGTCAACCACTCACAAAGAGTATCAATGCCTACCAATGCTCCCAGGCATGCTTACACATGCAGATGACTTTTTTTAAGGAGCCAGTGAAGGCTAGGATTATTACACCAAGGGTGGACCAAAAGTACAAGTCTGCACCTTCAGATCCACTTTTTTATCAGGCAACAATTGCCACCTGACTCTATTGTTAGTGCAGCGAGGAAAAGGGCAAATAGCCAGTCCACAGGAGATGCGACTCTCCTTATCTGGGGGGAGGTGCAAGTTTGATGCAGCAGAGAAGAGTAGCAACTCAAGCTGCTAATCACTGGAGAATTGCAAACTTTCAAGCTCTATTAGCAAGATATGATAGAACTCATTGGGATTAGATGGAGGAGTTCTTACAGTACCTTCCCCCAGGACTCCAAAAAGGGCACAACAGGGAGTTACAGAGGGCCAGGCTATCTCAAACAGTCAAATTAGATCTGCCTTGGATGCAGCAGACACAACAGTAAAGGGGTATTAACACCAGTGTGGTTATCAGAAGGCTTGCATGGCTAAGAACTTCAGAGGTCAAACCTGAGATAAAACAGACAGTACTCAATATGCCTTTTGATAAACAATACTTATTTGGTCCAGAGGTAAATACCACCATAGAGAAATTAAACAAAGACTCTGAGACAGCTAAGGCTATGGGTGCCCTTTATACTACACTTGCTTGGGCAACTTTTTTGTAGGCCCCAGTTCAGAGGTGGTTTTAAACCATCAACCTCAGAGCCCTCCACATCCAAACAAAAGCAAGGACAACAATTTTACACCAGCGGTATTTCAGAGAATCTTACAAAGGAAGCAACTTTAGAGGTAAAGATAAATCCACCACCTCAAGATGTGCCTCCACCTAAACTGAAAAGTGACTTTCTGTACATCCCCACACAGTATACATCTGTAGAAGGAAGACGGGAACATGTCTACCAACAAAGGCACAACATTACAACAGACCAAACATTCCTCCTTGCTCGCACAGTCTTTCTCTGGAACACCTAAATTTGTTAAAACAAGAAGTACAATCACTTCTACTCAAAGGTGCAATATCCTCAACAAGGGGCAGGAGTATACTCTTTATACTTCCTCATACCCAAAAAGGATGCTAATTTCAGACCAATCCTGGATCTCAGACCTCCTCAGTCAGTACATCCTCTCAGGGCATTTCCACATAGTATCTCTTCAGGATGTCATTCGCCTACTAAAAATACAAGACTACATGACAGCATTAGATCTAACAGACTCTCACTTCCACATTCCCATACATCCAGCACATTGCAAATACCTAAGATTTGTGATGGCAGGCAAACACTACCAGTTCAAAGTGCTACCCTTTGGAGTATCAACAGCACCAAGGGTATTCACCAAATGCCTTGCAGTGGTTGCAGTATACCTCAGAAGGCAACGTATACATGTCTTTCCCTATCTGGACGACTGATTAATAAAAGCCAGCACCATTCAAACCTGTCAACAGCATACAATAATATCTTGACCAGAACTGATCAATGATTTCCATCTCACATGCTACAACTATGCAGGTGACACACAAATACTACTTAAATTAGAAGGCCCCAAAAACATTGAAAACTCAGGAATCTTCAGTTTCCACAGTGACGTTGATCAGTGGATGACCTGGAGCCATCTCAAACTAAATACCTCTAAAACAGAAATACTCATATGTGGTGACTGGAAAAATGATGACCCTTTGTGCGTCTGGCCTGACGACCTCGGACCACCTCCTCAATTATCCAAGGAAGTTAAAAACCTAGGAATCACCATGGATTCCAAGTTAACTATGAATGCCCAAGTAGACAAATTAGCACGCACAAGCTTCATCACCTTAAAGACTTTACGACGCATCTTCCCCCACCTCGGATTTCCACACAAGGTGCAAGCTACTATCTCGCTTGTACTATCCAAACTGGATTATGCCAATAGCCTCTACCATGGATCATCTCTATCTGTTATGAAAAAACTACAACGTATCCAGAATTCCGCAGCCAGGCTACTACTACATATAAAGCCGCAAGCCCACATCTCCCCTGCCTTAAGAGCACTACACTGGTTACCCGTTGCCAGAAGATGCACTTTCAAGCTGCTTTGTATCACCCACAAAGCTATACATGGAACAGGACCGCTTTTTATCAGAAAGAAAATTACCAAATACATCCAACAAAGAACCCTCCGCTCAAGATTGGCACCCCGCCTTAGAATACCACCATACAAGAAAAAGACTATAGGTGGTACATCCTTCTGCGTCCAAGCAGCCAAACTATGGAATTCATTACCCCCAACTATAAGAGCCACAGATAACTTTCTTGTCTTCAGAAAACTACTCAAGACTTGGCGCTTTCCTTCATAACCACCTTTTTCAAACAACTATGAACTGCATATGCCTATGTGGATAAATATTTTTTTCAGATTATATGTATATTTCTATTTATTTATAGTTTCTTTGGAAAATATGTATTGCTACTATGTCATAACAATAAAATACACACACTCTTTAAACTGTCTAAGTATTTTTTACCCATGATTCTAATTATGTATTGTATGTGCATATGTGTGTGTATTCATGTGTGTGTGTGTGTGTGTGTGTGTGTATATATATATATGTGTGTGTGTGTGTATATGTTGTTTCTGTGCTTGGCATGTTCATGGATCATTGCATGGCTCCTGGTTTTTGGGTTGTTATACTAGATATCTATGAATATCTGCTCTCATCTTATCACACTTATCTACTCATCACTCTTATGTCATGTCTCTATCAAACTATCCTTAATTCTCACTCTGACTCATCCCAAATCCCTCCTACCACTTTCATCTCCTAAATATCTCTGCCTAAGCTCTTCCCTCCACCTCCACATCTAACTCACCAAACCTCACTCTACCTCTGTGACCTCCCACACAACCCTACTAAATTCTCCTGCATTCATCTCACCCTGCTACTATGCTCTCCCTAACCCTTCCACATACTCTTCCCCCTCTGCCCCCCTTTACTCATCCCAAGCCTTTGGGTTGAGTAAATGAAGGATATACTCCCAATTAACACTTCTGGATTTCTTTCCTCCTCCACCCCTCCATTACTCCAGTCAATCTAACTAACAAACTCTCATATCCGCAGCTCAAATTAACTCATAATAATACTAAAACTGTACTCATTATTTAACGATACTAATCCATCACTAATTCTTGTTGGGTTCCGGAGTTGCGTGCTACTCATCGAAAAGCGCTTCGACGCCTCATCAGGGGTAGTAAGCGCTATATAAATACGAATACAATACAATACATCACACAGCTCCATGGAAACTGCAAGTAGTATCTGTGAAACCTTGGCAGTTTTTACTTTAGTCTTACTTTATTCTAAGGTTGATAAAGTGACTCAGTTACTTCTCTGTAATCTTCATCACTCCCAGTCAGAGGGAGATACCAACCCCCCCAACCCAGGGCCCATCTGGCACCTGGACAGGCTGTAAAATTAGCTATGCAGGAGGAGTGATGCCCCTCCAGGCTGGACACAGCCCTAGTGCGACCAGCCTTAAGTGCACACAGCCTAGGAAATTCCGCCATTTTGTGTGGAAGGGAAGTTAGGAACTCTGGACAGGATGATGGCCTCCTCGCACAGGAATTGGTCATCTATGGGGATATAGTGACTCCAAGGGTAGGTAGGACATTGACTACTGCCCCTCACTCCCCTTAACGCCCCCCCAAATGGAGTATTTAGGGGACCCCCAAATGCCAGTAAAACAGATCTGTGCTGGACCCAAAAGAAGGAGTGGACAAGAAGCCTGCTGATCCAGATAACCGAGGAGCATGACTGACTAGACGCCAACCCTGCCAGCCTTCCCGCTGCACCTGACCCTCAAAGAGCATCTGACCTGCCTTGCTGCTGCAACCTCCAAGAAACTGGGAGAGCTGCCAGTGCTTTACATATCGCCAAGAAGTACTACCTTGGAGTAGAGGAGCTGCTCTTCTGCATCTGCAGGCACTCAAGAAAGAACTGTGAGGACTGGGACTGCCAAAAGAACAATGCCGGACATCATCACTGCACCTGAGCCGCCTAGCCTATGCTGAAGTAGGCCAGTGGTGTCAGTGTGGTTCCCAGGCCCTTCAGAGACAAAGCCCACCCCAAACTTGCCCTCTGTGGACTTTTTCTGATAGCATCTGCAGCCCGATTCTGCAGACCCCACTGCAACTGCAAATGACCTGAGGACAAAGACTCAACACCTCAGGACACCTCTGTACTTGTCCGTCCTTGACTGAGGAGAAGAGGATCGAGGGTGTCCCCATGTCTCCCAGCTTTATGAGACCTAAGTTCACTTGTTGGCTTGGTCGGACTGGACCCCTAGTCCATGCTTGCAGACTATTTCTGTGGGCTCCCCTTCCACCACAAGGAACTCCAGCACCAGACCCGATGCCAGAAGACACCACTGCACCCACAGCCCGAGAAGAAGTGGACCGACAGACTCCCCACATGCCCAATGACCTCAAGAGTTGAGCCCTGCTGTGGGTTCCCCTGGACTGATCTTCTAGTCCATCCCTGCAGCAACTTTGTAACCAGACTGATCCCCATTGGCTTGCATGGGGCACCCAACACTGAACTGGAACCCTGCACATGTCCGTCCCAGTGCCACCCAAGGTGACCTGCTGGTGTGGCCTTAGACCTTGCCACATACTTACCCTAAGTCCAGGAGATTGGTCCCGTAAGTCGCTGTACTATATTTGTATGCAGTGCTTGTTATTCATCCTTAGGATAACATTACAACATCTGAAAAATGGCAGTAACTTTTAAAAACTCTAAAGATTTCTAACTCGAAAGCACTCACCTGATTATTGTGATCTTGGTATCAAAAGATATATAAAAGTATATGTTATTTGTATAAATTGGTGTTGGATTTCTTTATTGAGTGTGTGTCGCACTTACTGTATGAGTGTGTGCCTTGACATGCTTAGCACTACCCTCTGATATGCCTAACTGCTCGACCACACTAATCAAAAAGAGAGCATCTGAGATTTCATTTGTGCCTCTGTGATACCTCTGGGAATTGCTTGGACTCTTTGCACAGTGCACCTCATTTTGGTCCACTATATAAATAGGCAGCTTCCTACACACATGGTACATGGGAGTTACTAAGCCCCAACAGTGGTGGTTGGAGTTGTTCATCACTGATGTTTTGGGGCCAGTCCTACTATAGAAATTCAAACTGGCCACGTACACCCCTACTGCGCTTGACTCTCAGGGTAAGGAGAGCAAGCAGTGCAAGAAGTGTAGGGTGTGGAGACTCAGAACTCACAAATCACATAATGGACACTATAAATGACTTTTCAGACCTGTGCTTTGCTTTCAGTAAAGAGAAATACTTTAATCACACCAACATTTAAAATGATACATTAGGAAAAAGTAGCACTACTGGAATGACCACTCAGCAGTCTTCAGGGTTCACTAACCACATCTGCTAGCTCACTATGGCTACAATGAAGCAGCGTTCCTGAAGTCTGTGACCCTCGGATCAATCTGGTCACTCGACTAGGCAGTTCTGATATCTGGGTTTCAGGTATTACTCAAAGTCACACCAAGCAGTTCTGTTTAGCCAGTTTGCCTCAATGTTTCTGAGGGATTTGTGTTACCTCATTAACTAAGCACAGGATTCCATTTGTTCTCAGCATGGGGTGGGCAGTTACACTCACTGTCCCTACTGCTGATCCTAAAGACCCACTTCCTTCTCTCTGAGTCGTCTGGTAACAGGTGCAGCGTTTCATAGAACGACATCTGGCTCAGGCACTTGAATTGGGAAATCCATTCCCTCCGATCCAGATGAGTTGCAGTCCTCAGCTATGGTGAAGGCAGAGTCAGAACAGGTTCCTTGTCTTACTTTGTGGTAGTTGCAGAGGTGGGTGTTGATGTGAGTATTTGTTGACGAATGGGTTATTTTTTTAACATGGGAGATCGGTATCCCTTGCGGTTACGCAGGGAAGCTCTGGGCACACTCCTCGGGGCAAACTGGTTCTCCTGGGCCATTCCTGTCCTGGACTCAGCAGCTGGGCTTCTTGTCCTCGGGCAGACAGCTCTGCAGGACAAGGCACTTTCATCTTCCCCTCTCAGCAGGCAGGAAGAAAGGCTTCTAGGTCTCAGGCAAATACTCAGCTTCTCCAGCAAGGCGTTCGGTTTCAGGCGATGACCATTCGCCTTTGAAAAACATACTTTCAGTGTTACAATTCCTGGATCACAGCAGCTGTTCGAATACTCTGAGGAGTAACCTTGTCTTTGGTCAGGGAAGCAGCTTGGACCTGGAACCGGGTGGGAAAGTTTGGATCCCACTTATATGCAGAGTTTTGAGACGTGATGTGGATCCACTAGCTACAGTTCCAGAACCGATTTAGGGTTGTTCCTTTTTCATAACTTAATTGTCTTACTGTAATATAAGATAGCTCGTAGGTAGCAATGATGCTGGCTCCAAGCAGAAGTACACATAACAAGACATAATAATTTTGAAGCTCTGCATCTCCTTCATACTTCAGCATATGCTATATAACTTGCAGATTATAAAAATGTTTCTATCTCAGTCAATCAAAAGTTACTGAAAAAAATAAAACAGTGCCACTTGTACTGGGACTGCACAGAGCAGACCTATTGCAAGAGTTAACTGGTCATATTTCAATTGCTTGTTGCTGTGATCAAGTGTTACATTTGTACTAATGTGGTGCATGTTCTACTCAGACAATAGCAATGTGACAAAATAACAAAATAGCAAACATTACTGTCACAGAATGTGCCACATTATTCCGCATATTTTTTGACGCATAATTTCTTGCTTTGTGATCTGACCTTCCATCACGGCCTTGCTTATAATGAGCCCTAGATAACACAATAACATCTTTGTTGTTTGTAATTACCAAATAACTGGTTTACTAAGCAGGTATTAGAATCATTCTGATTTGCATCAGAATCGTTGGGAACAGGTGAAGGAGTATACTTCGACCGTTACTAGTAAAGAGGACATTTCAGATGCAACTTTTCTATAACCCTTATTCTTTAAATGGGTGTTTAGAACAACACATTTTAATAATGCTTTTATAATGAATTGTATGGTGCTGGCTTTTGTGGAAGCCTTTGTTTTGCTACTAAAATGAAATTTAAAAAGCTTCACTTTTACATGTTTCCTTGTTCCCGATTTCTTTTGTATTGTAATTGGATTGTAATCTTATTTATATAGAGCTTACTACCCCTGACGAGGCATCGAAGCGCTTTTCAGTGAGTAGCACGCTACTCTGGAACGCAACAAGAATTAGTGATGGATTAGTATCCGGAAATAATGAGTACAGTTTTAGTATTATTATGAGTTCATTTGAGCCACGAATATGAGAGTTTGTTAGTTAGATTGACTGGAGTAATGGAGGGGTGGAGGAGGAAAGAAATCCAGAAGTGTTAATCGGGAGTATATCCTTAATTTACTCAACCCAAAGGCTTGGGATGAGTAAAGGGGGATGGAGGAGGGAAGAGTATGTGGAAGGGTCAGGGAGAGCATAGTAGCAGGGTGAGATAAATGCAGGAGAATTTAGTAGGATTGTGTGGGAGGTCACGGTAGTAGAGTGAGGTTTGGTGAGTTAGAGGTGGAAGCGGAGGGAAGAGCTTAGGCAGAGTTATTTAGGAGATGAAAGTAGTAGAAAGGATTTGGGATGAGTCAGAGTGAGAATGGAGGATAGTTTGATAGAGACATGACATATGATGATGGGTAGATAAGTGTGATAAGATGAGAGCAGGAATTCATAGATATCTAGTATAACAACCCACCCAGGAGCCATGCAATGACCCACAAACATGCCAAACACAGAAACAACATATACACATACATACATACATGTATATATATACATACACACACACATATGCACATACAATACATAATTTGAACCATGGGTAAAATATACTTAGTCAAACAGGTTTAAAGAGTGTGTGTGTATTTTATTGTTATGACATAGTAGCGATACATATTTTCTAAAGAACCTATACATAACTAGAAATATACACATAATCTGAAAAAAATATTTATCAACATAGCCATATGCAGTTCATAGTTGTTTGGATATGGTGGCTATGAAGGAAAGAGCCAACTCTTGAGTAGTTTTCTGAAGACAAGAAAGTTATCTGTGGCTCTTATAGTTGGGGGTAATGAATTCCATAGTTTGGCTGCTTGAACGGAGAAGGATGTACCACCTACAGTCTTTTTCTTGTATGGTGGTGTTCTAAGGCGGGTGCCAATCTTGAGCAGAGGTTTCTTTGTTGGATGTATTTGGTTATTTTGTTTCTGATAAAAAGCGGTCCTGTTCCATGTATAGCTTTGTGGGTGACACAAAGCAGCTTGAAAGTGCATCTTCTGGCAACGGGTAACCAGTGTAGTGCTCTCAAGGCAGGGGAGATGTGGGCTTGCAGGTTTACATGTAAAAGTAGCCTGGCTGCGGAATTCTGGATACGTTGTAGTTTTTTCATAACAGATAGAGATGATCCATGGTGGAGGCCATTGGCATAATCCATTTTGGATAGTACAAGCAAGATAGTAGCTTGCACCTTGTGTGGAAATCCGAGGTGGGGGAAGATGCATTGTAAAGTCTTCAAGGTGATGAAGCTTGTTCGTGCTAATTTGTCCAATTGGGCATTCATAGTTAACTTGGAATCCATGGTGATTCCTAGGTTTTTAACTTCCGTGGATAATTGAGGAGGTGGTCCGAGATCCTCAGGCCAGACGCACAGAGGGTCATAATTTTTCCAGTCACCACATATGAGTATTTCTGTTTTGGAGGTATTTAGTTTGAGATGGCTCCAGGTCATCCACTGATCAACGGCTCTGAGGAAACTGAAGATTTGTGAGTTTTCAATGTTTTTGGGGCATTCTAATTTAAGTAGTATTTGTGTGTCATCTGCATAGTTGTAGCATGTGAGATGGAAATCATTGATCAGTTCTGGTAAAGATATCATGTAGATGTTGAAAGGCAAAGGTGAGATGATTGACCCTTGGGGGACCCCTGCTTTTGTGAAGTAGGGTTCGGACGAGAAGGGGGGCGAGTGGATGATATTCGATCTTTTTTGAAGATAGGAAGTAATCCAGTCGAGAGCAATCCCTTCTATGCCGGCTTCGTGGAGTCTTTGAATTAGGGTGTCATGGTCAACCGTATCAAAGGCAGCCGAGAGGTCCAAGAGAAGTAGTGCAGCAACTCCATTTCGGTCGACTGTGTTTTTAAGATCATCCCAGATTGCTATGAGTGCCAATTCAGTGCTTCTTCCTGGGAGGAATCCAGTTTGGAAGTCTAAAAGTATAGAATTGTCTTCAATGAATTGTGACATCTGGGCAAAAGCTGCTCTTTCTATCACTTTGCCCAGGAAAGGTCCATTTGTGATTGGTCTGTAGTTGTTGGGGTATTGCCGGTCTAGGTTTGTTTTCTTTAATAAAGGTCGTATGTATGCCTTTTCAGTTCTACAGGAAAAGTTCCTGAAGTTAAAGAGTTGTTGATGATTCTTCTTACAGGTGTGGCAGCAGAAGTAGATAGAAGAATGTTCTTGAAGATTTGTGGTGGGCAAGGGTCAGAAGGGCAACCAGAAGGTCTGCTTGCTTTGACCAAATCCATAAATTCATCCTGGGATATTTGTTTGAAGGACTGTAGCGGTTGGGTTGGTTTATTCTTAGAGGGTATTTTCGGACAGGGGTTGGTGCTGATGGTTTTCTACTGTTTTAAATAGGAGTCCAATGTGTCTGCCTTGGTTGTGTAGTGAGCTGCCAATTTTTTTGTGAAATCTTGAGTAGTGGGATGACTTCCTTCTATGCATGTAGGTTTTCGAAATTCATTGAGAATTTTATAAAATTCCTTGGTTGTAGATTGAGCATTTTGAATTCTGTTTGAGAAGTACCTTTTTTTTAGCTTTTTTGATTGATGATTTGTGTATCCTGTTAAGTTTGTGTAGCTGCAGTTTGTCTTGACTGTTGTTTGTTTTGAGCCAGGTCCGCTGCAACTTTCTGATTTGTTGCTTTATCTTTTTAAGTTCTGTGTTTCTCCAAGGTGTTGGTTTTCTTTTGTCGTGTTTAGTTTTTCTGAGTGGTATTAGGAAATCAAAAGCTTCATGTAGCCACTCATAAAGTTTTGACACAGAATTAATTGTATCTAGATCTGTGTTGGCTGTTAGTTGTGTTTCTAAGTCATCCAAATTGAGTTTGCTCCATGGTCGATAGGTGCATGTATGTAAGTAGTTGTGGGGTGTGTTGATTTGTGGAGTTGTATGTCGGAAAGTTATCAAATGGTGGTCTGACCAAGTGATTGGTGATGCTATGAATAGTAACTAGTTCAGGCTTAGCAAAAATGACATCTAGGATGTGACCAGTGATGTGTGTGGGATTGTGTACAATCTGATGTAGGTTCAATGTGACTAGGCCAGTGGTGATAGCTTTTGGATGACGCATATTGGGTTTGTCAAACCAAATGTTTAGATCCCCAAGAATGCATAGGTTGGAGTATAGTGTAGTAAGGTTTGAGACTGTGTCTAGAAAAGCATCTGGGAATGTGGAGTTGTTAGGTGGAGGTCTGTAAAGGAGGAGAAAGTTACAGGAGGAAGTTGGAGTAGGTTGGCATCTGGTAAGGAGGGCTTCACAACCTTGTAAGGAGATGTTGTCTGTTTTACTGAGGTTCAATGCCGGTTTGAATATAATAGCTAGTCCACCTCCTCTCTTGCCTATACGGTTTTGTGTGATGGTTTGATAGCCTGGAGGAACGGCTTCCTGCAACACTGGGGCCATGTCATCTCCCAACCAAGATTCAGTTATGAATAGTAAGTCAGGTTGTGTGTCTGTGAGCAGGTCGTAGATGTGGTGCTTGTTTTTTCAGAGTGATCGAGCATTTATGGGCTGGCAGTTTAGAAAAGGTGTGTTAGTGGTAGTGTTGTTTTGTTTAGGAGAAGGGTAAGTAGTATAATGTGAGCTTGACATAGTTTGCTAGAAAGCAAAATAGGTGTTGCCATTCATTGGCTGTACTCCTCACAACTCCACCCCCTTTCTGGCACACCCATTTTATGGAATTCCAAATCAGAATTTTACGTATCCAGCACAATCTGAGGAACAAATGTTAATACACACCACCCAGAACACAAGCATATGACTAGTACTTCACACAGAATTCTCTGCAGCAGGTCCACTGTCACACTGTTTTACTGGGATTTGATGTGTTGATCTGCAAATTGCATACCAATCTCTGCATCAGCCAGGTTAACCCATCACATATGTGTGAGGAGCTCCCACCTCAACTGTGTGGTTTCTACCCATCACTCTTCTTGATCCACTTGGTATCCCTTCAATGCCCCCCCATTCTTAATAATACGAGGGAGCCTTTGTTGGGATTGGTGATGGCCACTCTTCATTCTTTTATAATTGTAAAGCGACATTACATAGTACATCAACATCGCATCTAGTGGTCATAAACATGTTGCATGAATGCATCCTGTCTATACTTAGATTTATTCTTGACCGTTAACCCAACCTGCTCGTGGCCATTGATCGAGCACTGCCTTTTCTCCAAAACTGGCTTTCCTGATCCGCTACGCCAGAGTTTCTCAGCTACCAGGCTCTTCCATCTGCTACCGTTGGGTGGCCCCTGTGGCCCCCCGCCTGCAAGTACTGTGACTGCCCGCTGCTGACCCCTTTGCAGCCCCCATTGCTGGCTCTCTTCATGCCGCTGCCTTAAGGCATCCCAGAGATCTTATTGGAGAAGGACACGTTGATCTGCAAATTGCATACCAACCTGTGCACTCACTTAGGTATCTCACTGGGTTACAAACGTGACCCACAGGGGTCTCTCATGAATCTTATCATCCTCCGACTTGTTTTACTTGGATTCTTATGTTACCTTCTACAGCGGGATGTACTGGCAGACCGTTGGTTGTTTAAGTACATTTAAGGATTTAACTCTAACCTGAAACAAGAATAGGTCTGCCACTAAGGATTTATCACGTGATATGTTTTATGAAATCTTGATAAACTGTAAGAGATGGGCTTTCTTATCCATGTTTCTGTACATATATTACTCAATAGTTTGCAAATCTCAATATTTCTGTTTTCTACTAATTTTCCCTATTTCCAAAAGGAAACGCTAGTCTCAAATAATTTACTGGTTTAATCTTTAAATTGTAGAATTAATGTCGGGGCTTGATTGACACATTTTTAATTCTATTTTTATTGGTCAGACCCTAATTATTGACTATTGACCATTGATTAAAGCATCATGAAATTGTTGTTGAATAATTTGAATTAGTATGTAATCCTAAACGTGTTTTACTATTGAATTCATTGTTAATAATCTACCACAAAGCTGAATTTCAAATGTACTACCATCACGGTTAGCATCAGCAGTCCTCATAATCTGCTAATCTATTTGTGCTGAGATTTTCTATGTGACCTGTCCTTTACCCCTCACCCAGATTACAAAGTGATCTTTGCAGCAGGTGCATTAACCCATCATTGTTGGCCTTTAGGAAAGAGGTTCGCAGTGTTCATATAGATCTGTGCAGCAGGTGCAATAACCTATTGAGGTATCTGACGGGGATGCTTACCCCCACCCTGCATGTTCCGGTCTGATCTGAAGCGATGTGGATTAACCCGCGTAGTCGCCCTGGACTGAGGGCTGCTGTCCTGCAGCACTGCTCGCTAGCGCCTATAGCCTTCTTCCCATTCATTCCTCCTCTTTCCCCCGATACACGCACATAAGCCCTCCTCCATTGCCCTTCTCCCTCCCTACTCCCCTCCCTCCCGCCAGCAGCTGTGACATCTGAGTCAGAAAAAACGGCGAATCTCCCTCGCTCGGTGTGTGTCTCTCCCACTGTGGACAGCTACATCCTTTCGGGGCTCGAAGGCACATCTAACCTGGATTTTTTAGGGGATGTGAAATCTGCGTCTGGGTTGTTTCTGGTGGATTCGACTCGACACCGGGAAGCTGTCCCTCCTCGGCGTTGGCGCTTTCCCTCTCTTGAGGTGCTGCTGCTGCATGTTGTCGGATTAGACCTGCCCTATTGTCTACAAAGAAGCGTCGCTGGTACCCGGAAAGGGTCTGCAGCCCAGGGGAAGGTAGGTTGCACCTCGCACCCATCACACCCCAGCCCCCCGTCTGCAGGAGAACGCCCTCCCTGGGCGCCCCTTGTAGGTGGAGGTGCCGGATAGAAACCTTTTGTCACGAGGGAGCTCTGCTCAAATCCCCGCCTGTTCATTAGCGGAAGAAGCCCGCAGGGATCAGAGTATTGAGCTGGAAGGGGCCGCTGCGCCCCGGTGGCCTCTCGAAACGGGTTCCTCTCGCCATTCATTGGTCTCGTCTTGGTTCTAGTAGTGCACGCTGGGTTCCGTGGGGGTTAGATTCGCCACTAGAATGTCCCTTGTTGTGGCTTGGTTGGCAGCACGCAAATGATGTCCGAAATCACACGCACTCGTTGGAGCTGGCTCCAGGGGCTAACGTTTGTTAACTGGTCAAATCGGATTTCTGCTTGTGATAAAAACCCATGGCTTGTCCGTTACTGAAATAAGCCGGCGGCTTACGAGGTGTCCTAGCCAGCGTCACTCTCTGTTTATTATTCACTGCCATTTTATCGTATTCCTCATCTGTTTCCAAGCCTTGTGGGAATTCCAGTTGGCCAGTTATCGGATGCCTTAGCTGGGACCCGCTTTGTAAATAATGGCGTTTCGAAATTTCTGGTTATACTTCGATTGTCACCCTGTGTTTCTCTTGCAAATATATCTATCTACTATATTGTGCTTATTGTAATATAATATTTTTGAGTGCTCATACAAAATAAAAAAAAAAAAAAAAAAAACAGGCGAGGTGAACAGAAGCCTTCCATTTGTCTAGTGGTGGTACTTCAGATATTTTATAGACCACAAATCTGAGGAGGGATAGTACAGTGGCCCCGGTGCCCCTTTCAGCCTCCCATGTGATGGGACAATGAGAGCTTATTTGAAAGGAATGAAATCGAGGCCTAGAAACCCCTTATTGTTATAGCCAGGTTCAGAGAAGAGGCTTTGCATTCCTAGGTAGTCCTATGAAGATAACTCGGTGTCTCAGTGCGCTTGATACATCTGACTTGCAGGTCAAAGGTTCAAATCCTAGCCTTTCCAGCCTGCCCCGTTTCTTTATTGTCAACAAAACGAGGAGCGTTGAGTTCAGTGATAAAGATACCTGTTATTTACTACATTGAGAGATTATTCGTTTTGTTGTGAGCTCGCTATAAAATGGTCGATGTTAATGCACTCCTATAAAAGGTAGGGCAGAAGCTATTGTGCTGAATCACGGCACGGTGACAGCGGTGTTGCTTCCACACGTACAGAGGCGTAACAAAGGCCCACCCCTCAGCCCGCGTGTTGGTGGGGGGGCGAGCCCCAGGAACACCCCCCTCAGCAGCACATTACATTGCACGGGCGGCAGGCCCCGGACTGAGTCCAGAGGGAGGGGGACCCCCCGCCCCCGGGACTTTGCAAGGACCCCCGCCTCAAGTTTCGTTACGCACCGCACATGTCTAACCGCCTCTGGTGGGGGTCGGCAAACAGCTAGCGAGGAATGGTTGTTATGCCAATTGTATCAAACACGTTGCTCGCTGTTGTTTCTGGAAAGGTAACTCCCAGAGTCGCTTATTTTCTGTGCACCCCTCCCACATTCCGCTCAGACATTTCCTGGTATGGTGGACCATCTGTCATATTTTTAAGGGGGTGCCATTCGGAGGGGATATTTCTGCAGCGTATGTTCTTCAACGTTGTTCCGGTGCTAGTGATGTTTCTTCCCTTTTCAACAGAGAAGGGTGATCCTCTGTTGTGAGATTCGAGGCGTTGGTTGGAGGCTTGAATTTAATGTTGAATTTAAGATGTATTCCTACCTTTTGGGTTTTGAGAGCTAAATTGTTTATTTTTCTTTTGAGATCTGTACTTAATTTTTCTCGGCGTCGCCTCAACACCCTGTGATTCTTGGCAAATCACTTAATCTCCATGTACCTACCAACAATGAATGTGTCCTTGTGTAATGTAACTGGTGCTCATATAAAGCGGTCTAATACTTTCGGGTCGAGTTCGCGCTGTATAAAACTGCAAAAAATAAAATAAAACTCAGTACGTCCTTTCTGTTAGCTGAACTGCACACATTGGAGATGGGGAAGTACTGAGGTCAAGGGAGAGGTAAGTAAAGGGGCTGAGGTAAATAATTAAAGGCTGACCGATGTTGCACGGAATCGTACTACAGTAATCAAATTATGGCAATATCATTTATCCTCAGATAGAGATGGCTGTTTTAAATTTCTTCTGAAACTTGAGATTTCTTTCCGGCTTTGAGAGTTTCAGAGGATAAGTACTTGTACGTTAAAGCTGTCAATTCATTGTATGTGGAATTTAGGTCCAGCTCAGTGTTTGCCAGTTTTAGGGATATGCCGTGACTGTATCAGGTCTTTAAATGTCTTCCATTGGAAGCATTTAGTGAGCATACCAAGATTCTAAACATGTGTAATGCAGCAGCGGTGGGAAACAAAAGTTGTTGGCCACTGTTGATACATTACAGAGTAAATCCAGACTGCTCTCTCGGCTGTCAGACAGCCTGTAAGCGCAGTACTGGAGAGAAGAGAGCACAGGTTCAGGTGGGTAGGGGCACACAGTGTGGAAGAGGTGGGTGGTTCACTCATAACCTCTTAGAGCCTCCCCCGCCATTCACTGTTACCCATAGGTAATTTTATTTGTTCTATCCTTTAACAAGGCCAGCTCTGTATATTACATTGTTTTAAGGGTATGAGAGAGGTTTAAACATTTTGTGCACAGTCGCCGGTTTGAATGCAGGTTCTTTAAGGCAGGTTGGCTCAGTTTATCTGTTACATGTTGAATTGTAGTCTGATAGTTTTGTTGTAAGTGTTTTGCAGTTAAGTGAACTGAAACAGTGGTGGGTCTGTGTGGCAGGCATTTGCGTAATCTAGTCTCACTTGGATTGAAGTCTGAATGAGGGATGCCGGAAAAGGAGTCAGAAGAAGGCAGGTGATATTTTTAGCCATGTTGAGGTGGTAACTGCAGTTCATCAGAGGTATATTTTTATTTGCTTGGAGAGGTTGGTACCTAAACTGTGGTCTAGTTGTGCAAGTATTGGTGCTATTCCCGGGTGACTGGATTGTCTAGTGAGGTAGTGAGCCTATTTAAATAGTTTTTCCCTTTAGTAGACTTACATTAAATTCCTTTAAGGCCATATAGCGCAGGCTCACTTTAAGACATAAACAGATTGTTTAATTTATTGGGGGACCACTTGCTGCAGTGAGTTTCAAGCCACTGAAACGAGTGACATGTTTTGTGTCATTAACATATATTTGAGTGTTGAGGCCAAAGTGATTTATGATGTTGAACAGTGAGCACAGAAAGACATTAAACAGGAAAAGAGGAAATGGATATAGATCCAGCTCAATTTGTTTCCCAACCAAATGCTCCATGATCCTATGGTGATGATAGGGTTAAGATAGAAATAGATTGATATATGCATATGTGTGTACCAGGACAATCAAGGATGATAAGGTCTAAATTGATTTTTTTCAGCAGTTGAATGATAGCACCTTGTGGCAGCTGCATGGTATGTATGTATATACCAGACAATCTCAGTTATACATGTTGGAGCGGTTAGCACTGAAGCTCTAGCTCTGGATCACCAGGTACCGCTGTATGATCTGAGTAGTGAGGAGAATGAAACAACACAGATTTTCTCACTGTTGGAACTATCCACTAATGTGTTCTTTCACTTGGTGGAAAACATTTCGGATGAAAGTAACATAGTAAAAGGTTCTGTAATGTATCGCTGAACGAGAAATGCTTAGTCTGACACTGAGACTTGTTTATTTTTAACCTTTTTACGAGGGGGCATGAATACAAATTGTGTCCAACTAGTGGCCTAGTCTCACACAATTTTAAACTCTTAGGTTTCCTCCGTTTTCACTTCGCTCTTCATATACACTCTTTAGCATACAAAACACTCCGTTTTTCTCAGGGTGCATCCCTAGGCTAGACAGAGAAGAAGATGATAAATCATGCCACAGTATGTATCTGATTACAAGTTGAGCTGATAATTTGGTCTTAAACCCCTGTTTACGCATGGGAGCGTAGTAAAGTGCACTAGAGGTGCCCAGGGCCTGTAAATCAAATGCTTCTTGTGGGCCTGCAGCACTGGTTGTGCCACCCTCATTAGTAGCCCTGTAACCAAGGCTCAGACCTGCCACTGCAGTGTCTGTGTGTGCAGTTTTAAACTGCCAATTCGACATGGCAAGTGTACCCACTTGCCAGGCCTAAACCTTCCCTTTTACTACATGTCAAGCACCCCTAAGGTAGGCCCTAGGTAGCCCCAGGGGTAGGGGTGCAATGAATATTTAAGATAGGACATATACTAGTGTGTTTTATATGTCCTAACAGTGAAATACTGCCACATTTGTTTTTCATGTACAAGGCCTATCTCTCTCATGGTTAACATGGGGGCTGCCTTTAAATATCTTTAAAGCGCAGATTTCCCTGGAGAGCAGATAAAAATGTGGAGTTTAGGGTCTCTGAACCCACAGTGTAAAAATACATTTTTTATTGAAGTTGGTTTTTAAATTGTCTGTTTGAAAATGCCACTTTTAGAAAGTAGGCATTTTCTTGCTTAAACCATTCTGTGACTCTTATAAACAAAGTAATGGCTCACGTGCTATGTCTCATACGGTTAACATATATTTAAAACCGATCACAATAGTTGTACTTAGCAATAGCAACTTCAAATTAAATTTTAGAATTTCAAGAAGACTAACAAACCAGTTAGTAAATTTTATGTATTATAATTATGCACAAATTATATAGAGTCAGTATAACATAAATTCAATAACAAATTCATTCAACATAAATTCATATCCAAATATTTGAATCCATATTATTTCAGTGTATCGTAAATTCAATAGTAAATTCATTAGACATAGGTGCATATCCAATTCTATGAGTCCATGTTGTTTCCCTATTCCAGATATGTATCCAAAGTTCCAAGATCCCAAAATATAATCAATATGGTTCAATCCGATTCAAAATTATCCACATACAATATGTCCGTCCTGTAGTCAGTCAACACGTGTTTCATCCGGGGGGTGCCCCTGGATTTCATCAGGACCTCCTACAATAATGTTATAAAAAAAAATAACATTATATAAATTACCACAGATTTAAGATACAGTTCCACAATTATATCATTATTAAATGCATAATGTATGCATTGGAAACCATATATAATTACAGTTACTGAAATATTCTATAAATCTTAACTTAGTTATTCCTACTACAAAATGTCATAACATCATCATGTAAACAAGAATTAAAAATTATATTCACTCAAATTGATCAACATAAATATATTCCAAATCTCAATATGCGTGATACCCTAACAAATATTCCAAATAATAGCCTAAAGCATCTCAGTGTAGGTTATATCTATACCACATACCCTACCTGCCTCCACCTGTGAATACTAGTTATATATCTGTGCATCTTACCCTATATAGTGTCTCCTTTTATTACATATTTAGTCGAACTTCGTTGATATTGTTACCTACAATAAATATGAATGGAATTTGTGAGGAATATTTAAAAATTAAAGTGATTCAAAGATATAAAGACCTCGTGTAGTCACTTACCCGATTCTTCAATAAACCATAGCGACGCTTAGCGAGTACGCGATAGCGTGTGTCAAAGCCGACACTGCGGAGCTGCAGACGCTTTATGCAGCTACCTTCAACAAAATAGAAATAGGACTATGCTAACCTCGTCCATACACGCGGTAAATATAGAAAACGGACACTATTGATAACACTACAGACCTACGAGATTCTTGTAATTCTAAACTAAAGCTAGATTAAGTGTTTCTAAATTAACCCTTCACTTAAAATTAAAAGAATTTCTACATTCTACTATATGGAGACTATTCCTAAAGATATAATAAATATATAATATTGTTAACAAAAGTATTCAATGTTCCTATATCTATGTTTCAAAATTTAACATGTATTGGAGACTTCCCTAAAACTATCCCCACAAATTAATTATTAATCACCTAAAAAGTACTCTAATTCGTAATCTGTATTCAAACCCCTTTCTACGGCTCCTAATTTCAAAATCCATCGCGATTCCATTCTTCTAAGGGCTAATTCCCTATTACCACCACGGGGATTAACTTCGCAGTAGTCAAAACCGAAAAATTTGAATGTCTTATAAATTGTCTGTGCGCTGCATGATTTCATATGACATGCTATAGGATAGCGCTCATCTTGTTGATTTATTGCCCTCCAATGTTCTGAAATTCTAACCTTTAGTCATAGAACATATTTTATTTAGGAGGTCAGTTAGTTTGATGGAACATACGCAGATGATCATTAATATGATCGATCTTATTCTGAATAACAACTACTTTCTTTTTAAAAAAGAATGGTATAAGCAAAAACAGGGCGTAGCAATGGGCTCTAAATTTTCGCCATCCTATGCGAATTTGTTCATGGGGTGGTTTGAGGAAACTTGGATTTGGGGCTCTGGTGCAGCAGATTGGCACACTCATATATTGTACTGGGGACGGTACATAGATGACTGTTTCATGATATGGACAGGAGATGTGTATGAACTGGAGAAATTTTGTAAATATTTAAATGGTAACACGGTGAACATTAAATTCACACATAAATATAGTGAAATTAAATTAGAATTTCTTGATGTGGAACTGTTTGTAGAAAATCATAAAATAGAAAGCAGACTATATCGCAAACCAACCTCATGTAATACTATATTGCACGCTACAAGTGCCCATCCACAACATCAGATAGAGGCAATACCACTTGGAGAAATGATCAGAGCTAGGAGGAATTGTAGTTTGAATAGAGAATTTTTAGAAGAGATTGAAAATATGGGACAGAGATTTCGAGCTAGAGGTTACTCAGACTCTCTGATTAATAAATCAATACGGAAAGCGAAAAATATCTCACGCAAACGTTTATTAGGTCTGGATATACATAAGAGGGATACTAATGCTATAGTTAAGGAACAAAGGATCAGAATTATATTGGACCACACAGAGAAGTCCAAAATACTTATTAGGAGTATGAAGAAACACTGGTCTTTACTAATTCAGGATCATGCACTCAACAAATTTATAGGAAACAAACCAGATGTAGTATTTAGAAGGGGAAACACCCTAAGCAATATACTTAGTCCCAGTTACCCATTGGAGAAGACAAAGCCAGACTGGTTGAATCAGCGGAACCAAGGTTTTTTTAAATGTGGTTCATGTGCGGTCTGTAAATGGGCTTGGCAGCCTCTGAAAGAGTATGATTATGATAGAGACAAAAGAATAACAATTAAATCACATATAGATTGTAACACTAGATATGTGGTCTATATGATTATATGTAAATGTAATAAAATCTATATAGGCAGTACAATACGCCCACTAAAGGTTAGAATTTCAGAACATTGGAGGGCAATAAATCAACAAGATGAGCGCTATCCTATAGCATGTCATATGAAATCATGCAGCGCACAGACAATTTATAAGACATTCAAATTTTTCGGTTTTGACTACTGCGAAGTTAATCCCCGTGGTGGTAATAGGGAATTAGCCCTTAGAAGAATGGAATCGCGATGGATTTTGAAATTAGGAGCCGTAGAAAGGGGTTTGAATACAGATTACGAATTAGAGTACTTTTTAGGTGATTAATAATTAATTTGTGGGGATAGTTTTAGGGAAGTCTCCAATACATGTTAAATTTTGAAACATAGATATAGGAACATTGAATACTTTTGTTAACAATATTATATATTTATTATATCTTTAGGAATAGTCTCCATATAGTAGAATGTAGAAATTCTTTTAATTTTAAGTGAAGGGTTAATTTAGAAACACTTAATCTAGCTTTAGTTTAGAATTACAAGAATCTCGTAGGTCTGTAGTGTTATCAATAGTGTCCGTTTTCTATATTTACCGCGTGTATGGACGAGGTTAGCATAGTCCTATTTCTATTTTGTTGAAGGTAGCTGCATAAAGCGTCTGCAGCTCCGCAGTGTCGGCTTTGACACACGCTATCGCGTACTCGCTAAGCGTCGCTATGGTTTATTGAAGAATCGGGTAAGTGACTACACGAGGTCTTTATATCTTTGAATCACTTTAATTTTTAAATATTCCTCACAAATTCCATTCATATTTATTGTAGGTAACAATATCAACGAAGTTCGACTAAATATGTAATAAAAGGAGACACTATATAGGGTAAGATGCACAGATATATAACTAGTATTCACAGGTGGAGGCAGGTAGGGTATGTGGTATAGATATAACCTACACTGAGATGCTTTAGGCTATTATTTGGAATATTTGTTAGGGTATCACGCATATTGAGATTTGGAATATATTTATATTGATCAATTTGAGTGAATATAATTTTTAATTCTTGTTTACATGATGATGTTATGACATTTTGTAGTAGGAATAACTAAGTTAAGATTTATAGAATATTTCAGTAACTGTAATTATATATGGTTTCCAATGCATACATTATGCATTTAATAATGATATAATTGTGGAACTGTATCTTAAATCTGTGGTAATTTATATAATGTTATTTTTTTTGATAACATTATTGTAGGAGGTCCTGATGAAATCCAGGGGCACCCCCCGGATGAAACACGTGTTGACTGACTACAGGACGGACATATTGTATGTGGATAATTTTGAATCGGATTGAACCATATTGATTATATTTTGGGATCTTGGAACTTTGGATACATATCTGGAATAGGGAAACAACATGGACTCATAGAATTGGATATGCACCTATGTCTAATGAATTTACTATTGAATTTACGATACACTGAAATAATATGGATTCAAATATTTGGATATGAATTTATGTTGAATGAATTTGTTATTGAATTTATGTTATACTGACTCTATATAATTTGTGCATAATTATAATACATAAAATTTACTAACTGGTTTGTTAGTCTTCTTGAAATTCTAAAATTTAATTTGAAGTTGCTATTGCTAAGTACAACTATTGTGATCGGTTTTAAATATATGTTAACCGTATGAGACATAGCACGTGAGCCATTACTTTGTTTATATGTTATAGGTAACTTATGTTACCAGTTGAGGTATTTGGAGGGGTTAACCTTAGTTTTAGGCTCCGTGCATCTAGATAGTATTAATATATGTAATTAGAAGGTAGGAGCGCCATTCACTATCTTGTCTTAACCCCCTTCTTAACCTACATTCTGTGACTCTGCCTGTTTGTAGATTCCCCATCTGGGTCAGTTTGACAGTTTGGCTGTTCACACCTCTTCTCTAGACAGTAACACAAAAGGGAGCGGGGGTGTAGCCTGCATTTCCTGATGAGCCATCTGAGCTAGAGTGGAGGGAGGAGTGGTCGTTCACACCTGAAAAATATTGTAGAACACCAATAGCTTTGACTAAAACACATCAATGTGTAAAGCTCACAAAGTACTGGTCATTCATAATCCTTAGCAACCACAGAATGAATTAAGCACTGAAGTTAGTAAAAAAAACTGCCTGATAACACAGTGACTTGTTGGTGTTCTACAATATTTTTCTTTTTAGTTTTCCTTTCCAACTGGGTTTTTGTGGAGGTCTACACAGATTTTGTTTTAGCATTATTATGCTTACATCGTGTCATTTTGATGAAATTTCAGCCCTGAGGAAGTCGTTGGGGTCATCCCCAAGATGAAACACGTGTTGGCTGTTCGGCTGTTTCATAAGGACAATATGAACATGTTATTTGGTTGTTGCTGAGTGATACTGCCATACATTGGAGGACGGAATATGCAACCATTTGAAATAAATCACGAAGACTGAAGAATCACACTGGAGGTCTACTATGTCTCTTCTCTTTTCTTCATGGATGGGCTGTTTTTGGAAATCATGATATGTGGCTATGTCAATGATTATCGTATTTTGCCCTACAGGTTCCAGAGAATTTGCTAGTACTAAGACTCGTTACTAATCAATTGACTTCAGCGAGTGCCTCATATGTTATGTTTGTTACTATTGAAAAGCAGGCCAAAATATACATAAAAAGAGATAAAATGTCAATGTTTACAAGCAGGACAGGCTGAAGACAGGGAAATTGAAACAGTCAATATAGAATTTGGACAAAAAAACAAAATCAAATTAAGGCCAAATGGCAAAGTCAGCAATAATTGTGATCCCACAGAAAATCACCAATATAATCAATAGTGATGGAATCCAGGAAAGATCCCACTCTGGCAGGCGATAAGTTAACTGGCTCATCAGTAAGAAAAGAGAGTGAGCACACATGTTTCAGTGGCCCAGCGATAGGAGGCAGCATTCTGTGCAGCGCCAGGTGTCATAGCACCTGGAGCCTCTAAGTCCACAAAGGGTGGCTCATAGGAAGCATCCCACAGCAACCACAATCTCAAAGGGCACATCTGGCAATGAACCCTCATCAAGAACACACTCCGACCCGCATCCAAAGAAGGTAGGTGCTGCAAGGCAAGACACACTTCCAGCACATTTTCATATGGGCACCACAAGCATCGAAAGATGGGCTGTACGCAATAGAGAACCAGTCGGAATGACAGTGACCAGTTTGACTCCAGTTCTTCCAGGAGTGGTGCTACAAAGTAATGCATCATGCGTTCACGACACAGTGAGGCTGGTGGGAGCTCCACCATTCCTCTTTGCTGTAATGGGGCAGCCACTGTGGATGAAAAACAGCAGAATACCGCCAATTAATGCCAAAGTTATTAGGGAATCCCCCCAAAACACTAAAAAATAGTGAGTGAATGTCTGAAAGTATAACTCCAAAGACGGTTTGAAAGGTGCTAACAAAACTGGAACCAACAGCCCTAAAAAATGCACAATCCCAGCGGTGTTGGACACAATAAAGATACAACAAATTAATTCATCGAAATGTTTTGGAAAGTTGGTATTTAATAGGGACTGTACCTCAGCAGAAGAACTTGCTACCTGGAGATCAGGTCTTGCGGGCCGATGTAAGTGCGTAATTTTTTTTAAACAAAAGAGCCTTCAGTCTGCTCAGCTTATTAAAATATTCATTAGAAGTAGCAAAACGAGGTCATATGTCTGCTACTTTTATCTCTCGTATGGGGGAAAAGCGCATTCCTGCAACAAATCATAATTTGAGAGACCCAAACCATGTAGGCAATGCTGGCCCTCATACCACAGCAGCCTTAATCACTCAAGATCACATAACTCCCATTTAAGAGCACCTATAACACTGGGTGAATCAAAGGGTAGGGAATACACTTCAGATAAAAAGCTATGTTCGCTACTGACGCAATACAGTCTCCATGCAAGGGCAGGTGTTGACAAATCATCGAATGGCTCACAGAAGTCTCACATTCGCTGCCAGTAAGAAAGACCTCCTTCATACCATTGAAACATTTGTACGCAAAAGTTAGCTCCCACACCTCATGAATGTAACTATCCAGTAAACTGGAATGTTGAAATGGGCAGATTGATTACACCATGTTTTAACCACACTGTTGATGGAAGTTCTGCCACAGTAAAAGGCACATTTTCTAATTTCTCAATGTTAAACATGATGTAAGTTGCTTCTTTTTTAGCCATTATCTGTTGTTTCATTGTCAAATTAAATGGGGCAAAGAACTCCTTGGAGTTAACGTGCTGCCAGGGTACGCAGCCACTTTTCAGAACTTGTAACATCCAAATCAACTGCATAATGGACCTACGTTAGCTCTATCCATGATGTAAAAATGACATGTCATTTTGAATGATGTCAATTGCAGATGACACTATGGCCCTCATTACAACCCTGGCGGTTTGTGATAAAGCGGCGGTAATACCGGCAACAGGCTGGCGGACAAAAAAATGGGATCACGACCACGGTGGAAACCGCCAACATAGACAGTCACTTTAACACTCCGACCGCCAGGGCGTTAGCAACAAACACCGCAGCAGTCACCGCCAACAGACAGGCGGAAGACAATGTACCGCCCACCGTATTACAAGGCACCAATCTGCCAGCTTTTCCTGGGCGGTACCAACGACATCAAAAGCACGGCGGAAACAGTACACTGAAAGGGAACCACTCACCTTTCGACACTCAACGAAGAACCTGGACACCATGGAGCCCGAACTGCAGGTCCTCCCCATGCTGGTGTATATGCTAATACACTAGGAATTTCAAAGAAGGCGGCGGCGATGACCACGGTGAGTACTGCACCTAGCACACAGGGGAGGGGGGAGGAAAAAGAGAGTGACACACACACGCAACACGCAACACCACCACCCTCACCCACAACACCATACATACTAATAGATCCAATAACATCACAGATACACTCCGTAACCCCCTGGAAGAACGCAAGGACAAAAGGAATTGAGTCAAATCTGTGATATTTAGAAAATGCATATAAAGTTAACGATTGTAAACAACAGTTTATACAAATATGTACAATATGCACAGAGGGCTGTACACTGTCCATTGCAAGTGTCCATGGACCAGTGGCCCAAAAAATCATGGGCGAAGCCCACACTTGACTCCTGCCTCACAACGGAGAGAACACTGCAGGGGCATCAGGTCGAAAAAACACTGGCACCTCAGGGGGAAGGGGAGGGGGGCACCTCAACCGGAAGATGGTATTACGCCACTACTCCTGGAGGGGGCAACATGCCCACAGCGATGTCCTGGGGAGTGCAAAGCCACAGTCTCTCAAGTCTCTCAAGTGGGTGGTTTGCCAACTGCTTGGTCCTGGGCAGTGCAAAGCTACAGTCTCTCAAGTGTCAAGTGGGTGGTTTGCCCACTGCTTGGTCCTGGGGAGTGCAAAACCACAGTCTCTCAAGTCTCTCAAGTGGGTGGTTTGTCCACTGCTTGATCCTGGGGAGTGCAAACCTACAGTCTCTCAAGTGGGTGGTTTGCCCACTGCTTGGTCCTAGGGAGTCCAAAGCCACAGTCTCCCAAGTGGGTGACATGTTTCACTGGTTCTGGAGGGGGCCTTGTGCCCAGTCTGCTTCATCCTGCCAAGGATAGGGGGAGTGGATACATCTCTCCACTGGTTCTGGAGGGGGCTTTGTGCCCAGTCTGCTTCATCCTGCCAAGGATGGGGGGGGGGTGGATTCATCTCTCCACTGGTTCTGGAGGGGGCTTTGTGCCCAGTCTGCTTCATCCTGCCAATGATGAGGGAGTGGATGCATCTTTCCACAGGTTCTGGAAGGGGCTTTGTGCCCAGCCTACTTCATCTTGCCAAGGATAGGGGGAGTGGATGCATCCCTCCACTGGTTCTGGAGGGGGCTTTGTGCCCAGTCTGCTTCATCTTGGCAAGGATAGGGGGAGTGGATGCATCTCGCCACTGGTTCTGGAGAGGGCTTTGTGCCTAGTGATGCTGCACCTGGGGTGTGGCAGTTTACATTTCCTCACCTGGGTGTCTGAGGCACAAAATGAGGTGGGAACAGGTAGCATGATACTCCATGGAGGTAGAGCCAGGCTCCATCCTGCGGCGACCTAGGCTGCAAACTGCTGGTAGTGCCAGTGCTGGTGGTGGTGTCTCAAGCGGTGGGTGTAGGGTCCAGGACGTCTCCTACAGCCTCGGACAGCTGCCCACTGGGGATGCTGCTGATGTCTGATGTAGTGGCACCGGCTGGGCATGTGGCGATGCATATGGCGGTGCAGGTGGGGGTGCCTTTGGCGGTGTCTGCGGCGGAGATGCTGCTGGTGCTGCCCGTGGTGCAGGTGCTTGCAGTAGTGGAGGGAGACACCAGGCTGTCTCCAGCAGCCTCGGATAGCTGCCCACTGGGGATGATGCTGGTGACTGTCGTTGTGGCAGCGGCGGTGCAGGGGGCGGTGCAGATGGCGGTGCAGGTGGCGGTGCAGGTGATGGTGGCGGTGGCGGTGGTTGCGGCGGTGCTTACCGTGGTACAGGTTGCTGGCCTGTCAGGACAAATGATGGTCACCAATCCCTCACCTGGAGGCTCCAAGCTCTGAAAAGCCTTGCCTTTCCTTTTTTTCCCTTCCTCACTTTGGTAGACGCTGCTGGGACCATGGCAATGTCCTCTTTTTGTGTGGCTGAGGCCTTCCTGGGTGGGTCATGCGTCTTGTCCGTGCTGCATGCTGGCCCCTGTAGGAAAGTACCATCTTGCCTGGCATGTTACCCCCATATTTCACTGTATATATGTTGTTTTAGTTGTATGTGTCACTGGGACCCTGCCAGCCAGGGCCCCAGTGCTCATAAGTGTGCCCTGTATGTGTTACCTGTGTGATGACTAACTGTCTCACTGAGGCTCTGCTAACCAGAAC
Organism: Pleurodeles waltl; assembly: GCF_031143425.1. Classification (NCBI taxonomy): domain Eukaryota; kingdom Metazoa; phylum Chordata; class Amphibia; order Caudata; family Salamandridae; genus Pleurodeles; species Pleurodeles waltl. Next base: position 713,464,459 of record NC_090448.1, read on the forward strand.
CTCAGTGGTTATGCTCTCTCATTTCTTTCCAAATTGTCACTAACAGGCTAGTGACCAATTTCACCAATTTACATAGGCATACTGGAACACCCTTATAATTCCCTAGTATATGGTACTGTGGTACCCAGGGTATTGGGGTTCCAGGAGATCCCTATGGGCTGCAGCATTTCTTTTGCCACCCATAGGGAGCTCTGACAATTCTTACACAGGCCTGCCACTGCAGCCTGAGTGAAATAACGTCCACGGTATTTCACAGCCATTTACCACTGCACTTAAGTAACTTATAAGTCACCTATATGTCTAACCTTTACCTGGTAAAGGTTGGGTGCTAAGTTACTTAGTGTGCGGGCACCCTGGCACTAGCCAAGGTGCCCCCACATTGTTCAGGGCAAATTCCCCGGACTTTGTGAGTGCGGGGACACCATTACATGTGTGCACTATACATATGTCACTACATATGTATAGCGTCACAATGGTAACTCCGAACATGGCCATGTAACATGTCTAAGATCATGGAATTGTCACCCCAATGCCATTCTGGCATTGGGGAGACAATTCCATGATCCCGAGTACTGCCAAACTACCTTTCCCGGGGTTTCACTGCAGCTGCTGCTGCTGCCAACCCCTCAGACAGGTTTCTGCCCTCCTGGGGTCCAGCCAGGCTTGGCCCAGGAACGCAGAACAAAGTACTTCCTCAGAGAGAGGGTGTTACACCCTCTCCCTTTGGAAAAAGGTGTCAGGGCTGGGGAGGAGTAGCCTCCCCCAGCCTCTGGAAATGCTTTGATGGGCACAGATGGTGCCCATGTCTGCATAAGCCAGTCTACACCGGTTCAGGGATCCCCCAGCTCTGCTCTGGCGCGAAACTGGACAAAGGAAAGGGGAGTGACCACTCCCCTGACCTGCACCTCCCCTGGGAGGTGCCCGGAGCTCCTCCAGTGTGCTCCAGACCTCTGCCATCGTGGAAACAGAGGTGCTGCTGGCACACTGGACTGCTCTGAGTGGCCAGTGCCAGCAGGTGACATCAGAGACTCCTTCTGATAGGTTCTTACCTGTGTTGCTAGCCTATCCTCCTTCCTAAGTAGCCAAACCTCCTTTTCTGGCTATTTAGGGTCTCTGCTTTGGGGAATTCTTTAGATAACGAATGCAAGAGCTCATCAGAATTCCTCTGCATCTCTCTCTTCACCTTCTGCCAAGGAATCGACCGCTGACTGCTCTGGACGCCTGCAAAACCGCAACAAAGTAGCAAAGACGACTACTGCAACCTTGTATCGCTGATCCGGCCGCCTTCTCGACTGTTTACCTGGTGGTGCATGCTGTGGGGGTAGTCTGCCTCCTCTCTTCACTAGAAGCTCTGAAGAAATCTCCCGTGGGTCGACGGAATCTTCCCCCTGCAACTGCAGGCACCAAAAGACTGCATCACCAGTCCTCTGGGTCCCCTCTCAGCACGACGAGCGTGGTCCCTGGAACTCAGCAACTCTGTCCAAGTGACTCCCACAGTCCAGTGACTCTTCAGTCCAAGTTTGGTGGAGGTAAGTCCTTGCCTCCCCCACGCTAGACTGCATTGCTGGGTACCGCGTGATTTGCAGCTGCTCCGGCTCCTGTGCACTCTTCCAGGATTTCCTTTGTGCACAGCCAAGCCTGGGTCCCCGACACTCTAACCTGCAGTGCACGACCTCCTGAGTTGTCCTCCGGCGTCGTGGGACCTTCTTTTGTGACTTCGGGTGAGCTCTGGTTCACTCTTCTTCATAGTGCCTGTTCCGGCACTTCTGCGGGTGCTGCTTGCTTCTGAGTGGGCTCTTTGTCTTGCTGGATGCCCCCTCTGTCTCCTCACGCAATTGGTGACATCCTGGTCCCTCCTGGGCCACAGCAGCATCCAAAATCCCTAACCGCGACCCTTGCAGCTAGCAAGGCTTGTTTGCGGTCTTTCTGCACGGAAACAGCTCTGCAAGCTTCTTCACGACATGGGACATTCATCCTCCAAAGGGTAAGTTCCTAGTCCTCTTCGTTCTTGCAGAATCCACAGCTTATACCATCCGGTGGCAGCTTCTTTGCACCCACAGCTGGCATTTCCTGGGCATCTGCCCACTCCCGACTTGAGTGTGACACGTCTCCTAGTTCAGCCTAAGCTGCTCTGCTAAGCTACCCTTTTCTAACAGCCTAAGCTGCTAGACACCTCTTCTACACTAATAAGGGATAACTGGACCTGGTGCAGAGTGTAAGTACCCCTTGGTACCACTACAAACCAGGCCAACCTTGGCAGGTGGTGAAATCGTTTGGTCTTTTGCATTTGTAGGTGGCACACTGCCAGCCCTGAAGGGTGCCCCCTTCGATCCTCTCGGACTTGCAGGGACCACAGCGGCCGCCAACTTGGTGACTGAGGTGCTGGCCTGGGATTTAGACATCCTGGCCCTAGGGGAAGGACGGGGGAGGTGTAGGGAAGAGGTCAATGTTAGCCATGAAAAGATTTTTAGACACACTGGGCCAGGAAGATGTAGGGGGTGTGGGAGTAGAGGAAGAGGTAGTGGTTGTAGGAGGTGTACGTTTGCTGAGTTTGGGTGAAGGTGCATGGCCTGGAGGCTGTTGTGAGGTGGATGGCTGTTGAGTGGGTGTGTGCTTGCGTTTGTGTACTTTGGGAGGAGGGCTCACAGACACACTGGGAGTGGACACAGGGGACGTGTGCATGGTTGTGGGGGTGGTGATTGCTCCTGAGGGGTGTGTTGTGATGGGCGTGCTGGTGATGGAGGTAGTGGGTGAAGATGTAGTGCATGCAGGTGTGAGTGGAGACGCTACTGGGAGGGAGGTGGAACGAAGAGGAGGAGGGGGACACAGTGGAGGAAGTGGATGTTGGAATGTGTGCATGAGTATGGTGCTTTGTATAAGTGCTTGTGTGATGATGTGTGGTGCCTATGTTTCCCTGAGCCACTTGTGTGTGTTGATGTGTGTGCATGCTGGTCTGAAGGTGTGCTTGGGATAGGGTGAGGTAGTGGGGATTGAGTCGGGGTAGTGGAAGTTGGAGGGGGGAGGCTGGACATAGGGACAATGGCTGCCATCAGTGCTGAGGCCATAGCCTGAAATGCTCTCTGTTGGGCCGCCACGCCAGAATGAATGCCCTCCAGGTATGCATTTGTTTGTTGCAAATGCCTCTCAACACCCTGGATGGCATTCAGAATGGTTGACTGCCCAACAGTGGAGGATCTCAGGAGGTCAATAGCCTCCTCACTGAGGGCAGCAGGGCTGACTGGGGCAGGGCCTGAGGTGCCTGGGGCAAAGGAAATGCCCACCCTCTTGGGTGAGCGGGCACGGGAAACATGCTGAGCGGCTGCTGGGAGGGCGGTGCTGGTAGGGGCGGTCATGGCTGTACCGTTGTTGGTGTGGGCACAGAGGTGTCCACGACCGCCAGAGAGCTTCCATCGGAGGAGGAATCGCTGTCACTGGTATCCCCTCAAGTCCCCGCCGTGGAGCTCTTCTCGCCCTCCGTCCCACTGGTGCCTTCACCCTCAGTGGATTCACCCTCATGGACCATGTGGGATGCAGCTCCCTCCGTCGCTGGTGCCTCTGCTCCTCTGCCAGATGATGCTAATGCACACAAGGAAAGGGTGACAAAACAAGAAGGGGGGGAGAGACAGAGGTTACACTTGGTCAATGCCAGCAACACCCTATGCACTAGGCCATGCCCAACCAGTCACTAAGGTTGTCACCAGCCCATGGGGTACAATGCCTAACGCCAGTATCTGCACACCTGACACCCACAGGACCCTGCCCAGTAGTAGTTGGCCACTTGTACCATTGGGATAGGACTGCTTCAGAGACTGCACACAAGGGACCTACCCTGCCATGATCGCCCTGGCCTAGGGGCACCCACAGCCTACATCCCCCACCCAGCTAGTTCCTAAAGCGCACAAAGTTAGCTTTCTGAATTTGTACTCACCCCCTTGTGGCTGCTGAGATGCCCTCAAGTGCCCATCCAACTTCGCATAAGCCACCGCGGGAAAATCAGGGGGGTCATGGTGCGACGGGCACCCCTTCCACATTGGGAAGCCAACCCCAGCTGGGCCTCCGCCGTCTTCTTGGTCCTGCGGCGCAGGTCCTCCCATCTCTTGCGGCGGTGCGTGCTCTGCCTGTGATAGACCCCAAGGTCAACACCTCATTGGCGATGGCACGCCAAATACCCTTTTTCTAGTGGTCGCTGACCTAGAGGCAAAAGACAGCGGAAAATATAATTACTCACCTGCCCGGACCGTCATACTCATTGCTCACCAGTTCCCACCCATGCCCTGACGCACATACACTGACCACCTCTCATGCAGCATTCAGACCAGGACGCCTTAGCACCTACCAACATGTTGCTTACATCCACACTACTCCAAACAGGCATTTCCCACACATCATGCTCCCAGTGTACTCACCTGTTTGTCTGGAGGACCGCATAGTAACGTGTATTGGGGGAGGACCCCATCCACCAGTTTCTCCAACTCCTCCACAGTGAAGGTAGGGGCCCTTTCCCCAGGCACTCTAGCCATTGTAGCTTCCAGACTCAGGTCACAGCAGCAGTTGCAGTGTAGGTCCTCTCCTGTTGATGGTCAGGTAGCAAGTGAGTGAATAGCTAGAAAATGTCGGTGACATCCGCGGAGGTGTGTACTGTCACTGATCGTGCCACAATCCAAGAAGTGTGTGCCCAATTGGCGCCTGGCCTGATGTCAGCTAATCGCCAGCCCATAGGAATCCCCCCTCTAGTGCAGGTCCTGTCAGTGCTCCATTTCCTGGCAAGTGGTTCCTTTCAAACAACAGTGGCCATGGCATCAGGGATGCCTCAGCCAATGTTCTCCAATGTGTTTAACAGAGTGTTGTCTGCCCCTGCTGAAACACATGTGCAGCTACATTGTCTTCCCCCAGGTGGAGGATTTGGCCACAGTGAAAGCTGACTTCTATGCTCTGGGACATATCCCCAACGTCATTGGTGCCATTGATGGTACACATGTGGCATGTGTCTCCCCCTCAGAAATAAACAGGTCTACAGGAATAGAAAAAGCTATCATTCGATGAATGTGCAAATGGTGTGTTTGGCGGACCAGTACATCTCCCATGTGAATGCCAAATATCCTGGCTCAATGCATGACACCTATGTCTTGAGGAATAGCAGCATCCCTTATGTGATGGGGCAACTCCAGAGGCACCAGGTGTGGCTATTAGGGGAGGCCAAGGTCCCCACACAGTATAAGTTGGGGTCTGGATATGAGGTTGTCCCTAAGGGTTAGTGTGTGTCTAACAGTTGTCCCTCCATATTTACAAGTGACTCTGGTTACCCCAACCTTTCATGGCTACTGACCCCAGTGAGGAATCCCAGGACAAGGGCAGAGGAACGTTACAATGAGGCATATGGGCCAAAAAGGAGGATTATTGAGAGGACCTTCGGCCTCCTGAAGGCCTTCCAGTGCCTCCATCTGACAGCTGGATCCCTGTACTACTCACCCAAGAAGGTGTGCCAGATCATTGTGGTATGCTGTATGTTGCACAACCTGGCCTTGAGACGGCAGGTGCCTTTTCTGCTGGAGGATGAGCGTGGTGATGGTCTTGTAGCAGCGGTCGAGCCTGTGGACAGTGAGGAACAGGAGGCAGATGAAGAAGATGTTGGCAACAGAACTAACATTATACAGCAGTACTTCCAGTGATACACAGGTAAGAGACTGGAACTCAACTTCACATTTCAGTATACTTTTGGACATTGTACATGGCAGCCTCTTACCCTGTCTATGTACACTGACTGTTCCCTTTGGATTCCCTTTTTTCAGATCTGTGTACCCCATTCTGGCTCCTGTTATATGTACTGCTGCCCACCAACTGTCATACTGTGGTATAATTCAATGAACATAGAAGTTGCAATGCTTTGAGAATGTTGTAAGAATATATCGTCCCAATCATTACACTGACTCCAGTATGGTTTATATTTCAAGGGTGTATACTTTTTGTGCTAAATAGTATGGGGGTAAGTGCAAGGGGCTGGGGTGATGGTGGAGGAAGGTCCAGGATAGAGTCCAGTCTCTTAGTATCACAGGTGCATTGTCCAATGGGGCATAGGAAGGGGTGTAATGGCAGTTCAAGGTGGACAGGGTGACAGAGTGGGACAGAAGGGTGACAATCAGGAGAGTCCTATTTCCTGGGGTCTTAGCAATGTTCTCTGGCTTCTGCCTGGCTCGCAGAGACCGTTTGCGGGGTGGTTCTCCTTCTGCAGGGGGTGAGGTGATGGTGGCCTGTTGGTCCTGTGGCGGGGCCCCCTGTCCACTAGCGTCGGCGGAGGTGGAAGGCTGTTCCTCGGTTTGGCTAGTGTCAGGGGCCCTTTGTTGTGCCACTGCCTCCCTCATGGTCTTGCCCATGTCAGCCAGCACCCCTGCTATGGTGACCAGGATGGTGTAGATTTTTGGGAGGTCCTCCCTGATCCCCAGGTACTGTCCCTCCTGCAGCCGCTGGGTCTCCTGTAACTTGGCCAGTACCGTGCCCATGGTCTCCTGGGAATGGTGGTATGCTCCCATGATGTTTGAGAGTGCCTCGTGGAGGGTCGGTTCCCTGGGCCTGTCCTCCCTGTGTCACACAGCAGTCCTCCCAGCTTCCATGCTGTCCTGTGCCTCTGTCCCCTGAACCGTGTGCCCACTGCCACTGACCCCAGGTCCCTGATCGTTCTGTGTTTGTGGGGTTGCCTGGGGTCCCTGTAGTGGTGGACACACTGCTGATTGATGAGTCCTGGGAACAGAGGTATGGGCCCGCTGGGTGGGTGCTGTGCTGGTGTTTCCTGAGGGGGGAGGCTCTGTGGTGGGTTGGGACTGTGGCAGGGAAACCGACTGTCCAGAGGTCCCTGAGGGGCCAGGTTGGTCATTGTGATCCTGCCGTGCAGAGCTGCTGTCATCACTGTGGGCCTCTTCTAGGGGGGGGGGGCTGGATGTTGGTGGCACCTCCTCTCCGGTGACGTTGGGTAGGGGTCCTGTTGGGATGCAAATGCATTGTTATTGTATCTGTGTGTGCCATCTTGTGCAATGGGTGTGTTTCCCTGTATAATTGTGCTTTCACTGTCACCTTGGCCTTGTGTGCGTGCTGATTATGTGGACTAGGTGAGTCTCTCTACTGGGCATGGGTGATGTGTGTCCATGCAGGTCTGTGATGGGTGTCCATGCATTGTTGTTGCATGCAGGGCTTGGTATTTGGATGGGTGGGTTGTGATAGTGGAATATATGTGAGTTGGTGGAGTGATGGGAGTGAGGGAAAGGGTGGGGTTATGTGATGGCATGGAGGTAGGGTGGGGAATATGATAGTAAAAATGTGACTTACCAGAGTACAGTCCTCCTGCTACTCCTGCGAGGCCCTCAGGATGCATGATCGCCAAGACTTGCTCCTCCCATGTTGTTAGTTGTGAGGGGCGAGGTGGGGGTCCACCACCAGTCCTCTGTATAGCAATCTGGTGTCTTGAAACCACGGAACGCACCTTCCCCCGTAGGTCACTCCACCTCTTCCTGATGTCATCCCTTGTTCTGGGGTGCTGTCCCACGGCGTTGACCCTGTCCACGATTCTCAATTTTCTGACAAGAGTCTAAGGTGTTCTTTACCGGCTGTTAGTGTGGAAGATTTTAATCATTGTTGACATAGTTTGCCCACGTTGTATGTGGTGACAATACCAGTATGTTTTGTGGTGACATAAAAAGGGTCAGGTCTGCCCACTCTAAAACCCTGTGTGGAATTGACAAAACACCCATGACAACCATGTGTGTCCATTGGCCACAATAACCACCCATTGGGACCTTAAAGTGGTGAATTAAAGGTACCTTTCTGGACCCACACATTGAGCTGCCCCCACACATTGAGCTGCCCTATATACATATATATATATATATATATATATATATATATATATATATATATATATATATATATATATATATATATATTTATATATATATATATATATATTTCAAATATGTTTTTATTGTGCTGCAAACAGAGCCAGATATACAAAGAACAATAGCCATGAAGTACTATAATAATAATAATACAGCTATAGGTTTACATTTATGGGTGGAGGTCCTTGTCCTCCACAGGCCATCATAGAAGAAACTCAGAGAGAGAAGAACCAAGAGCGGTAAGAGAAGGAAATGAAACCAGTCACTCAGCACACTTATGTAACAATGGAGATGGTTGAGATGGCAGCATTTGGAAAGTCTTGTCATGCAGCAAGACACAGTTCTCAAAAGTTGAGGAACCATTAGAGTCAAAGCCTGCCAGCATCACTTGTAATGAAGCTGGAGGTACATTTTCTGGTTTGTCTCAACCCTGATGTTATAATATAATTCATAGATACTTTGAATACACACGGAATTTGAATCATTTCCATAGAGCCAAAGATATCAAATGGAACTTTATCCCAAACCATCCCATCCAGAATTGGAACAGGTAAAGTATTCATAAGGGACAAGTCTCTTCAGACCTTATGTGAGGATAAGTAACATGTTAAAACTTTATCCACCAGTTCAACAGCAGAGCACTCAAAAAGGTAATAACCATGCATCAGCAAGAAGAAGACAATCACAAAACCAATCCAAAACAAAAAGTCAAGCAAAGTCAAAAGTATTCACAGATAGTATCATGGACAAATAGAATAGTTATGTTTAAGACACATGTCTAGCTTAAGTGCTTCTGATTCAGGTGCTGCAGATGAGGCTGAAGAGTTTGAAAATGAATCATTGATGTCAGCAAAGTAACTAATATCAGTTTGTGTAAACACTAGAGCTGGTGCATGTGAAAGAGAATCGGTAGATGTGTCCCTTGGTGGTACGTAGTAGGCGATTCCATCCATTTGTGTTGAATTTGAATAGTACAGTTCAGAATTTTGGACATTTCATGTCATTGATGCGGTGACAGGAATGAATGAAAGTTCATTCTACACCCTCCCCAAGCTCAGGGAAGTACTTTCTTCATTGTTTAGTGTTTGTAGAGGTACATCCTGAATGGCAGTGAGAGGGTTATGGGAATTTCCCAGGAGTCCTTGTGGTCTATTGTACAGGACTGGCCACATAGTGTAATTTGACAATGTTGATTGAAATTAAGCGGTTTTCTTTAGGATTAGGCAGCGGTGGTAGAATAACAGTTCTGGTACCATGTATTCCCAAGACTGGAACTGGTCCTCTTTAAGTTGGGGCATGTTCCTTCTTTACCGCAATATTTTCACACATTAGATCCCCAATTTTAGGAATCCAGTAGGTGGATGTTGTGAACAAATCCTTCATTCCCAAAGTGACGGCCTGTGCAGATGAGTTTTCATCATGGAACTGTTGTAATTCCTGTAAGACAGTGACATGTTCATTTATGTTAAAAGGTTTTTCTGCCACCATCACTCCAGAACCTTTAAGATCTGGGACATACATAGATATCCCAAACAGGAGTTCATACAGGGCATGTCCTCCCTAAGACCCCCTGGGCAGATTATTTAGTGTTCGCTGGACTCCATATAGGTGGTGTAGCCAACTATAACCTGTACCCAATACTCTAGCTGTTAAGGATTGTTTTAAGTCTCAGGTTTTCCGCTCCACAACTGAATTTCCCTCAGGATGGTAAGGAGACAAGAAATGCAGTTGAATACCCATTGTTCCCATGTTGCCCCTGAATGCCCTAGAGGCAAGAGCAGGCCCTTGGTCCGGGTGAAATGCTACAGCAGCATATGTCTCGATAAAGGCTTGCAGATCTTTAGTAACAGTTCAAAGATCAGCCAATCATTGTGGCCATACCCATAGAAATCTGGGGCATAAGTCAACTGTGACTAAAATATAATTGTATGCACCATCAGGTTGTTAAGGGACCACAATGGTCAAGGTACACACTTTGAAGTGTATTTTTTTTTAGAAACTAAGAGAGTTGTCTGTGGTGGGCGTTTGATGGTGGACTCTTTAATTGGTTGGCAGATGTCACAGCAAAGGACATACTGTTTGTTCTGTTTGTATAGACCCGGCCACCAATAGCGTTTTTGCAAGAGTGAGATGGTAGCCGCCACACCAGCATCAGCAGAAGCAACCCCTTCATGTACTGCTTTAATGAGATCTTATCTCTGGTTTTGGTTGGGGATCACACGATCACTCACCTCTGGTATTTTGCATATGCAGTGTTTTGGGCACTTTAATGATAGGAATATTTTGCAGGATATGTTTAGGGTAAGGGCTATCTGTCAGCCAAAGCCTTCGCAACAGTCAGTGTTTCATCATCCAGTCTTGTATGAGAACAAGTAATCGTAGCAACAGAAGCCATAGCTACTACATATTTGGCTGCTTAATCAGTCAAAGTATTTCCTACAATGTGTATTCCAACACAATGGTGACCCTGTGTATGAACTACATGGGCCTTTAGTTGCGTATCTTTAAGATCTGCTACCCTCCCCCACAAGAATTTGTGTTTTATGATGGTCCGTTTTGAATCTCTGAATCTGTTTAGGTGTCAATAGTGTAAGTATTCATTGAAAGACTGGACACTGTAGTATGAATCACACACAATCAAAATAGAAACCTCAGGATCCATGTCTTCCAATGCCAAAATTAGAGCCTTAAGTTGTGCTGTGCAGTCCTCTAGGGTCTGCGTCTAGGTATTTTGAGGGAGGAATTTGCCATCCCTCATTACCCTTCCAAAAGCTGCACAAACTGCTGAGTTTTTGTGTTTGGTAACTACAGCTGTTTGGGCTGAAACAGCAGGAGAAATGATGATCCGATATTGTTCAAGAGGCAATATGTTAGTGGACATGGGGTATTATAGTTTATATTGAATAAATTCTTGGGTCTGAAGTTTTGGATCAAAATCATAAGTGAAGTCAGTGGCCATCAGAGACATTGCCCATTTAATCTAATGTGGATGTAATGTCTTTGCATTCTGGATGCAAGCTTTGGTAACAGTCTCAAGGACTGGTATTTGGGTAATGACAATGATGTGTTTCCCCTAAGCAAGATGTCTCTCTTTTATGACAGCGAATTGGACAGCAGTTAGTATTTTTTTTGTGGGTGTAAAATGCTGTCCAGCATTGGAGTACAAATGTAATGTGTATGCAGTGGGTACAGTGTCACCCTCATTGAATGTTACATAGGTGAACCTGATGGCACCACAAATTACCTTGATGAGCAAGGGCTTGATTTAGATCTCGGCGAAGGGGTTACTCCATTGCAACGAAAACCGACATCCCATCCGCTGAAATCTAAATATTGTTTTCTATGGTACTTAGATTTCAGCAGATGGGACTTCCATCACTGATGTGATGGAATAACCCCTCTGCCGAGATCCAAATCAGGCCTCAAATTTGTTTTGTTGACACGCGTGTGTGTGTTTAGCTTCATGCATGTCTAAATGTAGTGCTCTGAGTTTCTGTATGTTCAGGTGTCTAATGTTTGCTTGAGAAATCAGGATGAATTAAATCATAGAGAGGTTTTATGCATTGCACATATTCTGGAGTGTATGCTGTGCCCTATTAAAATAGCCCAGTAATGACTGTAGCTTCTTGATGGTGTTGGAAGGTTGTAACTGTGCGCATTTAGCTAGAAAGTGGGGTGGCAGCCTGTTTCCCTTGTCTGATAATTCATACCCCATGAAAAGGACACTAAGAAAAGCCATTTTTGTTTTCATGAAATTAAATTTATAGCCCTCTACCACAAATTCCAGTACAGTGTGAGTTACCCGAGCCTAATGCCTGTTGAGGTCATCATCTGTGAGATAGATGTCATCGACATATGACAACGGCTCGGAACCAATATCATGTAATATTGATGTTACATGGGTTGAGAACAATCCTGGACTGTTCTTATACCTTTAAGGAAGGCGGCAACATTTCCTTTAGAGCCAAGTGCACTGAAGCCACTTAAATCTCTTCTTTCAGGCACTAGATTTCAGTAGGAAAAAATGTTGGAAATATTCAAGGTAGTTTTAATCTAAGACTATTCTGTATGAATGGTCCAGCTTGGCTATGGGAAACAAAGGGTTATTCATTGGTGATACCCAGGGTTCAATTACCCCCTGCACTCAAGTTTTGAAAGTATTTCTCTCACTGGTGCTTTACCGTCATGTTTAATGGGGTATTGTGGTTGGATCTGTGGGGCTGTCCTAAATGGTATAAAATGGTAAGGGGATTCTTTATTTCACCCCACACGGTTGTGGTACAGTGCTGGAGCCTGTACCAATGCCCAATCTGTGGCATAGGCTTCTTTTACTGCATCTGGAACAATGACTGAGAAAGAAGGCAAAATGACATATTTCCCTTGTGGGAGGTTACGGACAAATTCAGGTGGCCAATATTTTTCTGCCAGGAGGAAGTCATAGCTAAGTTTTAACTGTCTCCAAAATATAACTTTAATTGTGCGCTTTAAGTCTCCCTCAATTTGAATTTTTAGTTTGTAAACCCTATCGGGTAGGGAGATGAGCCACTCCACAGTTTCAACTTCAAGAAAGTCGTTAGTTGCTGTCACAGCCAGAAGCTCTTGAATATTCTGGCGATCTATTGTGACCTCGGCCAAGCTGTCTAGCAGAGTCATTGCCCACATCCTGTTCTTCAATAAAGTTCTCATTATTTGTGGCATTTTCCCTGAAATTGCTGTCACTTTATTCTTTTTGAATTGTGGTTTTTGTTTGGGAAGTTTCTCTTCCTTTTTTGTGTAAACTTCAGATGAGCGTTGTGAATCTTTTCTTGATTTCACATACTAATTTCAGTGTCCTGAATGCCCACCTCCCTCACTGCATTTATCCAGTAAGTCTTGAAAGGAACAAGTTTGGCATGTATCAGTATATTGGTATATATCACGAGTTTTTAAACTATTCCTATTTCTCAAATCATAGTATTTCTCGGAGTACTCCGACATAGAGATTCTCCTTTTTGTTTTGCATTATCTTTATTTTGTTTTTGTTTATCCCAGCATTTTTTAGAACTCTCTGCGGCTTGCTTGGTAGAATCCTTATTGGATTTACCTTGTAGTTCTGGATTACTTAGTCTGCCCCCATACTATCTTGACCTATAGTAGAATAGGTCTCAACAATAATCGTTGGCAGCTCATGTTCCTGATCCTCTACAGGAACATCCCAGAGCTGCTGGCATACTACCAATGCTCCTGCTTCTTCTTTAAGATTACTTAATATTATTGAGGATACTGTGGCAAAATTGCCCATTATTTGCAACCCCAAGTCTAGGGCCAGGGCAACCTTGTATTCGTCTTGAATCTGCTTTAACACTTCCAGAAGATTCGCAAGTGTTGGTGTACTGTGTGTGGTAGTGCGGAGTGCAGCAAACACTGCACCCCAAGTGGAACAGTTGTCCACTGAGGGAACCATCCTAAATGGCAAGCACATTGTGAGAGTTCTATGTTTATCTTGTTGTTCCACGTGGAAACACACTGCCTCCAAAGCACTTATTTTTTGTGATACCCAAACTGAATTTCTTCACGTTTGGTGGGTACCTTACCCATAACTGAATGCACAGTCGCAGGATTAATGCCTGCTGTAGCCACATGTGGTTGCGCTGGAGCAGCCCTTGCAGGGGGTCTCCGAACTCGGAGACTCTCCTCTTTCTTTTCTATTATCTTTTATGTTTATCCCAGTGCTTTTTGGAACCCTCTTGTACTTGTTTGGTAGAATCCTTGTTGGATTTACCTTGTAATTGTGGTTTACCTGGTCTGGCTCCCAGACTATACCTACCTACACTAACATAGATTTTGATGATAGTGTTAGGCAGCTCAGATTCTTGTTCCTGTTTAGGAACATCCTGGATCTGCTGCCATACTGCTGATGCTACTGCTTCCCCCTTAAAATTACTTAATATAATTGAGGACACGGTGGAAAAGTTGCCCAATAATTACATCCCCATGCCCAGGGCAGGGGCAGCCCCATATTCATCTTGAATTTGTTTTAGCACTTCTGGCAGATTTGCAAGTGTTGGTGTACCATGTGCGGGTGTGTATACTGCAGCAAGTATGTCACCCCACATGGCGCAATTGTCTACTGAAGGAACCCCCCCTCAAGGGGCAAGCACAATGTGAGAATTCTCTGTTTATCCTGGGGTCCCATATAAGGAAACACTGCTTCCAGTACGCTTATTTTTTGTGCTAGCCAAAACGGAATTGTTTCAGATTTGGTGGTACCTTACCCTTTATTGAATGCACAGTCATGGGAGTTATCCCTGCTGTAGCTAAATGTGGTTGCTCTGTAGCAGCCCTCACTGGGGCGGTGTTTAAAGTCTGCATTACAAATTGTATTAAGCCCCTGTATATGTCAACTAAGTGATTATTTAAGCAGCGTACTTCCGCCACTGTCATGTTTCTTGCATTAGGATGTGGTGTATATGTGGCCAATTCTGGCCATATCAGTCCTTCATTACTTAAGGGGCCTAATCTAACATTTTGTGAAAAGTGTGTTAGGGCGCCATCAAGCCAATGTTTATGTTCTTGATAAGATAAGGGTCTTTTTAAATATGCATGTGGTCTGTATTGTGCAAGTGTATTTGCTACTGTGTAATTGTGAAATGTATGTGAGTTTCCATGTGCTGGAAATATTATCCAGGAATAGAAAATTCAGTTCTGTATGCTTTTGTGCGTCAACCACGAATTAACTTCCCCGCCCTCATCAGTGAGCACATGATGGAATAGATGTTGTGTGAAAGATTGTTTCATGTTTTCTGCATTTTTTACCTTTTAAGGGTCCGCCATATGTAAAAAACAGTCCGTTCAGAGATAGAAACACCAATTTCGGGAAATACCTTTTTAATGTTCAAGCTTGAATAACCTACAGCCTAAAATAGGTACTACCTATTTAGCTGAGGAGGATAGTGCCCTAATACCACAGACGTCTCCGTATAATGTGATTAGGGTGTCTTTAGCATATAAGGAGACATAAACACTCAGGAGATCCGTAAAGTTAGTGCCTAACCAGCATTGGTGGCACCATGTTGTAGGTCTCTCACCATGGAGGTAGGACTAATAGTTTTGGGCAGCAGCACTGCCACATTTGGGGGACTGAGTCAAATCCACACCTTCTGGCACCTGTCGGTCTAACCCTCTTGGCTAGCTAGCAGCCCCTCACCCAAACCTAGAAAGTAAAGGTGATTAGAGGCAGCCTGAGCCATGACAGTCTGATTCCTTAGGGAAGCAATGGTAGAACTCAATTGCTTTCTATGTAATAAAGCATGAACTGTGATTATTAGTCAAATGAAACACAATACAATTATGATTGTGACCATGAGCGTGAAACAATTAAAAAGTCCCAGCAGCCTGTCACATTATTGAATATAAAATCTTTACCGACACTTCTAGCTTCTCAATGAGAACAAGCGAGTGATAGTCCTTCTCTGCCCCCACTAAACTCTAAAAGGAAGCCCCTGCAACATACATGAATAATTAGCAGGGTTTTGCCTATGATCTGCTGGTAGTCCTCCCAAATGGCTGGAGCGATGAGGCCAAGTTCAGCAGAGCTATGATGACATGGTACAGTGTAAGATGGATGGCTGGAATATCCCCTCTAAGCATATTTATGCCATTGTGATGTTTTTATAACAAAACATGGTGTTACGAGAACTGGCCTCACATGATAATGCGTCTTTTCTGTGTAAAATGGATTACATTCTCTTGGACAGGAAATACTTGATAGATTATTATATACAGCCTTGAGCAGAGCGCAAAAATAGAATGTTGTGCAAAAGAACTAATAACAATTCCTGCATGGAAAGGCAGAAGATAAAAAATAATAAAACATTCCAATTAAAATGAAGATATACTGAAATGATAAAAAGGAATAAATGAAATGAATAGGTAAAAGGGCACAGGCAGCAGGCCTGAAGCTAAGATAAGTTTTCCCAAGCAAAGCACTAAAATAACCCCACAACAACACGTTCTCTCTGATGCCATATGTGCTTTCCTAAGGTGCGAACATGTGACGTTGGCCATACGTGACCTTCCTTATGCCTGCAACCACTTCCTGACCTGCTGTTCCCTGGATGACCTAACTCTGCATGCCTACTCCAAACTCATGGCGCTGCTCGTGCTCCCATGCTTATATGGCCTAGATGGTTCTGGTAAGCGGGCCCTAGGTCAGTAACCATGACCAGGAACTAACCCTGTGGAGACCACTGTAAGGACCTCTTTCCAGTTTGTGACCTCCTAGTCTCTGATCCTAATCACGTGGACTATACACACTGACATACTCCTGGACGTCGGGGCTGCTCATGCTGCCACGTCCTTCACCTTGTTGGGCACTGGCAAACGGGACCGGTGCACCAGTAGGAGCCTCTTCATTATGGGACTTTGACACAATACAACATAAGTCGTCCATGAAGTACCACGCAGGTTGTGCCTTCAAAGCCCCCGGTGATTATGATTGGCCTCTTAGTGGCACTGACTCATCAGACAGTTCTGCTTGACCCGTGTCAATCGGTGACAAACTGGACTCCGTCCTTGAAGCTGGGAGGATTGGGACTGCCCTAGAGAACACTCATACCTCACTGGAAAGCAAAATAGACGCTGTGACACTAGACCACACGTTCCTCCATGCGGATCACCGCAAGTTGGCAGACAAAAGTCCACACCAAGGAACAAACCCTTACGAATCTACAGCCAAGGGCCCAGGAACTGGAATCCTCGATGCGCACACTGGCAGAACGAGTGGAACTCCTGGAGCGCCGAGCTGAAGATGTGGAGGGCTGCTCGGGGCGCAACAATGTACAAGTGGTGGGCCTTTTGGAGAGAGCAGAAGGATCGGATGCTATCACTTACATGGTTGAAAAGCTGTTCCTTCCAGACAGTGCTTTATTTGTAAAATTATAAGTAATGGTGCTCAAAGCACTACTCAGACACCAACAGTTGGCGCTATGAAAAGTCAGAGCACAAATATCAGGGGTGTGCAGTCCCGAATCCATTTCAGACCCCTCCATTTCACAGCGAGACGCTACCCGTTCCATTATCTCACTCTTACAGGTGTCTGCTTTCTCCATTGATAACACATTTGCTGTATTTTCTTACTCCATTTTTTTTGTTTTCTTTTTCCTTACATCATATCGGGAAATGTCTGATGTGCAGAAATAAGTGCCAGCCTCCATAAATAAGTGCTGGTGCTCCCCACTTAAATTAGGCACTATCTCCGGAGATGCTTTTGCAGTTCTTTTCTGTGGAGCACACCCATCGGGTGCCCGTGTGCCAGCCACCTCCTGGCTCCAAATGCAGACCACTACTATTCCAGCTTTTACACTATTGTGATGGAAACGACAAGAAGTCACAGTTCAAAATGCAAAGTTAATGTTCTTCCCAGATTACACTGTTCTTTGCAATCGCTACTGCACCAGGTTATTGTGTGATGAGACTAGATAGGACTAGGTGTGGGGGGGTGGCCTAGCTTTGATTCTCAGGGAGTGGCTGAGATGCACACTTGAATTATTCTGTACTTGTATTGAAGGATTTTAAGCAGGACACTTTATAATTAAAATTAAGAAAGTTGTCAGGCTGCCAGAAGTCTTGATTTATCGAGCACCATGTTCTAAAAACAATTTATTATTAAGTGGCACCAGGTACTGGAGCCATTTATTTCATGCAACAACCTCATTTTTGGGGGGGATTTTATTCTGCGGTTAGACGGAGAGCAGTACCGGGACACCAGAACTTTCTTAGATCTTATGACCAGCTTTGATTTGTGTTAGCTCAGCAACTTTTGAAGCTTGTCACATACTCAACGGGATTTTTGCTAGTCAAGAGGTCTCTAATATTTTGGAGTGCCCCCAGCTAGATTGGACAGATCATAGGCTGGTATTATTTAAGGTCCAGGGGACACAGTCGATGGAATATCTTCAAAGTCCCTTGAAGAGTAGAAGAAATGTGGGAAAATTAAAATAGATGAGTTTGGGCTTGCCCTAGAGAAACTTAAGAAGATGGGTGTGCTAGAATGAGGCTCACCAGGAGAGATATAAATAACGGGGCTAGGTCGGCTGTGGAGGAGGCAGACCCCATGACAAGAGTTAGCACAAAATACAGGAGGAATCCCTCAACCCTATAGTACTCAGAGGAGCTAAAGGAGCGACAAAGACAGCGTAGGAGGCAGGAGAGGGAATGGAAACTGAACTCGGAACCGGTAGAGAAACTTAAACTCAGAGTTGGCTGCTAAATATAAAATTGCAATTAGAGGCCAAATCAGTTTTTTGCTTTGAAAATGAGAGCAGCTCTGAATGTTCTGAAGGAGGTTTTTAATACAGTCCGCTCCCTTATGGCTCCCTGGCAGCACCAAGATGTGAAGAATTCTCAAGTTTTCTGGAACAAAACAGCCCAATACTTCAAAGAGAAAATTGTGAAGATTCATCCTGAGTTCTCAGCTCCTTTGGAGGTCCCCTCTGACTCTGCCACCCAGTCATGCCTGAGTGAAGTTGGGGCAGCCTTGGAACATCTTATCCCCATGGTTTTGACCAGATTCTCTCCGCTGCCTGCATTTAAGATCAAGACTCTCCTCTTGGGTATTATCTCAGGCTCTTTGGTCAACCCATGTCCAACTAGTGTCCTGAAGGCAGCTCCCGACCTCATAGCGGAGGCCCTGGAAAGGACCTTTTCAGAGTCACTGGAAACTGGGGTCTAACACCACGTCTGGAAGGAAGTGGTGGGGATTCTGCTGAAAAAGAAACCTGCGGGGGACCCCAGTGACATAAAAAATCTTTGTCTAATCTCTCTATTACCTGCTCCTGTAGAAGCATGTAAACTAGGATTTAGCAAATATTCTCCTTGATCATGATCTTCTGGGCCCCTTGAGGAATGGGTTCAGGAAGAATCACAGCACTGAATCGGCTCTCAACGTCAATTGCGGATTTTATCCACAGGCAAGTGGATGAGGGAGGCGCTGCTATCTTAGTACTGCTAGACTTATCGGCAGCCTTTGACACCATTTCTCCAGCTCTGATGGTGCAAAGGTTGCGGCAGGCGGGGCTGAGGGAACATGGCATTGAAGCTGCTGAAGTCTTTCCTGTACGCAAGATTGATCACAGTGAGTTGCTGTGATTTCAGGGCTGCTTCCTTTCAGCTTTCCTGTGAAGTTCCCCAAAGGTCACCCCTGAGCCCGACCTGATTGTGGCTCCCCTAGCAAAATTAATACAATCTTTTGGTTTCAAGGTGTCGTCCTATGCAGACTATACCCACATCATAATTTCCATCTTGGGTGACTGGGATGAGCCAGAGGTCAGATTTCAGGCCTGTGTGCAGGAAGTCAGTGGATGGATGAAAGCAAACTGGTTGAAACTGAATGGGGAAAAAAACTGAGATTTTTGTGTTTGGAAGGGACAGTTCCTTTTGGACGTAACAGTGGTGGCTGGACAATTGTGGTGCGTTAATGGTGCCCTTAGCAGTGGCCAAAAACCTGGGTGTGATGTTTAATAACGCCTTGACATTTGACACCCATGTGAACAGAACGGTTAGCTCATGCTTCTGGGTGAATCGTATTTTGAAGAAAATGTTAGCACTGCTGCCTAAAGAGCTTAGGGTTTCAGTGGTCCCAGCTCTTATCTCATCTCTGTAATGCCCTGTATTTGAATATCAATCACCTCTCTCTAAATAAACTTCAAATCATCCAGAATGCGGCCTCACACTTAGTTCTGGGACTACCCAAACATTCCTCAATCTCAGAAGGGCTGTGTCATCTTCACTGGCTGCCCATTAAGAAACATGTGTCCTTTAAAAAACTCTACATTCGCAGGGAACTTAAGGCATCTGTGAACTGGTATGCTCCAGTGAGAAATTTGAGATCAGCAGGACGATAAACTGTGGTGTGGCCACGGGCTAAGAAAACCTGGTAAGGAGAACAGGCTTTCTCTGTAGCAGCCACAAGGCTGCAGAATTTCCTTCTGGAATATATTCGCGGTATTGAGGCACATTTAGGCCCTCATTCTGACCTTGGCGGGCGGCGGAGGCCGCCCGCCAAAGTCCCGCCGTCAGGTTACCGTTCCGCGGTCGAAAGACCGCGGCGGTAATTCTGACTTTCCCGCTGGGCTGGCGGGCGGTCGCCTTCAGACCGCCAGCCAGCCCAGCGGGAAAGAGGCTTCCACGATGAAGCCGGCTCGGAATCGAGCCGGCGGAGTGGAAGCTGTGCGACGGGTGCAGTTGCACCCGTCGCGTATTTCACTGTCTGCGCAGCAGACAGTGAAATACATGTAGGGGCCCTCTTACGGGGGCCCCTGCAATGCCCATGCCAGTGGCATGGGCACTGCAGGGGCCCCCAGGGGCCCCGCGACCCCCCCTACCGCCATCCGGATCTCGGCGGTCCGACCGCCGGGATCTGGATGGCGGTAGGGGGGGGTCGGAATCCCCGCGGCGGTGCAGCAAGCTGCGCCGCCGCGGAGGATTCAATGGGGCCGCGGTACACTGGCGGGACCCCGCCAGTGGTGCCGGTCCGACCGCGGCTTTACCGCCGCGGTCGGAATCCCCATTGGAGCACCGCCGGCCTGTCGGCGGTGCTCCCGCGGTCCTCCGCCCTGGCGGTCAAAGACCGCCAGGGTCAGAATGACCACCTTAGTGTTTCGCACGCATCTCAAAACGTGGCTGTTTACTCTTTAGGAGTGGGTAGGGGCTACTTCTTAGGGGGTTGCATGAACTGGCTGGCATTTGTTTTGCCTGTTTTCTCCCTCTTTCCCTCAGCACTTCGACACCTTCTTGGTCTTATGCACTTTAGAAATGTAACAAATGCAAATACCACGCAGAAACAAAGAAACTCCTTCTTAGCAGTTAAGCGCCGATTACGGGAGCTGGACATTTGTTGCGCGTTTGTTTCCGGAACGCCTCAGCTCCCCTGAGGCCACCTGGGAGTGGCTAGAAACTGCTGGATTATCGACTGCAACCCGACCTAAAGGAACCATCGCTGCGACCCACAATGCGGCAGCTTTCAGGTGACATGGACATCGACCCAGATAACAACACTTCTCACAACCGAAGAATGCACCTAACTTAGAACAAGTCTTATGGGAGAAGCGTCAGGTGTTACAGATTCCCGCCACGCTAAGTGAAACCATACCTGGCTCTGAGCCTGATGGGGACCGGGATAAATCTATCAGCGAGGGCGGCTCCTCCACTACGCGGCCCTCCGGAGCGTGTTCGGCAGTCCCGCCTGAAGTAACGCCTCACTCTGATTTATCCACTCCGTTCCTCCCACCCCCTTCCTTGTGCGCAATTTCATTGCCTTTCGATTACAGGGCCTCTGCTTTACTATAACATGATTGCCGCCTGGCCAGAACCAGAATGCTTCACTACTATCCCGCCTGTCTCACTAAGCCACTGTGCTATAACATGGTATTTGCATGGGTCCCCGCAGATCAGTCCTCAGTTGTGCAGGATGCTCTCACATTGGCTGCCTATACCTTCCCCACTAGTTCCCTAGCTGGTTTACTCTTGCTAAATTTAGTTATTTGGCTGTTTGGATGGAAACATATTGTCCCTCTACTCCACTGGTATTTACTGTTTCATGTTAATGGTTTGTATTGTTGTTTGTTTTCCCCTTTTTTTAGTTATGGAGTACGACTCCTTACAGCCTAGCCCTCCACCACATACCCTTGCTATGTCCACCAAGCGCAGCCATACCCTCACCGACGAACATGTAAAGCCCAGCTGCTGGGCTCTTTGTTCCTACATATAAGACACACTTTAACACACTGCCATGGAATGTGCGGGGCATGAGCCCTTCCTCACGCTGCTACTCAGTATACTCCTACCTGAAACGTTGTTCTACGCACATTGCATTGTTAAAGAGACACATTTAAGGCAAGCAGAAGCTATTAAGTTGCAGAGGCGCTGGCAGGGACAGGTGTTTGCCACTAACCACTCTTCCTACGCCAGGCGTGTGCTATTGTGAGTTATGTCTGGAACCCCGTTCGTGGCAGACAACATTATATCCGATGCAGAAGCCTGATATGTGATAGTGAAGGGATGTCTTGACAGCAGTCTCATTCTTATAGGTTCTATCTATGTACCAAACTCTGAACAACCCACTTTCTTTCACACTTTGTCAAGTATACTATCCTGTTGGTGCGGTGTGCCGTGGCTCATAGCGGGTGATTGTAACAGTATCCTTGATACCACCCTCAATCTCTCTTTTCCCCCACTGCCCTGCACCTCTGCAACCTCTAATGTGCAGGTGCTACAACATTGGCAACTGATCGACAGATGGAGTTTCCGCGATCCAGACATAAGGGTGTATTCCTTTTTTTCCGCTCCACATCACCTACACATCCACATAGATAGACTGGTTGGCACATCATCTTTTCTCCCCCCATCTCACATAGATTATCTGGCTCACACACACTCTGATCACAATCCTCAGATTTTGCAATTTAGGTGGGTGACTAATCCACCTCCCATACCCACCTGGTGCATATAGCCGGCATTGAGGGAAGATCCCCCCTTCCGAGATTCACTTGGTTCAGCGATCACTGAATACTTTGAAAACAATGCCACTAAATTAATTGTATGGGATGCCTTCAAGGTGACGACATGGGAACATACTTGGGAACACAGTGGACTATGAGGCAGCAAATTAACAGGAACATTTCTAGGATAGAGCGCACGCCTGAACCTGGAAACCCAGGTGGCACATAACCCCAGCAGTGCCTATAGGCTGGCAGACACACAACGTCAACATTCTGCATTATTAGAAAGGCTTTGCTGTCTTAACTATGGTGCTAATTTGGCCCACACACACACGCTGTGGCTGACCAATCTGGTTGGCTCCTGGCATGGCTCATCCATCACGATAAGCATCAGCAGCCCATGATGGCACTTCATTCTGCCGCAGGCTCAGTGCTCTATAAGCCACAACCCATACTGACGCATCACTACACACAGTTGTATCAGTCAGTCACTGATGCAAGCCCGGATGACTTCTTCTCCTTTTTCTCCATGCTGATGTTGTCACGCATTACCCCAGACCAGTGAGCGGAACTCGACAACCCTATCACAGCACTTGAAATTAAAGACGCCATCAGGTGGTAGCCACCGGCAAATCCCCAGGACCCGACAGCTTGCTGGCAGAGCTCTACAACACATATACACGTCATCTAGCCCACCGCCTACTGGAAATGTATGAGACAGCTGTTTGCATTGGCAGCCTCTCTGCCTCCGAGAGAGAGGCAACTGTCATTTCCCTTTCTAAGCCAAATAAGGATCCCTCTTTCTTGGGCTCATACAGACCACTAGTCCTACTTAATAGCGATTGCAAGGTGCTAGCCAAAATACTTGCAGACTGCCTGGCACCTTTGGTTCCAGCTTTGGTCCGCTCGGACCAAAATGGGTTTGTCCCGCTCATAGCATTTCCCTGAATCTACGCTGTTTTTTTTGAGTCATGACCTATACATGGCAAACCTGGGTTTGTGCCGGGTGCATGGTCTTAGACCTTGAAAAGGCCTTCGACTCATTGAAATAGGATTTTTTCTTCAACACGCTGCACACTGTGGTATCAGTCATCACTTTCTCCAATTGATAAAATTGTTATAAACTCAACCATCAATTAGGGTCAAGACGGACCCCCTCATTTTGAGGCCAATTCCCATACACAGGGAGACGAGGCAGGGCTGCCTGCTTTCTCCCTTACTTTTTCCCTGACAATAGAACCACTGGCACTTGCACTGTGAGATTGAGGTACACCCCGGAACATACCCTCAGGTGATGTGGCGCACCTTGTATGCTTTTAAGCTGATGATATGTTATGCTGCCTTAGAGATACACACACCATTCCTGCCATGATTGCTTTAATTCTTGCACATTTTGCATCCCTTTCAGGGTTCAGGGTGAACTGTACGAAGTCATGTCTGTTTTCCTTTCCCCCAGAAGTTCCTAATATTCGTTTTGTCTTAGATGGGGTGCAACTAGACTGGCAGCCACACACACTTCCCTACTTTGGAGAGCGGATTCACCATTCTACAACAGATCTTTTTGATGGCAATGTCACTCGACAGTCACATCCATACAAGCACATATGTCCTTTTGGTGCACGTTGCCACTGTCTGTTGCTGGACGGATGGCATTATTAAAAACGGTGGTTTTAGCTCGCCTCCTCTACTTTTTTTGCCAACCTCCCTCTCTACATCCCAGCTGTGTTCTTTCGTTCTTTTGAACGGCAAGTGCAAGAATTCATCTGGCACAAGTCCACATGTAGGGTAGACTTGGCAAAGCTGTGCTCACCCACAGACCAAGGAGGGATGGCTGCACCGAATTTCTAACAATACTACCTCACCTATCAAGTCCAGTAAATCACTAAATCACTGGTGGGATTACACCTGTCAGACACAGCCACATCCTCACTTACTGGGGGTTACCTGCTATGCTACATCTGTTTCATCCCTGCTCACGAGTACGACCATCGGACTCCTTGCTGTTGGGAGTGGCCTAACGCTGTTATCGCAGGTAACTCCATTTTACTAAGCTCACAACCCCCTATACACCACGATTAGCACTGCTTGGTACGCTGAAGAATAGGGGGCCCACATTGGCAACTGAGTTGACATCTTGGCATGCTGCTGGCTTGCACACATTAGGTGACTTATATCCAGATCGTGCCTTAGCCCTGTATGAGACGTTGATGGATGAGGACAGCCTGCCTTTGAGTCAATTCCTGCTTCACAACTCCCTGATTGCTTCTCTAGGGAACCAATTGGGGGGGGACATGACCAATGAACTACATACCTATCTTACGGTCCCGTATCTACACGTAATGGGGAAGGGCAAACGCCTCATACACTGGTTCACTTACTCACTTCACATTCACACTACTCCACAGCTTACAACCCCAAGGCAGCATTGGAAGTCTGACCTAACACGCCCTTGCACGGATAAAGACTGGGCAGCCCTGCTGGAGGGCCCAAGACGTGCCATGAAATGCCTGCTTTAAACTCATTCAATTTTATATTGTACATAGGGCTTATCTTACCCCCGCCAACATAAATCGCTACTATCATGGAACAGGCATTACTTGCCCTCACTGTACTCTGATAGACTCAGACCTCCTTCACATGTTATGGGCCTGCCTATGTCTATGTAACTGCTGGTCCCATATAACGTTGATCCATGCACTGGGAGTCCAGAACTGTACTAATGGGAAATATGTCTTCTGGGTCTATACTGTTGGCACAAGAAGCACAGAGCCACTTCCCGCTTCCTAGCATTCATAGTAGCAAAGCGCTTTATCACTCGCAGATGGAAATCTCCTGAACCCCCAGCGTTTGCTGCGTGGACACACTCAACGCTCAACTTAGCACAGGTGGAAATTGTTGCCTTACATAGAGAATATAACCTCGGACTAAGGAAATATCCCATTGCCACTTACTGAGACAACCTCTTAGCTGAGCTTCAGTCTGCCCGCCCATACGATGTAGACAGTGGCGCTGATCCCCATTGGGAAATCGGGACATGACGCCTCTCATTACCACCCACTTGCCCTTCTTCTCATTAGGTAGAGATGCCCTGTGTACACAAGATCCCATTAAGCCTCAATGATGTGTAATTAATGAACGAGACAGGTGCACTTATGTCAGCTGTGATGGATGAGGGAAGCGTGTGCGGCTCCAAGTTGCATGTTTTTTTTGTTTATTTTTACATTTTTTAATGTTATTATTAGAGATTTGTTATTGTGATATATTACTATGCATATGCATCTAACCTTTTACCGACATTGTCAACGGTCCACCTGTTAACTTGCCTCTCCAATTTATTCCCAAGGGTTACGGTAATGGTCTCTTATCATATACGCAGTGACATACCTTGAAGTCACATCTCATAGTTTAGGGCAGGACTTTGGTTTTTATTTTCTCTTTACTGGCCCCTTTGAGCCCGTCTACCACTTCAGCCCTATAAAGCTGTTAATGTAATTTGCATGTCACACCGTCCTTTATTGATTAAATTACTTTGCGCCTTATAATTTACGTTGTATGCTGTATTATCCCTTGTTTGCAATATGTCTGTATCGTAAAAATGAAAAATTCAATAAGCAGATTAAAACAACAAAAAAATCGCTGGTATAAGTGTTGATTTTTCGACCCTATTAACACATTTTGAGTAGTGTCATCATTGAGTGTGATGATTTAAGTTCTACAGAAGACGATTCTCAGGACTATAATATAGCAAATTTCCCACCTAGAAACTGTAGGAATGAAGGTTGCATGTGTGGATGCAAAAGTAGTAAGAATAGTGTCAGGCCTGTGAAAAGAGGAAGAGAAGGCTCCTCTATGCTTACATTTAAATGAATTGAAGGACAAGTTCCTGGAAACAGTGTAGCCAAGACTAGAAACAGAAGGCGTGGCTAATATGCATTGGCTTGGCTAGTTTATTTACAGGAAGTGCGGATGTGAACATCATTTCTCACTTGTGGTTAAAGAAGACGGGGGCCCTTAACTGTCAAGACATGCTTCACCCCTTTCTCTCTCCCTCAGCAGTGAACCATGTACTAATGAGATTTTTCACTCTAAGAGGTGAGCTTTCATTGCCGTTTCACTGTGCATTCCCAGATGAGCAGAGGCAGGCTGCTTGGCTGGGGAGGGTGCGTGCTGCTGTGGGCAACGCCCACCTGAATCCCAGAGCCGCTGAGGTTTAAATAATTGGCCTTCCATATCACCTACATCCACTTGACACGAACACCCCAGAACTTTTATCAATTTTTTATGTTCTGGCTTTCCATATATAAAATAAGGAAGGGAAAAGTGAAGTACAAAAAAATAATAATACACATTGGCAAAGACAGTAGAGTAGGTCTTATGTTGGCCGTCAGCCGTTCAGCTTTGTCAGTTTGTTTTATTTTGTCATGTTTTTGCAAAACCTTATTGTTAGAAAAGATGCCTGCCTCTGATTACTCTAAAACAAGCATTGGCAATGTCAACTAGGTCTGGCCTATAATGGCACTATCAAACCAGACCTAAAAATCCATGTATGTTAATGACTTCCCTCTTCCATTTGTGCTCCTGCCAGAGAAAAATACCATAAATTACATAGTTATTTTAAACATCTTAATAGCATTTCAACAGCATGTGTGTGCACCTTAAAGTGCAAGCTCCGGCAGATGGATAAATAAGCAAAATGAATACAGCTGTGTGGAGTGCAAGCACTTTTTTGAGGAAGCACACAGTATTCCCGTCACTTAACATGCCTGCAAAGCCAAAGCCCCTTTCCAGGTGGTTCCTACCTAATTAATTATATGATGACAGCTGCGCTGTCAAGCCAGACCATGAAAAACATTGCTTAAAAGCTAAAAATATTTTGTTCTTAAAAAGCACACACTGCCATGGTTGTCCCTAGCACTTAAGAGACTCCTTGTGAAAGGGCAAAAATCCCAACACTCATAGTGAAGTAAGCCAATGTGAATGGCATAATAATGAACTAATGGACTAAGAGTGCTGGGTGAGAGGCTCTTTGAGGATATTTTACATATAATTTTAGTAAAATTAAAAGGTCTTGGCTAATGCCAGACCTAAAAATACAAATATTTGCTAGTGCGCATTTGGGACAGATGTTATAAATAGGAGTCTGAATGCTGAGAATAAAACAGGAAGCTCCTCAAAGTTAAATAATAAAAGAGGAAAGAAAACGCAGCATCAAAAAGAAAACCCTCAGTGTGTATAATAGTGCGTAAAATGCCAAGGTTATGCAACATTAATTATTCAAATATGTAATTCACCACAGGTCCTGTTGAGGTTGAACATGGCATATTCTGACCATGTTTGGATAGATATGTGCCAAGAGTGCTTTTGCCCACTGGATCATGGTGGAGGGCATGGAAGCAGAGGCCTGTGGTGACATAGCAATATTTGGGGAAGGATTACATAAGAACTATTTGTCTCCAGTTTCTCTTACTTCCCACTCCCTATGCAGATTATAATCCTTGCTTGTCCCTTGTTTGTTGAGGGAGGCTGACCTTTCTTGGCCTTCCTAGCGCTCCTGCAGTCTGTCTCGAATTGGACCTTATCCTTCTAGGGATCCAAGCTCCAGACCTGGGCTAGTATTGTGGACAAAGCACAAAACACTGTAGTAGCCTCCAGAACAAGACACAATATTGCAGATTTTGTGCTTCAATGTTTATATAGCAACACTTTCTCTCTTAGCTGGTTGTGGGGTATCCGAGTGGTAAGAACTCCACAGGAAAATGTGGTAATACGTCCTTCCATTGAGCCTGAGTCAGCTTGTGTGAGAAAGTGGGTTACTGGTTGACTGGGGTGTGAGACCTGGTCAATCAGCAACCACAATCCCTGTCAGGGTAAGGTACAAGCAAACCCCAAAGTAACCTGTGCCCAACCCCCTGGTAGCTTGGCACAGACAAGTCAGGCTTAACTTAGAGGCAATATGTAAACAAAATGCGTAACATTTCCAACAGTAAAACAGTGAACCACCATAAAAGTGGTCCCATACCAGGTTAGAACAATAAAGCAGAATTTAATAAATAAAACAAAACAAGACCAAAATTACCAAAATCCAATCAGTAGGACTGGAGTTATGATTTTTTAAAGAATAAAGTGTAAAATAGCACCTAAAAGCAGAAAGCACCAACTGCGGCTATCTGGTCACACAGGATCGGTTCAAAGTCACATGTTCAGACTGGAGCACGGATCGGATACAGTCCGAGATTAGTATCGCTGAAGGTTTATCTTCTCAAGTTTTGTGCCAACAGACCTGTTCATAATCGAAAGGGCCGTGAGGAGCAAGAAGAGCATTGTAGGAGGCTGTCAGCAGGACGGGTGTTGTGGATGTGTAGGCTGGAGCTTCAGATTGGCAGTCCACCAAGAGCAGTCAATGTTGCAGGAGAAAGAGATCGTCTGACAGCAGCTCCAGCAGTGTGAGCAGCGCGGACTCAGTGCGAACATGCCCAAAAGCTTGATGTAAGAGCCCATAAACCACACCAAGGATCCAGAGTCTAAGAGGCACCACTTGGGGATCAGGAACTTGCTACAGCTGAATCCAGGAGTTGTTTGGGGAGCCTTTTATGTCCCTGAGGCTCAGATCAGGAGACCAGCAGACTATCTCCTGAAATCACTCCAGGATCCTGGGTTCAAGGTGAAGTTGCAGGTTCAATTCTTCTTCCCTAGACAAGAGTCCAGCAGGTCAGCACAGCAGGACGGCAGTTGCTTTAGAGTGGCAGTCCTGGTAGCAGCACAACAGTACTTCTTCCTTGCAGAGTATCCACAGTTCCAGAAGTGTACTGAAGAGTTGGTGTCTGAGGTCCAATATTTAAACCTAGTTATGCCTTTGAAGTGGGGGAGAAGCTTTTAGAGGTTTCCATGTCAAGTCCACAAGCACCCTGCTATCCCTCTCCTAGCTACAGACTAACTACACATGATTTTCAGCCCTTTGTGTGGAGGTAGAGAACACCCTATTGAAGTGTAAGTGGGGCTGTTGGACCTGGCCCTTTGTGCAGGTTTATCCCCTGACTTTTTGCCTCCTATTTTTCTGACCCTTGTTTTGTTGGTGTTAGGACTCTTGACACTATCACTGCTGACCAGTGCTAAAGTGCAAGTGCTCTTTACGTAAATTGTATTGGTGATAAGCCTATCCATGATTTGCATATTTGATTTACTGGTAGGTCCCTAGCAAAGTGCACTATGTATGCCCAGGGCCTGGAAATCAAATGCTACTTGTGGGCCTGCAGCACTGATTGTGCCACGCACATGAGTAGCCCTGTAAACATGTCTCAGACATGCTACTGCAATGTCTGCGTGTGCAGTTTTTACTGTCAATTCAACCTGACTAATGCACCCACTTGCCAAGCCCAAACCATTTCCTTTTAGTACATGTAAGGCACATCTAATGTAGACCCAACATAGTCCCAAGGGCAGGGTGCAGTGTATTTAAAAGTTAGGACATGTACTGGTATGTTTTACATGTCCTGATAGTGAAATACTGCTAAACTTGGATTTCATTATCGCAAGGCCTATCTCTCCCATAGGTTAACATGGGGATTGCCTTGAAATATCTTTTAAGTGTCATTTCCTATTGGGAGCAGATGGAGATAAAGAGTTTGGGATCTCTGAACTCACACTTTAAAAATAAATCATTTGATATAATTGGTTTTTAGATTGTAAATTTGAAAATGCCACTTTTAGAAAGTGGGCATTTTCTTGTGTTACCATTCTGTGCCTCTGCCTGGCTGCTGAATACACGTCTGGGTCAGACTGATAGTTGGGCTGTTTGTGAATTCACTCTGGACAGTAACACAAAGGGAGCTGAGATGTGCCCTACATAGCCTGGTGGGTCTTCCTGGGGTAGAGTGGAGGGAGAAGCTGGCACTTGCACCTAAATAGCGCTGCACCTGTCCTTACATAAAACAGTCTCCAACCCCCTGGAATGTGTCTGGGGCCAGGACAGTGAGAGGCAGGGTCTTGTGCACTACAAAGACTGTCCTTTGAAGTTTGCTTACTTCAAAGGCAGAAATGAGTATAAGTATTTGCTAGACTTGGCATCCTAGGCGTGGTCTCCCCTAACTTTTTGCCTCTGTTTCCCAGGTTGTTGATGTGTGCTGGACTCTGTTTTTGCTGTATTTGTTACTCTGGGCACTTTACCACTGTTATCCAGTGCTAAAGTGCAAGTGCTCCTATACAAAATGTGTATGTAATTGGCTTATCCATGATTAGCCTATTTGATTTACTGGTAAGTCCCTAGTACAGTGCACTAGAGGTGCCCAGGGCCTGTAAATCAAATGCTACTAGTGGCCTGCAGCACTGGTTGTGCCACTCACAATAGTAGCTCTGTAAACATGGCCCAGACCTGCCACTGCAGTGTCTGTGTGTGCAGTTTTAAACTGCCAATTCGACTTGGCACGTGTACCCACTTGCCAGGCCTAAACCTTCCCTTTTCTTACATGTAAGACACTCCTAAGGTAGGCCCTAGGTAGCCCCATGGGCAGGGTGCAGTGTATGTTTAAGGTAGGACAAATACTAATGTGATTTATATGTCCTAACAGAAATACTGCTAAATTTGTTTTTCAATTTTGCAAGGCTTATCCCTCTCATAGGTTAACTTGGGGGCTGCCTTTAAATATGATTAAAGCGTAGATTCCCTTTGGGAGCGGATAGACATGGAGTTTGGGGTCTCTGAGCTCACAATTTAAAAATACATCTTTTAGTAAAGTTGATTTTAAGATTGTGTGTTTGAAAATGCCACTTTTAGAAAATGAGCATTTTCTTGCTTAAACCATTCTGTGACTCTGCCTGTTTGAGGATTCCCTGTCTGGGTCAGTTTGACAGTGGGGCTGTTTGCACCTCTCTCTAGACAGTGACACAAAGGGAGCTGGGGTGTAGCCTGCATATCCTCATGAGCCATCTGTGCTAGGATAGAGGGGAGGAGTGGTCACTCACACCTGAAAGGGCTGTGCCTGCCCGCACACAATGCAGTCTCCAACCCCCTGGTGTGTGTATGGGGCCTGATCTGGCCAAGGCAGGATTTTACAAACAAGAGAAACTTTCCTTTGAAGTAAGCTTACTTCAAAGGCCAAAATGGGTATATGAAGGGCACCCAAAACCACAGACTTTACATCACTTCTGGACATCAAGAGGAACCTCTGCCTGGAGAAGAGCTGAAGAGGTGAGGAGAAGTGCTGCCATGCCTGTGACTGTGCTTTGTGGAGCTATCCTGCAGTTGCCGCTTTTGCCTGGTGAAAGGGGACAAAGACTGGACTTTGTTGTGCATTCCTGCTTGTGAAGAAATCTCCAAGGGCTTGTCCTGAGCTTGCGTCCTGTTGTTGAAGTCTCGGGGAGATCAAAGACTTCCCCTGCCAGCACCTGGACTCTTTGCTAAAACTCCTGCTTTGCCAAGTGGTGCCCAATACAGTTCCTGAGGCCTTGACAGATGAAGCATGCAGACCAAGATTGAAAATCCACGCACTGACCGCCCTGCGGGGAAATTTGCGAAGCAACCTCTGAGACACGACTGAAGAAACGATGCAGCACTGGCTCCGCGGCTGAAATCGACACACCACTTGCAGCGCGGCTGGAAGATCGACACACGCGGCTGGAGAAACGGCACACCGCATCACTAACGGAGAATGGTAACATCGCAACCACCACAGCGCGGGTTAGCTAACACCGTGCAGCAGGATTTTCAAAGCAAACCTTACTGGGCGCGGAAAAACGACACAACGCCTGCCCGGACCCAAGTGCTGCCCAGATCGATGCATTGCTCTCCTGCAGAGAGGAAAAACGATGCACGCCGACCCAACCGGAGAAGGAGAAACTACGCACGGTCTTGCTTGCAGGTGAGAAATCGAAGCACTGCTTACCTTTTTTGACGCACCCTCGCCCGTGTGTGTTATTTTGATGCTTCCCAGGTACTTTTCAATGCTAACAGTGTTTTACCTGTTTACAAAAGGATTTAAGACTCTTTTTTGCTTTTAAACTTAATAACTTGACTTGTGTATGTTGGATTTTTGTCATTTTGGTCTTGTTTTGATAAATATTTCCCATTTTTCTAAACCTGTGTTGTGTCATTTTGTAGTGTTTCCATTAAGTTACTGTGTGTGTGTTGGTACAAATACTTTACAACTAGAACTCTGAAGTTAAGCCTGCCTGCTCGTGCCAAGCTACCAAGGGGGTGAGCGGGGTTAGCTGAGGGTGATTCTCCTTTATCCTGGCTAGAGTGATGGTCCTTGCTTGGACAGGGGGTAACCTAACTGCCAACCAAAGACCCCATTTCTAACAGTATTGGACTGCAAACCCCACAACTTCAGAACACTTCTGGACTGAAGACATTCTGTCAGGGAAAAGAGCTGGATGCTTGGGGAGGACCTGACACTCTGCTTATTGCTTTGCTGTGCTGGCCTGTTGCTGCTACTTCTGCCCTGGGAGTGAAAGGACTGGACTTTGCTTTCTACATCCTGCTTTCCAGGGTTCTGCAAGGGCTTGAACTGAGCTTTCCTTCTGTTAGAAGTCTCAGGGACATCAAAGACTTAATCTGCCAGCACTCAGGCTTTCTTGCTGAGAGTCCTGACTTGCCAAGTGGTGCTAAGTCCAGTTCCTGGACCCTTGGAAGTGAAAGCTGGCCTAAAAACAAGAAGAACCAGGCACATTGTCGCTAGATGACTCCAGAACCGGTGCCGCTGTTTGCACCAAAGCCGTTGTCCCCACAGGAGTGCAATGACCGCGACTGACCCCGCAAGCCTGATGCTGCTGCAGCTCCTCTGAAGTTCTGCGACATTGTGAGTCCTGAATGCCATGTCACCGACATCCGAGACACCCAACTCGGATCCTGTGGTGTGACCCCAACCCCAAAAGGTCACCCCATCGCGTCTTGACCTGCCGGATTCATCAACCTTGCCAGATCGTAATGAACCGACGCCTCACCACCGATGCCGCATCACCTCCCATGCAAACGTAAGGAACCAGCGCCTCACCTACCCTGCCTCACAGTAAGGAACTGACACCTCACCTCCCCAGTAGCAGTATGGAACTGACATCGCACCAGCTCCAGCGATGCTTCACCTTCCTGTCTCCATGCAACATCTTTATTTCATTGTTTTCTAAAAGTACTGTACTTGAGGGTCCGTGAGACTCTGTGACTGACGCAGTACTCCCTTGCGAGTGGCGTGGGACTGTTAGGAATGACTTTGTCAATTACATTGTGTTAGGCCCAGTTGGAGTTTATGGGGGTCATTCTGACCCTGGCGGCCGGTGACCGCCAGGGTCACCGACCACGGGAGCACCGCCAACAGGCTGGCGGTGCTCCCTCGAGCATTCTGACTGCGGCGGTTCAGCCGCGGTCAGAAACGGAAAGTGACTTGAGTGACCCTACTTGGACAGGGTGCAAACCACTGCCAACTACAGACCTCATTTCTAACAGGGGCCATGCCCAGCTACTCCCTCCCATCCGGCCAGTGATGGCCCATCCTGGCACACCTCAACTCCCTATTGTCTGGTGCTGTCTAGAGGAACACACAAAGGTCAACTGTCAGTCATGTGACCCAGATACAGGCACCAATGGCTAAGTCAAGAAAATGCAAACTCCCTAAAAATGTCATTTTCAGAATTGCAAATTAAAATTTGACTTCACCATAAGTTAGGATTTTAAATTGTAATTCCAGAGACACCAAATATGAATTGGTTATTGATTACCATTTGGAATTTACACTTCTAAAATATAATACGGTCACTCCAATGCTATCCCATAGGATAGATAGCCTTTGCAGTAGTGAAAAACAAATTCAATTGTTTTTCACTACAGGACGTGTAAAATCTAAAAGTATATGTCCTATTTTTATAATTACATTACACCCTGCTCTGTCGAGGGCCTTCCCTAGGAGTGACTTATGCCAGGTCATAATGGGAGTTTAAAACTGCACACACACACTGCAATGGCATACCTGAGACATGATTAAAGGGCTTCTTCATTGGGTAGCACAATCACTGCTGCAGGCCCACTAGTAGCATCCCATTTACAGGACTTTGGCAGATGTTCACCCCTTTACCAGTGGCTTATAAGTAGACTAAATATGCCTATTGGATATAAGCCAGTTCTACCATGTTGTAAGGAGACAGCACAAGCACTTTAGCACTGGTTAGCAGTGGTAAAGTACCCTGAGTCCCAACACCAGCAAATAACAATTCAGCAGAAAGGGAGGGTAAAGGCACAATGTTTGGGGAAGACTGTGCAGAAAGGGCCCAGTTTAACAGCATGGGCAGTGATGTTGTGTTTTAGTTGCATGGTGCATGTTCTTGACTCATCCTCTCAGTTTGTAAGTCATCTACTTAGTCTTAATGTCAAACTCATATTCCCTAACCCACTGTTAGGGTATTCTTTGCCTCTAGTCTTTTTTCAGTTCCATTGTTGGTGTGGTCTCAGAGCTCTGAGTGTGAACATCAGAATGGCAGGCTGGCTCTTCTTGTGTCCTTTCCTTGATCGACACATTCATCTACAGATGAGCACATTCATCTACAGACTCCAGAGTTTAGGGAGCGTGAGTTAGAAGACTTTATTGCTCTTACTCTCAATTCTCAAAGAGCCTGAGTTTGTTGGAGACCATACATATTGGGGTGTTGTGGGACATGATATTCCCACAGTACTAAAGGATGAGCCTCGAACCCTCCAGCTTCACAGAGACAAGGCCTTGGAAAGAAGCGCCAAAGTATGGCAACCAGGGTAGGTCCTCTAATGCGGCTTGACAAGGCTGTTGACTGGATGGGAATGCTTTGGGCAAAAAGCCTCCCAGTTCACTGAAGGCCTTCTGGGAGAACAGAAGGCTATAGCAGCACGCTGCTTGTGTGACTGATCTACACATAAGTGTAAATGCTTGTGTGCATTCGCATATAGACACAAATAACATCCCACAGAAGTTCAATGTAATTTCCTCCTAGGCACCAGAAGATGGTTCATTTTTGTTATTACACAACTAGCTTAACGCCCCTTTGGAAGTCTTCAATGTCACCATCCAGTACATGCACTTAATATCGTAGAACTCGCAAGGTGTGGACTTTCTGTAGTAAAATATTGGCTACTAACATTTTTAGGTCAAAGCTTAACAGACAGCACAGTTGCTTGGTTCGCTAATAACTTCTTAGGGACATTCTGAAAGATCACTGGGAATGCATTCCGCTCATTGCTTACCATTGGCTTTGTGTTTTGTAACTCACAGTTGCTTGGTTTCTGTTTGCTGCCTTTATTTGTTTTAGGCTGTCCAGTTTGAGGTTATCCCTCCAGTGGAGCATGGCCTTTTTACTGTATTCTTCCACAAGTGCTCACTTTTTTAACCACGTCTTTAAATGTTGTCTTGTCACTTTTGCTGTGCATTCAAAGGTGCGGTCAAATGTCAGGTTTTGTTGTCTGAGAGATGTTGGTGTTTACATTTCTTTCTCTGACTTCAAAGTGAGAGGATTTATGTGACAACCTTGCTTTGAAAAAAAGCTTTTTTCTAGCACACAACAATATTTAAATGTCTGTAAATGAATTGTGCATATATTTCAGAATATATCAGAATTAGGAAAGCTCAAATGAAGCACTTTTTTGTAATTCTAGAGTGTGATGGGAACAAATAATTTAATATGATCAAAACAGATCATACACAGTGTGATGACATGTCCTTACATTATCCTATGTGCACTGTATACTTTTATGTATGTCTGTGCAAATGAAGTTGGTAATTTCAATTGAAAATGTGTTGTTTGTAATGACAGTGCGCTACCAAACTATGAATATTCCACACTATGGCACTCCACTGTACACCACTCCAATCTACAACACTCTACTCCACTCTGTGCCCTTCCACTTCACCCCACTCTACGCAATTCTAATCCATTCTACGACACACCACTTCATTCTATGACACGCCACTCCACTGTAAAGCATTCCACTCCACATCACTCCACTCTGCACTCTATGCCACTCCACTTTACACCACTCTACACCATGCCACTCAACTCAAATACACGCCACTCAACTCTCTGACATGCCACGCCACTCTACTCTATAACATGCCACTCCACTCTGTGCCACTGTGTGGGCTCAGTATTTTGCATCTTTAACATGAGTCAAGCAGCTTTCTATTGACCTCTGCAATTTGTAACTGAACACAGCAGGTGGCTCAGACTACATATCAGAACACTAGCACATCTTCAAGACTTCTACTGCCAGACCTTAGCAATGCTGCACAGTGACTTGAATGCAGGACCGTTTTTCCCTTCGACTTATGTTTCCAGTCAGGTGATCCGATTTTGACTAAACAGGTTTTCTGGCCTCCTGCTTTCAAATCTAGACTCAGCCCTCCTATATGAATATATGAATATACATATTTATATGAATCGATTTCTATTGTCACATCACTTTTTTATCATTCAAGATATGTTCGAGCTATTTATAGTGAGGAATGCTTTGCTGTTCTGGTTGTTGGGGGCTTCACACGTCGTTTTCTTTTGCATTGTGCTACCTAAGTACCACAGAGAGTTACTCAAAGCACGGTCAAAATCTATAGGCTTCGGAGTTTACACATGATATAATATTATGTGCCTCGTGTTTTTCCACGACCCTCAATTTATAGGTGGATTCAAAGATTTTTGATTCCACTTCGTTCTTTAAATCGACTTATTCAATTCAAATATATTTTCCAGTGTTTTTTTCAGCAAATAATAGATGCACAGTCTTTCCGGCATATCAAATGAATTTAATGTGTAAGTTTCTTTATCTTCTTTGAGATGAGGTGACAAAAAAGATTGTTCCAATGTGAATATTTTTTCATAAATTTTATTACACTCGCTTTCACCATATGGTTTAAATGATGGCAATATTATTCTTGCTTCATTTGAAATATTATATACAACTGTAAGAAAACCTAAAGAAAGATAAATGATAGGGGAGGAAATGGGGAGCAGTGACAAGAACGGAAAAGATACGAGGTACACAGATGAAGTAATGCTGTTTTAGATGGGTTTGCTTGTACTTGTGTGGAGCTTGTGTGGAGCTGACCAAAAGGAGACGTGACGTTTGGGCTCATGTTGAACATGACTGAAGTATAGCGTGAGAAATGGTTAAAATGTGTCGTAAATACTACAGAAATATATTCGTTGTATTTTCATTTGTTTAATGGCTTTAGCGTTAGCATGATCATTTGTTCGTTTTTCACAACAAAAGCTGGTCAAATGCTCCTCAGGAAAGGACGATGGTTGTCCTGAAAATTCTTCAGATTAGCTATCTAAAATGTACCAGTTCCTAAAAGTTGATGACTGAGAAAGGTTTATGCTGGGGAGACCTTGGGAAATGCTTAAAAGAGTTTGCCAATTTAAATTGATTTGAGGATCTGTAAAGATTGTGCATCTCTTATTGGTGAAAAAAACAGGATGTCATACTGTTTTAATGTAGTGTAGTGACACTATCAGTACGTTATAGAATGTGGCTTTACT
The DNA here is from genome assembly GCF_031143425.1 of Pleurodeles waltl. NCBI lineage: Eukaryota > Metazoa > Chordata > Amphibia > Caudata > Salamandridae > Pleurodeles > Pleurodeles waltl. Next base: position 713,502,299 of record NC_090448.1, read on the forward strand.
ATCTAAAATTAAGAATAAGACACTTTTTCACAACATCAAATTTGATGTAAGTACGTGCCATTCTTAAGTATATGTTAAACTCTGATTGAGGAAGCACGTGCAACTGTGGTGCCATTTGGACACTACTGAGACAATGGCCCTGATTTAAGAGGGCCTAGCGTCATATATCGCCACATTTGTGTCATTTTTTTTTACTCTAATGTGACAATATTACGGCAAAAATGCTGCGCCATATTTACAAAGTTGCGCAATGCATGCATTGCTCCACTTTGTAACTCCTTGCGCCTCGTTATGCCTGCGCCAGTCATAATGTATGCAAAGGGGGTGTTCTCCCGTTAGAGGGGGCAGAAAAATGGCACAAAGAAATCTAAAAGATTTCTTTGTGCCATTTTTTGCAGCATTTTTAACACCTGCACAGAGTAGGCGTTAAAAGGAGACACACCAATATTTATAAAGGGCCTCAATGTGCTTTTCAGAATTAGTGTCAAAATTTTTCACGCTAGTCCTGCAAAGCGCCACACTAGCATAAAAAATGACTCTAGTTCCGTAACTACCGCCACGGTGCACAATATCCCAAATACGGCGCACACATGGTGGCGTTAGGGGGCGCTAAGGAGCACAAGAAAAGTGGTGCTGCATTGGATGCAGCGCTTCTTTTCTTAAATCTGCCCCAATGTGTGCTGGCCTGTCTTTCGCTTATAATCTTTTACAGAATGGCGATGCTTACTATTAACTTCATCTGCTTGCCTTGATGCCGAGAACCCGTTCACAGTCTTGACATATTAAGCTAAAACATTGACATGGCTATCTCGATAGATTATCCAATTTGCCGATACTTTTAAAGTTAAACTGCTGTGTGTATTGCAGTGATATATTGGTGTGCCTTTCACTTAACCCATTAGAATCTCACTATCAATTTGTCTTCATTGGCCACCGCAACTTTATTCAACTTTGCCTGTTGATTGGTACCACTCTGAACGCTCCTAATACAAGTTATGGCATTTGAAACAGAATTAGCTTTCTCCTTAAATCGTAGGCATCTCTATTAATAAATCAATGAGTGACATATTTACAGCGGCAACATTAAAGATATGTAAATAGTTCTCCTTGGTACCTTGTCTTCTTACATGTGGAAGGCTAAGCAGGCACAAAGACAGGATATATTTTGACCACACTATTGACTTGTTGGGTAAATGACAAGTTAGGAACAAAAGTGCCCCCAAGCTTTGTTGGATGATTGAGGGGATAACCCCATCGTACCTCACCTGTTATTTGGAAGTCTGGGGTGTTCAGGTCCCTTAGCAGTATGTCTGATCTTAAAGCAATTACACAGAGCATTTGGGCCAAACAATTTGAGACCTTACCTTTAGACTCACCTCCATTAGACACATGGAATATAATATCTGTGATACAGCACTGTGACATAAAATCATTCCCTCAACAGTTCAATCTAGGCTTTTTACTAAGCATCTGCTACATTGGATTCCGGTCAATTTCCACAAACTAAAGTTACAGTACAAAAATATCTGCTGGAATTGCAATTCGGCTCCTGGAATAGCAGAACATATGTTATTCAGCTGCACCCACCTTTGCTCGTCTCGGGAAATGCTTGCAGACCAATTATCAAAGATACTCAGGATGGCATTTACCCTAAACTTCCCAATGAGCATTTTGGTCCCATGGTGCTCATTGCTTTCAAAGAACCTTAATACATGCAATCTTGCACTTAGGAAATCCCATGATGACGATGATCGATGACGTTAAATATGATACACATGCATTAACTAATTGAACTTCAACCTTTTTCAGCATTCACTGGATCTCTTAACTCTTCACTTATCTTTTCATTTTCTGTTAACATCCCAGATCACATGAGAGTGTTACGACTAAGTTTTGTATATTTCTTGCAGTTGAAGATAATTATGACATATTTCTGGGTTGCTTCTGTTAACCAAACGTTTCATATACTAGCTCATAAAAATATATCCATTTATTGGAACTAAACATAAGGCAGAGCATTTTCTTGATTCATCCTCTATAATGTCTAGGCATGTGCTAATTTCTTGGTGGCTGAAAGGATTTTTACAGCTTCAGTTGTAGCTGGAAATCGATGACAGTCTCTGTCGGCTGAAATGGGTGATGTGTTGACTGGTAACAATGATTACAACGATATTAGCCCAGCAAGACATTAAGGGGCAGATTTATGGAAAATGGTGCTGCATCGAGTGCAGCACCACTTTCCCTGCGCCCCTCAGCGCCCCCTACTGCCACCATGTGTGCGCCGTATTTAAAATATGGCACTCCATGGCACAGGGTAGGGGCAATAGCATCATTCAATGTGACGCTATTGATGTACTCTGCAGGAGTAGCGCCAAAATGTTGGCACTACTCCTGCAGACTACATAGGGGCCCATTCTGAATAATGGAAGCCCCCTTTTAACGCCTGCTCCGAGCAAGCGTTAAAAGTGCCGTAAAAAATGGCGCAAGAAAATCTCATAGATTTCCTTGCGCCATTTGTTTGCCCCCCCCTAACGGGGGAACCCTCCCTTTGCATACATTATGCCTGGCGTAGGCATAATGTAGCGCAAAGGGTTACAGAGTGGCACAATGCATGCATTGCGCCACTCTTTAAATACGGCACAGGTATTTCGGCCTCGTTGGGCCACATTAATGTAAAAAATAATTATGCTAATGTGGCGCAAGGTAGCACTAGGGGATTATAAATGTGCCACTAAGTCTCACAGCAAGGACGAGCTGAGTCCGTTTCAGTAAGAAGCGTTCATGTTTATTTCAAGTAGGAGCAGTAATCAAGCCCAGTACAGGCAGTATGTGTCCAGCCTTCCACCCCAGCCTCAACTGACCAACCGTCAGGGCCAGGTTCTGGAATGTCGAACACACAGGTACCAAGCAAAGCATGCAGTACATAGAATCATGAACACAACACACTTGATCCCCTACCAATAAAAAAAAATCTAAACAATTTCCTTTTACCTTTGCTATACAGATGCTGATAAAGGAGAGTACACGTGAATAAGAGGGGTACAACACGAGGGAAATTACTATACACAAAAATAGAACATAGGATAGTTCAAGATTATAAATTAGTTAAAATCATGTTGTAAAATAGTGATGGTATAAAAAAAGCATATATATTGCACAAAATCATACCAACATGAAGGTTTGACAAGTCTCCTCCATGACCTAGCCAGTACTTCTGTTATTGTCTTTTTTGATGACCCGAAATGGAACAATCCTAGTGTTAACAATTCATGAGGCTATCCTTTCAATGTCACTTTCATGAGAAGTATTCACAAGCATACTGACTATTTGTTTCTCTTCAACGCCAACATCCTCATTCAACCAATCAAACCTATTGTGTACAGTAAGACTGTCTACCAATTTTCCTTACACAAGGTCATTCTACTAGCATTTCCCTTGCACAAAGCAATTCTACTGGCATGCTAAACTTTACCATCACTCAGTAGAGCTGCAATGCATAGGATTTTCTCCACTTGCAAATGTTCTGTAAATTTGCTTTCCAATCTTCATTTTTTAATTCTCAGCCAATCTCCCACGCAGAGCTCATATCTTTCAGCCCAGTGTATCCTGTCATATCTGGCTTCCCTTATTCAACCTGTTACTTGTTCCACAGTTATTGCTATTTCCATTATCCTACCCAAACATCCCATGTTGTCTTTGGTTTGTGGATCTCATTCCCTCATTAAATCAAAGGGGACAAGTCCAGAGGAACTGCATTCAGTGATCCTATATGCCCACAATGTTTCCTTAATTTCCTTTTCCCAGTTAAGACTCTTACTGTTGGACAATTCAATGATCCCTTCGATCATGCGATTGAAGCACTCTACACAACCTTTCCCTTTGGGATGATAGATGAATGTGATTCTGTGCCTTACACCTAAATTCTTTTCAAATTCCTTGAACATCTCAGACACGAATCGACCACCGTTGCCGCTGATGACAGTCTTTAACAACCCTTCCCTGTGAAATATTTCTTCTAAAATTCTAATACTACTATGGTATGTGCAACATCCACCACCTTTACTTCCGGCCATTTGGAAAAAAAATCAACAACTACCATGGCATATTACATCTTCCCTTCTACATTGTGTACTGTTCAAAGGATATCTACTCCTTTCTTTTCCCATGGTGTTTCTGGAGCTTTGATGGGATGTAAAGGAGGCTTTGAGATCACTTGGGTTTTATCTGAGTTTTTACACTTTAAGCATTCTTTCACAACTCGTTCCACAGCCCTGTCAATATCTGGTCACAAGTATGAGCGTTTCACTCTACTTTTAGCTTTTACTATACCTTGGTGGCCTTCATGACACCAAGTGATAATCTTTTGAGGTAGTGAACATGGTGGAACCAACTGCCTGTCCCTGAATATGAGATCATTCTTTATGGAAATGTCATGCTTGACCTCCCAAATCGCCGCTTATATGTTAGATAGAGTTCTTTTATCTGGTCATCCTCCCTTGATCATATCAATAATCTTGGCCAATATCAGATTTTGTCTCTGTAATCCATGCATCAGTATTCATCCCTGCCATATCCTTTGTACCTAATGCTGCTACCAAACAATCATTCCATTCATCATCGGGTTCACATTTGATGGGCAATGAGAGTGTACTCAAACAATCAGCAATCTTTTTACATGTCCCTGGTACATATTGTATCTCATAGTTGTAATATAAGAAGTGCATAAATAACCAGGCAATACTAGGTAAAGCATTGTTGAGACCCTAGGTGGTAAGTACTTTGTACAAAGGTTTGTTATCCGTCCCTAGAACTACCGTAGATCCCCAAATGAATTGCCAGAAATGTCAGAGCACCCAGTCACACCAACAAATCTCTCTATGACTGAATATTTTGCTTCCATTGTTATGGATGCAAAGGCTTCAACATGTTCCTGAATCAATCAAGGGTCAGCCTGTGATAGTACTGCCCCTGTATCTTTTCTACTGGCATTGGTAGTTATAACATTGTTTTAGCATTTGGGACCATGGCCACATAGGAAAGGTGCTTCACTGATATTCTTCTGTATGCTTTCAAAGGCTTCCTGGCGCTCTGGGAACATAAAAAGTGCACCTGTTCTTTAACAGTTGCCTAATCTGACACATTGTACTTGTAAAGTTATACTCAAATTTGGAGTAGAACTCTGCTAGGCCTTCAAATGCTTGCACATCATCTTTGTGGCTAGGTGGAGGATCTTTTTATTAGCCCTGACTAGGTCCTCCTTAGACGCAATGCCATTGCAACTAATTTCTGGACCCAAATGTGTGACTTTTCTTTTACCAATCTTACATTCGGTAGCTTCCACAATCAAACCATATTCCTCAACACCAACCTAAATGTCTTTTTGTGTTCTTCTCTGCTCTTTCCCATAACTCAAATATTGTCCTGGAAAAAAGGTTACATTAGCCACTTTACACAATAGTTGGTACATTAAATGTAGAAGCACGGCAACAGCCAAAGCTAGACCAAAAGGGACCCTTCTAAATTGATAGCAACCTATTGACACAAAGTCAGATTTTGACATTATATTTCCTAGCCACCACAAGGCCTGCAACTCAATCTGATGATTAGACTTGTTTGATCATGCTATTACTTTCCAGTCTATTTAATTCAGTGGTGACCTCATCTTGTATGGATAGCAGAATATTGCGAACCTTGTGAATTTGTGGTTGTGCATCCTCTTTTAGTATAATCTTGTGTACAAACCCTTTTAGTTCACCTATATTCCCTGAAAATACTTTGGGATATTCCTTTATAATTGTGTATAATAAATCAGATGCATCTCCCACAACCAATAAAGGATCAGAACTGTTTGGGCCTAGAAGTATTCCTAATTCAACTTGGTCCCACCATCCAAGCACGGAAGGACCATGTTGAGACACATACATTTTACACTTCCCTACATTTCCCTTTCAGTCTTCCATTCATCGTCCACTGCCCATTCTCAAGTTGTGTTTTTTTGTTTTTGCAAGTGTCTTGACCGGGTTTCCCATCATTTTTCTCTTTTTTTTTTACTGATTTACTCACAACTCTAACACTTTCCACCTTATTGGTAGTTATAACCGCTTTAGCTCATCTGGTGGTAAGTTCAGCTTTAGATACTATTGAACCAATTTCTGAGTGTAGAATGAGCTTATTATAATGCATAATGACTTGCTCCCTAACTAGTTCATCATGCAAATTACTGAATTTACATGTTAGTTTTAAATTTTCTCATTTTCTCCCTGTTTCCTGTGGCAAAGATTGTAATGATTGATGACTGTACATACAGTAGTTGAAAAATAGGTGTCCAGGTCATCCAAAGCATTGGTAAATACAACCCCTTCATCACACGATCTAGGTTTTTTTGTCTGTGCTGTTCTATACTTTCATACCGCCAGGCCTAGACATTGTAATAGAATCTTCTTTTTCCTCCCAGGAGGGAAATCCTCGTCATCAAAGTTAGATAATTAATGACTAAATATTCTCTCCATTCTTCCCATTTCATGTTGGGTTTGTTTTCTTTTGTCATAAATAGTTGTGGAGCTGGAAGGTTTAATGTGGTCATTTTGGTTGGAAAATTGTAACTTCTAAAACTAATGAGGAAGTATTTAAAATTCTGTCTTAATAAATAGGCCCCCAAATCAGAATGGCTGTTAACCCCTATGGTTCCCTTCTGACCAGTAGGTGGGGTGAGGCAGAGGCATGAAAGGAAAGGCCTTTCCTTTCATGTATATGTAAGCATTTCTGCAGCCCAATCATGAAGCGATCGGGCTGCAGAAATGCCCACTGGGCACCAGGGATTTTTTTTTTTTTTATATATATGAGATTTTGTATAAGGGAGTGGCCTCTTTGCCCCCCCCCAGGGGCAGATCAGACTATTTTAATTAGGCCGATCTGCCCCCTTGGTGGCAGAAGCCACTAGAAACCAGGGAGTTTTTTTAATAACGTTATGAATGAAGGGGAGCAACCCATTGAACAATGGTCGCTCCCCTGGGGGGCAATTTATTATTAGGCCTTTTCTGCCCCCCCCTGGGGTCAGATAGGCCTATTTTAATGAGGCCGATCTGCCCCCGGAGGGGAAGAAGCTACTAAACACCAGGGATTTTTTTTTGTTATGTTATGAATGAAGGGTCGCCACCCTGGGGCAATTTATTATTATTAGGCCTTTCCTTCCCCTCCCCTGGGGGCAGATCGGCCTATTTTAATTAGGCTAATCTGCCCCCGGGGGGGCAGAACACACTAGACACCAGGGATCTTTTTTTTTTTTTTACATGTGGGAGTGACCCTTAGGCAAGGGTCACACCCCTGGGGGCAATTTTTTTTTTTTTTCATTTCTGCCGCTTTTTTTTTGTAAGGCCCGTCTCCCTTGATCAGAAAGCCCACCAGAGGCCAGGGAAGGTTTTTTTTTTAAAAAAAAGAGGGTGGGGGTTTGGCCATACCCCCCTCCCACCCCAAATAAATGGGGACAATGTTGTTCTGCCCACTGGTGGACAGATGGGGCAATTACCCCCAATCCACTCCCCAGGGGGGTAGGTGGCAGAAAGCCTACTCGATGCCAGGGAATTAAAAAGAAATAAAAGATAGTGGGGTGGTGGCTACCAACCAGTATGGGCATGGTTATGCCCCCACCCCAGCTGAAGGGGGTGGCGGTCTTTCAACTCTCCCCTGCACACTAAAACATCTTATCCCACGGCAAGCAAGAGGACATTTGATTAGTTTGGGTTTCGGTTTTACAGTTGGGCCATGAGAGCTTGTCTAATACTCAAAATCGTCCCACTTGGAATGGTGAGGGCTGTACTTTTTTTACTTTGGGATGCTGCCATGTAGGAAAATCTACGAGACCTAGACACATCTGAAAACTAAGAACTGGGTGAGTCCAGGGTGGTGTGCTTCACATGCACCTGCACCATTTTCTTACCCACAATGCCCTGCAAATCTCCAACTTTGCTTATATTCACACATTTTTCCCACATTTTTGTAATGGAACCTTCCGGAATCTGCTGGAATCCACAAAATTCCTACCACCCAGTATTGTCACATCTCATCTATACTGATAAAAATTCTGCCCCACTTGTCAGCCTAAAAACATTTTTTCCAAACTGCCCTTTTGGACCCTCTTTGGTTTCCCCTCATTTTTGACATGTTTTTGGCTCTTCCCTGTCACAGGCACTTGACCCACCTACACAAGTGAGGTATCATTTTACCGGGAGACTGAGGGGAACTTTGGGTGGTAGGAAATTTGTGCCGATGAGGTGACCCCACACAGAAATGTGGGGAAAATGTGATTTTTTAGCTACATTTGAGGTTTGCTGAGGATTCTGTGCAAGAAAACACATGGGGATCTGCGCAAGTCACCCCTCCCTAGACTCCCTCAGGTGTTGGGTTTCGTGGGTTTCTCTAGATGTCTGCTGAGCCCAGGACCAAAAACGCAGGTGCCCCCCCCCACCAGCAAAAACAGATAATTTTGCATTTGTTAATTTTGATGTGTCCACATACTGTTTTGGGGCATTTCCTGTCACGGGCACTAGGCCTACCCACACAAGTAAAGTACCATTTTTACCGGGAGACCTGGGGGAACGCTGGGTAGATGGAAGTTTGTGGCTCCCCTCAGATTCCAGAACTCTGCAGCACCGAAATGTGAGGAAAAAGTGTTTTTTTGCCAAATGTTGAGGTTTGCAAAGGATTTTTTGTAACAGAACCTGGTGAGAGCACCACAAGTTACCCAATCTTGGGTTCCCCTAGGTGTCCAGTTTTCAGAAATGTCCAGGTTTACTAGGTTTTCCTAGGTGCCGGCTCAGCTAGAGGTCAAAATCCAAAGCCAGGCACTTTGCAAAAAACAGGTCAGTTTTCTTTGGGAAAATGTGATGTGTTCATGTTGTGTTTCGTGGCATTTCCTATTGCGGGCACTAGGCCTACCCACAGAAGTGAGGTACCACTTTTATCGGGAGACTTGGGGGAATGCTGGGGGGAAGGAAATATGTGGATCCTCTCAGATTCCAGAACTATCTGTCACCGAAATGAGAGGACCATTTTTATCAGGAGACTTCAGGGAATGCTCCTCTCAAATTCCAAAACTTTCTGTCACCGCAATGTGACGAAAAAGTGTTTTTTTGTGTGCCAAATTTTGAGATTTGCAAATGATTCTGGGTAACAGAACCTGGTGAGAGCCCCACAAGTCACCTCATCTTGGATTCCCCTAGGTGTCTAGTTTTAAAAATGTACAGGTTTGGTAGGTTTCCCTAGATGCCCGCTTAGCTAGAGGCCAAAAATCCACAGCTAAGCACTTTGCAAAAAACAGGTCTGTTTTCTTTGGGAAAATGTGATGTGCCCATGTTGTGTTTTGTGGCATTTCCTATTGCGGGCACTTGGCCTACCCACAGAAGTGAGGTACCACTTTTATCGGGAGACTTGGGGGAATGCTGGGGGGAAGGAAATATGTGGATCCTCTCAGATTCCAGAACTATCTGTCACCGAAATGAGAGGAACACATGTGTTTTTTGCCAACTTTTGAGGTTTGCAAAGGATTCTGGGTAACAGAACCTGGTTAGAGCCACACAAGTCACCCCATCTTGGATTCCTCTGGTGTCTAGTTTTAAAAAATACACAGGTTTGGTAGGTTTCCCTAGGTTCTGCCAGAGCTAGAGGCCAAAATCAACAGCTAAGGACTTTGCAAAAAACAGGTCTGTTTTCTTTGGGAAAATGTGACGTGTCCTTGTTGTGTTTTGGGGCATTTCCTGCAGCTGGCACTATACCTGCCCACAGAAGTGAGGTACCATTTTTATCGGGAAACTTGGGGGAATGCTAGGTGGAAGGAAAACTGTGGCGCCTCCTAGATTCCAGAACTTTCTAGCACCAAAATGTGAGAGAAAAGTGTTTGTTTCCCAAATTGTGAGGTTTGCAAAGGATTCTGGGTAACAGAACCTGGTGAGAGCCCCACAGGTCACCCCATACTGGATTCCCCTAGGTGTCTAGTTTTCAAAAATGCACAGTTTTGGTAGGTTTCCCTAGGTGCCGGCTGAGCTAGAGGCCAAAATCCATAGCTAGGCACTTTCCAAAAAACACGTCAGATTTCAATGTAAAAATGTAATGTGTACATGTTGCGTTTCCTGTCCTGGGCACTAGGCCTACCCACACAAGCGAAGTACCATTTATATCGGGAGACTGGGGGGAACATAGAATAGCAGAACAAGTATTATTGCCCCTTGTCTTTCTCTATATTTTTTCCTTCTAATTGTAAGACAGTGTGTAAAAAACACATCTATTTGAGAAATGCTGTGTAAATCACATGCTAGAATGGGGACCCCAGAATTCAGAGATGTACAAATAACCACTGCTTCTCAACACCTTATCTTGTGCCCGTTTTGGAAATACAAAGGTTTCCTTGATACCTATTTTTCACTCTTTATATTTTACCAAATGAATTGCTATATACCTGGTATACAATGAAAACCCATTGCAAGGGGAAGTTCATGTATTAGCGCTGGGTCCCTAGGATTCTTGATTAACCTACAAACCCTATATATCCCGCAACCAGAAGAGTCCAGCAGACGAAACACTATATTGCTTTTGAAAATCTGACATCACAGAAAAAAGTTACAGAGTAAAACGTGGAGAAAAATGGCAGTTTTTTCACCTGAATTTCATTTTGTTTTTATTTCGGCTGTTATTTTCTGTATGAAACCTTTGTAGCATCTACACAAATGACCCTTTACTGAATTCAGAATTCTGTATACTTTTCAGAAATGTTTGCCTGTCCAGGATCCAGCATTGGCTTCACACCCGTATCTGTCACTTACTGGAAGGAGGCTAAAATATCAAAAAATAGTAAAAATGGGGTATGTCCCAATAAAATGCCAAAATTGTTTTGAAAAATGGGGTTTTGTGATTCTGCCTGTCCCTGAAAGCTGGGAAGATGGTGATTTTAGCACTGCAAACTATTTGTTGAAGCCATTTTCAGGGAAAAAACCCACAAGTCTTCTTCTGCAGTACTTTTTTCCCATTTCTTTTTTAAACGTAATTTTTTCTGTATTTTGTCTAATTTCTTGGTCTCCTCCAGGAGAACCCACAAACTCTGGGGACCTCTAGAATGCCTCGGACTTTGGAATAAAAGGACACAAATTTGGCCTGGGTAGGTTATGTGGACAAAAAGTTATGAGGGCCTAAGCGCGAACTGTCCCAAATAGCCAAAAAAAAAGCCTGGCACCTGAGGGGGAAAAGGCCTGGCAGCGAAGGGATTAAAGATGTGTAAAAACAGGCTCACTCCAAAATGGACACTGGAAAAGATCAGTTTGTGCCCATTCCAAAATGGCTGCCAGAAAAATCAGGACGGGCCCAATTCCAAAATGGCCACCAGAACTCAATATTTCAAACAAAAATGGCTGCTTGTTCCTGCAATTACATGTGCTAGCGTGCATATCAACACTTGGAGAAATCTGGGGCAACCCCACTGTCAGGTGAAGAATCCAGTGTAATATGGCTGTTGGTTCCTGCAGTTGTGGTTGTGCTAGCACGTGTGTCAGCATGTGAAGAATTCTGGGCGACAGAGAAAAGTAGGCCGCGTGGCACACAGGGCGTGTTTTAGTGTTTGTGGCTGATGCGAGGAGGCAGACATGCTCCGGTCATAGTAGGGCTTGTGTTCAGACGAATGAGGGGTAACTGGCAGTGTGCACTTCAGAAGTCCTCAGAAAAATTACCTTAAAGATTGCTGTTCACAGTTCTTCAAATGCGAAGTGGCATCGAAAGAGGAGCGGCACCGTTACAGTTTCTTCTGCTCCCAGAATAATGCGACGCCGCAACAGCTGCATGGGTGGGGGCTTAACCAATACTTGTCACCAACTTTATTAAGTCTGACGGCAAGGGCAAGCAGAGTCAATTTCAGTAAAAAGTGTTCATCTTTATTTCGAGTAGATAGCTTCTTTTGAAGGTAGACCTAGAAGGGTTTGAAGGTCATCTACAAGATAGTAGGTCTCTTTTGAGATTTTTCTTTTTATTAACGGTTATGGATTATGATTGGTGGTTTGAAGGAGCTCTGCCCTGTGTTTTGATGCGACATTGGGTTAAATTTAGCATGGTATAGAGGTTAATTTCAACGTAATATAACATAAAATCATTTTTGCCCAAAAAAGTTATTTGCCACTCTGCTCATCCCCGCTGTTGAGTTATGACCCAATGTATGGTGAGCAGGGTCCTTCAAAAACACAAAAGGTGAAAGGATTAATGCTTGGAATTTGGCAAACCACTGGCAGTCCCCTGGGATAGCATCCCAACACATTGGCGGTCATTCTGACCGACCGCCGCCCGCCATGCGGTCACCGCCAAATGGGCGCTCCGCGGTCAGGAGACCGCGGATGCCATTCTGGCTTTCCTGCTGGGCCGGCGGGCGACCGCCAAAAGGCCGCCCGCCGGCCCAGCGGGAAAGACCCTGCAACAAGGAAGCCGGCTCCGAATGGAGCCGGCGGAGTTGCAGGGGTGCGACGGGTGCAGTGGGACCCGTCGTGATTTTCACTGTCTGCAAAGCAGACAGTGAAAATCTTTATGGGGCCCTGTTAGGGGGCCCCTGTACTGCCCATGCCAGTGGCATGGGCAGTGCAGGGGCCCCCAGGGGCCCCACGACACCCGTTCCCGCCATCCTGGTTCTGGCGGTGAAAACCGCCAGAAACAGGCTGGCGGGAAGGGGGTCGGAATCCCCATGGCGGCGCTGCAAGCATGGAGGATTCTCCCAGCCGGGGGAAATCCGGCGGGAAAACCGGCGGGAAACCGCCGGTTCCCCTTTTACCGCTGTCAGAATAGCCCTGGAAGCACTGCCAGCCTGTTGGCGGTGCTTCCGCTGCCCTCCGCCCTGGCGGTCAGAGACCGCCAGGGTTGGAATGAGGGCCATTGTGCTTTTGCTCACCATGCCACCTCAGTTTGGATCCAGCCATAAGCAAATCAGCCTTGACCCTGCTGCTCAGAGGAACAGTCCTGGCCAGGCCAGATCAGGCCCCTACCAAATCAGAGCACAAGCAACTTAGGGCCGGTTTCACTCTGATAAGGGCTCATCAGCCAGGTATAACTCAGTTCCAGTGGCACAGTGAGCATGGGTGCCATGTCTGGGCATACCCTTGCTACTTAGGGCAGTACATCTGCATTATGACAGAAAGGGCAAAAATATTAATGAACATAAGCTGACACTTCCTGCTATGGTGCAGGAGTTTTCTCAGTGGTGCTGCACACCCCACATTATTAGGAACATAGTATACCATTAAAGTGTGAAGGGGACTCCTCAGTTCCATCCAGTCCATCTCTGTGTATCTACGTATTACTTCTTCACTGTTACAAAGGCATTTTCGCAATGCCAATCGTTCTGGCCTTTTCATTTATATTTCAGTTTCGTTGTAAAAGTTCTCTACTACCCAGTTATATCTTGTCTCTTGCTGACAGGATGGATTATGGTTCTAATCTAAAAAGGAACCATATTTTGTGTAAAAGCAAGTTCTTCAGTTTGTGAAGGAACGTGATTTTACAAGGAAAGCCAATGCGTTTGGATCCTCTCTTTTGGCTTTGCCAATGTTGGATGCTTTTTAGACTTTACCGACATTGACAAGGCCAATTGTGGTGGATGGCCCACTTTAAACATAAAAATATGGAAATGTTATTTTATATACTTTCAAGATGGCCAACACAATGCATTTAAAAAGCAGCAACCATCTTAAAAGTACAGAAAATATTATTTGTACCTTATGAAATGAACAAGTAATGAACAAGGGGTTAATTCTTCCAAAGTATTTTTTACCTATAGTTCTATCAAGATTGACTTTTGAGGGACCCCACAGTCTGAAAAAGCCAACCAGCTAAAGTCAGATGTAGTATGTTTTACTAATGCTGAACATATCTGGATGATAACTCCTGGAAAGTGGTGTAAAGAATTGAAACACACCTGCACGTGAACCACACCATTCCTTGTAATACATGTAAGTTATGTGATGGAGCAACTGTGTGGTATTTGGTCCTGGACTCCCTCTAGTTCTTGTGAATATCGGTTTGTGGCAAGTGAGAAACTGGGTCCATTAAACAAACTTGCACTAAGAGAGTCACAGAAAAAGTGACAGTAAGAATTGTCATTACTGCAAGAGGGGAAAGATGTTATTGTGCGAGAATGGAAATTTAAAAATTTCTCTCCTGAGGTTTATATGAAAACTCTGCTTTCTGGTCTTAAAATCCAATGCTTGTGTAACCTATGTATTATACTTTTTATTCTGTCACCTCAACGGCCTATCCCAAGTCACGGAGCAAGGTACACAGTGTTCAGAATTACAAGAGAATCGCCGGCAAAGGCAGAGCTGCTATTCTAATTTGGCATTTAAATTCGGGCATTGCCCTCATCAAGATTTTTTGGAGAATGCAAAAAGATGTGTCCATGTTAGGGTCTGGAAGACAGAATGAGTGCAAAATTCAGTAAACATGAAGATATTTTGAGAGATTTTTAAGCTATGTTGTAGGCAGCTGATAGATAAAGCATAGAAGGACCTTAAACAGTGCAGATGTGTTGTGGCAGTACAGGAAAGACATGAAGGGTCTCAATCATTTCTAAATTCAGCTATTAGAGAAAATCTTCTCTCTGATTCCCCTTATCCTCCTGAGGTCGAGAAGAAAGCTGGAAACCAGCAATCATCAGCATCAGCTGTGCAGACATCTCATTCTCCAAATGAGTGGACCTAACTATGACAAGGATTTCCCAGAGAGGGTGGTTTGAAGGTTCCTGATTGATTTCTTAAAATTCTTATATATTCCTAGATATTTTCCTTTGATCTGTGGGTACTGGTTCCTGTGAAAGCAAAAACATTATTCTACTAAGGTTACATATCTGGGCTGAGCCCACACCCTGCCTGCACCTGTGTTTTCGCAACAGACACGTCACAAGTTTCTAGTAGCACGTTCTTACAAACAGCAAGCACAGTACAAAAATACATTTTTTTTAAAACACAAAATGAAAGACCAATGTTGGAAAGAAACAAAAGATTGGACAATGGTTCACTGCTATAACTTGTCTGATTTTTGACAAACCACTGTTGAACCTTCTTTCAAACTTTACTAGTATTATTTCTCTATCAATTTCTACTTTACACAGCTCCTATATTACAACATCCTGCATTACCATTGCATTAGTTATACATATTTTTACCTGCCTCAGCTAAACATTCTCACTTCCATTGCAGTGTATTAGTCCTCTACCATTAACAATATATGGAGAGAGAAAAACCTATTTGTGCCTAGTGGCTGGAGGAAGCTTTCCATAAATTGTTTTAGTCATATTTAAAACTGTTTGTTTTTTTCTTTTTCATTCAATACTTGTACAAATCTTATTACATGATCATCTACTATAGCAACACATGAATGGCAAAGGGTGATGCAAGAAAGGCCCGCCTTTTTAGGGTTGAGCCTGCAAGTGTATGCGCTAGTGCATGCATCTCGCTTGCAAGACTGTTGTGTACAGTAAAGGGCTTGGAGCTCATCTGCCACTTACCATTGTTTGGCTTGCGTGTGGAGCAGGGACCAAGCACTGATTGAATCAACATAATCAGTGCTCGTCCACTGCTCCTAACATGATTAGGGTACTATTTTGTTCTTTTTAACTTCTAGTGGCCTGCATTTAGAAGGCTTGTGACTGTCAAAAGGGTGCCCAGCAGGACAAACAAAATTGCAAAGTTTTATTTGTTGTAGTGAACATTCTTTTATTTTGCCAAGTCATCTTTTTTTCAATTTGCATTCAAGCTTTCCATTGGTTTTGCTCATGGGCATGGTTCTCAAAAGATGATGATTATATTTTTCGAAATATTGCAAACCAACATTGTTTATTTATTATGTGTAATTTCTGAAATTATGCATTAGCACATAATGATACAGTACACACCAATTCACCCCACTACAATCTGCCCCACTACAATCCACCCCACCTCACCGCACACCAGTCCACCCCACCCCAATCCAATCCACTCCAACCACCCTACTCCAATCCTCCCAACCCACCACAGTCTAATCTGCCCTGCTCCAGTTCGCCCTATTCCAATCCAAAACAATCTATACCTCTCCAAAACAATCTGCCCCACTCCAATCCAAATCAATATGCCCCACCCCAATCCAAAATAATGTGCCCCACTCTAATCAGCCTCACCCCAGTCCAAAACAATTTGCCCCACTCCAAACCAAACCATCTACCCCACTCCAGTCTGCCCAATCCAAAACAATCTGCCCCACTCCAATGCAAAACAATATGGCCCTTTCTAATCCAAAACTATTTGTCTCACTCTAATCTGCCCCAATCGAATCCAAAACAATCTGCCTCACTCCAAAACAATATGCCCCACTCCAACCTTCCCCACTCTAATCCACCCCTCTGTAATCAGCCCCACTCCAATTCTCTCTTCTCCAATCTGCCCCAGTTCAATACAAAACAATCTGCCCACTTCAATCCTCCCCACTCCAATCTTCCCCACTTAAATCCAAAACAATCTGTTCTACGCTGATCCATCCCACTTCAATATGCCCTTTCTCCAATATAAAACAATCTGCCACACTCCAATGTTCCCCACTCCAGCCAAATCCAAGCTACCCCACTCCAACCCACCCC
This sequence comes from Pleurodeles waltl, assembly GCF_031143425.1. Taxonomy (NCBI): domain Eukaryota; kingdom Metazoa; phylum Chordata; class Amphibia; order Caudata; family Salamandridae; genus Pleurodeles; species Pleurodeles waltl. The sequence goes on from NC_090448.1 coordinate 713,518,923, forward strand.
ACCCTATTCTAATCCACCCCATTTCAATCCAGTCCACTTCAGCCCAGTCCACCACACCCCCAATCCGTTTCACCCCAACCCAATCCAATCTACCACACCCCAATCTAATCCATCTTAATCCAATCCATACCATTCAATCCAATCCACCTCACTCCTGTTCAACCTATCTCACTGCAATCTAATATACTCCACTCCAGTCCACCTCACCCCATGCCAATCCAACCCACCCCACTCTCACCTCACTTTGTTCCACTCCACTCCAATCCACTCCACCCCAATCCACCCCATCCTACCAATCCAACCAACCACACTCCAATCCAGCCCACCTCACCCCATTTCAAACCACCCCACTCCAATCTACTCCACCCCATCCTGTCCACCTCATCCCACCTTACCCACTACAATCCACTCCACTCCACCCCACTCCAATCCAATCCACCCCACTCCAATCAAATCCACTGCACCCCAACCCAGTCCAGTCCACCCCAACCCACTCCAATCCACCCCACTCCAGTGCAGTCCAGACCTCCCTCCCCCCTTCAGGCCAGTCCAATACTTTCATCCAGTCCAGTCCAATTCACCCTACTGCACTCTAATTCACCCCACTCCAAACCACCCTTCTGTAACCCACACCGTCCCAGTCCAAACACATCAATCCAATCCACCCACCCCAAACCAATCTGTTCTACCCCACTCCAATTCACTCCAACCCAATCCACCCCACTCAAATCCAATGCACTCCATTCAGTCCACCCACTCTAATCCACCCCACCCCACTCAATCCAACCCACCCCAATCTACTCCAAATCAATCCAATCCACCCCTCTACCTCAATCCACTCTATCCTGTTCCATCTCACTCCACACAACCCCACTCAAATCTATGACACTCCACTCTACGACACTCTCTGCCACTGAATCATAGAACTCTACTTCCTTCTACTCTACGACGCTCTACTCCCCCTACACCACTCTGTGACACTCTACTCCAACAAATCCAGTCTGTGGTATACAACATGGCAAAAACACATTGCCAAAGCTAATAGCTCTTACATAGGCAAGACCTATGGGCTTCGCCAGTGCTTGTTAGTAGCTTTCCAGAATTCATTTGTTTGGGGAACAGATTCTACCTTTGATCTAAGATTATTTCCGGCTTTGCTTGCTCTCAGACTACATTTTTTTTACATCCATTTTTCCTTTCTCTTTAGCCCAAAAATAGGTTACTCTACATTGTTTGGATGCCCTGAGAACAACCTTAATACATTTATAATGATTGTCCCAGTTTAATTATTCGTATGTGACCTGTGGGCTCTAAAGTCACAGCAGTAATGTTTCCTGGCGGATTAGCTTCACCCTTTCCTCATATTAAGTCCTTCTCCCAGGTGCTCATTTTGGGGATTGGGGTAATGATTACATCATTGATAAAAAAAAATCAGAGGCATTACAAATGCCAGCATTTGGAAGACAGCCATGTGGACAGTGCCCCCAGGTGTCTGATCAGCTTTAAATGTTCCAGTGGAAGTGGCATGGAAATCTGGATTTGGTAAAAGAGTTCTTGCTGCTGTTTTCCAGTAAAATGATGCCTCAATAAATCTAATATTGATTTGTTTTGGTACACCTCATAAATAAAAACTCGGATTACAAAGAGGAAAATGAAAGTAATGTCTAGATTATTTATTGTAAATACTCACTAGTCCTAATCATAGTCACTAGACATAGATCTGATCTTTTCCCCCGATTATGCATGGGCTTGTCCCTGGTCGCCTAACTGGATGCTATTCTATTTGCACAATGGGAGGCGGATTAGAGGGGGCATTCCAAAACCGTTATTGTTAAAGCATCCAGAATACACAGATTTATAGGATTTGAGTGGTGAACTCCACCTCATAAACTGGGCATCTGACGTTATATGACAATGTTCGGCCAAATTATGGCCCTCATTACAACCCTGCCGGTCGGTGTTAAAGCAGCGGTAATACCGCCAACAGACCGGTAGCAAACAAAATGGGATTTGGACCATGGCGGTCACCACCATCCAAAACCGCCACTTTAACACACCGACCGCCAGGGAGGTAATGGCTGCTGGGCTGGAGACTTTGGTCTCCAGCCCTGCGGACACCACAATTCCACCCTGGGGATTACAACCCGGCCTACCGCCATGATGTTCGTGACAAACATACCGCCACGAAAACCATATTGGTAGGCACTATCAATAACAGGGAATCCCTTCCCTGGCACTGATAGGGGTCTCCCCTGGCCCCCTCCCACTCCCCAGACTCCTCTCCCACCCTCCCCCTCCCACTCCTTCCCCCGCACATATACACACCCATATACACACATGCACACACGCATACTCACAACCACCCATGCATGCTCACACACATACCCACACCCCACAACACACACCAACATACATTGTCACACACATGCATTCACAACACTCACAGTCACTCATTCACGCATGCGTCCTACGTGACTCACACCTGCATGCACGCATACCACTATATACACACACACCCCGCCCCCACATACACACAACACCCCCCACCCCCTTCTCCGGTCAGAGAACCCGACTTACCTGCTTGCAGGGAGTCCTCCGGCTGGAGACGGTCTGCCGCGCTGCTGTCAGCAGCAGCGTCCACCAGCAAAACACCGCCAGGCTGTATCTTAGCTCCTGATAAGGTCAGCGGTATTTTGCTGGCGTGGCGGTGCTGCTGTCAGCAGCGCCGCCTTACCGCCATCCGCCGCCATGACCATCGGCGGTGTTCCGCCAGCATTCTGGTGGAATACCGTTGGCGGTTATGATACCCGTAGACGTCTGGTAGCGACAGCAGCGGTATGTTGACGGCCGTCGCCGTGGCGGTTGGCGGTCAATACCGCCAATGTTGAAATGAGGGCCTATGTGTCAGATTTGATTAAATGATGCTATAGCAGAACAGCAAATTATTTGGTAACCAAAGGTAAATTATGTGACATCCTATGTGATTATTAAAAGCAAATTATGCATCACATTCTTTGGCCTTGTCATCTGCCTGTTTTGAGATTTTATAACTATTCATGCAAAATGCTTCCAAAGGCTAGAGAAAAGAAATGTTTATAAAAGGAGATTTTATTCAGAATGGTATTCACTACTAATTACTTATGTATGTTATCAATACCATCCTTTCTACTTCCTAGAGTAAAACAGTTTGTGTGCAACAGATTCAGTTTTGTACTCATGTGATAAAAGGTCTACCTTAGGTCTGTCTTATTTATTCTGTGTATCTCAGTTCTGTTTTAAAACTTGTTTTCAGTTTCAGATCTATTTTGTGTTCCCACTTTGGGACTTCTGTAAACACCTCTTCCCATTGAAAAAATATTATTTACTATGTGTGTTTCCCATTAGGAGGCCTTTTAGATTAAACCTTAAAGAAATGCTCAGAATTTTGGGGATTCTTAAGAACTCGGAGTAACCTCAATCATTCTTTCAAACTTGCGGGAGTTAGACACACACTCTCTGTTTCTCTCTCTCTCCCCAAAGGTTAATATGATGTTTTTTATATATATATATATATATATATATATATATATATATATATATATATATATATATATATATATATTGTGTTTTGAGTGTGTGTGCCATATATATTTATTCACTAAAAAAACAGGAATGGTATAGTTAAAGGTTAATGGTTACAGGCACGTTATAGTTAGGAAATACAATTAAAAAACTTTAGAAATTCACAAAAAAAAACTAAAGGTTATAGGGACGTAATAGTTGGGTTCAGATTTTACCTACACAAGACCATAGAAATACAGAAGTTAGAGTTAGAGTTATCTCAAGTAACTATAACTCGTGCCCTAAGGTAACTATAACTCGCACCCCGATTATGCACAGTTTTCTCATCAATAATTTTCTGTAAATGTTGCAGTGATATTATCAATAATGTTGGGGAAGATGTCATGAGTGATGTAATTTGTGGGGTAATTAGCAGTGCATGGTGAAGGTGTGATTTATAACTATCTTAGGACACGAGTTATAGTTACTTGAGATAACTCTAACTATGACTGCTAAATATCTATGGTTTTGTGTGTGTAAAAGCTGAACCTACCTATAGGCTAGACCCTGCAGCCAATCCCCCGCATACAGCCAACCCTACCTCCCCCACCCGCAAGCAGCCAACCCCATGCTGTTGGTCTGTAAGGGGGTGTGTGACTGCCTATATGGGTTTGTGACTGGGTGTGTGTGGTTATGTGGGTGTGTGAGTGGATAAGACGTGTGTGAATGGCTGTGTGGTTTTGTCAGTGGGGATGTGAATGGTTTTGTTGGTCTGTGAGTGGGTGTGTGAGTGGTTGTGTGGATGTATAAGTGGGTGTGTGAGTGGGTGGGTGTTTGTGTGAGTGGATGTGTGAGTGGCTGTGTGGGTCTGTGACTGGGTGTGGTAGTGATTTTGTGGGTCTGTGGGTGGGTGTTTGAGTGTGGGTATGACCGGTTATGTGGGTCAGTGAGTGGGTGTGTGAGTGGTTTTGTGGGTCTGTGAGTTGGTGAGTGAGTGGCTGTTTAGATGTGTGAGTGCATGTGTGAGTGGCTGTGTGGGTCTGTGAGTGGGTGTAAATTGGGGCGTGGGTCCACAGATCTGTTGCGGATTCACACAGGGGGCCACGCTGAGCGCCGCAGAGGATATGCAGATCCTCAATGCACCAAACAAAAAAACATCTTTGGGCAATTTATTTGCCATGAGGGGTCCCCCACAGACCCCTCCATCAATCCTATGAGGTCAGGATATCTCTATCCTGATCCCTAATATATTATTTTATGTTTGTTTCCCCCCGCTCCACACCAGGCTGATAGACAAAATGGCAGCCACAACTTTCCTTTCAGGTTGTAGCCAGCCAATCACGGCATTGCTGGCAGTGGATCTGTGGTGGATCTGCAGCCCTAGATATACATGAATGTTTTTTCTTTAATAACTCCAGAACTACTGAATATATTTATAACAAATTACAAAAATAGATCTTTCCTGACCAAGATCTAGCTTTCTGCCAAATTTGTTGTAATTCCGTCTAGCTGTTCGGGCTGTAGTCATGTCTAAAATCCCTAGAGGACATTGCATGGAGAAAAAGCATTTTGGGACCCCTTCTTTTTCTTAGCCCGTTGCTTGATGAATCACTAAGAAACTTTCCAGAGAGCAGCAGAAGTGAGTATTTCATGATGATTCGTCAAACAGCGCAAACGTTATTAGCAACACAAAAAACGTTTCCTAATAAAACTATGTCCTAAGTGACAGTGACATGTTAACTGTTTCATGATGCACTGTGCCCGTTTGCAGAGTGTTTATAACTTTTGATCTGTTTAATCTAGTGCCAATTTTGTGTTTACAACTGTAGATTTAGCTGATTGCGGAAGAAGTGGCAAATGTTGCAAACCCATAATTTATTGGAAAACACTACAGAATTATATAATTCCAGTGGCACATCCCATAAGGGAACATTAGCTTGCACCTAAAACGGAATTAACAGCCCCATAGTAATCGGGGCCTAGGGAGTCAGTCCTTCTTGAGCTTTCGTTCTGCGGTATTGACAACTTGTATATTTTGTTGGATGCCATAAGAATATCGCCATTTGATGACAAGAAATAGTTCAATTGAAATATTTTAGTACTATGTTAATTCTTCACTGTACCTGATGCTACAGACGTTGCGAATAATACCATAGGTTCAAGTGCATTTTATATGGCAAGGGTTACGTATGGATGAGCAGATATAACCATCTGAGCTCACCGCACACCTTCACAGTTTGCATATATGTATATCAATCTGTGGACTCTGGAAATGGAATAAGTACAGAAATTGTGCACCAATGGCACCGTCAATCACAGTTGCACAAGCATGAACCTATTACAGGCAGGCAGACAGCAGTGAAACCCTTTCATGGCCTTTTAACCTAGTTCTGTGGAATTCGGACATTTTTGTCTTGTTACTGCTTTATTATTAATATTTCCATTATTGTTAGACGAACTGGACTGAAAGACGACAAGAATATTTACTTGGGCGAAAATGGAGGGTTGAGAAGAAGCTTCCAAACTCCATATTCAGATCCAGGACTTACTTTTTGTTGAGACAAGGAGCATTATTTTATTGAGATTTTCAAATGTATAATTATGTTAATATACATAAAATGTTATCGTGTTAACTAACACGGGAAAGAGTGTGTTTAATTTACATTGAGATATCAACCATGTGGATTACTACACTGACATTAATATGTGATAGCTACAAACTTTACTTTTCTAGCACATGCAACCATCAATAATACCAAATTCACTCAGGCCTGTAGAGAACACTTTGGATGGATAGAAAGAGAAAAAATCATAACAAAAGCCAATAGACAGCACAACAAGGGAGTGTACAATAATGATAACCATAACTAAATGTGTAGCGCACACCACAAAACTGGATTGCTTTTACCCATTAATAGGACTCTATTCGATGTCACTAACTTTATCTATGTGAGATGGAAGAAAGGGTGACAGGGAAGTCTCATTAGCTAGTGGAATAATCTAGGACATTTGGAACAGATATACCAAGACTTTGTACCTGTACAAAGTCATGCAAAATAGACGCAAAGTGGTGCCAAGTCTTGGAAGAGTATATACTTTTCAGTTCAAAAGGTATTTTGCTCTGTAAAGATGCCACTGTCTTGGCTCAAATGGCATGTTGTGCTCCTTTGTACCGCCTTGTGTCAAGGAGAGGTTGCATGGCTGTGAAATGGGCGGTTCATCACAAACACCCATAGTTTCTGGCACACAAAGCCCTATCTAGTAAGATTTGCTTAAAACATTTCACACATTGTATGTATACCACACTCTATCCAGTGCAGTGCTTTATTTGAGCCGGTGGTTTCCAGTGCAGGGCCAGCACTTATTTTTCTGCAACAGGCATTTACTGCAAGACACCTATGGGAAGGATGGAAGAACAGAAAGACGAAAAGCGTCACAAAGGGAGAAAGCAGAAAGCTGCAAGAGTAAGCCAAAGGGGCATGGAGTGGCTGTAAATGGATTAAAGAGGCCAGAGATGGCCTTAGGATTACACAGCCTCAGTATTCTACACTCGTACATTTGATTGGAGCAGCTTGGGCACTGGCACATTTTTAGTTGCAAATTAAGATTCAATGTGGGAAATGTATTATATTTGTCTAACATAGGATTTTGTACTGGAAAGCTATGCTTCAAGCAGTATAATTTTGATGAGTTGGGGGACGTCAAGATATATATTGGAGGGGCCCTATAAGGAACAATTTTATTTTCATTTTATTACCCATGTCCTGCTGAATCAAGCCCACATGATGCCAATCAATACTAAATGATATGTGAAACTTTAACAGGGTCACACAAAAACAGTTGAAATATATCTTACCCAGGACTCAAAAAATCATTAAGATGGCATAGGGTAGAGTGACAGAGTTAAAGTTAGAGACAGGCAGAGAGGCAGAGAGGGAGAGAGGTTTAGGTAAAGAAATTGAATAGAGGTCAAAACGCCTCTGGTTTCCAGTACAAATCCTAAACTATACATACACACACCTCTGTGCCATGGTGCAAAGGTGTGTGTGTGGCACCGGAAAGCCTGTTTGTGCACCAGCACAGGGGATGACAGCAGCAGTGCAATGTTTTTTAATAAATATTGATCTGTGCTGCTTTCTTCCCCTTGCACAATGTAGCACATCGACTTTGATTACTGCACTGTGTTGTGCTAAAAATAAATAAAGCTACCCCTTGGTCTTTTTACAGATCCCTTATGCTCTCAGAATCAGTTGTGTGAAAGAGACCCTAGCAGCATTTTTGCACACATCCGTGTTGGTGAAGTAAAAAATACATGTTTGACTAAGTTTTTTTTAAGTAGGACTGCCACACCAAGTCAGAATGAGTCAAGAGTGCCATTGGTTCCGTTGTGACGTTTGACCTGGTCAAACTAGCCAACTTCCAAATGATGGCCTTGAATACTGCTCAGACTGTTCTAGTGGGGGTAGCCTAATCCTAGTGTTCTAAAAGGAATCATGCGATATACTCAGTGGGATGTCAGAGGTTTTAAGATTAAGCATGCAAAACTTTGGCACAAAGCAGATGAGGCCAGTTGGTTGCGCCTTCGTCCTACTGATAATGTGTTTTTGTCGTCATCCTTCCTAAGTAGCGTAGAAAAGTTAAAGTTTCTGTACTTTATTCAGAGTTGCCCTAATTTTTAACCCAGTCCGCAATAATTTTTTTGCATTGAATTAACTCCCATGAAGAAACTGATATGGTGGCCACCGGGTATAAAATTATTAGCGTTGTTATCATTTTAATTGTTTCTAGATGCCCAAGTATAAAACTATTTCTGTGGGCCATCTAATAGCTCTAAAGGTCTTTTAACCAACCTTCCGGCAGTCATGCCACAGTTTTCCCTTGGTTCTTCTTCAAGGAGGATCTTAGCAATTACCAACCAAGATCAGACTCTTGGATTTTATAGATAAAGAAGCCTTATACCCATAAAAGGGTATTATTTCTAAATATTTCATGCAATGATTTCATGGCTAAAACAAACAATAATGGTTATAAAAACAGTATTGCCCAGTTCTCTGTGCCACCTCAAAGGATGAGCATAATCCATTGATAAAAAAAAATGCATGCTTTTGGTTACCGGGCATACAGGATTTGATCATATTGATAAAAAGTAACATTAAAGCCGTGTCACTTTAGAGCCTCCCTCAGGAAAGGCTATTCAAGCCTTTCCTTGGCCTTGTCTGCAACCAAGGCTAATCTGTGGTGCTTCCTGGAGGTCCGCAAATCCCATTAGTCTACATAGTAGCCTAGATCCTTAGAGAGTGAGTAACTTTAAGGTGCAGAGGAAAATCATTGAAAGAAATGTTCAACTTTTAAGTGCAAGCAAATTTTGAAACAGAGTCTTAACAGCCCACTGCAATTTCAGCATTTTTTACAACCCGTTGGTCATTTGAACATCAGGATGTGGCTCAGACCCTTACCTGAAATTAAAGATAAAACTTGGTGCAGACCCTGACAAAAGCTTCTGGGTACCAGAGGGTATTTGGACTTCACACTTTCCCTTGCTACAATCGCTGGAAGCCTGAGCTGAGGACAATGCTGGATACACGATGTGCGTTGCTCCATTGGCATGTCATTTGAATAGCATTAATATCCACTTTCTGTTTGCAAGTGCTCGGAGCAGGCATTGAAAGGAGCAGGCATTAAAAGGAGGCACACCATTGTTTACAATGGGCTTTGATGGGCTTTGCAGAATTAGCGCCAAAACTTTTGATGCTAATCCTGCAAAGCTCCGAACTAGAGTCAAACATTTTGATGCTAGTTCCCTAACTACCACCAAGGTGCGTTGTATCTTAGACACAGCGCACAGATGGTGCCGTTAGTGGGGCACTAAGTGGCGCAAGAAAAGAGGCGCTGAGTTTCTTTGTGCTTGCACTTACAGCAATTTAGCCCCACAAGTTGAAATGCAGTAAATAGTCTCTGATTAGCCCATTCTTTTGATTGATTTCCTAAATTTGAGTAACTGGGGGGCAATGTGTATCTTAAGTGGAATCTTGTCCAAGAGGAAGAAGCCTCGGATCGTGAAGGCTCATCAACTTCACCTGGAGTGTTTGGTGTGGGTAACGACAAAATTGCCTTGGTTCAAGATCGTAACGTTCTTAAAGGAATGTATCTTTTTAATTTTTTGGTCAAGAAGCAGATGGTGTATTCTGGGTCCGAAGGGTGATGCTGTCAGTACACGACCACTGAAATTATGCAGCAGTGAATCACCAAATAATGCAGCAGAGTTGACTAAATTAAGCAGCAAGAAATGGAAGATAATGGGGCTTCATTTGGCACAGTTTTGATATATTCATTATTTTGTAATTTTTACACATGCTAATGTTGTCTGGTTAAAGATTTCACCTCATTAGTACCAGTTTAACAACCAAGTACGGAAATAAGCAACTGAAAGATGACCAGTTAACCTTTACAAAGGGCTTTCAAACACGTCACCACGTTTTTAGCAACTTTTGATCCTTTTGAACTAGAAACATTTTTTTTTGCAAAATCTGGAAATTATGCAGCAAATGGTGAATTATGTGGCAAATGCTGTAAATCCATATCTATGCAAAAAAAAGCCACAGCCTCAGAGTTTCATAATCCCAGTGGCACTGTAGTTTTACACATTTCTGCCAGTATGCTGCATGTGGCAACTTTGCAGGGCTCTCCTAAGTACTGTTCACATGGAGACAAGTGAGCTAATGCAGGCAGTGCTCAAGACCGGGAATGAAGCACTTCAACCAATAGCCTGTCTGTCTTCCTTAATGAATTAATTACCTGCCTAAAGAACTACTTATTAGTCACCTGGAAGCTCATGACATTGTCAGCATGCCTGAGTGGCTTCTCTTTCTCGCATTGAAACTGAGGGCCTGATTACAGTCTTGGCGGATGGAATACACCGTCACAAACATGACGGATATTCCATCCACTGTATTACGATTTCCATAGGATTAATCAAATCGTAATACGGTGAACGGGATATCTGTAACATTTGTGACAGATGTTAGAAGTGGCACCCTTACGGTGTCTTATCCCAGACTTTCATCTTTGAGGAATAGTTGCATCATGTTTAGTATAATTAGAATGACCATGATAAGTTTTTTTAGTGATAAAGTCGGATTTGTCATTACTATTTTTGAAATGCCACTTTTAAAAAGTGGCATTTCTCTGTCCTCACTATCCTGTGTGCCCACAACCTATCTCCAGAACACGTCTGGCCTGGGCTAGGTGACAGCTACAATGCTACATTCCCTTCAGAAATCCACAACACAGGATACTCAGCTGCATCTGCTTTCACCTGCATACTGATGGGTCTTCCTGGGGAGGAGGTTGGGATGGGCTCCTACTTACATTTCAAAGGGTGGTGGCCAGAGCCCACACAAAGGGGCTGATTACCCCCCACTGACAGTCTGGAGCTGAGGTTGAACTGAAAAGGGGGCCTGTACACTTTAAAGTAACCTTTTGAAGTTATCCCCCATATCAAAGACACTTTTTAGTATACGTACTGGGTTTCTGACCCCCCTAAAGAAAGTATACTTCTAAACTCATGGAAACTCTGCTGGAGTAAAGACTGCTGTGCTAAAGGACCGCCATTTTGCTATGTATGACAATTTCATGGAGCGGCTGCCCTGCCTTGCTGAACTGCCCTGCTGATCTCTGCCCTGCAACCCAAGACTCAAATATCACTCCCAGAGTGACTCCAAGGGCTTGGTGACTTGCACCCTGTTGTTCCGGAGGTCCTGGGGACATCAAAAACCTCATTCCCTGCATCTTTTTCATCACCCCCATAGTACAGAGCCCGTCCTGTGAAACAACTGCCTCATTGCCAGAGCGTGTTGGACTGATTGACACTGTCACAGAGCAAGTGTGGCATTTGTTCTAAACTCTGTGCCCCGTCTGCACCAAAGTAAACCTTCCCTGGTTGCTTCCCCTCACCCACGAGGTGAGCGCTGCATGCCCACCCCACTGAGCCATCCATCAGGGAGCTGCCCTTCTTTCCCAAATGCTCCTTGTGGGCTGTTACAGAGTTTCCTGGGGGTCGCACACCAGGAGAACCACACTCCTCGATACGGATACCGGAGAAGAGCTCCAAGCAGATGAGTGCTCCCATCCCCTCTGTGGCAACAAACATTCCAGCAGTTACGGTGGGCTCGAGGTCCTGGTTACAATAAAGAAACTTACTGCTTTCCCACAACAGCAGCCCAGCATCATGTACGACATTTCCCCCTGCCGCGTCTTGGGATTTCACCAGACCTAAAGAAACGTACTGCTTTCCCGCTACAGCAGTCCCCACGTCCTGTGCGCCATTTCTCCTCACCACGCTTTGGGATTTCATGAAACCACAAGACCCAGCCACTCTACAGAGAGGAGCGCAGCTGGAAATATTACGATAACTGTTCTACAAGGAGGGCACTAGCCTTCCCAAGCGTCTATTATCCTGTGTACGCTAAGGAGGCTTAAAACACTGTTTTATTCTTATGATTAATTTGTTAAAGGTGATAACTCAAGATTGGTTGATTGGATTTTTATCATTTTAGCCTTGATTGACTTAGATAAAAAAATCTATTTTTTTAATAAAACTGTGTGTAGTCTCTTTTTGTGGTGTCTTCACTGTGATTACTGGCTGTGTGTTGCACAAATACTTTACACATTGCCTTCTAAGTTAGGCCGGCCAGCTCTGCACCAAGCTACCACAGGATGAGCACAGGATAATTTAGGTTGTGTAACGGACTTCCCCTTACTAGGATTGTGGTCCCTACTTGGACAGGGTACATACCTCTGCCAACTAGAGACCCAATTTCTAACAATGGAGTAACCCCGTCCAGCATGATCATAATCAGGCCCTGAGTCTTGTAACTGCGATGCAAGTGCAACTGCCATAATGTTTAGCTGCCTCTATTTTGCATGCACCAATGTTGAAACTGCAAGATGCTTAGCACAGCACTATATATACACAAATAAGTAATAGTGGAAGTTTCCCTCTGCCTGTTGGTGGTTTCATCATCTCCATTAGGTTTAGCATAGTGCTAAAAACAATATCTTACCATGCAAGCACTTGAACCAGTGGTGGCTGGTGAGTAATCTAAAGCGTATTTACTTCAGTATGGGATATTAAAGGTAAAGAGTTTCACAGTTTTGCGATGAGGGTGTGCAGGGCTTCTTCCTCCCATTGTGGGTCTTTGAACTGGGACAGAAAATAGGGCTGGGCACCAAAACAAATGTGACCTCTATTAATGTATTTGATAGCTAAGCAAGTGGACCGATTTACAAATAGGGGCAGTTTTGAACTTGTAAAGACACATTTTTCTATAGGAGTTTTACAACCCCTGGGAGGCTACAGGCATTTGTGCTTGCTGCAGCCAAATTTGGCAGTAATATCAGGGCAATAAGCTGTAAAAACAAGCATTGGCAAGGCCAATAGGTTTCGCCTTTGTTTTTTCTTTCTATCTAACTGGATTCTAAGATATTAGAAAAATGCTATAATAATGTTTGTTTTAAATTTGATAAACCGTTAATGGTTTATCAAATTTAAAACAAACATTATTATAACATGTTTCTAATATTTGTAAACCAGTTAGATAGAAAGAAGAAACAAAGACAAAACCTATTGGCATGACGGCATTCAGCGAAGAAGAAAAAAGATGGCAGTGAAGAAAGAACACAGAAGACGGCATACAGTAAAGAAGAAAGAAGACGTCAGTGAAGAAAGAAGACAGAAGACAGCATGCAGTGAATAAGAAGGAAGAAGACAAAAGAACACGTGCGGAAAAGAAGAAAGAAAACAGTAGTGAAGAAAGAAGACAGAAGACGGTATGTGGTGAGGAAGAAAGAAGACTGCAGTGAAGAAAGAAGACAGAAGACGGCATGCGGTAAAGACGATGGAAGAAAGCAGTGAAGAAAAAAGACAGCATGAGGTAAACGAGAAAGATGATGGCAGCGAAGAAAGAAGACAGCATGCGGTAAAGAAGACAGAAGACGCATGAGGTAAAGAAGGAAGGAGACGGCGGTGAAGAAAAAAGACAGGATAGGCAGGAAAAGTTGTGCGCAACTTAGCAGCAATAATGCCTCTTGAGCAGCAGTCTGGCATGCACAGTCCCTGTGAGACTGGACTCTTGCTGGAGCAAAGGAATTTGAGTGTGCAGACAGCACAGCTTATCCTGCACACAATGTGTCCTCCAGAGCACCACTTCAGGTAGTGTGGAAGGTTTTCACGTGTTTGGGTGAGATTGATGGCCCTGTTAAGTAAAACTCTGCTTGCAAGCCTGAGATTGTAGGTCCCAATGAACATCATCCTTTTTATGTTGTGTGTTATCTGTGCCAACCTTCTGCTCCAGCTTATGAGTCCATCTTTTTGCAGTGTGTTGGTCATAGCTGCCCACGTGTGAGTTTGTGATCTTGCTGGCTCCTAGTGTATGATCCAGCTATCAACATGTCACTGCTTAATAAGTGTGTTAATGTGATCCACCCATCAAAGGGTGTGTGTCTCGGCTGTCTGTTTGTCTGGCCCAGCCTGTGCTTGTGTGTTCGAAATTCATCTGTCTAGTTGTGTGTGTGGAAAGGCCGTCCCATTCGGTGTGTGACAGCCACTTCTAAATTGCTCTGAAGTTAGAGACCCGTCTCACATCTGTAATACCCTACCTATTGCACTATTCCATTGTGTGTCTGTTCTCCCATATAAACATACATAGTGTTCCCCAAGTCCATTCTACTGTTGTGACATACCCCTTAATTGGTCTCGGGTAAAAATTCTTCTTGTGAGAAAAAAAAACGCATACAACCTTCCCCCATGCCTCCAGAGACACCTCTCAGGGTGGGCGTTTTGCATCTGAAAAAGAAACCTCAATTTCAAAGTACTTCTCTCCTGTGCTTTTAACATCCCACACCCTTCAGCTGAGGAAAAAACACCCCGGGAACAACTGCAAAACCATAGCCCCCAGATTAATAAACGCTCGTGCTGAAATCAATGTTACCATCCCTTTTAGAGAGCCTTAGAATAGCACCCTGTGCCCATGTAAATAAACAAATCTGAAAACGAATGGCTCTGTTGGCTTACATACTGTAGATAATGTAAAAACGAGTCCCCACGCTGATAGTAGCAATTGCCCCTCTCGCCACCCCTTAATTGACCAGACTAGATAGGCAGACTTGATAGAATTTATGTGTTTTGTTTTACTGTAAATGAATGCAAATCTTTAAAATATCAGTTCGACAGTTCCAGGGACAGATAGGGTGTTTTACCTGTTTTTATTGTTAATCTTAAAAGGTCTCATGTTTGAGAAAAACTGATTAAAAGAGAACGAGCCACATAATGCCCATTTCGCAAATCCCAATCGCGGAGTATGCCTGAGGTAGACTGTGACACTGAAGAAAACATGTTCTTTCATCTTACTTTAACAACGCACCAGCTATGAATGACAGGTAGGGGCCGCAAAACTCGCACAGCCAACCGTCAAGTTTACAATGCAGTTGCCGAGCAACTGCCGTGTTTTTAAGCCCACACTCCCCACATCTGAAAACAGCTAGTTCTGCTCTTTGAGAGTTACACCCGGGAAGTACAAGCATTGTCAATGTCAAGTTCAAGAATCTTTATATGATTTACAAAAAACATAAAAGAAAACATTAAAATCATATACATTCAGTGTCAAAAATACACGTTCAAAAACATTCGTCAGAGGTACGGGCTAACATCGATCACATACCAATCCAGATGATCACTTCCAGAGAAATAATTATACTAATCGCACTAGGTACAGAGCTCGCGTACGGTTCTGCTTTGCCTTCCGTTGATTTTCTGTTTTCTTTTGCTGAATCTTTTTTTTGGAAACGAATCACGCTCTGATGAAGCCATCGGCACACATGGGAAAGACCCAGTGCTTAATTTGTGTTTGTTGTTTCCGGTGCGGAGCACCAGCACTTATTTTTGAGAGCCAGTGCTTATCTTTCTGCATTAAACATTAACTGCGAGCAAAAGACACATATGGGAAAGACGAAGGAAGAGAAAGACGAAAAAGCGTCACAAGGGGAGAAAGCAGAAAACTGCATGAGTAAGCTGAAGGGGCAGGGAGTGGCTTTAAATGAATTGAAGAGGCCCGAGATGGCTTTATGATTACGCTGCCTCAGTCACATTTCATTGCAGCAGCTGCGTGTTTAAGAGGCCTTTGAGCACCAGCACGTTTTTATTTACAAATTAAGCACTGGAAAGACCAACATCCACGTGTCAGAGTTTACACAGCCTGACCAAGTGTACATATAGGGCCAGATGTAGCAAAGGGTTTGCACCTCGCAAACGGCGAAAATCGCCGTTTGCGAGGCGCAAAAGCCTCTTTGCTATTCAGTACAAGGAGTTGAAAAATTCAAATTCACCGTCCTTGAGAAAAATCATAAGCAAAGGGTTTACTGCAAGCTCGGGTTCAGGACTCTCATTTGCACGAGCCCCCGGCAGTGCCATTATAAATTGCATTACTGATGGACCTGGGCACAGACACTGTTTACATACATCAGAAAATTCACATAGGCTGCTTAATAATGTGCCCACCAATGGCAAGCAATGTGGAGTAGGAGTCACGTGGTAGCAAGCCAAAAGGTAAGGAGAGCGTTGTGGAGACCGCATAAATGCCCGCCAATTGTAAGTTATGTGGAGTAGGAGTCACGTGGGAGCCAGCCAGTGGTAAATCATAGTTAGTAATTGGTGGGCTCTAAGCCAACTTTAAGATTTTTTTTAAACACAAAAGATTTCGCTAGCACAGCGCAAGCACTGTGCAGGCAAAAGCTAAAAACGGCCCATTTGATTGTAAAAGAGACCTGCAAACAGCAAAAAAATCTGACTCACACCCTAACCTTTCGGGCCAGCCCTACAGGCAGCAGCAGAGGATTTTTTTTGCTATCATTATGGATTTATCACGTTTGCCACATGATCCTTCATCTGCTGCATAATCATGTAGATTTTAACCAAAAAATACATTTGTTTGTAGCTCAAACATATCAAAAGTTACAAAAAATGTTTCGAAATACGTTCATGCACAATGGAAGGCCCTTCGCAAAGATTTACTGGTCTTCTTTCAGAATCTTATTTATCTGGTACTAATAAGGTGTAATCTTTGTACAGGCAGGATTGCCATGTGTGAAAATGACAAAATAATTAAGTAATACTATCAAAAAAATTCCGGATTATGTGGCATAATTTGCCTTTTCCTGTCTCATAATTTAGTCAACCCTTCCATATCATTTGGTGCTCCCCTACCATATAATTCCACTGACTCTGCCTTTAGGCCACTCAGACCATTTCTATTACTCGGAAACCCAATGGTTTTTCAACTATTTTGTTTCTTTGTATAAACCATTATTTAGTAGTGACTGTGAGGACATTTTACAATGCTCTGGTGAGTTATACATTTGGGGAAATGCGAGTAATATGTAGAAACCTTGGAACCCCTATGAGCTTTTAAACTCGCCACACAGATTAATTCAGAGTTCTTCATTATCAGGGCACACCTGCACTCTGTCTCAGCTCAGTATAAGAGTGACCTCCCTTGAGAAGGGTATGCATTGGGAGAGTATTTGCCGCCTCCTGCGGATGGTGAAAGAAGGACATCCTGGAGGAGGCGTGAGGGAACAGCCTGAAAGTCTGCACATTATCGCCCCTCATCACCCCCCTATCCATGTGACATGGATGCCTGGGGCTGCTGTGCCCCTTAGGTAGGTAGACTGAAATTAGCATGTGAATGTAGCCTCTAGGAAGCTCTCTGTGAGGCCCCTCAAAGGCAATACAGCTCCCCCCCAACACAACACCCTCTTCCCTCGAACAGTGGTGTCCGAGGGCCTGAACAAGTATTAAATAGTGCTTCAGCTCTCTGCCTGAACCTTGACCCCCATAATTACTCCTGACCGGTGTCTGGAGACAGCCTGGACAATTGGCAGAATCCATTCAGGCGAGAGCTGTGGGGGTCTTCCTAAGCACGAAGCCATTGAGGCCTACGCATACATAGATGTTGTCAGGCAGGGTCTGCACATGAGATGAGACAGGGGTAGTTAGCGCTATAGAAATACAATCACAATAACGCAGGTCCCTGTACCCCATGAGGTGCAACCCCCCACCCTTCAGCTCTAAAGTGGGGACCCCATTTCACCCCAAGAACAATGAGTATCTGTGAGAGATATATGAGACTCACCCTCCCCATCACATTCTTCTGGGAGGGGGGCTTATTTTGCGTTACACCACTGGAGACAAACTAAGGGACAGTGAGCAACCAGCGTGCCCACCAGAGAGGGAGGCTGAGTGCGAGAGTGAAAGCCCAATAAGGCTGGGCCGGCAGAACACTCCAATCGTCAAGCTTCCAGTGTGACAGAGTCTCATATTTACTCATTTTTGTGTGGGCGTTGTTAGTCCAGTGCTACGCAGCTGTTCACACTGACACAAATATCAGCGCTGATCATTTTTGCGTGCAAAAGGTATCTCGGTGCTGAAAGTTGACAGACCACAGTGCTATATGCCTTTTCATAGAGGAATGCAGAGGCCCAATAATGGTTGCAAAGTGTGTCTTGCGGAGCGGAACATCGTAAACACCGCTCAGATGTCACGCAAAACTACATCTACTGAATGAGCTCAACCTGGTTTTGCCTGGAATCCTATCACCAAATAAAACCAGGCTATGGACAAGTCTAATATCGCATGATATTTCCAAGAGGAACATTTCATCTCCTCCAAACCCACATTTTATGCAACATACAATGGCAAAATGTCATTGCACAAAAACTTTCTCTGGAACGCGTACTTCGAGTGCTAATGTGAAGCACGATTCCGCTCACTTCCACTGCGTCATAAAGTAATGCTTGGTGTCACACTGAAATGGATAAGTTCCTATTTGCGCAGTGCAGCGTGGCAGATTGTCATGCAGCGCTGCACAGCGTGTAGTGAAATGTGGGCCTTCGCGCGGGCCGGAGAGCCGACTGCTTCCTTGGCAGGGAGAGGAGAGCCCAGAGCTTGCTCAGTGGGCCCGGCTGGCTGTGAAGCCACATACAAGGAGAAGATGGTTTGGCCTGTCACTTCAAAAAGTCCGTTCCGTATTAAAAAAAAAACGAATAGAAAAGGTGATTTTTAACAGCTTTGTGAATGGGATATGAGTAGTGTGAAAAGTAAAAGGGACTGTGAGAAAGCTCGAAATGCGTCCAAATGCGTATTGTAATTATATAATGGCATAAAGGAATTCAGAAATAATTAAAATGTTTTAATATGCTTGCAATAATTTTCCAAATTGTACATACTTTTTTAAACAGACTTATATTAGTTGTAATCATCAATACAGATGCTTAACATTTACAGATTACACAAGTCAGTCCATTCCTGATGGCAAGCGAAACAACATCAACCAAAGCCCCCCACCCTCCTGCTCCTGAGCTGTGTCGTGGAACAGTGTTAGTTTGCTGTACATTATTCAATTGGTCCAGAGATCGAGGCCTCCCTCATACCTACCTTACCCTCACTCACGTATGAACCCTGGGACTGGGCATTTTTGTCCATTTGGGGTACTCAGTCCTCTGTGAGTTCCAGCCCTCCCCCCCCCCACTCACATCAGAGATGGCACTGCTGTGGCGGGGTCTGGTCACTTCATGCATTCCACCAACCTCTGCCATGCGGGAGCCACCTCTATTGAGGCCCGACTGTCTGGCATCCTGGAATAGTACCTCGCTTTAATAACCAGCTCACCTCTCCAGCTCTGTATGTGAGACGTCTACCCTGGACCGCAGCAAAACTTTCCAATTTTGGGTCATCTTTCGCTTTGCAAGAACCACAGCAGGTCTACAAACCTGTTAGTAACTTTGGTTTTGGCCAGGTGTAAGAACCTTTGGAACAGGCATGGCCCAGGAGAGCACTGGACCTCTTTGTGAGTGACACCGTCCAAATAGGTTGTAATCCTTTCCCAGTAGTCAGACAAAGAGGGGCAAGACCATAACATTGTGTACTCCTGCTCCAATTTCGCCACCTCTAGGGCAAGGTGCTTGCGCTGCAGAAAATAATTTGTTAATTCTCCCTGAGGTAAGGTACGCCCTATGGAGGACGTAGAAGTTAATCAGTTTAAATTAGGAATTTCTCAACACCTTCAAAACATGCTTCAGGATCTTCTCCCACTCTCCCTCTGTTATCTGGGCCCCCAACCCCAACCCCCACTGCTCTCAGAGTCTATCTAGGTGCTGCATCATGTCAGTTCTGAGGGCCCTGTAGAAGCAGGAGACAGCCTTAAATGCTCCAGAGGACATACAGATCAGATGACAGTTCTGGCTCGTAGTTGGTTCCATCAAACCCACTCCCAGTGCTTCTGCAAGGCCGCTACCAGTGCTCTGTGCAACACAAAGTGTCCCAGAGGGATACCAATCTCTTCCTGTAGATCTGCAAATCGAATCAACACCTCAGCTCGGAGCAAATCGCCCACCCAAAGGATGCCTGTCTCTAAGCTCTTTCCAATACCCTCTGTGGGATAATACATCCAAGATTAATAGCAGCATCTCTGGGGAATAGGGACACTGGGTGTGGGATTTTTGCATGCACCTCTGCCAGCATTGTTTCAGTATTTTCTATTCTTCCAAACCCTCTCCAGTAGGTCGTTAAAGGCCCAGGAGGAGGCGGTACAACTGGCGGCTTTCAGGGACGAAAGGTCCATCGGCGATGGCTCGCCTGCTCTTCAGCCAAAAAGTAAACCATTGCATTTGCGCCGCTAAATAGTAGGCCTCCAGGTTTGGGACTGCTGGGTTCCCAGCTGTTACCAGTCGGTTTGGTTTTGCTAACACTACTCTAGGATGGCCGGATCCCCAGATAAAAGTAATGAGGAGTGATTCTAGGTGTCTGAAGATCCCCTGTGGTGTCAGCAGCGGGAGGACCTCAAAGAAATGAAGAAGTCAGGGAAGTGCAATGATAACAACAATGCAGTCCACTACAGACAAAGGCCCAGTTTTCCTGAACTCTACACTCGATTGGAGGGATCAGACTTACCCCTACTTTGCCATTCAGCAATTCACATGTGTCATGATATATCTTTACTCCTAAATAATGCAAGCATTGTGGTTCCCATATCTGGGTTGCAAGGACTGCAGGCAGGTATAATCCCATGCACACCAAGAACAGCCTAGATTTTAGCTAGTTCACCTTCAGCCCAACAGGGTCCCAAAATGATTTAATGTTCCTATCACACCATTCAGTCTCACATTAACATCTTGCAGGAACAACAGTAGGTTGTCAGTGTATAATGCAATATAGTGTGTAGATTCTTGGGCCTTAAGGCCTCAGTACTGCAGTCCTTCTCTTACATTGCACACCTAGGGTTCCACTGCTGAGGCAAACAGCAATGAGGACAATGGGCATCCCTGTAATGTACCCTGACGCACCTCATGTTCCTCTGATATTATACCTCCCATTTTGAATTGGGTTGTAGGTCCTGTGTACAGCTGCCTGGTCCAGCCAATAAACCCTTTCTCCAGTTTTGGTTTACGCACTACTTTGTATAGGAAATGCCACTCCAAACTATCAAAGGCCTTTTCAATATCTTCTGAAAGGAACGCTTGTGATAGGAGTCATCTCTCATCAGTGCAAGGAGTCGCAGAATATTAAGTGCTGTGTTTCTACCCGGTATTAATCCTGCCTGGTCAGGATGCACCAGTTTCATCATGTATTGTCTAAGCCTAGACACTTGTACCCAGCTGAGGAGTTTATAGTCAACATTCCGCTTCAATAGCGACCTATAGGCTGTTCTGTCATGGGGGAGTGGGGCAGCAAGGTTTTAACAGTGGGATCTCTAGTGCCGTTCGTGTGGTATTCGGTAGTTGACCATGTTCCCACACCGAGTTGTACATCTCCACTAATTTCAGAGTCAGTGAGTCTGTGTATGTTGTGTAAAATTCAACAGGGAGACCATCCGTGCCAAGGACACATCCTGTGGCAATACATTTCTGCGCTGCCCTTATTTCGTTTCCCAAATTGGCTGCCTCCTCCTGCATAAGTGGTGGCATGTGCAGTGGTTCCAAATAGCCATCTACCTCATGTCTTGCTGGGGCTTGTGCACCCACGTATAGGGATGCATAATAGCCTTTGAAACTGTTGTCAATGGCATCATGGTTTTTTAGTCTCCCTCCCTGGTCTGATTCTATTTCCAGTATCATAGAGTCCCTCTTCATGAAGTTGGCTAGCCAAACTAAGAGCGTGCCTGCCATATCCCTCTCAGCATGTGCACGCATCATGTAGGCTCTGTAGTCAAAACACCAAAGTTTCTCTACCTTGCTTGCTTGGAGTTCTTTAGCGTCTAACAATGTTTGCTGCAAGTCTGTGTTCATGGGCTTTCTCTTCTCTACATCTCGCAACATCTCTTCTTGGGTTTCTACTTCCCACAGCACTGTGCTCCACACACCCACTCCGCTATACACTTCCCCCGAATCACTGCTTTAAAAGCATTGCATTCGAACTGTGGTGTGGATGCTTTTACCCGATTATTTTCAAAATATTCCTGAATGCTTTTCCCGATCGAGTGTTGGAAGACCGGTTCCTCCAGCATCTCAACTTTCAGCCACCAAGTAGGGATTTTAGGGCACACTATCTCCCAGTCCAGGTGTAGTAGCGCTGAGTTATGATCAGAGAGTGTTTATGTTAGGTATTTAACGTTCCGTACCATTCCATTGGATCTCAAATTCACACAGGGAGGTATCGAAGTGCACATGAAGCTTGTGAAGGCTCGAGAAAAATAAATAGTCCCTGTTGGTTATAGGCACCACCTGGACTTCACTATACCCCAATGGGTCTGCCACCCTTCAAATCCTCGGGTCCCTCTAGCAACTGGTGAATCCCACAATTGCCCACTGAAGATTCCAACATGGTGGCCCCTTCTTTCTTCTTGGAGGACTTGCCTATGGTTGCACTTGAGAAGAGGAAGTCTGAGCTAAGGGCCCGGGTCTGGCCACCCGAGACTCAGGGGGAGAGGGGGACTCCAAACAGGACTAGAGGAGTGCCCGGGAGTAGTGCCAGCCCCAGAAGGCACACAGTCCTCAGTTTACTACAGAGGGAGCAGTCCTACCCGGGCCCTGCGACCACAGAACTACAGCGAGTCCACTCTGCAGCACTGAGCACCCCTTGTGTCGCCTTCACTCCCCAGGCTCTGGCCGTGGCTTGCTCCAGTCTGCCCCAGAGCTGGTTATTGGGAAAGCCGTTCACTTGAGACAGCGCCCCCAGCACTGACCACTGTCTTGAAGGCGCCGTCAGAGGCTCAGTCTTGAGCAGTCCTGTTGTGCCGGGACCTCTTCTTTGCCGGCAAGTTGCGTCCCTTGAGCTCCATCAAAGCTGCGCCGTTGTCATTTAGTCAGCAGGGCCGTACAGTCACCGGCTCTCACTGCAGAGATCTCGGCGTCTAACAGCTGGGAAAAGCTGGATCGCCTCCGCCGCCCCCATGTGGATATGGGGGACCTTGTTTTCCTGGACAGCGGTCCCCTTGGCCATGTTTACAGTCAGGATGTCGCTGGATGGAGTCAACAGGTCGGGAGCGGCAGGTTCCAGGTCCTACTCCATTGACGCCTGGCCACGCCCCCTCCAAATTGTACATATTTGAGACACATTACTTATATGCATCCACCGTAAATTGTTCCTTTTTTCTCTCCCCTGTATGTTTTATTTAAGCTTTGTTGCATTATAACAGTTTGTAAATGTAATCTGGTAAAGAATATGTTATGATTTTAAATATATTTACACACTCACATTCATATTTTATCCTTTCATTTTCAAATGTACTTAATTTATAATTTTACATTGTTTAATGTAGATGTTTTCCTTGTGTAAATCATTTCAATAAACTTTAAACTGAAAAACGAAAGTTCCCTTTTTTGTAAGACCTATAAACATCTGATTGAGTCTCTGTGACTCCAAATGTAGATGCTGTTGCTTTTGAGACCTTTTTGTTGAGATAGTAAGTACGTCCTCCAGATGGGGTGGTTTATGTCAGGCAGCAGATATTAAATAGGCTCCCCACCTCAGTAGGTAGCGAAATTATATTGCATAGGATTGGCTGGATGTGATATTTTTCTGAGGGTTGAGCTTCATGGAATTGCCAGCATCCTGGATTCAAGTTTCGCAATGCTGATGCTAAATGTAAGAATATCAATTGCACATTACATTTTTAGGTAGGGTCGGGTGTCTTCTGCATATTAGTGGCTGAAAATTATTTTCACATTTAGCATGGTTGTGTGCGGCCCATCTGCCATTAAAGGTCTTAGCCCCTTCGGCACACATAATCAATCTGACTGAGTACTGGGCCCTTAAAGTTAAACAAGATTCCCATAAGTAGATATCCCCAAAGTCACTGTCATCATACACCTTGCTTTGTCCTCTGTGTTGAATTTTGTGCACTCCTTATTAACAGTGGTGGCTGGTGAACTTTGACAGTGGTGGGGTGCTAGACCAAAGGTTAACTTTGCCTGTGCGAGCAAACTTGGGATATTCCCGTTGGGCAGTGGTTGGTAGTGGGTGAGTGTCTCACCCCAAGAATTTATTTTTCACAAATAAAGTTTAATGATGCATTTTCCAGCTCAAGATCTGTAATTAATTCACCAAAAAAGCAATAGTTTTACGAGCATTTTGGTAGAGTTACTGTGAGTCTGCCTGTTTGTGTTGGTTAGTGTGTATCTGTGTATTTGCTCATGTATGTTTATTTGTGCATTTGTGTGTATGTGTTTGTGTGTAGATATGTAGGTGTGTTGCTTGTTCATGTCACTGTGTTTTTGTGCTGTGTATCTGTTTGTATTTGTTTCTGCATCGCCACATGTTGGTGTGTTTAGTCTTTGTATAGTTTGCACATATACATCTGATGCGTATTTCTGTAAGTCTGGACGTGGGAGTCTTTTTTGGGCAAATTACCTAAATTCTTATTTTACAGTGACTTTTTAAAAAATAAAAAAGGCACAATTTCATTTTTTGTGAAATGTGCAGGTTTTGATATTGGTCTTCGGTGGCCCAGGCTAATAAGTGCTGAGCTCTGTCAGGATGACTATGTATGTGTTTTTAAAAGCCTCTTCCAATTTTGAAGCATTTCACAGATCAAAAATAAACATTTTAAATTTAGTGGATCTGATGGGTTGATTACTTCCAGTTACAAAACTGCAGGGCATATTTACAAGCCCCTAGTGCCACATTGTGCTGCCCTAGCAGCATTTTTTTATGCTAGGGAGGCGCTAACGAGGCCATTCTCTTGCACCTTATTTACAACGAGGCAGAATGCTTGCCTTGCGCCACTTTGTAAACCCTTGCGCCACATTATGCCTGTGCCTGGCATTACCTCCCGTCCCTCCCTCGCCTTCCTTTTAACCAATGAGGCCTCCCGCCTCCCCCCTAGACCCTCCCTTCCCCTTTCAAAACCCCCCCCCACCCTTATCCCCTCCTGTTCTTTTGTCTAGCCCACGCTAGACGGTTTTCTTTCCCTTTCTTACCTGCACGGCGGGGCCTGGAGGTCGTCGATGGAGGCACTCCTCGGGACGCGGTGCTCCGCGAGGAGTGCTACGGCTGGGTCACGTCTTGAGCGAACGGCATGGCTGCTCGAGAGGCGTGTACTGGGGGCCGGCTGACGGGGTCAGCCGGCCCTCTGTCGCTGGGGCGTTAGTTTCCGGGTTTCCGCGCCGCGGAGCCGCGAGGACCGAGGAACTTCAATTTTTGGATGCTGGTCAGGTAGGACGGGTGTTCTGCCCGTGGTTTTTTGGATTTTTACAAGGATTGTAACCTTTTTAGGGTTTGGTGGAGCCCTGTTAGGGGAGGACCAGGGTCCTATATGTAGGGTAGTGTTTTGGAATGTAAGACAGTGTTATTTTGGTTACCATGCCTAAAGCTCCAGCAAAGAGACGTGGTTGTCTCTTCTTCCTCCTCGGAGGTGGGAGGGGAGGGTAGCATTGCTCTTCCTGAGAACCCACAGGTACCTGACAGGGGTACTCCCCTCATGTCTAGTGAGGAAGTGCAGGATATGGTTGAAATGGCGGTCACCAGGGCACTGCAGGCTGGCGTGGCCAGGACTGTTCAGTCTAAGCGTGCGCACTCATCGGTAGCGGCAAGGAAATCCTCATCGGAGAGTGAGGATGAGGCCCCATCAACGTCATCTGGGGGGAAATAGGTTTCCAGAAGAGGTAATGTGGGCAGTGATGACACATGTTCGGGACAGTTTAGGTTTCCCTGTGTTTCAACCTACAAACTCAGAGTCTCATTTATTTCCTCAAATATCAGACGCCTTTTATGTTTGCCATGCCTTTCCAGGGACCTGTGAAGGATATGGTGTTTCGTGAGTGGAAGGATGTGGAGAAGGCTCAGGTTCCGCGATTCCTTCAGAAACTTTACTTACTTGAGGGTGAGGGGGTTTTTCCTCCTTCAATACGCCTGGACTCTATTCTGGCTACTCTGATTGGCAAAACGGCAGTCAATCCGGAGGATTGTGTGCCTACGGATGCCACAGACCGTAAAGTGGATTCAGGTCTTAAGAGGGCTTTTGCTGCGGAGAATCTGGCGCTGAAGGCAGGGATTTATTCGGCTTATGCGTCACAATCATTGGTTCAAGGCTTTGATAGACTGGCGGTGGCTGTCCAGGAAGGGGCGGAATGTTCGGAGCTCCTGGCTGGTATGGAACAGCAGGCCAGATTATTGGCGGATGTGTCTTCAGATATAGTCCGTACTTCGGCTCTGGCATCTGGGTCTTTGATTGGGGCTCGTAGGTCCCTCTGGTTGCGTTCATGGAAGGCTGATCCAGGGGTAAAGGCGGCCTTGTTGAGACTGCCGTTTGAGGGTTGTAACTTGTTTGGAGAACTATTACCATCCATACTTTCCAAGGCGTTTAAGGAGCGGAAGCATGCCTTACCTTATAAAGGGGTTTCTTCTTCGGGTAAAGGGTGGAAGAAGCATTCCAGTTCTTCTCCTACTAGGGTTGCTAAATCCTTTTCGTTTAGGAAACGGCGTTTTCATCCGCGTTTTTCACCTAAGAAGTCTACTCCTGGGACCCGGGGTGGTTTCAAGAAGGGGTCCTGGCATTCGCTGTGGGCCTGGCAGAGGGCCGGTTGGGGGATGACTGTGTCACTTTCTTTCAGCTTGGGAGGCCAGTGTAAACGATCATTGGGTACTAGACATGGTGACCAATGGTTATGTCATAGATTTTGTGGCGGTTCCTCCAGATTCCAGGGTGCATCCCACACCTCTGCCTTCAGAGGGGTCTTGGAGTGGAGCATTATGGGACGGAGTGCGGGACTTACTGGTCATGGGGGCCATTTCCCACGTTCCGCTAGAGGACCGAGGTCAGGGCACTTATGCGGTCTTGTTTCTTGTGCGGAAAGTTTCAGGGGGATTTCCACCGGTTCTCAATCTGAAGGAGGTGAATACCTGGATCAGGACAGTGCATTTCCGCATGCTGTCCATTCGGCCTATTTTTCCATTGGTCAGGCAAGGAGATTTTCTGGTGTCACTGGATCTGCAGGATGCTTACCCACACGTACCGGGGGCATGGTCCTCTCAAAAGTTCCTGAGGTTTGCTGTGGGGCAGGATCATTTCCAGTTTTGCGTTCTGCCTTTCGGTCTGAAATCTTCTCCCTGAATTTTCACGAAAGTGCTGGCTCCTCTAGTGGCTTTGCTTCATTCAGAAGGGGTGTTTCTGCACCCTTATCTAGACGACATTTTGATTCATGCCCATTCACGAGACCTTTTGCAAAGGCAGGTGGCCCAAGTTCTGGGGGTCCTGCAATAACACGGGTTTTTGATCAATTGGGGGTAATCATGTGCCGTCCCAGGATCTGGTTTTTCTAGGGGCTCGGTTTCAGCCTATTCTAGGGTTGGTGACTGTGTCCGAAAATAGGTTGGATGCTCTCCAGGCTTTGGTAACGAAGGTATGGTTACTGTCTGCTCCCCGAGCTCTTCTATGGTTGCGACTGCACATTTGGCGTCAGTGATATTTTGGGGTTCTTGGGCACGTTTCCATCCCCTGTGCTTGGTGACGTGGTTCTTGAGTAGGTGGGCTCCAGGGTCCGGTTCTCTGAGGGACGGGGTTCCAGGGTTCGGATTGATTCACAGAGAGTTGCAGTGGTGGTTGGATGCAGACCACCTGAGGGTAGGGGTGTCTTTGTCACCTCTGAGACCCGTGGTGGTGACGACGGATGCCAGCCTCTCCGGTTGGGGGGCATGGATGGGGTCAGCTCAGATTCGGGGGTTTGGGTCCCCTCGGGAGGCGAGTCGGTCATCTAATTGGCGAGAATTGCGGGCTATATTCCTGGCTCTGGTCCATTTCCAGGATTCCCTGAGGGGATTGGCGGTTCTGGTTCGCACAGACGTCTTAGTGGCCGTGGCCTATGTCATTCGGCGAGAGTGGTAAATGTTCGGGCGGATCTACTGAGCAGAGTGTTTCCTTCCTCTCAACTTTTCTCTCTCCGGAGGTCTCTGTTTTCGGCATCTGGTTCGGCTTTGGGGTCTTCCAGTGCTGGATGTGTTTGCGTCAGTAGAGAATGCGATAGTGGGGTGCTTCTGCTCCCGGTTTCGGTGTCCCCAAGCATGGGAGGTGGACGGGATGTCATGTCCTTGGCCGCAGGGCCTTTTTATATGCGTTCCCTCCGTTTCAACTATTCAGGGCGTTTCTGTTAGGTGCCAGTGGCTTTGAGTTCTACCTTGCTGGCTTCATGGAGACGTTCAACTTTGCTTTCTTATGGTAGACAGTGGAAGGTGTTTTCATCTTGGTGCTTAAGTCGTGAGTTGGATCCTTCCTGCGCTTCTCTCTTTGAGGTGATGCAGTTCCTGCAGGACGGTGCTCGTTTAGGGTTGTCAGTGGCTTCTCTTCGGGTACTGTGGGCGGTTATTCGGGCATTTAGGGACCGTGGCGTAATCTTCAAGTTGAAGGGCGATTGATGCCTGGATTTTTTCAGGGGCTTATTAATTTATTTCCTCGCCCGGTACGTTCTTTTCCCTCATGGGATCTGTCCTTGGTTTTGGATGTGTTGACGGGGGCCCCTTTTGACCCATTGGGGGACTGTGATTTGCGACGTCTATCTTTGAAGACGTTCTTTTTGGTCACCATTACTTCGGCTCGTCGGTTGGGGGAATTGGGGGCATTGGCATGTTCCTTTCCTTTTTTGTACGTTTTTCCCGGTAGGGTGGTTCTGGTTCCGGTGCCTTCCTTTATTCCAAAAGTCAATTCTTCGTTCCATTCCAGGCAGGCGGTCATCCTTCCTTCATTTTGTCCGGATCCCTCATCAGGGGAGGAGATCCGTTTGCATTCGTTGGATGTACGTAGGGTTTTGTTGGAGTATCTGCGGGTGGTGGCTCCTTTTCGTACAGGGGATTCTCTGTTTGTTACTTTTGGTCCGGCGCGCTAAGGTGAGAAACCTTCCACGGCTTCCTTGAGTCGGTGGGTTCGATCTTGGATTCTGTTGGCCTATTCCTTGAAAGAGGTGGTTCCTCCTCTAGGGATTCAGGGGAGGTCTTCCAGAGGCATGGCGGCGACGGTGGCAGAGCTTCAGGGGACTTCAGTGGTGGATATTTGCAGGGCCGCCACTTGGGCTTCTCCTTCGGCGTTTGTGCGTCATTATAGGCTGTCGGACTTGGGTGGTTTGGAGTCGGTGTTTGGTCACCGGGTCTTATCCTCTATGAGATACTGTTTGGGATGTTCTTGGTGCAGGATATTAAATAAGGGTCTTGCAACTCGATGTCCGTCTCCTGTGTGTTTTTCTTGCTATGTCTCATTGGTTAAAAGGAAGGCGAGGGAGGGACGGGAGGTAATGCTTCCATTTTCTTACGATAATGGCATTACTCCTAGTCCTACTCCCTCGCCTTCCTTTTCCGTTCCCTCCCACCCTCCCGGTACGGACTGTCCGAGTTGCGGCTTGGGCTTGGTTTTTGTACAGGAGGGGATAAGGGTGGGGGGGGTTTTTGAAAGGGGAAGGGAGGGTCTAGGGGGGAGGCGGGAGGCCTCATTGGTTAAAAGGAAGGCGAGGGAGTAGGACTAGGAGTAATGCCATTATCGTAAGAAAATGGAAGCATAATGTATGCAAGGGGGGCGTTCCCACCCAGGGAGGCCAGAAAAAATGCCACAGTGAAACTCACTACATTTCATTACTCCATTTTTTCCGTCATTTTTAGTGGCTGGTCAAGGCAGGTGTTAAAATGACGTGACCATTTTAATTAATGGACCGCCCTTTGCTTTGCTGCACTAGTGTCAAAAACTTTGACGCTAGTGCAGCAAAGTGCCACAATAGCATACAAAAATGTTGACGCTATTATCCTAACGACCGCCATGGTGCCCCGTATTGTGAATACGCACTATCATGGTGTTGTTAGGTGGGGCAGGGGCGACACAAGAAAAGTGGCGCATCGGGACCGATGCTCCACTTTCTTATAAATATGCCCCGTGTGTCTGAAAGACTTATCACATACTCACAAGAGTCTTTTCAAGCTGCACCTTATGACTGCACATGTGAGCATACATCCCAGAAGGTGGAAATGCAGGGAGATTATTCACGTGCTATAAGCCCGCTGAGGGAGTTGAGAGATAGAGGAGACTGCAGTAAAGTAACCCTGACCTAATCGCTACACATGTAATGTATACTTAAGTAAATGTTGCCTAATGTAGTTTGTATTTTAGAATGTTAGTCAGGCTGACTGTCTTTGCGTAGCTTGTATATTATTCTAACACAAATTACTTATCAAGTCTGGTGCTTGATGGGACATCGTATTCAGGATGTGTGTGTATAGGAAATAACAACTCAGAAAGTGCCAGGGCAGACACTGATACCAGTTCGTTTTATATTATTTACTTCATTCAGCAGTGAGGGACCCAGCCCTGAAGAAAACGCTGCACTTTGAGGCATGGCCAGTGGACGCTGCTGGGTAGGGTCAGTGATTCCACGCCACACATGATGGGAGAGGGTGGCGTGGGACTTCTCCTATTGCCATGCAGCCTCAGACCTTCAGGATGAAGCCTGAAGCGCCCGAGGCTTCCTTTAAGAGCAACGTCATCTAGGGGGGCCCTTCACCACAGGAAGTCAGGGCTCTCCTGGGCTGATGACCTCGCCGGCACCAGGGCTGTGAGATCGCCGCCCAACAAATTTTGGCTCAAGAGGCTGGCGCAAGCGCACCATCACAGGCAATTTGCCTGCCTGACAATGGCCTGCGACTGCTGCCTGACCCACACATGAGAGTAAGATCAGTTTAACAGACACGCAACAACCGCAGGAAGTCTGTCATCATCTGTTTTATAGATACTACAGTAGCTACAAACAAAATAGGGGAAGAAAACACAAACACAGATGGCACAGCCCCTGCGCCCTAAAGTAATAACCGCCCCTGTAAAAAAAAGACCTAGAAACGTTGTTTCTGCATTCGATTGTATGGGGTATTTCTTGACAAACATTTATTACGTTGTATTTTTCGTGTCTGGTTTTTGTGATTCTAGTTATATTTGGAGAAATGCCATACATTCCGAAGCAAACATTTTTTTAAATAAAAATCCGCGGGCCACCGCAACTAACTTGAGGATACAATGGCCTATTATTAGTTTGACATGCACTTGATCCCTGAAGGCACGCTCAGGTGAAAGCATGTCTGCCCGCTGTTTGCCAAACATTGCTTAGGTAAGAAAGAAAGGGTTTTGAACTATGAAAATATCCAGTTATGTGAAAATAAGTGAAATGAAATGATAAATTTAGGAGCATGATGTGAAGTTTGCATTCAGTACTTGACAAGCAGCCAATCTTTTGTAACCAATTACAGGTATCTGGCGTTGACTGCGGCCTAAAACCAATCCTGTGCTGTCCAATCGAGTAACGTCTGCATCTGTGGTCAATGAGTAAACTCATGTTTCTTAACTCAAGCCAGGCGATGTACCTTCAATTTTTGAACAAGCTCATATTCTCCAATCTAAGCCAGATAGCTGGGATACAACCCCATCCCATAGGCATTGCATAATTCAGTCCAGTGACAAAGCTGTGACCTTGTATGAAGGGCAATCACCTGCAACGTAAGCCAAGTGCCTGGCTGTCACCATGGCACAGCAGCAGTGCCACAAACACCCATGCCAAGTACACATCTATAACCTTGACTTACGGACACTGTCATGCAGAAAAAGCCAAGTATCTTACTGTTATCTTTGGCCATGTACAATCTCATAAAACGCACCATAGTACCTGACTGTCATTCTGTCTAGTCATAATTTTTTTGCCTTCGACCAACCAAATCCCTAATTTTGATCTCGACTGATAAACAGCCACTGACTTGAGAGCCACCTGATCAAGGATAATATAGAGGTTTTTTCTTCTCGTATCCACAGCCATGATACAAGGGCATAGTATTGAAGATATTGACAGGAGGTCTGAAGTCAACTCCCTTTGTCTAGTAACTACATTGGAACACATAGGCGATAAAACCAAGATGGTCTGCTACTAAAGACAGTGTAAATGTTCCCCCCAGAAAGTACCTTCAGTGGAGCCAATGAAGCTCGGGAAACGTCCTGAACAACGCACTGGAAACAACGCAGTCGTTTCCCACACAAGCATAACCACGCTTGCCGGAACAACTGCCTTTTTCCGTGCCTTAACCATGCATGTGCTGAACTACACATATGCATGGTTAAGGCAGAGAAAAGGGCAGAGTGGATAGGTGCGGGGGTGGGTAAAGGGATTGGGGTCGGGGGGGTTGGTCTATTTGTTTTTAGGGGAGTGGTGGGGGGTGTTTGGGATTTTTTTTAAGGGTAGGGCTTAGGGTGGGGGTCACACAGGGTTGGAGGTCGTTTTGAGGGTGGATAAAGGGCCTGGAGTGGGGGTTAGGGGGTTGGGCTATTTTGTTTTAGGGGCGGGTGCGTTTTTTTTTTTTTAGGGTGGATCGAGAGAGGGCGCGGTCAGGAAAGTGGTGCTGGGGCAGGGTTGTGGGTAGTTTTTAGGGGTGGGGTGGATTAAGGGCTTAGGGAGGGGGGCTTGTTTTTTTTTTTTAGTAGTGGGGGTGGGGGGTTGGGGTCATTTTGTTTTTAGGGGGGTTGGGGTAGTTTTGTTGTTAGGGGTGGGGGTCAGGGTAGCTTTGTTTTTAGGACAGGTGGGGGGTCAGTTGCTTTTAGCATGGGTAGGGGGTCATATCAGGTGGATTTGACAATAGTGATGTGAGTTCGCTGTTATGCATACACATATCATGGCATACAGTGACATTGCTTTCATCAATAATAACATTTACATACCTTGAAGATATATGTACCACATAGGTACATATGTGTGGAGTTATGTTTAGAAAGTCTAGACTTACTTACCCGTCAATATTTAATTTAATTTGATCAAATTTTTGTTCAGATTTTGCCATCAATATTCTATCCCAGTGATATTCTTGGGTAGATATTTAGGAAAATCAAAATGGGGAGGATATGTTAATTACTGAACCTTGAACAAACATCAGAAATTACCAGGCCATACATAATGAAGGCCTAAGTTGGATGTTTTCATGCTTACCCACCACAATGCTGGCATTGCGAAATATCATATTATAACCGTATTGGAGGAATTCAATTGTGAGCCCCTGCATCACTCCCTCCTTCACCTTAAAGATTATTAGTTTAGAGAGGCATGGCCAAGGGGGCCAAGATGGCGGTTGAGCTTTAATTCAGCTCCCGTCGCCTGACTGCAATCCACATTCTTTCTGCCTAACAATGTCTCCATCAGTCCCCTCAACCCCACCAGACCCTGCAAACACTGGGCATATTTTGTAATGCTTACTGGACTTCCTGGAGACTGCGACAGGACTACTGTGGCCTCGTGGTGAGTTCCATACGGGCAAGGGGCCAGAGACAAGATGGTGGCCACCTCGAGTCCGATCCACTGCTTGCTGCCTGACTTGTGGCACTCCGCTTGAGAGGTACTGTCTCCCTTGCCCTGGGGTGACTGAGGCCTGCCATCAGTGTGTTGATGAGTGGGTCCTCCTGGGCCCCACGAGTTTGACTGGAGTGGCCGGGGGAGTTGTATTTCTGCTGCCATCACCCTCTTAGTGCTGGTGCCAAAGGCGGCATGTCATTGGAGCCAGCACTCCTGACCACTGCAGATCTGCAGACTGAAGAACTGTGGCATATCTAAGAGAGATGCCGGGTGGGGCTGGCCGGGGGCTCACAGGGGTGTTTTTTTTCTGGCTTTGCCACTTGGGTTGGAGTTGCTGGGAGAGCCGCATTCACTGTGGCGGGTATCCCCATCCTGCACTTGAGGCTGAGCGCAGCCTGGACTCAGTGGCGGCATTCCTGTGCCTCGCTGTCGTGCTGTCATGGGACTGCAACCCTGCTGCACCGGATCCTGAATGTGGCTGTTTGTTGACTGCTGGTGAAGTTTGTGTTGCAGGGCCTTGGTGGCTCTGTGTTGATAAAGGGGGCACCCCAGTGCTCTCTGGGCCACGCTGGGGTGGTCCATGCAGCTGTGCCTCCCCTGAACTCCTGTCTGATGTCATAATTGGGACATAATAATTGGTGTGGTTGGCTGCAGCGGTCTGGGGTGACCGATGCTGATTGGCATAGTGGATGGGGAGGTGTTGTGATTGTACCCTGGAGGACCTAAGATAGCCTGCAGACTCACGGGCCGGACCATTGGAGGAGTCCCTTTTGCACTGGGGGTGTTGGCAGTTCTGGCATTGGTGCGACCGAAGGCGAGTGTTGCATGGGGTAGTCACTGTGTTCCTCTACAGTTCTTTGGCACCTTCGGTGTTCCGCAGACATGGGCGGAGACACTGGCCGGGTGGTGGAGGAGCTCCCACCCCCCACCTGGACTATTATCTGCCCTTGGCTATCCTACTGCTCTGAGGTGGAGCCTCACTGGGGAACGCCCTAGGTGTATCCTCACTGGCTACTCATGCTTCCCTGGGGCAAGCGGGCTTGCAGGTGTGTGACTCTCTTGGCGGACTGAACCTTTGTCTGTCTCTTGCTGGGCTCCTGCGTTGTGGTGGTGTCTCCCTGGAGCGAACCTTGACTCCATGTCCACTGTCTGCTCATGCTGCCCTGGGGCAAGCTGAACAACTTGACTGTAAATCTGTCCTTCGTAGTGACTGTCACTTTATGATCATCAGTAGTTTGTGATAAGCCCCCTATGCCGAAACCAGCCCAAACCAAAATGGACCAACACAACACTTCTGTGATGGATACTCGTGGGGCTGCAGGGTGCACCACACCCTACCGTGTCTAGCCAGCCCCACAAAGACCTGACGAGTATCGTTAAACCTATCCAGGGTTATAGTGAGGCAGTGGAATCTGAAGTGTATGGCATCCAGATGGATGTCTCCCTCCTGTTCCAGGATATTTGCAAAGTGGCGGTGATGGTGACGGAAGCTGAGACCTGGGACTCGACAGGTGAAGATGAGATGTGACCTTCAAATGTCAAGCTTCTAAACTGATTTTTACGGCGGCCGCCTTGGGGGATTAGGCGAAGGGTGCTGAAAATCAGTCCAAAAGAAACAATTTGCGCTTCGTGGGCTTTCTGGAGGGGTTGAAGCCCCCAATCCTGATAGCTCACTGGAAGATTGGTTCCGTTCCTGGGTCCCACTGTACAAGTTGTCCCATTATTTTGTTGTGGACAGGGTGCATCGTTGCCTAACTAAGAGACTCCCATTTGGCCCCCACCCTTGCCCTGTGATTGGTCATAACCTCAACCATCGGGACCCAGATGTCATCCTTTGTGAGACCCAGAGTCCACAAGACCTGTGCTTCCGTAATGCCAACATTTTGATCTTCCGGGACTACACCCAGGCAGTTCAACAGCAACCCCGCTCCTTTAAGGAAGTTCACCTCAATGTGATCTTCAACTCGTCTGCTTGTATATTTTGACACTCCTGATCATGCTTGGGAAAGGGTGCTGGAGCAGCAGCCATTCCTGCTGACAGAGATGGTGAGATTGGCAGGTTTGGAGGTGGCAGAGCATAGGGCATTCCTCCACCTCCGACCCCACCAGTCCCACCACCTCTGTCAGCCAGAACCCTCCCTGCCCCTACCCACTTGGGCAGCCCGGAGACAGAATGCCCATTCCTGAAGGGGCCGACGGAGCCTGTGTGGATGACAGGGGTGGTTGAGCTCATCTCATGCGGAGGGTGCCCCGGGTGCAGTCGACCCTGTTAGACTCAAGAAGGTATGGAAGACCCACCCCGGTGGGGGCAGCACGTTTTGTACTGTACTGGTCGTGGTGCACTGTGGTCCCTGGCTTCCATGCCGCTCCTGAGAGGTGCTGTGTTTCTTGTTGCTCTCTTTCTGAGGTAGGGGTGGGGGAGTCGCACAGGATGTCTCTCAAATGCTCTTTGTGTTCTTATGTTTATTTCCTACATTTTTCAGTTATTGCTGTCAGGCTTTTTTTAGGAACTTGATCTGGTTTTTTCCATTACTCAATTGAGTTATGTTTACTCCTTGGGCGACAGATGCTTCAGGGTTGGAAGTATAGGGTGGAACGGAGTTGAAAGAGGGAGTGTTCTCTTGTTCTGGAATGTTGTTATAGGTTTTCTCTTTTGGCAAGAACCACTAGTGTCATTCACCCCAGATGTTCCCTTTTATATGCCAGGCTCAATGGTACTGCTTACCGTCCTGTCCCCGCGTATGTGGGACTATAGCTGGACCCAACATTTTCTTGCTCTAGTCCCAGGTAGTTAGGGTTGTCTCCTAGAATGTAAACAGTCTTTTGGATCGTATCAAGAGATCAGTACAAGTGGTACAGGCCAGACTTGGTCCTGCTCCAGGAGACGCACCTCATGGGTTCCAACTGCCCTTTCCTTATACGGTTTGGGTATGGAATCTTTCATGCCTTCTTCTCCAGGGTTTCCTGAGGGGTTGCAATTCTTTTACACAAGTCATTTCCTTTGACGGTGTCCACTTCTCACGTTGACTCTCAGGAGTGAAATGTGGGGTCTGAGGATTGCCTGGAGACCAAACTCTATAATTTTGTTTCATCCTATGTCCCCCAGCAGCTGTTACACTCAACCCTACAGATACTCCAATCTTTGGTGGTGACTGTTCCCCCAAGGAGACCCTCATAGGCGGGGACTTTAATGCAGTCCCTGACGCAACACAAGACATTTCTGATGCCCCCGACTGGGTCAGATGACACGCTCTGCTCAGTTAGCTTCTTGTGGGGATTCCATGGGTCTCTGCCACGTCTGGCCTTCGTGGAACCCCTCACAAAGGTTGTACACACATGCATCTGCGGCTCACAAAACAGAATCTAGAAATAATTTGCTCTGGCTCCTGGCATGCGATCTACTAATG
The DNA here is from genome assembly GCF_031143425.1 of Pleurodeles waltl. NCBI lineage: Eukaryota > Metazoa > Chordata > Amphibia > Caudata > Salamandridae > Pleurodeles > Pleurodeles waltl. Next base: position 713,555,705 of record NC_090448.1, read on the forward strand.
CTGCAAACCGGGCAGATTCTGTTGTATGGCATATCGGATCATGCACCCCTCCTCTGGAATAGGGACCCCCATGGGGCTCCCTTCGTCCCAAGTGGCGTTTTTAATGCATGCCATTTGATGGACCAAGACTGTACCGACATTGTGAAGGAGGAACTCCAGGCCTTCTTTAAAATCAGTTGTGGCACAGTGTCCTCTGCTGGGACCCTGTGGGTGGCTAATAAGCTTGCCTTGAGGGTCTGCTTAAGGGTTACATGCTAAAAGAAAGAGAGGAACCAGCTGATGAAGATGACAGCATTGGAGGCTCAAATCCTTGCCTTGGAGTGGAGAGCCCGAAGTTAGGCCCGGTGGCATCCGAGCGCCAGCTAGCACTGGCGGGATCCAGGCTGCAACAGGTCTCCCTGGAAGAGGTGAAGCAGTGTTGGAGAGCACCAAGCCAACAGGTTTATGAATATGGGGTAAACTACTATAATGGCTGTCTCCAGTAGGATCGTACTGGCCATTTGAGACTCCCATAGAAGATTTACTTTCAATTGCACAGGTCTTTGTGGCATACTATCAAAACCTCTATACTGCGCTCCCCACACCTCCACAGGAGGTCACGTCCCCACTAGTTCAGGAGAACCCTCTGCCTTCAATTCCCAGTTCCTTGGCTCAGGAACTCGACCAGCCATTTATAGCAAAGGAGGGAGGCATGGCTCTATTTGAGCTCCAGTCAGGCAAGACCTCTGGCCGCAATGGGTTCCCCATTGAGTTCTTTAAATGCTATTGCACCCATCAGATACCCCTCCTGTTGTCTCTGTACACTGAAATGTCGGAGCGTGGGGCCTTTCCCCCTGACTTGGATAATGCCACTATTGTGGTTATACCTAAGGCAGACCAACCTGGGGACTGCTGCTCCTCATACAGACCGACTTCGCTCATCAGTGTCGACATTAAGATATTTGCAAAAATCCTTACGACTACATTGGGTCGGGCAATGAGTTATCTCATCCATCCAGACCAATGTGGCTTCATGCCTGGCAGGAGCATCCGTCACTGCATAAGGAAAGTGCAGCCGGCCCTCTCTGAGTCAAACCGCTTGGGAGGTTCCTTGGCCGTTCTCCTCATTTATTTCCAGGAGGCATTCAACACTGTTGGATGGATATTTTTTGTGGCTGTCCTGCAGGGGACTGGCTTTGGGTCCTCCTTCCACCGCCTTGTAGGTCTTCTATACAATGCCTCTACCACCTAGGTTCATGTGAATGGAGTCCTCCCCTGACCCTTCCCAATCCACAAGGGAATTTGTCAGGGGTGTCCTTTATCCCTGTTGTTGTTTTACCTCGCAATAGAGCTCCTGGCGAGACTGATTCGATGCTCAGGTTCAGGGCTTGTGGTAGAAGGGTGCAGTTGAGGACCGCATCACCCTCTATGCGAAAGATGTACTGCTGTTTTGCAGCGACCCACTGTCTTCAGGCCCCAGCTGCCTTGAAATCCTTCACCTGTATGAGGAGGCAACTGGTCTGTGGATAAACATGGGCAAGTCGCTACTGATGCCAGTGGCTGGAGTTGCTGCTGGCCGTACCTAGTACCCTGCAATACCAATACTGCACCTCTCACATAAATATCCTGGGGTTACATCTCCTCTCTCACAGACCTGGCATGCACCCACAATCTTCAGCCTCTTATTTTGGTATTGGATAGGGATTTGCAGAAGTAGAATTGCCTGCCACTTAACTTGATGGGAAGCATAGCCTTATTTAAAATGATGTGCCTCCCTCGCTATCTCTATCTTCCTACCAACTTCCTTCATGTTATCCCCCAGGGATGGCGATGATCACTTACCTCAAGGATGACAGCCTTATTCTGGGCGGGGGGCAATAACGCGTGGCCCTAACCTCTGCAAGAAAGTCCCCATATGATAGGGGCCTTAGTAGGACTGACATGTATGGGTATTACCATGTTGCACACCTGGTACCGATTAATGAGTGGTTCACAGGCAGATGGGATGACCCCGCTTACCGGGTTGAATTGCATAATTGCATCTCATGGGCCTCAACCGTCTTTACCTGCTCTATGGTGGTCCGATACCATCTGCTCTTCCTTCCTGTACCTGAGGAACATTGCTTTGCTGGAAGGGCACTCTCCGTTACATCCACTGGGATTGTCATCTCACAGGAATGACACTGTTGTAGCAGGGTACATGGCTCCAGCATTTGTTGGGTCTTCCGAGGTTCACACTGTGGGACAGAATAGTGATTACTTACCTAGAGGATGTTCGCCAATAGGGACACTAATGTAATTTCAGGAGATGCGGGACCAGTATCGCCTCTCCCAACGCAATTCTCTTGTTATTTTTAATTACGTCATGCTCTGCTTGACCACATCTCAGTAGACACCCAAATTCCCAAATATAATCCTCTTGAAGCTAAACTACTGACAGGAAGACTGGGCAAAGGAGCCATTTCACACAATACCTTTCCCTGATGATTAATGCCCCTGAGCGCTTCTTCCTCCTGAAGTGCAGGTGGGAGGGTTGGTTAGGTGAGTTGGATAACGATGCTTGGAGTGAGGTGTTCTTGGCCCAGAGAGTTGGCGATTTTCTCATGCCTTCAAATGGTCAAAATCAGTTTTCTCCATGAAACCTATTTGTCTCTCCAACGATTGCAGCAGAAGGTCCTGGCTGCCCGGGCCGCCTGTGCGAGAAATAGCATCCGCGCTGTTGACTTTTCCACATGGTTTGGCCTTGTCCCGCTTCGTCTGCTTTTTGGGGAGGGGTGGAGCAAGAGACTTCTGGGGTGCTGAGGCATCACATTGATCTTGTTCCCCGGAAGGCTTTGCTGGTTTTTCTGAGAGAAGGTGGAGAGTGAGAACAGAAAGGACTTTCAAAGGCGTGGCCTCCTTGGTGGCCAAAAGGGACTTTGCCCCTGCATGGAGGCTGCCAGAACCCCCTTCATTGGCAGTCTGGCAGAATGGAGTGGACTGGTGTGCGCATCAGGAGAAGCTGATTTATGAAGCAAGGGGATGTCACCACAAACATGACAAGATATGGGGTGGATGGTGGGCATATCACAGACTACCAACGTAAGACTGTTGCTGCTTACTGTTGTTGGAACACTGCTAGATGAGCCGACACGAGCTGTGATGATGTTCATCTGTTGTTGTATATGCTGCTGATAAATGTTCAAAATAATACAATTTGGTTATTAAGAAAAGGATTATTAGTTTAATTTGTTGATACATGGTGGAATTCCTATTTCAAGAAGTGCCATTCGCTGATACATGGTGGAATTCTTATTTCAAGAAGTGCCATCTGCATCAATTGATCCATCATAACAGGTTCCTTCAGGTCCATTTCAGGAGTACTGTGTCCAACCAATAGCTTTTGAAAAGGGACTCAATGCACTACGCCCGAGGTCAAGGGAAACCCGTTGTCGTCCATTTAATGATGTTTTTGAAGACCTGTGGTACCTCCATGGGCTCCTGTCACTGCATTGTGGCATCTTCTTGCTTGTGTTCGACCACTGCTGCTCTCAGGTACAAACAATGTAGGCAATTGGATGCACTTGCAACATGAACAATGGACTATGAACGGTTTAGCTTTGCATTCTTTAATTAGAATAGCCTGGCAACGTTCACCCTTTCATCTCTTAAGGATATGGGTATGTGGTGCTTTTGTGTTTTGGTGCTGAACAGTAACACCAACAGGAAAAACACGCCTGACCATAAACAATTAAGAACTTTTTATTTACTCGATAAAAACTGAAGTTTTAGATTTATATATCGAGTACCACTCATTGTTTTTAAACAAATGTTGTCACTATGTATTGTTTCTAAATTCAGTGGCCCCTTTATATACGGAAAACATAAAAGTGATTTACGAAAAGTAAAATTACTCTCACATTTCTACGTGGTCCAATTATGCGATTGATTTTGAAAAGCGCTTTTGGAGTAGGGAGCCCTCTTCAAAGAGATAATACTTAACATGACCACACATATTTATTGCAGAATGCCACTTTTGTGATGGATCGCAAATAAATCTCTTTGAGATCATATCAGCCCTTACATCAACTTTTTAAGCTTTTTAAGCAATCTATCCTTTTCATTATTTATTTTTAGGGTCGAGTCTGCATTGCATGCGCTCGCGCATGCGTATCACAGCGAGACTCTTTTGTATTTAGAAAAGGGCTCGGAGCCCTGTCAACTTCACGTCAGTGTTTTTTATTGGTTCGTGGGCTTCCCTAATAAAATCTGCTTGCTTTCATTAGTCGAAGGCACCCATATGTCATGCCTTTTCCGGTGGCTATCCCTCCTCGAGCGCAGCGACCAAGTACAGAAAACATGCGAGGCTCGCTGTTTTCCATCGGGCTCGTGGACTTTTTTTTCTCTAATTTACGAGCGCGATCTCGCTTGGCAGAAGTCGAGCGCTTTATATACTTGATTTCACTTTTTCGGGTTGTGTACATAAATGCACTTTTGCCCGATAGGTGAAAAGTCGGGTTAAGAGTTTACAACGCGATCAGCTCTAACATGAGCAAACGCGAGACCCGTTGCATTGTAAATGCTTGTTATTGCATGGCAGGCCTGTACCTTTATTCATCATTTCATAATATGCAAAAGATTAAAGGTTTGTAAATGCATGACCCATTCTTGAAATGCATGGTTGCAGCAGTGGCCGTCGCAAATCTTAAGGGGAGTGGGGACAACGACAGGGAAACACTTTAATAATAATAATTTTAAAAATAACTTTCCCGACGCCACCGCCTTGCTCCTTTGCTCTCTCGATGGTGTCCCAGCAGTCCCTGGGACACCAGCACAGACTCCCCCACTCAATCCCGGCACTGCTCTTATGCTGCACCTTATGCTACACCTAGCATGAGAGCAGCACCAGGATTGGTCTGAGCGTCTTGGTCTGCCACTCAGACACTACATGGGAATCTGTGCAGTTTCTCCTAGCCGGCTGTGCAACACAGCTGGGTTGGAGAAACCTAACTGTGTATGTTAGTTTGGTCGGCCTAAGGCGGCCGGCCAAACTAACATGCGCACTTAGGTGCACTCCCTCGCCCTCCTCCCCCTTCCCATGCATCAGCTCCACCCCTCCATGCACATGCTGGCTGGGCCAGCAGCTGAAAAATAAAATAATAATGAAAATTTGTTTTATTTTTCAGCTACAGGCTCTTAGCCAGTGGGGCGACGCTCCTTTGTCATTGCGGAGGAGCCACCCCTGCATGGTTATGTATTGCAAAATCCTTTCATTTATTTTCACTCACAGGTAAGTACATGTTTCCTGTGTGATTTAGACATCAATTCATAATTCATATGTCCTTTATTGCAAGCATTGTATCTCAAATTTGGCTGTAAAATAGATCTATTTACTTTAAAGTGAGGGAACGTTGGTCCTGCAACATTGCTTTCTGTTGCCTAACTTCACAGGTTCTTGCATGTCGTCTATGTTAATCCCCCCCCCCTCAGGAACCACTTTCACCTATTGTTTTTCGGGACTATGCCCTGCACTGGTCTCTGCCCTCGTTTTGGTATCTCCTCTCAAACCCACCGCTCTCCCCATCACTTTACTGCTATCTTTCTGTTCCCCTGGGAATTTCCACAATAAAACTGCCACCTCCTAGATGTGGACCAAGGAGTCAATATTGCTTATTTGATTCCCGTTAACAGTTGCTCACATTTTTAATGTGATTGTTAATTTTTACTTGTATAGTGTGAGCGCGTTGGTCCTTAATAAGTAAACTTACAAGGTGACGGGTATAGGTCGATGAACCTTTTGATTCGCATGGAGTATCCTAGCTATGATGTGACCGATGTTCTCAGAAATCAATCCACAAAATTCAATAACCCTTAAACAACTCATTAATCAAAATTTAATTAAACAATAACATCACACCATGACCTTTCAGCCATGAATGACTACCGCTCAGTATACGTTTTAGTAATTTTTATTTCCTTTTTTGTTACAATACTAAGTCATGAGATACATTCAAACACAATTCAATTAAAATAAAACAGCTTTAATTAGTTAGAAGATGCCAAAAACATAATCTAATCAAAGCTTGCATCAGAGTACATTCTAAAGCATTAGCACAGGTCAATAAAAGAATGAAAGGCAATAGATAATTTCTAGTCATGGAGTTCAGCAAAACAGTCAGTCAACCATTTGTCTCTGTAACCTGTCAATCGGCATTTAAGGAACCCTCATCTAACCCAGATTAGCATCAGCATGTGGTACATCATGCAAAACAATTTAGAAACAAGAATTTAGAAAACATCTAGCTAAGAACACTATTTAGTCAGCGCAGTTGGTACCTAGAAAGGAAAGGCACAAAAATACAATTCAGTCATTTTGTCATTTGTACCTATCCACGATATGGGTCAACAACAGAGTCAGTATTTCTCCTCAGGTCATCAGTCGGTCAGCATCACATCAGGCTCTCAGTCAGAGAGTATGAGCCCAATGACAGAATCTCTAATCTCTTCTTTTCAATATCGCATCTATTTCGGAATACGGTCTGAAGTCTTTTCCCTCTGTCACATTGTTATATCAAAGTCACAGAGACTATCACCCAATTTTCAATTGGTCAATTAATCGTACGTTATTACCCAAACCAATAGAGTCCATAAATCAAATCTATGAATTCTAATATTTCACAGTTCACATGTCGTGGATTGGTTCACTTTATGATGTTCTCATCATCCGGCTTGTCAGGTATAAAAAATGTTGCATCTTCTTCTCCAGTCAGTGTCTTCCTTGTTCGAGTCCTGGGAAAGTACAACTAGAGCATATTACACCCTTTTCAATACATTACAAGAGACATCATCTCCTGTCCCTCGGTTCTCACAGAAAGCTTCAACTAGGCATTTTATTAAAACAATGAACAGTTAACGGTTAGTTCATTTAGTCAGCATTTTCCATTGAACGTTAAGAAATACAGCTTCTGCATGAGACCTGGCAAGACTAGGTCAAGACACTCGCTAAGTTAAGGCCTACAATTATTGAAGAACATAGGTTATAACTCTCAAAATGACATATTACTACATTAATCTAATACATTTTCAATATTTATGTATGTTAATTACTCATTTAGTACAATTCGTAAATACTGGTGGCCATTCTCCGAGGTCACAATTTCAAATGTGCACATTATTTTTCTACAATATTCATTTTCTACCAAATGTATTATTCAAAATACATAAACATTTATTATTTCTAATTAAGACAATTGCGTTAACAATAGCGACAGTCTGACATATGTATTGAATCCTATGGCAGCATTTATGTGGCACTCACTATCCTTATATGGGCACTGAAGCACTTACCCACAAGGGTAACTTGCAACACTGTGCTGGGTGTATGGTTCGAAGCGCGCCCTCTTTGTTTTGAGTCTAACATGAGTGACCAGGAAGGAGTGGTGCTCTTATCTTTTGTTGAGACACACTGTTTAGAGCAGTGATACTCAAAGTACAGCCCAGAGGCAGCTTGCTGCACTCCTGAACTTTACATGGGGCCTCATGAAGTACAGCAGCACAGGGCTGCTGTTTACTTGACAGAGAACTGATATACAAAAAAATGTTAAGTAATGGGCAAACTTGTATTTACAGGTTAACCGAAGTAAAAGAAAAGAAGCACCATTTAACTTAAGGAACACCCTCATTTTTAAAGACATCTTGCAACAAAGGTGTAAAAATATTATGGAGTCTCTTCAAAATTCCAAAAAGTTAATTTCATTAAAACACAGAAGTGTTTCACTTTAGTACAGCAGCTAAAATCAGTGCATTAAGAAGTGTATTTTAAAGGTGATTGCTTTGAAACATGACAGTAGTAACATTCATGCCCCCTTCCCAACAAAGTCCATAGTGAACTTGCAGGCAAGTCAGTTGTCATGAGCAGGAGCGGCTCGTGTGGCTTTGTCGGGGGGGGGGATGCGGGCGCAGAGGGGTGCAGGAGAAAATGAATTTTAAAAAATCACTTACTTGCATTGCTCCTGCGCCACTCCTCTCCTGTCGCTGCTGCAGGTACAGGCTCCCAGCCTGCCCTCAGTCCTGACGCTGCTTAGAGCAGCGTCAGGATTGGCTGCGAGTGCAACGCCAGTACACTCCCAGGCAGACTGGGAGTCTGTGCAGGCTCTCTCCAGCCCAGCACCCGTGTTGCTGGGCTGGAGAGAGCCCTGTGTGCATGTGTGTTTGGCCGGCCTGAGACGGCTGGCCAAACACACATGCGCTCTGAGGGGAGTGCACAGTACACTCCCCAAAGCTCGTCACCCCAATGCCCTGCCCCTTTCACATGGAAGGGATAATAAAAAGAGTTTATTATCCTTTCCATGCAAAAGGATTTTCTGCAGTTGCTGCTGGCGGGGGCGACGCTCCTCCGCCCAAATGGAGGAGCCACGCCTGGTCATGAGGACCCCTGTGGGAGGCTTGGAGTGGTATTATACAGGGACAACATTGTGGTTTATTTAGTGAAGCATGAGAGAAGATTTGTGCAGTGTACAACCTGAACTCATGTATTTCAATGTGCTCTTATATGTGATAAAGAAGAAGAAGGGGGCAAAGTGAAACAAAGTATTGCCAAATCTATGACTCTTCTGGTGACTAGAGGCTTAATTTAGAAGGCAGTAAGGAATTAAACTCTTAAAATAATTCCACAGCTCACTGTCCACACGATATACAAGCGCCACCTCCCCTACACCCACCTTAAACCCCCCAATGGCCCACCTCCATCAGTGCAGCCCTCAGTCACTCCTCAGACCATACGTTTTAGCCCCTGGGAAAATGTTTGCAAGCACCCAATGTTTAGAGTATGATGGATGAGGGCCTTGATAAATATACCCAAACATTACGTATTTATGTGTTTTTGGAGCATATTGACTGGCGCTGGAGGTCCCAGTAGTTTATATTCTGAGCCTAAGTTTTACAGGCTTGCTGTGACAAAAGGCCCATGTTATGGTTCTGGGGGATGCTATTTTACAACAGTGGGCTAGTTACGCTTTATATGTTACAGTTGAGCTTTATAAGGCTTTTATGTTCTCAGCTGTTAAAATGTCAAATAATGGTCAGAATATAATTGGTGAGGACATGTCATTGCAGCACTTTTTGATAGTTCATCTCAGATTGGAGGCTGACCCTCTATTGTGGCGGGATGTAGGCTCTTTAATCCTGTGGGCTCAGACGATCAGGGACATCGTAAGGTTTTGGGGGGCACTGGGCCAAATGTATTTTAGGGGGCCCATTTTTCGAACAGCTATGAATATATGATCCACTTTAGCTCGTTCGTGCCCTCTTTGTCCAAGTTGCCGAATGTGCACAGACGCACTCGTCCAAATTCTAAATATGTTTACATCTAATATTCAGGGAAAGTGATATGGGTTTTCGATACTGTAACACAACAGCAGCTCACTAATATTACTGCAAACAGTATCCGTGACACCCTCCCATTTCTTATATATCATGCCCTGTTTTGATCTTTAAAAAACGTTTTGTATGGCTGTTGCGAAAAAAAAACATAAACTCAACATTTCTCTGCAAAATGTCTGTGTAACACTCACACATCACCCATATTAAAATAAATTAAAGGAAAACGGTATTTAAAACAATCTGTCTGAGGATTATTCAAGGTAATGAGGGCAAGACTAGCGAAACCGAGTTTGCTCATTCAGCTGCAAATCCTCCACCCCCTCCCCCCCGCACCCCTAAAAGGCCGTGGCCCTTGGCCAGAGTTCACTTTGCCGATGCCTTAAAAGTCTCTGCAGAAAATGATTTATTAATTTATGAGATAACTTGAAAAAGAGAAACCACAACAGCGTTTACTTTAATAAGTGTTAATTGCTACCCAGCTTAGTTATTCCTCAGTTTATCCACGTCAAAAAAAGTTAAAATGAGCATAGCCTGATGGGAGGCAGATTTATTTATATAAGAGTACACGAATATCTTTGTTGTGGGGCAGTAAGCCATGAGAGCTCTTGACCTTAATTGTACGTTTTTTCTTTTCCTCGGAACGACTGACAGTCATAAGAGGCAAATGTGGATATACAGGTTGCAAATATTTTCTGCAACAGGTGCTTTGACCTAGGGTGCTGGCATAACATTTTCAAAAATGGCTCGCCGTTTTCTGGGACAGGATGAGGCGCGCATCTGTGCTGGTATACCACGTGGAAGTCGGGCGATTGTTGCTATTAATAAACGCAGGTTAAGAGCGTGTCTTGAGGCCAGAGGGATGTCTGTGTCTAATCATACAACATCCAATCAGGACACTAATGCACGGATTAAATGGATTGGAAATAATTTCTTTGGTTAACAGTCGCCGAGCCCTGCGGGGCCGGAGCAGTACAGTGTGGGAAGCACACCATCAGAAGCAAGGTGCGCGCGTGCGCGCGGGGTGGCCGTGTTCTTTAATCTGTTAGTGCGCGCCGCTTCCGCTCTGTCAACAACGATGGCTTCGAGGGACCCTGTCCTTTCCAGCATCTCTGAGTGAGCGAATTCTAGAAGTTTGGAATAGCGCATAACCTCCCCCAAGGCGCGTATCAGCCCACCGGAGCTATCCACGTTTTACAGGCCGTAATACCTGTTTTATTCACTTTTAGTTTTGCTTTCATGTAGAGCTTAACCCCTTAGCTGCTGTGCCTTTGACCCCCCGCCCCCACCCCTCCCCGTGCTGAGCTCTTTTTTGGCTATAGCTCTTTTTTGGCTATGTGGGGTAGTTCACGTTTAGGCCTTAATAACTTTTTGTCCCCATAAGCTATCCACGCCATATTTGTGACTTTTTTTTACCAACATCCTAGGGATTACAAAGGTATCCAGAGTTTGTGGATTCCCCTGGAGGAGACCAAGAAATTAGCCAGAATACTGCTACAATTTCATTTTTTTCAGAAAAATTGGAAAAAAGGGCTGCAGAAGAAAGCATGTGTTTTTTCCCCTGAAAAGACAAGGGGCAATAAGACTTGTTCTTCTATTCTGTGTTCCCCCAAATCTCCAGATAAAAATGGTACCTCACTTGTGTGGGTAGGCCTAGTGCCCGGAACAGGAAACGCCCGAAAACCCAAAAAAGGACACATCAGATACTTACATTGAAAACTGACGTGTTTTTTGGAAAGTGCCTAGTTTTTGTCTCTAGCTCAGCCGGCATCTAGAAAAACCTACCAAACCTGTGCATTTTTTAAAACTAAGCACCTAGGGGAACCCTGGATAGGGCATCTTGTGATGCTCTCACCAGGTTCTGTTATCCAGAATCCTTTGCAAACCTCAAAATTTAGCACAAAAAATACACCTTTTCCTCACATTTCAGTGATGGAAAGTTCTGGAATCTGAGAGGAGCCACAAATTTCCTTCCACCCGGCATTCCCCCAAGTCTCCCAATAAAAATGGTACCTCACTAAAGACCTTTGTAGGTCGAAACGCATCGGGTGGTGGAAGCACACACTTTTGTCAAATAAATAAGCTGATGAATGGACTTCCTGGAGTGCGATGTTCAATTTTTCTTGAACGATTTATTGGAGTTTGGCATCGGCACCAGCAGAAAGAGCACGCAGTCTGGAATGTGGCCATTTGTTGATATATATATATATATATAAAGATATACATATCTACAAATATAGGTATATCTATAAGTACATGTCTCTCTATATATATATCTGTATATAGATCTATATATAGCTATATATATATATAAAATAGCTGTATGGTTTCCCTGGGGGTGCGATCGTAGCCCCCAGGGACACCATACAACTATTTTAAAAACAAATGCCCCCCACAGGGGGTCAGCAGGGCTCAAGGGCGACCAGTTTCATTAAAAAAAAATATAGATATTTTTAAATTAATTTTTAATCTCGCCCCCAAGGGTAAACTAAAAATTTTTCTAAAATATGTATGCCGCGGGGGGAGGCAGCCCGTCTTCAGAGGAGGCCGAACCCCCCAAGTGAAAACCCTGGTGTCTAGTAGGGCTGCGATCCAGGGCCAGGAAACCATTTCAGGGAGGCCTCGTTTGAAAGGGAAGAATCTCCCCTTTCAAACAAGGCCTTCCCGAATGGTGGAGAGGCCCGTTCAGGCCCGTTTTCCCCCACAAGAGCAGAAAGCGGCCTTACCTGGTGCTTCCTGCTCCGGTGGGGAAAACGAAGTGTGATGTCAGCACAACTCGCACCGTGCTGATATCACAGAGGGGTGGGGGGAGATACAGAAGCTCTTCCGTGTCTTCCAATGGGGTTTAAATAAACAGAAGAATCCTCCAGTGCAGCGCACCGGAGGATTTTTCAAACCCCTCGTGACCCGCACCAGGGAGGGTGTTCAGACGTCGGCCAGTGGCCGATGTCTGCACTTATGGGGTTAACATCGTAGATTTGCCACTGCTTAGGTTGTAAATAACAGGGGCTACAGGCACCGATTTAATGGCAGTGTCTCGACCTACGAGGGACAAAAGGCTGAGAAAAGAATAGATCCGAGGCAAAATAGGTTTTAGGCCTCATTACAATCTTGGCATTGCCTGTCAATACCGCCAGGAATAGGTGCAGTTGCATGCGAATTGAAACATCTAAGGGATTCCCAAGACCACATTTAAAGAAATCCTGAGAATGGAGGATTTTAAATCTGCGTTGACGCAAGAAAATTTGATTTGACATCAAAAAGTACAATGCAGTACATTCCCATGACTGCAAACACCAAACCGGCCAAGTCCCATGGTGCCACCATGTGACACACAATATTTACCCCCCTCACAAGGTCTCCCAGTGAGGAGCTAATACCACACAGTGGCAGGGAAAACGAGCTGAAAACCACATTAAGCAGTGGTTTTCTGATCGTTTTTAGAGGCTTTTTACTGCTGATGTCCATTAACAAGTGTGAAAACACCCCAGGACATCGACAGCAGCCTCAGCAAGCTTTTGGTTTTTTTTTGCTAGAGAATGGGGTTTGGGGCCAGGGTTGGGGGTCAAAAAGTGTATCTTAGGAGCTTAAGACACAAGGACACGCCCCCTCCAAGGCCCCACCCCCTCCTCACACTGTGAGATTTTTTGAGTAGTTGGCAGGAATTAAACATGTTTAAAAACTGTACTCCTAGTGCTGCTTTTAAAATTATGAGAGCTCATTTGGAGCTTTTGAAATTACAGTAACTAATACATCTACTTCTGTGTGAACAACGGCCTGATTTACATCTTGGTGGATGGGGTTATTCTGTCACAAACATGATAGATATCCCGTCTGCCATATTACAATTCCTTTATAGCCTGTGGACTGAATAACAGTCATGTTTGTGACAGACTAACCCACTCGCCAAGATCTAAATCAGGCCCTAAGTTGGAAATCACTTTTGACTAGTGCGTGGTCTAGAAGCTCAACATGAAACAAACGCTGAAATGCCAACTGAAACAGTGCCACTTTATGTCCTGTGATATGGTCTAACCACATGGGTTCCTGTGAAGAGCCAATTTGTGCAAGTAGTGAACTAGAAACCGCTGCTAAGAGCAGAGTTCCAATTCATTGTGTGCAGACACTGCACAGCCAATGTTTATTAGCTGCTCTAAAGCCTCTCCTGATGTCTTCGGCAGCAGCCTCACAAGGCTTTGCAATTTTCTTTAGTGGAGAGTGGGAGGGTCTACTTAGGTAGTGCCAAGCTCTAAGCCCTGCCCCTCTCCTTGCCCCCCACCCCCTTGACATTTGGCCAGATGATAATGGGCTGGAAGCCCTCTCCCACTCCAGACCGCACCCCATCAAGTCTTCGAGTCAGCGAGCCGTGCCCGTGTCTCCCCCATCCCTCCCTCGCTGCTGCCAAGGGATCGAGGCCCTCCTGTTCCTGATCCTCCCTGGTGTCTAGTGGTAAGCGCTAGTGTGTTTTGCTAATCTCTTTTCTTTTTCTCTTTTTCTTGTATTCTGTGTTTTTCTAATTCTGTGCTTTGCTAATTTATTTTCTTTTTCACTTTTTCTTGTTTTTCTGCTCTCCTGTTATTTGCACATTCCTTTGTTGCGCCTCTTTCTCTTTTTACCCGTTTTTCTTACTCCATTCTCCCCTCCCACCGCTACGTCCCCGGGGGCCCCGCCCCCCTCGTGCCCCCATTCGCCCACGCCTCCCACCTCCCAGCTGTTCCTCCCTCCCCTCCTTAATGACGGTTGTTGCACGACCGCGCCGGAGGCGCGCCAGAGGCAAGCCCGTCTGCGCCCGTAAACATGTCACCTATAAAACATCTTGTAGGATAAAGAGCGTTAGAGGGGGTTCCAGCCATAATTTCCATCCATGCTTCATGCCGGTTTTCGGCCGACCTTAGCCTTTGTGTCCCCTTGGATCCTGATCTGGAAACTGGCGGCCTAACCTTGTACCAAGGTAACGGGGGTGGGGTGTGCTTCTCATAGACATTGTACAGACAGATTTGGCTTACATCAAAATGCTGTCTCTTGGGGCTAGAGATTAGGCTTTTAGGTAAGAATTGTATACTCAACGCATGACAATCTGTTGGGTTTGTATATATTTACATCTCTAATTTTTACAATCCTGATTTTGTTATTCCTCATTGTCCTTATCACTGTAGCTCATGCATTTTATCATAGATTGCAGTATTTTCGATAAATATATTGAAAGTTATCCTGCACCTATTTTCTTGCCTTTGTTTGTGTAAGAGACTTGTATGTGGAGAGAAAAGGGTAACGCTTGTTTCACTACGATTTCCCTGAGGAGTCTTCAGAGTTCCATGCACAAGCCTGACACAAATCTCCTTTACTGTTCAGGTTTGGGTGATGTGCTGCTAGAGAGCCGGGAGGGTTGGGCCAACAGCTGTCAACTGGTGTGGGAGTGACTCATCGCCTGCAAGCAGAGGTGCTGCCACCTCAAATCCTGCAGTCTCATTGGTGTACGAGAGTCCTTAAGACGTGGCGCCACCAACGATGGTGTAGGCACTAATTTTACGAGTCTCCTAAGTACCTCTGTCTTTCACACACACTGAAGGTACCCTAAATACCATCACATGGAGACATCTGTGCTCTTATGGACGATCCTCCTCAGTTAAATAGAGAGTACCTATCTAGACTGTAGGTTGTTCAAGCTTGAGCCATAAAAGGATTTTTTTCCCCCTTTGGTGTTCCCAACCCTACAAACCTATTCTCCAATATGGCAAACACGATAAACATCAGGGATAGCTGCAGACATCCACTCACACAGTTTCTTTTAGCCTATGGCTTAACAGAAGAGGGAAGAGATGTCACATTCGTTCTGGAAGCCCACAACACATGTAGGACAGAAATATTCTACTCCTAAGTCAACTTTCCTGAAATAGATGCAAATACACATACATTTAATGCATACAGAACAGCAAATGTACCACAACACTACTGAGCTTATCAATACTCAGAGATGCATCTCTCAAGAACATCAAACCGTGTTCAATGGCGCCCTTCCACATGTAACACAACCCATGAGATTAGGTCCTTTAAGCAATGCTGGACCAATGTGGCCATCACTTGCCACATACACGCCACATCCCAATATGCATGCTATGCAAGTAACTGATATACACACCCTTAACAATGAGCTAGTAGCAATATATAGACAACACAATTTGTGATGCAGGCTTTGAACACTACCCTTGCAAGAGCTGCTCCAGCTGCTCATCAATTGGCCATTCCGAGAATGAATCCACAAACAGTCCACTCAATAATGGGAAAAGCACTCACAGAGCAGAAGAAGATTCAGTTCTGGATTGCACAAAAACAAATCTGCTGGAAGCAGTGCTTCTCCATTCGGGACCCCAACATAAACAGAGAATTATCACTATGTGTTTGCTATTTGACATGGTCCCCTCAATAGAGGACCAGGGAAACGCCCTGAAGGCCGACTCCGGAACAACGAAGTTGTGGGCAACGAAAGCAGAACTACGCTTTCGTTAACCAAGACTTCGTTGTTTTGTGCCTTAAACATGCATGTGCTGAACAACGCACATGCGTGGTTGAGGCACAAACAAGGGAGTCGGCTGAGGAGGATGACGCGACGAGTCAGGTAAGTGGGGCGGGGGGTTGGGGTTTTAGTTTTAGGGGCGGGGTGGGGGGAATCGGGGTATTTTTAGTTTTAGGGGCGGGGTGGGGAGTTGGGGTTTTAGCTTTAGGGGCGGGGCAGGGGGTCAGGGTATTTTTAGTTTTAGGGGCGTGGGTGGGGGGTTGGGGTTTTAGTTTTAGGGGCGGGGTGGGGGTCAGGGTATTTTTAGTTTTAGGGGCGGGGTGGCGGTGGGGGATTGGGGTTTTAGTTTTAGGGGTGGGGTGGGGGGTCGGGGTATTTTTAGTTTTAGGGGCTGGGTTTTAGTTTTAGGGGTGGGGTTGGGGGTCGGGGTATTTTTAGTTTTAGGGCCGGGGTGGGGTGGGGGATTGAGGTTTTAGTTTTAGGGGCAGGGGTGGGGGGTTGGGTCAGGTAAGTGGGGCGGGGTGGGGGTGGGGGGGTTGGGGTTTTAGTTTTAGTTTTAGGGGTGGGGTGAGGGATCGGGGTATTTTTAGTTTTAGGGGTGGGGCGGGGTGGGTGGGTTGGGGTTTTAGTTTAGGTTTAGGGGTGGGGTGGGAGGTCGGGGTTGGGGTATTCTTAGTTTTAGGGGCGCGGTGGGGGGTTGGGGTTTTAGTTTTAGGGGCAGCGGTGGGGGGTCGGGGTATTTTTAGTTTTAGGGGTGGGAGTTGGGGTTTTAGTTTTAGGGGAGGGGGCGTCGGGCGGTTTAGGGGCGGGGGTGGGGGGTCGGGGTATTTTTAGTTTTCGGGGTTGGGGTTGGGGTTTTAATTTTAGGGGAGAGGTGGGGGTTGGGTATTTTTAGTTTTAGGGGCAGGGGCGTTGGGGTGGGGATTGGGGTAGTTTAGGTTTTAGGGATGGGGTGGGGGTTGGGGTTGTTTTAGGGGTGGGGGTTGGGGTGGTTTTAGTATTTAGGGGTGTGTTGGGATGTCGGGTAATTTTAGTGGCGGGGTGGGGGGTTGGGGGGGTTTAGGGGCAGGGTGGGGGGCTTGGAGTAGTTTTAGGGGCGGGTGGTTTTAGGATTTAGGGGTGGGGATCGGGGTACTTTAGGTTTCAGGGATGGGTGGGGGTTGGGGTTGTTTTAGGTTTTGGGGTAGGGTGGGGGTTGGGGTAATTTTAGGGACGAGGTGGAGGGTTGGGGTAGTTTTAGGGGCAAGGGTGGGGGGTTGGTGTGGTTTTAGGGGAGGGGGTGGGGGGGTCACGGGAATTTTTAGGGGTGGGGGGGCCAAGGGGGACGCATGCTGGAACATTGCATGCCTATCACTAATGCCTTTACCAGGCATGCCTTTACAACGAAAAATCGTTGTTAAGGCATTCGTGGTAAAGGTATTAGTGGTAACAACGAGGTTGTTGTTCCGACCTCGTTGTTCAGGCATGCGTTGTTCCGGCATGCGTTGTTCTGACATACATTCAGAGGACCATAATACTTGGGGCTTAGCCTTTGCCTCAATCTACACTAATACTCTTGGTACCCTGACACTTGCCAATTTACCGGAAGTGTTAAAACAAATTTAAAACTAATACAGGGCCGTCCCAGCCCTGGATTTGGGGATGAAACTGATGCACAATTTTGACTCAGTGTTGGCAATTATACTAAGTAACATTATAGGGGAAGCAGCAGTGTTGGCCGTTCGCCAAAAGCTTCGAGAGGTTCCTCAACATGAACAGGAGCATGAGCTGGCAAAGATTATCTACAAAAACGATACTAGTCCTGATAGATACCAATCTACTGATACATATCCCTCTCGTTCCTTTCATGACACAAAAGACAAGCAGAATGAGAGCTTGGGACGGTCTGAAATGCAAAATAACTACACAAACCTGAAGAAGGGCTCACAACGTTCCTCCAAAGCTTACGTTAAAAAAGAGGACAAAACTCCTCAACAAAAAACACATTAAAAAAAAAAAAGGTGGCTGCAACTTCAATCAAAAATGCCAGCCATGCTGAGAACACTGTTGAAGAACAGGATGTGAGCAGTGACTGCTAGACAGCACAGCAGAAGTCACGTTTTGTCACCAGAATCTTATAGATCATCTGGATGTGACAGCAACTAACGACTTTCTTGCCATTGAAACAGTGGACAGGCACGTCTCCCCACCCAACAGAGTTTTTGAAATAAATATCCAAAAAGAGGAAGACATTGAGCGCACTATTGAAGTAATATTCCTGAAAAAATTTAATTGTGATGTTCTTTTGGCAGCAAAAGATTGCCTTCCTGAATTTGTCTGCAAGCTCCTACATGCAGAAGATGTCATTTTGCCGTCTTTCTCTGTCCTGGTTCCAGACGCCGTAAAGGAAGCATATGTCGCTGATTGGACTATGGCGCAGGCTCCGGCGCTGTACTGCAACCACGTAGGGTGGGATAAAGATTTCCCTTCCCATGTAATACCCATTACATGGGATGTAGATCTTCACCACAGCCTCAATATCCTATTAAACATGAGGCTAAAGCTCCAGTGAGAGAGATTCTCACGCCACTTGAGTATCAGGGAGTAATTGAGCTCTATGGCTCTACAATGAATAACCTGTTATTCCCTGTTGCCAAACCAGATCATTCATATAGAATAGTCTTAGATTAGAGACACTTAAATGGTCACACATGCATCTAGGCAATACAAAACTCACACAGCAAAGCACTAATTAACAATAAAGTGTGCAAAAAATACAAAACAAGCTTGGATATTTCCAATGTTTTTTTCTGCCAAAATCTAGCACTTAAAAGTCGGGATCTAGTGCCTCTAGCTCATTAGGCCCGCAGTGACACTTTTGTCGATTACTACATAAGTATAAGAACAGCCCTGGGCTGTTTTCAGCCCGAGTAACATCAGTACTACATGACATTGATCCTGAGGTGTTGTCTTACGTGGATGATATTTATCTCACAGATGAACGACCTCAACAAACATCTGGCCAGGGTGGATTGAATCATGTTAGGATTCGCTGTCCAGGGCTACAAATACAATTTAAAGAAAACTAAAATTGCTTTCTTAAGTGTCCTATTTCTGGGTTACGAACTATCAGATGAAAGCAAGAGCCTGGCCACACACTTTC
Source organism: Pleurodeles waltl (assembly GCF_031143425.1). NCBI lineage: Eukaryota > Metazoa > Chordata > Amphibia > Caudata > Salamandridae > Pleurodeles > Pleurodeles waltl. The sequence continues at coordinate 713,574,697 of NC_090448.1, forward strand.
AAGAAAAAAATGCGCTTAACTTCAACCCCCAAATACCATTAAGAAAATAAAGCGATTGATGGGTTTCTTTAACTTTGGCAGAACGTACATACCTGATTATGCACAGCGCATAAAACCACTCTATGATTTAATTCATCCAGATTTTCAAAACAAACACTAGACAACAGAACACACAGGCATTCTCAGAGAACTGCAGCAAGACATGCTAGAAGCAAAACATTTACACACATGTGACAACAAAACAAACATGCTCATCAGAATAATTGCTGGTGCCATCGATTTCACCTATGTCACATTCAACGAAGGTGACACAGTACCCATAGCGCACAAATCACATTTGTATTCAAATGCAGAACAACGTTTTGCACCAACAGAAAAAATACTGACTGATGTTCAGATGGCCGTCATCAAGGAGAGGCCACTTGCCCAAGGGAAACGCATTATTGTCGTCATACTGGTGCCAGCCCTCGAGGCGGTCACCAAAGCCAGTGCTCCAAATGAAAAAGCATTACATCCATGTTGAATTCAATGAGCAACCTGCCTGACTGCCACTGATGTTGATTACATCTTTGACTCAGAGCTTCAGACCCAAGAATATCTCCAATACGAACAGGAGTACCCCGCATCTACCAACATATCACCACTTGATAAATACCGAACTATTATTTACACTGGTGGTTCAGCGAAACCAGCTATAGGTACTAAACATCAATACTGAGCCACCTGTGCAGTCGTAAGCAGAGTGATGAGGAATGGTACATTCCACACTCAAAATACCTACACTTAGACCCTTGGGGACTGAACTGCACAATTGGCAAAGCTTAAGGCTCGTGTCTGGCACTGGAACATACGGATCCTGACCAACAAACACTGATTATGTGTGATTTGTATTATTGTGTACAGACCATTAACAATAACCTGAATCACTGGCACCTGAATGGCTTCAGAGATTCCAAAGGGAACACCATCAAACACAGAAACTTGTAGGGGATGGTAGCTGACCTTCTGGACAGATTACCTAAAGGTCATGTAGTACATACAGGAACGTGTAGGAATACACGTTATAGGAACACTTTGGCTGATGAATCTGCCAATTCTGCAGTAGCTTTGGCTTCTGTTGCTGCAACAACTTGTTCTCATTCAGCGTTGGATAATGAGACACTGGCTGCAGTGAAAGCCTCAGCTGATGGTAAGCCTTTACCAAAGCATAGCCTGCAAAATATTCCTACCATCTCAGTGCCCCGAACATTGCATTTGCAGCCATTCCAGGGGTGGGAGATCGTGTGATCCCCAACTAACATCAGGGAGTAGATCTCATCAAAGCAGCGCATGAGGGTTTCGCCTCTGCTCAAGCAGGTGCGGCGGCTACAATATCACTGTTACAAAAACGCTTTTAGTGACCACATCTTTAGAAGCAGACCAAGAAAAATGTCCTTTTTTGTGACACTTGCCAGCAAATTAAAGTTTCCACCATGAAATACCCTCCGCAGACAACCCTCCTAATTTCCAACAAAACACTGCAATGTGTGTACCTGGACCATAGTGGTCCCTTACAACCTGATGCTGGATACAAATACATCTTAGTCGCTGTTGATTCTTGTTCTAGATTCCTGTGGGTATGGCCACAATGGTCAGCTGACGCTCGGGCTGTTATTAAAGATTTGCTAGTCTTTATCGGTACATAGGTGGTTGCAGCATTTCACTCAGACCAGGACCCTGCCTTTGCCTCTGGAGCATTCGGGGACACCGTGGAAACAATGGGTATTCAACTCCATTTTCCCTCCCCCTGTCATCCTGAGGGAAATAGGGTTGTGGAGAGGAAGAACTGAGACTTAACGCAGTCGTTAACAGCAAGAGTTATAGGTTCAGGCCATAGTTGGCTTCATCATCTGTATGGGCTCCAGGGAGCACTAAATAATCTGCCCAGAAGGTCCTTGGGAGGTCGCACCCCATATGAGGTCCTTTTTGGGATACCTGTGTATGTCCCTGATCTTGATGGTTCTGGCACGGTGTCAGGAGACACAGGCCCATATTTATACTTTTTTAGCGCCGCATTTGTGCCACTTTTTGATGCAAAAACGGCGCAAACTTACAAAATCAAATTGTATTTTGTAAGTTTGCGACGTTTTTGCGTTAAAAAGCGGCGCAAATGCAGCGCTAAAAAAGTATAAATATGGGCCACAGTGTTTAACATAAATTAACATTTTGCTGTTTTACAGATGCAACAACAATTTTGTGATGAGCATTCATCTGCCTGTGCCACCACCTTGAGAATAAGGGATTTGTCAACAACATCTTGAGGCTGGATTCCTAAAGTAGGGGATCTAGTGCATGAAAAGATTGCTGTTAAAAAGGAATTTAGACCATATTACAGAGAACTGGTTCCCTTTCTAGGAATACACAGTACAACTGTCATCATACCATCCCAGTCTGGTTCCAGAGAGAACAGAATTGTTTCCATTGACAATGTCAAATTGCACCATGTGGCCGATTCTGCACAGTAGACCCAGAGGTCCTCTGGGTAGTACCCGTTAACCCTCTCACTGCCCGACAACATATACCTCTACAAGCAGTTCCCAATGTTTGTGCCAGCACCAATGCTACAATTGCCTTCTTGAGTATGCGGAGGGCAAAGAATGAACTTCTGCTGATTCCTTTCAACGCTACATTGATAAATACTGTCCAAGATGTGGAACATTACTATTCCAATTCAACACAGACAGATGACATCATCTACTATTAAGCACCACAAATGGGTCCATCCACCAGCTTTGCGCCGGCTCCTGTGTTTGCACAGAATTCTTCTGGTGATTTCATCAACAATGATTACTTTTCTTCTGACTCTGCTTCTGCAACTGAGACTGTATCAAAGAGACGTAAACTGTACATGTGGCTTAAAAGCAATTACTTAATTTATCCATGGTATTTGTGGATATTGTTGATATTACTTGCCTTTCTGCTTTGGATTGGTTTCGTTATTGTCTTTTTCCTTTTGCTAAATGGTCATTATCTTCCTGAATGCTCTTCCATCAAGCCAATGGATGTGGTTTTGACACCTTACCTGTCTTCCCATAAGGTCATAAGAGATTTGTCCCTTGTGAACATTTCAGCAGTTCCAATTCCAGAAGGTATTGTGTGGAATAAAGTACAATTTGACATATACTGTCCTACTGAGGTCATTCAAATTCCATATGTGTTTAAAATTTCCAAGAGTGATGTTATTACACCTGGTATTGTTTCCGATGACTGGGATATTAAACCAGTGATTCTATGCTTTCTGAGCTTGAATATTATAGTGTATTTGAAAGTAAAGAGTTGTATATGAACACAGCGAATTATGGGGAAGTGTTCTGTGGGCTGCTGTGCAAAATGGCTTAAAGGGAAAAAAGCAATATGACATGGTCAATGCTGGTCGCTGCTGTGCAACATGAACTAAAAACTTTAACAAAGTCAATGTATTTTACGTAGGGGAAACCTATTGACTATGCCAATGGTTGTTGTAATTTTCCCTTTCTTTATTCCTTTTTTTTTTCTCTGTTACTCTGTCTATTGCACTCCCATCTCTTTCTCAGCAGATGTTCCAGTCTCTAGCTGTAGCTCAGTTTATTCCCTTTTGATCATATTTTTAGGTCTGGCATTAGCCAATACCTTTTGATTTTAATAAAACATATATAATATACTGATAGGGGCTTTTAGCCATCCCGCTTCCTTTACTGGTCTGTTACTTTGTCATTCAAATGTTTGTTCTACCCACCACAGTATTCAGCAATGGGCACTAGATGAGCCCACTTCAACTAATGGCTTACCCCTGTGTGAGTGACAGCATTCCGCTACTGCAAAATGTGCACTCGCACACAGAAAGTAGTCCCCTTGTACAGTTTTACAAAAAACATTTACAAACATTGGCAAATCCTAAGGTTGGCAGCCAGTGGCAGTTCTATTAGGTTTGCTAATGCTTGGGATTTTTTTGTAGTCACTGTGGTAACCAAAGGCTTAACACTAGTTATGGTACCAGTTGTTTACTGAGAACATTAATAGCCAGCGCTCCTTGGAGTTCTAGAATAAAAACAATGTAACCTTTACAGAGGGGAAAACATGCAAAAATAGGGAGAGATATAAATGACTTAAAGAAAGAACGATCAACTAGCACTTTGTAAACGTATAGAAAAAGCGCTATGAGCAAGGATAAAAAGGGGAGGAATTACAAGTCTTTGCTCCTGCTCTAAAAAGGACTTTTGTCCCTATCAGATATGTTTACTTTTAGGTGCTTCGTTAAGGCAGACCAGTGGACTGTAACAAGTAGGCAGAATGCTATCATTTGAAACTCTGGTGAGCTATATACAGTGGGTGGCTCTGTGGACTATGGCTATTGCTTTTAAGAGGCGCTCATGCTCTCATAGTGAAAGCCAATGTAAGGATTTACGATTATATTTAGTCAAAAACAACGATCCCTCAGCATGAAATGAGCCGAGTAATCGTAATACTCAAGTGATCATTTATTCAAAACAACATATGTTCCTTAAAACAATGCATATTTGCGCAGTGCGTTTAGGTGAAACAGACATGCTCGGTGCTCTCTCAATAACGGTGGTATACACCTGGGAAAATGTCATTCAAAGGCTCTTACTGAAAAGGTAAGAACGGCCCGTTTACAGAAAGTATTCGGTATAAAGTAGACCCTGCGGCAAAAGTCGACATTTTGAATCCATTAAAAATTACTGGATCATCATCAAGACTCAATTAAATACAGGCGAGTCCAGGATTCATATTAAAAAAGGAGGCGAAAAGTCAAGGGATAAGATATGGAATAAATGGAGTTAAACACGAGTAGAAAATAGTGTACTTACATGGTAGCAAGGCCTATGTGTTCGTTGTGCGGGAAAGAAGGAAAGTAAGTGTAAAAATATAGAAAGAAAATGGAGTTTAAGCAGCGAAACCTCCTGTCATTTACCCCTTGCAGGAAAAGGTAGGAAATAATGGCGGCTCACCTCAGGAGAAGAATGAGGTGATTCAGACCTGAAAAAGGGGAGGGGGATGTAGTCGCGCGACGATTATTAAATAACTTACACGACTCGGTGTATTTAATTGCTGTCGGCGTGGCTGGATTTGGCCTAGTTGAAGACGAGCCCTTTTGACACGGGTCTCCGTCTTGCGTCGCGGCCCCGAGTGAATCCCGGCCACGCCTCTTCTTTATTTTATAGCTCCGGGCCGGAGGCCACGGAGCAAACCAACAACACTAAACATCTAGGTGAAATCCCTCGGAAACATCCAGGGAATTCACTTGGCGTGTTATACAACACAGGAACACCCCTCCGTAATACAAAGTGTCGACTGGCCAGTTACATCACTGGCCAGCGACATTACATTCCTCCACAAAATGCAAAAACAACAAAACGCCGACCAGAACAGTTAGTCAATAATCACACAAATGATCACGTAGACGGGTAGAAGGACAGGGATTGCCCCGCAGACCATATCTGGCCGATCTGGATCGTTGAGACACCACCTCAGTGGCCGGGCCACCAGTCACTTGTTCACTCGGGACAGGCCCGGTATCACCCACAGTGCGACTCACAGGACCACGCGGTGAAAAACCATCTTCAGGCCCTTCAAACACCGGACCACTCTCCTCGGCATCACAAACACCTTCGTCTCGAGAGTCTCCCGCATCATGAAACTTCCTAAAGAACGACACATTGCGGGTCACTGTATCAGTACCACGCTGGGCAACCACAGCAGATCCATTCCGTTGAACAATTCTCCACGGGACTGTAGAAAAAGGCGTACGAAACTTACTCCCCGGGAGGGTCTGCTTGAATAATACATAATCGCCAACTTTCAGGTCAGACGCGGTGGCTCGCCGGGCACGGCTGACCCGTAGATTCAACATCCGCCTCTTCTCCTGAACCAAATCTCGGGCTATCTCTGGAGGAAACCATGAAGAATGATGAGGAATAGCATCAACAGACGCCCTCCCAAAAGCAACATGACCCGGAGCTAAGCTGGTGGTGGAATGAGGCGTTTGTCGATAATTCCGTAAAAACAAGAAAATGGCATACTCAACAGACTGGCCACCGGCCACCGCAATTCTTATCACCTCATTCAAAGTCCACATGAACCACTCTACCTCCCCGTTGGCTTGAGGCCAGCGCGGGGTGATCTGGCGATGACGGGTGCCAGTAATCTTCATATACTCAGCCAGTTCCTTGCTCTGAAAAGGCGGCCCGTTATCGGTCTTGATCTCTGCAATCAGACCATGAGTGGCCATTGTTTTCTCTAACCCAGAAATCACCACCTCCGCCGTGAGGGCAGGAATAATCTCAACCTCAGGATACTTTGAGAAATCATCAATGATGACCATAGTGTGGCGGCCATCAGGTAAACTGCCAAAATCCAGACTGGCGAAGACCCATGGACCTGTTGGGGTCGGCTCAGTCTCAATGGGAACAGGCCTGCTCGACTCACCGGTAGCCTGACACCAACGGCACGACCTAACCAAACGTTCAACCTTTTCGTCCATGAGGGGAAACCATACCTTGGATCGGAGGCGGCTCTTCATTTTTACCATCCCTTGGTGGCCATTGTGTGCCAACTCAACAGCTTTGGCAGTGAGGGATGAAGGGATAACCAAACGACTTCCCCTTAACAGACACCCTTGAGAGTCAGTGGTGAGTTCACCCTTCACGCTATAGAGACTTCCAAGGATACGTTGAGATTCAATGTTCAACAAAGGCAATTGGCCTTTGATACGATGCCATTGATTACTCTGTATGGCTGCCATGACTTTCTGCAGGCACTCATCCGACTTAGTTGCTTGTATGATCTCCCCCATAGTCATTGGCAAAGGCCAGGATCGATCGGTCACATATCTAACATATTCTTCAGTTTCTTTCGCTTCTTTAACCTCCACCTCTGAGGCACTTCTGGGATGTCTCGACAGATAGTCAGCCGGGTTTTCGGACCCCGGGCGATATTCTAATTGACACCGATAATCTTGCAATTGTAGCATCCATTTCTCGATTCTTGGCGGTGGTTTGAAAGCGGTTCCATTGAACAGCGGAAGCAGTGGCTTATGGTCAGTGGTCACGACAAACGGGCGGCCATACACGTAAATATGGAAATGCTTGCAACCCCAGTGGACCGCAATGGCTTCCTTTTCAATTTGCGAATAACGCTGTTCAGTTTCAGTGAGCGAACGGCTGGCATAGGCAACAGGAGCCCACATTCCTTCTCCCTGTTCCTGCAGCAACACAGCACCTAAACCCTTGGGTCCCGCATCAAAAGCGACCTTGGTATTTCTTCTTGGATCAAAATATTTCAGCACAGTGTCGCTGGACAAAGCTTCCTTGAGTTTGTCAAACGCTGTTTGTTCAGTAGACCCCCATTGCCACGACTCAGACGCTTTGAGGAGATTCCTCAGAGGCTGGGTCAGATTGGATAAATCTTTTATAAATCGACCACAGTAATTTACCATCCCTAGAAAACTTCTGACCTCCGTGACTGTGGTGGGCGTTGGCGCCTCCTTGATGTCGTTTACCTTCGCGGGATCTGGGGCAACCCCACTCTCCGAGAACGTGTAACCAAAGAATTGTATTCTGTCTTTTAGAAATTCACACTTTTGCCGATGCAAAGTGAGTCCTGAGTCCTGAATGCGTTGTAGGACTTTTTGTAGTCGGGCGTTGTGTTCAGCAATGGTGGGGGCATGGACAAGGATATCGTCACTGACATTTATTGTTCCAGGCAAACCCACCAACAGCTCCTGGATAACATTTTGGAATACTTCCGCCGCACTGGATACCCCAAAACTCAGACGTTTGTACCTCCGGAGCCCCAACTGGTGGTACCCAGACCGGAGATCAAGCTTCGAGAACCATCTAGAATCACTGAGCTCTCCCAAAATGTCATCAATTGTAGGGGTCAGGTGTCTTTCTCTTTTGATGGCCGCATTCGGGAGACGCATGTCCACACAGATTCTCACCTCGACTGGTTGTTTGGGCTTCCGAGATACCACACTGGGAGATATCCAGGGGATGGGCCCAGAAACCTTCTCAATGATCCCAGCTTTCTCCAGATTATCTAACTCTTTCTCCACCTGGGGTCTGAGATGGAACGCTACTCGCCGATGGCGGAGAGCTATCGGTTGTATTGTTTGATCAATGTGGAGCTTGATCTCTCTTCCTCGGAGACGCCCAATGCCATTAAATATTCCGTCGTACCGGGCTACCAACTCCGTCACCGGTGGATGCTGAGCGCAAACGTCACTATTTGTAACTCCTCTGCCGCCTGACAACCTAATAGCATGCCAGTTCCTCCCTCTGTCACATAGACCTTCGCCGATATGGTGTGTAGCCCATGAGTGATAGTGGTTTGGAACATGCCCCTCAGGGAAAGGGGAGTGCTCTGTCCATATGCATATACCTTGACATTAGTCTTGGTTAGTGTTGGAGTTGGGGACATTTGGCAATGTTCTTCCGCTGCCAGTAAGTTTATGGAGGCTCCCGTGTCTACTACAGCAACCACTTCATGGTGGCCCATGAATATCTGGCACTTTGGAAGCTGCGCTTGGCGATGGCTGGTAGGTGTGGCCGCGAATAAGGAGTGGACGACATGAATAACCGTTTCGTCATCATCCATGTCGCTCCCTCGCTCTGATTTTTCAGGAGGTGCATCTTCGAGCACGATGTTGACGGCTGCCCCTCGGTGCTTTTGGACCTGCAGACCTTTGCAAAATGATTCATCTTCCCGTAGCTAGAGCATACTTTTCCCCTTGCCGGACACTCGGAGGCTCGGTGTGGCACTCCTCCACAGTATCCACATTGTCTGGGGCGTGGATTACTCACTTTTTGTGGAGCTTTCTTCCTGGGTGTCATGACTGCATTGGTGACCTCTTCTTTTATGGGACGTTGCAATGCCGCCTCCATATGGGAAGCCCTGGCTTTTGAGAGCTCCTTTGTTCGGCCCAGCTGTAGAATGTCCGGTAATGATTTCCTGGATTCCTCTAGGATGCGTTCCCTGAGGGGGAGGGAGGCACATCCTTGTATTAATTGTCCTCGGACTTCTTCAGTCTCATCATTAAATCTACACGTGCCCACTAGTTCTCTTAGCCTTAGGTGAAAAGCATCAAGCGATTCGTCCATCTGTTGCCTCGCTTGTCTAAATATAAACCTCTCGTAATCAGTATTGACCATTGGCTCAAAATGGCGGTTGAGGGCAGCTATGAGTGTCGTATGAGTCTTGGGTGCATCTTCCACGAGGTTTTTTGATATTTTATATATGTCCTTACCTCCTATGTGGATGAGCATGGCACGTTTTTGGTCATTTGCTACCTTCGTAGCCTCAAAGAATAGCAACACTCTTTCTACGCATTCTCTCCACTTGGGCGCTTGCGTAGAGGGAGCCCCTTCTACCACAAAAGGTTCTACTGGAGGTATTGCAGACATTGTGGCTGGGGTGATGTTGGATGGGTTTCTTGCCACTGTGCCTGTGATGAAAAACACCACTTGCTGTTCTGTTCTTGATTACTGGCTGTGGGGAGGGACACTTGTACTCACTGTGTCCTGGTATGTCCTTTTGTTGTCCAGCTTTCATGTGTATTCTCCTCCTCAGATGCCAAGCATGCCAGGAAAATTTCAGTATTGGCGCTCTAATTATTTTTTTCCTCTTCTTCTTTGTTTTTCTTTTGTTTATTACTATTTATTTTTTGAGCTGCCTCTCGCTGCACGAGCACCGCGATATGTATGCTGCCGCAGCGGGGCTCAAGTTTACCGGCGTGGATCCGCCTACCTCGTCGCCACTTTGTAGTGTCTAAGCCCTGAAAAGGGCTTAGATACACGTTGCACGTCGCGCGACGATTATTAAATAACTCACGCGACTCGGTGTATTTAATTGCTGTCGGCGTGGCTGGATTCGGCCTAGTTGAAGACGAGCCCTTTTGACACGGGTCTCCATCTTGCGTCGCAGCCCGAGTGAATCCCGGCCACGCCTCTTCTTTATTTTATAGCTCCGGGCCGGAGGCCACGGAGCAAACCAACAACACTAAACATCTAGGTGAAATCCCTCGGAAACATCCGGGGATTTCACTTGGGGTGTTATACAACACAGGAACACCCCTCCGTAATACAAAGTGTCGACTGGCCAGTTACATCACTGGCCAGCGACATTACAGGGGATAGGAAATTAGTTACATAGACTGCAACTACAGAAAAGGCCGGGAGTGCGTCAAACGCACTGGATAATAGGTACCTTTCTGGGTGCTGCTCGAAAGTGTAGATACAACAACAGGAATGTGGAGAGGGAGGGAGGTGGGGTTAGGGAGGGTGGAAGAGAGAGAGAACGTGAGAGAGACAGATATGAAGTCAGTCTAAAGAGAACTGAGGATTTGGTTGGGGTAGCACTGGGACTGATTTTTAAAGGGATATGCCAAGATACTGGTATCCTAATGCAGACTTGAAGCCATTGTGAGGTTTTCAGAATACTTACAGTGCTTGGCATAAAAATAGTGAATTCTAATAATAACTTAGTCAATGTAACAACCATCAGGCTGATGATATATGTAGTTAGTAGGTAGGGACTAGACTAGCCTAATGAGAGAAAGTAGGGTTGTGTGATGTGAAATGTTCAATGTAGTTATAATATTTGACTTGTTTTATATTTATGACTGCTGATATTGCATAATAATTACCATCATCTGATACATACGATAATGTGCCAATAATGCAGGGTGGGGATATGTATCTATATGCCCTCCCCCCCTGCAGACAAGAAGTACTCTTTCTGACTACCAGCACTCCTTATTTGAATGAGCATAACTCAATATAGTGAGGAGTGCGGGACACCTGACCTTTCTCCTTTTCTCCGAAAAGGGTCATTCCTCTTGGGGCTTTGGAGATTTACCCAGATTAGACCTCCCTTGAGAAGTAGGCTATACAACAGTGTACCCCAGCCTTTAAAAAACTTAAGCTGATAGTTAGATATCCAGACTTTCCTAGAGGGTTATTTGCCTCAAGCCATCAACTGAAAGGCAAGCAAGGAAATTGGGCACCCTCTTTTATCACTCACTGCACAAGGTTCTCATATTTGAACTTCCCCTCTTGGGGTCAGATGTGATTGAAATAATTGTAAACGTATCTGACATTGCACAGGCACCCCTCCAATCTGGCAAAGAAAGACTAAAGTCTGATAGGCTGTGAGGAACCATATTCTGTCCTTCAGGAGATTCCTGAGTTTAGTGACTACAGGTGCTTCCCGTGTTTTGGAAGCCTCTGTGAAAGTTTGTGTCCTTTCTTTAGGAACCGAAAGGACTCACAACCTTTTGCCTCCGTAAAGTTTAAAGATAGCTGCGATGTTAGCCAAATTCAAGATTCGGTATGAAAGTCGGATCCTGTACCCTCTAAACATATTTATGTGATTATTTACTTTTCACATTTTTTATAGATCAATTCTTATGCCACACTGTACTTAGTGCTGCGCAATAAATAAACTAAAACAGTCCATAATATCAAAAAACAATAATAAACTAATTATTACAATACGATTTCAAATAAAAATGATTAAATGAAAGAGCTCAACTTAAACTACACCTCAGATAAGCAACCCAGTCAAGGATCTTCTTCATTCCATTTTCCTCCACCTGCCTCCTTACTGTCACTGCTTGTCTGCCAAGGGCCTCTGCTTTAGAGGATGCTATAGAGCTCTTTGTTTGGTTGTTTTGCATGCATTGACCAATCACATTCTAGCACCTTATCAGGGTTGAAGACATGTTTGAGTTGGGAAGCAGTAGGAGCCTCATGTTGTGCACATTGGTGTTAGGTCCAGGTGAGTCTAAATCCAAGGAATATCACATCTATAGAATTCCCATGTAATAGCAAGATTCAATTCATAGTTGATAACTCTCTTACCTTGAATTCGTCAATGGCGCTGTGGTGATCTTTCTGGAAGGCCCAGAGACATTCCTAACAACTAGGTGAAACACAAAGATGGAGATGCTAGCAGCTGTAGAGGGAGGAAGTAAACAAATAGAATAGCAACAACATATTTAAAACAGCATAGGTATTGAAATAACCAAAAGGAAGGGAACAGGAGAACAGTGTTAGTAGGGAAGGCCGTGTTTCGAACTGAAGCTATAATGAACAAATCTTAGCAGAGTGCACAATTGACTGGCAAGGTATGACTGCTGTACATGCCTTCTTATGCAGCTATACCCTTGTTAACCCAGAAGTAAAGGTCACTCATCCAGAACCACCTGTGTAGGAAAACTACACTGAAAACCTAATGCCTAAGGTGCCATCTCCCCATTTTGCACAGTTTCCCTACTCCTGCCAGCTCGGAGATGGAAATGGACATTTGAGGTTTCGGCCAGCTATGAACGTGTTTGTGGCAGGGATCCGGTCACTTGTTGAAGAAGTGGTGGTCCCAATAGTTTCTTGGTGTTAATCACATGTCTCTGTGAACAGGCTCTTCAGGGCTCTTTCGAAGACTGACAGGCCAGTTTTTTTCCTGACGTTTGGGCTCAAGGCATTTCACAGTTGTGATTGTGTTTCCTCTGGTTGAATCTGTTGTGTCTCATCAGGTTCACAGTGCCTCCCAAATGCTTCAGCTGCAAGAATAGTGTCATTTTCAGGAAGCATTGAGGGCCATAACCTTAACCAAACATTTTGAACTCCAGTTTGGGCTCTTCATAAAACTTTAAGACAATGGCATTTTGGTAAGAACATTTTTATGGGATCCGGGGTACAAGGTTAACCTCCTGGACCCACAGCTTGACTTCCAGGCTTTGGCAGGCATGAAAGTAACTCGAAGAACCAGAAAGCAGCTGTCAGTCTCTATGGTTAGATAGCAGCTTACAGGTACAATAGTGGAAATGGTTTTTTAAAACATATTGATTACATCAGCAAGGTCTTCACTCTTTTGGCTGTCACAGGTTGTTGGTCAGATTCACAAAGCATGAATTCAAGCACAAATTGCATGCAAAAACAGAATATACACAGACATGCTCTTGCACCCAATCTTTGAGTCAAGCCACTGAGGGCTGCTGAGAATGTACCCATTAACAACGTAAAGTCAGTGCTTAATTTGTGCATGTTGTTTCCGGTGCTGAGCACCAGCACTTATTTTTGAGGGCCGGAGCTTAGTCTTCTGCCTCAAGCATTTGCTGCGAGCAAAAGACACATATGGGAAACACGGAGGAAGAGAAACAAGAAAAAGCGTCACAATGGGAAAAAGTAGAAAGCTGCGAGAGTGAGCTGAAGGGGCAGGGAATGGTTTTAAATGGATTGAAGAGGTCTGAGATGGCTTCAGGATTACGCTGCCTAAGTCACATTTCATTGCAGCAGTCGCGTGTTTAAGAGGAGGGCTTTGAGCATCAGCACGTTTTCATTTACAAATTAAGCACTGCGTAAAGTACATAACTCATAGACATCAGATTCACATTTTGTCTCTTAAAAGCTCATCTTCAGTCAGCTGGCAGTTTTATAAAAAAAAAAATCGGTACAAACTACTATGTGTAATATTTAGTGTTGTGTAATAAAATTGCTTTGATAAAATTATTGGTTGATAAAACTAAAAACGTATTAGGAGATAATCTGCTAGTGGGGTCCGAAAATGTTGCTGCCTTAGGGCTTCCACAGGGTTTAATCTGGCACTGTAGGTACAGACTTCGGATGTCCAATTCTGGCTCCCCTAACTGCGTTTGTTGGTGTGTGGGTCGCTGTTGTGGCTCCTTACGCATGCATTGGTATGTGACTTTGGCCATCGTGTCGCTGTTGTTCCCAGATGGCTCCTCAACACTTCATAATTTTAAATAAGGGGCATGATGCAGGAGCCACACGTATGCCAATTGTGTACCATGCAAAACTGTACAGACCTGATGCATGAATCTAATATTTCATCATTTATATCACTTATATCACACACACTACATGCTAGGTTTCTTACGTTTTCTTCACAGAAAGCAACTAGTACACCAGTGTTGTGTAGAGTGGCAGGTGAGATAGTTATACTAACTCTTTGTCCAACATGAGAGTCACTGAATGCTCAGTGAGTTGCTTAGTAGTGTACACAGCAAGTTAAGAGGGTGTGTGTGGGGGAGGGAGGAGAGATGCCATGTTGAACATATCTATATAATGCCCATTCTGCCATTAGTATGGTTTCTAGACGCTATTAGAGTTCAGTACTTTCCAGCCCAGGTTTTGAGTATTCCACCACAGACAGAAGTTTGTAGGATGTAACCATAGTCCATTTGTGTTTCTTTTGTTGTTTGTAGTTGATGTGGTTCTTTGTTGAACATTGAAAGAGTTATAATTTTTTAAGGGGTGCAGCCAGACGCCTTGATAAGTTACCTCGGTGTTGTGCCGAATTGTTAGCTTCTATATTGGCCACTATTTTGGTATGTGAGTGCATAAGTGGTGAGCCCTTATACCTGTGTAATATTCTGTCTGATCTGTTTTGAGTGGATGTAAAGTGTTATCATTAATTTATTATTTTTTGTTCATGTGGATTTGTCACGTTGAAGGTTTGCTGTGAGAACAAAAATTCCCAATCCATTTCCTATGAAGTAGTTTATAGACACAAGTGTCTGCACCTGGGCATTTGAGCCAGAACATATGAATATCATCTGCTCAGGACATGTGATGGCAGTTCCTGGGCATCTGATACTACACATAAGCATTTGAGGAACAATCGGGCTCATAAAGGTCCTGCTGGTATTTTGGGGGGGGGGACATTAACATATGAAGCAGTTCAATGGTGTATGAGTATGAATATATGCATGAGTGGGTGTCACTGGGGATAAGAAGCTGTTCCTGGAATTTGATAGTAGAACATGGACATTTGGTATTGTACAATGTGTGTGCGGCTGTGTCTAGACATGTGATGTTGAAGATGTGCCGGGCACAAGATGCTGGTAGAAGGGCACATAAGTCCATACGTGGGCATATGGGAACAAGATGCTCCACATGGGCATTTCAGACAGACTCTGGGCAAATGAAGCTCAGATTTTAACATGATGGTGCTACTTTAGGGTATGAGGTTGTCTATGGAGTGGTTGTTGTTATGTAATAGTGGAACATTGATACATAAGGCAGAACACAGTCATGTGAGAACATACATGGGCCGGGCACGTGAGGCTGACCTACGACAGAATGAAATTGCCAACTGAGTTAATACATTGCAGTACAACCATTCCAGGAATATTAGACGGTGCAATTGGTCATTTGAAGCTCTTCTAGGCACATCATGACATTATAAAGGCATTTAAAGATGTACACAACCATATGATATTTGAATCTGGAAATATTCATGGTTCACGTATAGGCAAAAGGAGAACCCCAGACAATTATTGTTAGACTCGGGAGAAGGTTGATACACCATCAGTATATCACAGAACCTCCTGCACAACACGTGTTCCTTCTACATGAAAATTGTTCAATGATGGTTCAGCCTAGGCACACAAGGTTGGTCATGGAGGCTGTACCTTGACATACGATCGCTGAAGCTGTGCTTACGAATTTGTGCATAATTGTGTGACCCTGTGCATAGAGAAATTAGAACATTTGGGGCATGCATGAATGAGAGTACGTAATGAAAATGACAAGCTTATATTTGGTGCCAGAGTCCGACTTTACTGAAAATGACAGACTGATATTTAGGGACAAAATAAGTGCATTTACAGAATATTTCATAATTATACTTAATAATTCATGCTGGCTTTATGGATGCCTATTCCTTAGGTATATTTTCCTTGGTGTGAGAAATATCTCATAACTCGCGAGGAGGCATTTTATGTTCTCTTCAGATTAACTTGCATGACCTTATTTTAACTATTTGTATGGATGACACTTGACCCAAAGGTATTGGTTTAACCTAAGTAACTTATCAGTACACAGAACCCGTAAGACCTATGTAACCTAAATAGCAGTCTGCTAAGCATTGAAGTCCTGTCTACTCAAAAAGATACTTTGCATAAGATTGTAAAATCAGTGTAAGATGTTTTCAAGTCATTTTCCTTCTAAAGTCTTCATCTTTCAGGCTTTTATTTTGGAGAACTATGTTATTTGGATTTCTTCATCGGAATTGCTTGTAAACAATATGGATTTTAGCAAAATAGCTTAGAAGATCTCATTGCAAACTACACTATTTGGCCAATTTTCAGAGAGGTCTGAATACCTCAATATGTCCCATCGGTGATTAGATACAAAGGAATCTTGCTTACCCCAAAGCAGGCATGCTTATGCAATAAGGGATTGGTTGAGGCAAAGTTGGCCCATGATGAACTTCCTACTGTTAGTCCTATGGTAACCTGCAGCAAGACAGCACATGAAAAAGATCTAGTAGGCGCAGAGGATTACCTCGCAGGAGGGACTAGCAAGATCCATCTGCACGACCCACATGGGCAGTGCCACCGATTCCCCCTGACAGCCCTCTTGGGTTGAGGGGGGGGGGCAAAGTCTCAGACTAGCTTGGTAGAGGGAAAATACACTACCCCCAGTAATCAGCTTTCATTGATGTTGTGGTATTTAGCAGGGATCAGGCACAAATTGGGAGATAACAAGTGGGTTTCCCATATAGAGAAATGTGATATCTGTATGTTCCAAGAGACCTGGGCCATAGATAAAACATTTATTAATGGCTATACTTCCTATAGCAAAGAGGCCAAGCCACCCCACAAGTTTGGAAGAGCTAGTGGGGGGCTGCTGGTTCTAGTAAAGAATGATCTAACCAGCCGCCGCAAACGTCTGCGAACAGACTCATTAGATATCGTGGGCATTACCATAACCTTCCAATCAGGACTGAATGTTGCTTTTATTAACATCTATGTACAACATGTACTAGGTAGTGAGGAGACCCTACTTTATCTCTGTTAGAGGAGACATTAGAACATCTGGATAGTGGGATAAAGATTATAGTATAAGCAGCACCCTGCCTCTCATCGCAGCACAATTAACCCCATTGCATTACGGTAAAAGCAGTATGCTCACTCCAAGGTTGCTGTAGTTTTTCACCAAAGTTGGTGCAGGTGGTGCTGTTATTTCCAGACACGAGTTTCTGGGTTTAGGCCCTCATAAATAAAGAGTAGAAGTAGTAGAGAGCAGAGGAAAGTCATCTGGGGTTGCTGAAATGCTGTTCAGGTTCTCACAGGTCACAGTATCACTCCACGGGCACACAGATTAATCTTAGGTGAGCTTGTCGGCTCAAGGGAGCCTTTTAAACACAAAGGTGGGGGAGCACACTACCTCTCATCCCAGCACAGCTCACCCCATTGCATTATGGTAAATGCAGTACACTTACTCCAAGGTTGCTGTAGTTTTTCATCAAAAATGGTGCAGGTAATGCTGTGATCTCTAGACGTGTTTCTGGGTTTAGCCCTTCATGCTCCCTCCCTATTTGTGTTTAAAAGGCTCCCTTGAGTCAATCAGCTGACAAGCTCACCTGGGTGGACCTGTGTGCCTTTGTGGCTGTGGAGTGGTACTGTGACCTGTGAAGATTTGGGCAGCATTTCAGCAATCCTAGATGTCTTTTCTCTGCTTTCTACTACTTCTGCTCTCTATTGATGAAGGGCTAAACCTAGAAACACATGTCTAGAGATAAGAGCACTACCTGCACCAACTTTGGTAAAAACTACAGCAACTTTGAAGTAAGCACACTGCATTTACCAGGATGCAATGTAGGTGAACTGTCATGGGATGAAAGGCAGTGTGCTCCCTCCCCCCTTGTATACAAAAGCAAACGTAAGCTTGGATGAATACAAAATAATGTGAGGTTGTTTCAAGGACACATTACAGTGAATACAGCAAGTGGTGCTGGATTAGTTCAAACTGTGGCATTAACACGAACACCAGCAGGGATCAGTAATCACACAAATGAAGCTGGGTATGTTTGTTGCAGTCCCAGAGGTTATGAAGACATACAGGGACTGGTAAAATATGAACAAGCATTGGCAACACCAATAGCTCTTGCCTGTGCAAGAGCTATTGGCTTTGTCAATTTGTTTTGGCCATGTTGTGTACCAGCATTGCTGTGGTTCAGCATGGCTAAAAGTTAGTGGCATAGAGAAGAGTTGCATGGAGTGTTGTAAAGTTGAATGGCGAAGAGTGAAGTAGAGTGTTGTAGAGTGGAGTGGCATAAAGTGTTGTGTATAGGAGTGGCATAGAGTGTGGCATAGAGTGGTGTACAGTGGAGTAGAGTGGAGTGGACTGGGTTAGAGGGCATTGGCAGAGAGTATTGCAGAGTATAGAGACATAGAGTGCGGTGGCCTGAAGTGCAGCAGCATAGAATTCCGCAGTGTACAATGCAGTGTCGTAGATTAGAGGTTGCATAGTAGAATGCAGTGGCATGGGGTGCAGTGGAGTAGAGTGGAGAGGTGCAGAGTAGAGTAGTGTAGTAGTAAAGCGGCTTAGAATGTAGTGGTGCAGAGAAACGTGGCACAGATTGGAGTGGCTTAGACTGGTGCAAAGTAGAGTGGTGTAGAGTTCAGTGGGGTAGAGTGCAATGTTGCAGAGCAGAGTGTCATAGTGTGCAGTGGTATAGACTGGTTTAGAGTATAGTGGTGCAGAGTAGAGGGTGTTGAGTAGAGAGGCATAGAGTGCAGTTGCTTTAAGTACAGTAGTGCAGAGTAGAGTGCAGTGGCATAGAGTGGAATGATGAATAGTAGAGTGTACTTGTACAGAGTAGAGTGGCATAGAGTGCAGTGGCATAGAGTAGTGTACAGTGCAAAGACAGAGAGAGCAGTGATGTAGAGTGGAGTAATGCAGAGTGCACTGGCATAGAGCACACTAGTGTAGAGTAGAGTGGCGTAGAGTTCTGTGGCAGGGAGTGCAGTGTTGTGGAGTGAATTGTTGTAGAGTACATTGGTATAGAGTAGCATAGAGTACAGTGGCGCAGAGTAGAATGCGGTGGTGTAGAGTGCAGTGATGAAGAGAACAGTTATGAAGAGTGCAGTGGTTTACAGTAGAGTGGTGCAGAGTGGAATAGAGTGGTGCAGAGTAGATTGTTTCTGAGTAGAGTGAAGTGGCATAGAGTGGAGTGTTGCAGGGTAGAGTACTGTGACTTAGAGTGGCATAGTGTGTAATGGCATGGAGTAAAGAGGTGTAGAGTGTAATAGTGTAGAGTAGATTAGAGTGGCGTATGTGGATTGGTGTAGAGTGCAGGGGCATAGAGTTGAGCGCTACAGAGTAAATTGCGTTGGCATAGGGTGCAGTGTCATAGAGTGTAGTGTTGCAGAATAGTGTAGAGTGGAGTTGTTCAAAATAGGCTAGAGTGGCCTATACTGGGGGGCTGTAAAGGGCAGCAGCAAAGAGTTCAGTGGTGTAGAGTAGAGTGCCATGGAGTGCATTGGCATAGGACAGAGAGCCGTGGAGTGCAGTGACATAGAGTGGAGTGGTGCAGAGTGGAGTAGAGTGTAGTGGCAATAACGTGCAGTGATGTGAAATAGTGTAAAGTGGAGTGGTGCAGAGTAGAGTGAAATGGTGTAGCGTGGAGTATGCATGGTGTGACAGCACACTGCCATTAAAGACAACACATTTTTAATTGCAATGACCATTACGTTTGCACATACATACAGGCTTACTAATAAAAATACACAACAAAAACGATAATGTGTGGAAATACCATCACTAAGTGTATTGAGTAGTTTTGATCATATTATAGTATTTGTTTCCAACACAGTTCAGAATTAACAAAAAACGTGCTTCATTCGTGCGTTCATAATTCTGATATATTCTGAAATAGTTGCAGAATTCTTTTAAATGTTGTTGTATGCTAGAAAAAAACAGTTCCTATCACCAGTATCCAGCAAGATTGTCACATAAATCCTCTCTCTTTGAAGTCTGAGAATACAAGGGGAGTTGGTGTTAAAAGGGTGTGCTCCTTAAGAGGGACAAGCTCACCCTGGATAGCCTAAAATAAAAAAAGCAAGCAAATGGCAAGTCAGAAAATTTGTGTTACAAACCACAAGGCTAATGGTAAGAAACTGGTGAAATACATTTCCAGAAAGCTTTCTGAATGTCCCAAAGATGTCTTTAGCAAACCAGACAGCTGCACTGTCTGGTAGGCTTCGACGTAAAATTAATATCAACTGCTTTCTCATAAGTTTCAAACAAAAATGCAGATGGGAAAAGCCACACAGGCCAGCTCTCCTTCTGTTAAGCTTGTTGTCCAGGCATTGCAATTGTATCTAAAAATAGAAAAGGAAAAAATAAAAAAACCTCAGCATCTACCTTGTGTAGATGCCAAGATCAAATTTCCTAGTTAAGAGTTGTGTGCCAAGCGGATGCCATATTAGGCGTGGGTATGCAATGAAGACAGACTGTACAAAGACCATTCATTCCAAGGGAAGATGGATTAGAGACACTAGGGTAAAGTGTTGAGACAAGAGGAAATGTGGCTCTTCATCACAAAGACCATGTACACAAGGCCATAAACATACATACACCTACAGACTTATACATAAACAGTTCACGGCCATCAATAACGATTAGTTTGTAGAAGTGGTGTAGGGCATGAAACAAAGGATAATTATATACTTAAAACAATGGCACCCAAAATTTATCAATTTCTGAAGATAAACATGCACTAGTTGTCCTGGATTTCGTTCAGTTTCCGTCCCAGATGCTTGTTAAAAGTGGCTAACAGTAGTAATAAGTTGATAAATATATAGGAACATAAGTAAATAGAAAGGGTATTCATGTATAAGGAAGAGAATATATCAAGATTTAAGGTAGTATTTTATAAACTCAGACTTTAAAGTTTTGCTGTATTTCGTTGCTCGAATGAGAATTTACCTTAATAAACCAGAGGCGTCTGGCAAAACAGGAACGGTTCATTTAATTAAACATTACGGCTGGGAGAGCAATTAGAGAACCAGGGTCTGAGAACTGTCTCTCAACATACATCGGATTGAAGCAGGTTTTTATACATTTTCTCTGACTACAATAGAATGATAAAAACATTCCCGTCTTGGTAAATGCAGACAGTTGTCATGGAGTCAAAAATATAGTTTCCAGATAGTAAATGCAGGTGGGCATTGACCTGGAGTGGACACAATGTGGGCCAACAAGTACATGTCCAGATGTCTGGCCTGAGGGGCGTGTGGCCCAAACAGGCCAAAACAGGCAACTGCCCTTGTCTTCTCCGCACTTCACCCCAGTGCCCAGGCTGAGATGCCCTAAACCCTAATGTTAAATATCCCTAGGTCAGGTGACACCTTTGGCCAATGGTAAACCTACCCCTAACCCTAACAAATCATATCCCTAGCCCTAGGACCAATGGGAGACTTAGCCCTTTCAACCAATCACAGCCCTAGCATCAGCAACCAATGCAAAGCTAAGGCCTATGTCCATTAGAAACCCTGGTTCTAGGAAGCAATCAGAACTCCAGAACTATCAGCCTATCAGAACTCTAACTGTAAGCCCTAAGTCCAATAGACACCCTAGTTCTAGGAACCAATCAGACCACAGATGCAAAAACCAGTTAGAAACTCAAATAAAGAGCTTGTGACCTTAAGCACGGGCTGGTGGGTAGGGAGCAGGGAGCTGCTCTTCAAGTCTCCTTGGATACAGACAGGCTCAATCCACACTCTGCAGTTCCTGGTCAACATTGCAGGTAAGGTCCAAATCTAAAGTCACTACAAATGCTGCTTTTCGTGCACTTAAACAAAACACTTTTTCTAGACAAAAACGAGTGCTACATACACATTAAACATACTTTAAACCATAAAGCAGATTAAGCAGTCTCTGAAACACACTCTGCTTAGCCTCTGAGATTTAGTTGGACCTTTTACCTCTTAAAAAAACAAGCCTTGGCACAATACAGGGGAAAACAAAGAGAGATATTTAAAAAGTAAGAGGTAGAAATAACAGCAATGAAATAAGTACTAGAGTTATCACTCAATATTGTACCATGAAACTTGATGGAAACACATCTGAAAACAGAAAATAGGGATGGTGGTGAGGAGTGGTAGGTGGTATATTGTGGTTTTCGTACTGCAAAAATATCCCTTATATTCTCTGTACCATTGAAAATGAACTTAAGACTATGCATATCAGACAGCTTTGCCTGCATGATACATTCTGCAGTATAACCAGCTTCCTCATTATTCTGCCAGACCCGTGGCAAACCCAGTAAATACACAGTCAGCTGCTACAGAAGTGGTTGCGTTATTTCACCTGTCCCCAATTTATGTTGATATCTGTGGCTTCAAGATCTGGGATATATGGAAAATTAAGGATTTCTTGTGGACTGCAACTGCAAACTCAACTTCTTTCCAATACAGAGCACCAGTTCACTTTCCGGTTAGGTAAGACATCAAATTTTCTGTCAGCTCTTTACAACCAGTGGCTAGTTTGGGTCAGTCCTCTTCATTGATAGTTGAGACAGTATCAGTCAAATCAGCCAGGGGGAGTATTTTTGTCTTAGAGTTTGCTACTGGCTATTAATTGTGTTAGTCCACCAAAATAGTGCTTCTATAGCAGCAATGTCTGAAGGACCCATGCACTGCAATGAAGGTGCATGTGGTGGAGCCGCAGGATGCTGCAAGAGTTGATTCCCCCCGACTCCAGTGCAAGGTGTGGGCTGTAGTTAGGTTTTTTCTGTCCCTGCTGCCATTTTTGTAACAGGCATGTTTTTCAAGGGGATAGTAAGGCAACCTTCTTCAAAGCCGGATCAGATTACATGAATTCAGGTAACAGTAGCCACTCACCTTTCCAGCTCTCCCAGACACTACATGGATAAGCAGTCTTAGCTGCCCGCTAAGACTGGAGCCAGGCCTCCCCTCAAAAACAGGTAGCCACTTAGGCAGTGTTGGTTTGCGTAGTCAACCCAGCTTGCATTTCAAGCCTCAGTTTCAACCAGTGTAGCTCAGATCAGATTGTCATTGTCCTGGTTAGGTGTGCCCTCTGTGTAGATCCCTCTGCTCCTACTCGAGTGCAGTTAACTTTATTGTTTTACAAATTGTACAATGAAATCAAGTACAGATATACCAAATATGTGTTTGATTAAATTCTAATTATTTAATGAATCCGTTTTGCACGTGCCCAGTTTTTGCCCATTTTCTGTATCTTTAGTCAGTCTGTTTCTTTCAGGTTGCAGTGATTGCTTAGCTCTCCTGCAGCTTTGAAATCCGCTGCCTCTGGTGACGGTGCTGGAAAGCACTACCTTTTTGTCTCTGCCACTCCTGATATATTAACCTGATTCAGTACGTAGTAATTAATGATAATTTTAACATTTGACCATCGTTTCAATGCGGCACAGTTTATGATGTTGGCAAAAATGTGGTTGTTAGGGTAATTGTGGAAAGGCCAGTCTATAGTTATATATAGTTACAGCTTCCTTTATAGGTATTCTGATCACTGGAATATTTTATTGTCCTTTGAGCCTACCTCCACTGATTCATCACTGAAGTGTGTACTTTCTCTGATTGACCCATTGCGTTGCCTTGATGGCGGGAGCACCCCACACCAGCATGCTCCACTGTTTCCCTTACTGTCAGGCCTGCTGAGCCAGGGATGTTCTAGTGAACAGCAAGCCGCTTCATGGAAGGCAGTCACCTGAGCACCTTATTGATAGGAGTCAAGCTTTTATACAGAATACCAGGAAGTGGACTCAGTGCTTAATTTGTAAATAAATAAGTGCCCGGGCCTGAGGTATTTATCAGGAGGACACAGCAGCTTACACTGCCAAGTGGACCTGCCATTGCGGTCACGTGCCAGTATAAACACCCCGCTACTAATCATCACGCTGTTATGAATGTGACAGTTTGGGCAATTTCAAGCCACTCAAAACAGCAAGAATAGCCTGGATACTTTAGAATTTATTTAAAATGTGTATTTAAATAGTCAACTAAATTGTTATGATAGACAGACAGTGCCACCATGTGGGAGACTGTTATAAGTGCCAGTATTACTAAGTGAGGTTGCCGAGCACTGGCAAATACTGGCACAAGTTAAGCACTAGGTTGCCCCCCTCTTACACATTTCCTCATGATTAACACCTTGAGGTGGCCGTCACTTGGGTTTTAGTGATTAGTACTTGAGTAGCGCACAACTTGGCTAAGAAAACAGGACTGCCTGAACTTTCCCCATGTGACATTCAGTCAGGTGGCAACTTATCTTCTGTATCCTCGTGGGTGACGCTGATTAAATGGTCAATACAAAATGTTCTCCTATTATAGTTTTCTGTTTTAATGCATAAAAAGAGTGGTTGTTAAAATTGTCCCTGTGGGTTACATTAGAGTTAGAAAACTGTAGCCTCTAGTTTTATGTGGTTACTCAATAGAGCATGTTTCCCCACAAAATCAAACGCTAACACCATTAATAAATCATTTTCATAAGAGTCTTTTAAGTCAAAATGTGTCAAACCCTATATGTAGGTTTTCTGATTTATTTTGACTTAAGACACAGTTGGGAAATGAGGGTCCTCATTCAGAGTTTACTGCACAGGGTACGCAAACATAGCAGAATAGCGTATATGGCAAATTGATGGTTTGCTCACTCTATTTAGAGTCAGAAGGGTATTCATGCTAGCACCAGTGTGCCCCGCTGGCTCTGCCAACAAAAAGCTTACACTAATGGCAGTGGCGGCCGGCAGCTTTAGGAGGGAGGGGGGTAGGCGGGGCACACACACACACACATACACGCACACACACTCATTCTTTCACACACAGACACATACGCACGCACACACATCCATTAACAACACTCATACCATTCAAACATGCACGCACGCACCAAACATTCATTTTAAAACATCACACACACTTATTCTTTCACACACACACGCACGCACATCTATTAACAACACTTATAACACTCAAACATGCACGTGCGCACCAAACATTCAAATTTAAAACATCACACACATACACACACACACACTTACCTTCGGCCTCCAGGTCCCAGGAGGGTTGGGACTGCTGCCTTCCCTCATTGGCTGACCTTAGGTCAGCCAATGGGGTAAAGCAGCAGTCCCAGCCTCGTCACAGAGTGGGATGGGGTCAGTGAGACTGCTTGCCCCAGCCCACTCTGTGACAAAGTGTCACTGATTGACACTCACCCTGGGCACTTCAGGGCTTAAACCTGAAGCGCCCAGGGAGAGTGTCAGTTGGTGACACTTTCCTCGTCACCCAGGGGAGGGCCTCAAGGCACCTTTGCTGGGCCGAGGAGATCACGCCCATAGGAGCTGTGATCTCCACAGCCCAGCAAAGTTCAGCTCAGGCAGGCAGGAGTCTGCGCAAATCGCACATGTCTGCTCCTGGCTGCCTGACCTGAACATGAAGAGTGTCTGTCAGGCTGACCTTTGTTCAGCCTGACAGACACTCTTCATGGGGGGCAAAAGGTGGGGGGCGTGGCCCCTCCGCCCTAAAGGACGAGCCGCCACTGACTAATGGCCTGACAGGCTTGGGCCCGTGTAAGTACCTCAGGTCATCCACCCTATTTAGGGTGGGTGTTCCGATGTAATTTTTTATGTTTGAGACCACTAGATAATGCCTAAGGAAAAAAAGAAAAATGACTCCTACTCATTAGGACAAAAGTCCGATGGTGTCAGTCATTAAAGTTTGTTTTTTAAAGCAAACCTACTGTTTTAGAAGTTTGTTTTTTGAAAAACAAAAAGGTTTGCTGACGGACTTATCGAACCATGGCAGCTGATCAGAAAACTGTCAGTGCATTCAGAGGAGCTGTCCCAGCTCGTCTGAAAGCATAGAGATGTCCGCCATGTAAATATGGCAGCTAGTAATTCGTCATGGTAGCGGAGGTTATCCACCAGAGTTTTAAACAATGCCCTAAGTTACTAATGGTGACACTCTTGTGATCAAATGACCTTCTATGGGCTTGCATAGTGAAATAGCTATGGTTATATAACGACGTCGTGCTTAAGCTCGGAAGGGGCTGAGCACGGTGGCTCTAGAATGATTTGAGAAGATTTTCCCATAGCAGAAATGAATGTACATTTTTTCAGAAAATGTTTAGGAAAAGGAGATAAGAAATAATTGAAAACAATTGATGTGCAACAACTGCATTGTTTAAAAAGATGGAGTGCCCGATGTTGTAAGCCTTTTTTGACACTGCAAATCCTGTGATTCGTGAAATGGCAGCATTGCACCTAGAAACATGTAAAAGTCACAATGTGCTTAGGCTAGTCGATGAAAGATGGGTAAAACATTGACTTAGTGTTTGACTTCTTCCTTTTAGAAATATTAGACACTACTCCTTCTGGGCAAATTACAAACTCATACTCCTCCAGGGCAGCCACAGCTTAGATAGAAGAGCATTGCCAGTTTGCCAATTCATCACTTGTGGCCACCTGCCTCCTGACCAGTGAGATCAATTTGGGTAACTTCAGAAATATTGACAAAGTATAGTTCACCCCTGGCTTTCCAGGTTTGAAACAAAGCACCTGGTTCTTGTAAATAAGAATTCAGACACTAAAAGAAAAACTACAACATTCATGCATTGAATTGTGATGTATGGCGGTCACTGCAGCTGCAGCCCTACATAACCATTACTGTCTTGGGTCCAGCATAGAGTTTTCCTGTCTTGAAGATGTTAGGAGTTCCAGTCTACGACTTTGTTCACCATGCGTGGAAAATACAGCACCTGAATCAAATGTATGCAATCCAGGTAACAGTGCCAAAATTCTCCTGCACATCTGTGAATGCCTCCTTGGACCTCGCCCCAGTACCTTCTCCACAGTTAAGATGTTCCCTCATCTTACCACTTCTGCTCAGCCTTCTGGCATCTAACAAATTCACCATTCACCAGGATTGGGGTTTTCCTAAAAAATGCTCTGCATTCCAGCGAGATCCAGTTCTACTGGGGCTTCATCATGGCAGCAAGGAGAATTGCCACCACCTCCATGAAGGCTATGTTTTCGTTTAGATGCAAAATTTCCTCTAGTGGCAGCTTCTAAAGTAGTATAGTGGTATGGTGCGGCACAGCAGGACAAAAAGAAATATACAAAAATGCTTTGAACGCTTTTGAATGGAGGCAGTAGACAGAAGAAGCTCTGGCAATAACCGCCACTCCACTGACAAAGAGGGGTAAGTGTTAAGACCGCTGTTTGGCCTTGCAGAAAATAATACTGTGCTCAGGCATCTCATTGTCCCCTTCCAGTGCTTCCCTTATACTGTGAAAGAGGATATAGTGCATGTGTTCTAGGTATGAACTGTACATTGGTATGAAGAGATCTTTTCTGGTGTTTCACCAAAAAACAGTAGCGACATGAATCACCCCAACACACATCTATTAGTGCCCTTATGTGGAACAAACCTAACAGGGCATAGTCAGACTCCAGAATGAAGTTTGCATGAAAAAGAAATGGCCTACTTCAATGCCAGACCTTGTTTTGGCACTCTTTCATATTTGGTTTAATCTTGGAGAAGCTTCCAGGTTGCATGGTAAAGGATTCTCAGTACCTTGATTAGTCAGTGAAAGGACATCTTGTTGACCTGAACTGAAGACATCGGTTAGCAAGATCAACAGATTATTGAAATCGAGAGCCTTAAGGAATGTGGCTTTTCAGGGAAACTCTTTAACCTGAAAGATTTATATCTGAATTGCCTTCCATTATACCACCTTAAATTCACTTTGCTTAAGCTGATCTGTCAGAGGTTAAGCCTGTTGAAAAATGTTGGGTTTAAAGTGATGATAATCACAAGAAGACATTATTGTACGCGGGTCTGAAGTCTTTGATAGCATTCATAGCTTGTTATGACTTCACTATACCCACCAATATACACCATTTGGATTTGATGCCATTGTTTCTCCCATGAATATTTGCTAGTAACGTCTTGTGGGGTCCATGATAGAGAGATATACAGACTGTTCCATTTAGTCTACCAGGTCATCAATCCAAGTCAACGGACAGAATTAAAACCTAGAAATCTCATTCTCTTTTCAAAAGTCTACACAAGAACAGATGCTGTGTTGGTTTTGGGATCAGGAGTACTGGAGATAACCACTCACTTATGGATTCCTCTCAACGTCTCTTTTAACATTGTACTTATCTTTTCACTGCTTCTTTGTGAGCTTCAAGGATCAGATAATGACATTATCTAAGAAAGGCACCCTAAGGTGTATGGATAGGAGGTTCTAATCGTTTGGTTCTCAAGGGAGACCTGAATAAAAAACTTAGATAAATTCGGTTTGTGTATTTTATCTCACCTTCAGACCAGTGAGTGTACAGGGATGGGTTTCAAATCCTTAAAATATAATATATTGGGGATTATTCTGTTCTAATTCCCACAGTCACCGCTTCCTACTAACATTTAAAATGGTCAATGTTATATATCTCTTCATTTCATTGGTGGCTGGTGAACTTTGAAAGTGGTGGGGACGCTAGACCAAATGTTAACTGTCTGTGCGAGCAAACCTGGGTGTTCCAGTTGGCTGGGACCTGGGAGGGGGTAAGTGTCTCACCCTAAGAATTTATTTTTTACAAATAAAGTTTAATGATGCATTTTCCAGCTCAAGATCTGTAATTAATTCACCAAAAAGCAATAGTTTTACAAGCATTTTGATAGAGTCACTGTTAGTCTGCCTGTTTGTGTTGGCTAGTGTTGTGTGTGTATTTGCTCATGTATGTTTATTTGTGCATTTTGGTGTGTATGTGTGTGGATATGTATGTGTTTGTTGGTTGCTTGTGTCTCTGTGTTTTTGTGCCTGTGTATCTGTTTATATTTGTTTCTGCATCTCCACATGTCGGTGTGTTTTGTCTTTGTATGGTTTGCACATATACATCTGATGCGTATATCTGTGAGTCTAGACTTGAGTCTTTTGGGTCAAATTAGCTAAATTCTTACTTTACAGTGAAGTTTTTTTTTAATAAAAAATGCACGTCTTCGGTTGCCCAGGCTAATAAGCATGCTGAGCTCTGTCTGCATGACTGTGTATGTGCGTTTAAAAGCCTCTTCCAAGTTGGAAGCATTTCACAGATCAAAAATAAACATTTTAATTTAGAGGACCTGATCGGTTGATTACTTCCAGTTACAAAACTGTGTGTCTGAAAGACTTCTTACATACTCACGAGTGTCCATTCCAGGTGCACCTTATGACTGCACGTGTGAGCATACCCAGAATGTGGAAGTGCTGGGACAATATACACCTACTATAAGCGCGCTGAGGAGACTGTAGTAAATTAAACCTGACCTAATCACTACACACACATGTTATGTATACTTAAAGTAAATGTTGCGTAATGTATTTTGTGTTTTAAACTGTTAGTCAGGCTGACTGTCTTTGCGTAGCTTGTATATTATTCTAACACAAATTACTTACCTAATCGGGTGCTTGGTGGGACACCTTATTCAAGATGTGTATATACAGGAAAGAACTCAGAAAGTGCCAGGGCAGACACTGATACCAGTTCGTTTTATATTATTTACGTCATTCATCAGTGAGGGACACAGCCCTGAAGAAAACGCTGCACTTTGAGGCATGGCCAGTGGACGCTGCTGGGTAGGGTCAGTGATTCCACGCCACACATGATGGGAGAGGGTGGCGTGGGACTTCTCCTATTGCCATGCAGCCTCAGACCTTCACGGATGAAGCCTGAAGCGCCCGAGGCTTCCTTTAAGAGCAATGTCATCTAGGGGGCCCTTCACCACAGGAAGTCAGGGCTCTCCTGGGCTGATGACCTAGCCGGCACCAGGGCTGTGAGATCGCCGCCCAACAAATTTTGGCTCACACACAACAACCGCAGGCAGTCTATCAGCATCTGTTTTATAGATGCTACAGTAGCTACAAACAAAATAGGGGCAGAAAACACAGAGGGCACAGCCCCTGCGCCCTAAAGGAAGAACCACCTATGCTTCATTGTTTCTTTGCTCAGACTATTGTACTCTAAAAGTAAAGTCACCAGCTTTGACTTGATTGATGAAATTTGCCTAGAAAGGTATTGGTAGAAACTAGTCGGATCGAGGAGAAGGACCTTTTGCATCACTGAGACTGAGGGTGCACCTGACCGGGCTGCTCATGCCTTCTACTGTAGTCTCTGACTGCTGTGTCATCACTGAGGGATGATATAATGCCACAGAAGCACAGTGAGACCAGGTATGGCCATTGTTGGGTGGGAGCAGTCCTCCCTTTCTGAGCACTGCCCTTCCTCACAGCCCTGAGAAATCTCACAGCACGAAGATGAGGCATTTGGAGGAGAGCCTGAGTTACGAACCAGTCAGTGAGTGGTGATCCTAACTGGGCGGTGTATCAGTTGAGGGAGAGAGTGGCAGGGTCACAAGAGTCTGAGTGTGGAAAGGTGCTTGAGCCCCTTCTATTAGGTCAGTCAGCCGACGTTCTCAGCCCGAAAGTGAAATATACCATGTCACATTCCCAGATGGAAGGTCCTGAAGCCCACTTCATCACAAATTAATAAGAACACAGAGTATTGTTAGATGTTTCATCAATGCATTTAAAACACTAAACAATAAAGGTGAAGGTACTTATCCCTGACACAAAAAGCAAATAAAGCATTCCAGCAATAGAGAGATATGGAAGTGCCGAGGTATAGGGTCTGATTGCTGAGGAATTGCACGCTAGTTTCATAGTTTCACTGGCTAAATCTTGTCCGGAGTCTTGCAATTTGGAGACAGTTCGTGATGTTGGTGTCAGTGTTTGCTGCAGCCAGTGGCATAAATAAGAAAACTATAATGCTCTTCACCTGTCTTGAGGTAGAATATGAATTTCGTGCATAGAGCATCCAAACACTTGGACAGACTGTAAATATTGCCTTATTTTCATCACAAGTTTAGTGCATCTAGATATTCAGAAAGGCTGAAAATACAGTCAGCGCTTTCTACTCAAGGGGCTGGTGAGACGGATAGAGCTGGGTGAGCCCCAACGGACGAGGGCCCTAGGCAAATAAAGAAAACCTACACCTACACCAGACACAGTTCAAAGTCCAAACCATGAAGGTTTTTGTTTTTAAATTAGGAATCATTACGGAAGACAAGAAAAGGATTAGCTAGTCAGGCAATTCAAATCAGCATCAATATCATAAATCAAAGGAGAGGCTAAGTAACATCTCGAAGTACAACCTCAATAAGAGGACCAACATGAAGTCTGCCTCCAAAGAATAAGCAAAAAACTCTCTCAAACAGATTGTAAGTACAGAACTAATTAACAGTCTGGCATAGAGAGTGCTCAGCAAGGAGGCAGGAAAAGGCTGGCACATGTCCCAAAAAGGCAGTGTTTATAGGTTCACAGAAACGAAGAATGATGGCCTCCACGTACTGTGGTAAGATGGGCTGTACTAATAGAAGTTACATGTCAGAAACTAATCAACATTACAGAATTGTGTTACATTAAACAGGCTACTCTGGAAACCCTCCCAAAATTAAAAAGCAACGGGAACCTCTAACCTACATACAAGGGCAAATGAAATTACGTTATTGAACAATAAAGCTAACGTGAATGGACAATATGGTTGACTGCAGGCAGCACCAGCTTTGATTTTGAAACATTTCTAGAATGCTTCACATAAATTTCCATGATGTCTAGTTTTCAGAAATATGTAGGTTGGGTAGTTTTAGCTATGTGCCCGCCGAAATAGGGCTCTAAATCCACAGCTTGTTTTCAGTCGAAAACGTTGATCTGCCCATGTTGCACTAGGCCCACCCACACAAGTGAGGTACAGTTTTTACCTTGAGACCTAGGGTAATGCTGAGTAGTAGAACATGTGTGACTCCCTGCACATTATAGAACTTATATTCACAGAAATGTGATGAGAATGTGTGTTTTAGGTACTGTTTGAGGTTTGCAAGGACTTCTGGGTAAAACCACCTTGTTAGAACTACAGACGTCCCACCACCCTGGACACACCCAGATGCAGCTGCAGCCAGTCCTTAAGTGCCGAGAAGCCAGACCCTCCACACCTTTCTGCAGACTTGAAGAGTGTCGGTTAGTCTGACTGACACTCTTTATGTTCAGGACAGGCAGCCAGGTGCTATACATGTGCTAAACGCGCAGGCACCTGGCTGCCTGATCTGAACTTTGCCGAGCTGAGGATTTCACAGCACTGCAGTGATGACCTCCTCAGCTCGGCAATGTGGCTTGAGATCCTCCTCCTCATGACAAGGGGTGCATCACTGACAGCCTGATAGCCTCAGACCTGGTCGCTTCATTTTTAAGTCCCAAAGTGCCATGGGTTGAGTGATATCACTGACACTTCGTCACAGAGCGGGTTGTGGTCAGCGGTCTCATTAACCCCATCTCACTGTGTGATGACGAAGGGACTGCCGCCTCCTCTCAGTGACTGACCTTAGGTCGGTCCGTAAGAGGAGACAGCAGTCCCAATCGTCAGGAACCACCAAAGCTTCCCTCCTGAGACTCTGCAGCTGGTAAGTGTTATGTTTTTAATGCTTGGTTCCTGTGTGTGAGTGTATGTATGAGTGTATGTGTGTTTGTGAGTGTGGCCTGCCTGCTCCCCTCCCTGCTCGAATAACTGGCTACCACTACGCTGCTGTCTAGTTTTTAGAAATGTATGGGTCTGGGAGGTTTACCTGCATAGCGGCTGAGCTGGGGTCCAAAATCTGTGGATTCTGCTCAGTAAAATATGGCGTCTCCAGGTCACATTTTGGGATGTATTGTGTTGCAGGCATTAGGCTCAGCCACACAAGTAAGTTACCATTTTTATCAGGAGGCATGGGAACAAAGAGTAGTAGAATATTTGCTATTATCATTTGGATTTCTCTGCTTTTGTATCTTCCAAATATAAGCCAGTGTGCACTAAAGAAGACATTTAGCAAAATGCCTTCTGATTAACATGCTAGTATAGACACTCATACATCCAGAGATGTGCAAATAACCTCTGCATCTAAACTAAGTATTTGGTTTACATTTCTGAAATACACAGGTTTCTTTCATACTCATATTAATTCTTTCTATGTTACCATAAGAATTACTCAATACTCTGTACACAATGAAAAACCATTGTAAGCTGCTGCTTAGTTGTTTGATCTGGGAAGCTAGGGGTCTTGGAGAACCTACAAATCCTTTAAATCTCAGCAACCAGAATGGTCTAGTGGACATAATGGAATGTAGCTTTTGCAATTTGGCCAGTCACAGATGAAAATGTTGCCATAAGTGACTGTTTTTTTAATACTCATTTTCAACATTTTTATTTTTATTTCAGCAGTTAGTTTCCTTAGGAAAACCCTGCAGGATCTGCTCAAATGACCCATTGCTGAATTAAAAATGTCTACTTTTCATAAAGGTGTAGCTTTCCAGTACCAACCACGGGTTTAGCACCTGGTGAATACCTTATGTTGAAAAAAGTTATGTAGGAAAAGGGAGAAGTACCCCAAATGGCCAAAAGGTTACTCAGCACTGGGGTGAAAAAATCTTAGTAGTAAGGGGTTAACTGATACAACACCAATTGACAACACCATGGAACACAACACATGACTTTTCTCTTTCTGTGTTTTTCCTTTTTTGATAAAAAGAGGAAAAACAAGGAACAAGAAAGAGAGGTTTTGGATGCTGAGTTCCGTGGTCTACATTTGGTCTTGTGCCAACCCCACTGTTTTCAGGGGCCCTTAAGAGTGACATGCAGTACATTAAAAATAATCATAACATCAGAACAATAGATGCTAGTCTGTGTTTTTTAACCCCTTCGCTGCCAGGCCTTTTCCCCCTCAGGTGCCAGGCCTTTTTTAGCTATTTGGGGCAGGGCGCCCTTAGGCCCTCATAACTTTTTGTCCACATAAGGTACCCATGCCAAATCTGTGTCCTTTTTTCCACCATCCTAGGGATTCTAGAGGTACCCAGACTTTGTGGGTTCCCCTGAAGGAGGCCAAGAAATTAGCCAAAATACAGTTTTTTGTTTTTTTTTTAAATGGGAAAAAAGGGCTGCAGAAGAAGGCTTGTGTTTTTTTCTCTGAAAATGGCATCAACAAAGGGTTTGCAGTGCTAAAATCACCAGCTTCCCAGCTTTCAGGAACAGGCAGACTTGAATCAGAAAACCAAATTTTCAACACAATTTTGGCATTTTACTGGGACATACCCAATTTTTACAATTTTTTGTGCTTTCAGCCTCCTTCCACCCAGTGACAGAAATGAGTGTGAAACCAATGCTGGATTCCAGAAACCTAAACATTTCTGAAAAGTAAACAAAATTCGGAATTCAGCAATGTGTAATTTGTGTAGATCCTACAAGGGTTACCTACAGAAAATAACAACTGAAATAAAAGAATATTGAAATTGAGGTAAGAAAACTGCAATTTTTCTCTACGTTTTACTCTGTAACTTTTTCCTACGATGTTAGATTTTTAAAAGCAATATACCGTTACGTCTGCTGGACTCATCTGGTTGTGGGGATATATAGGGCTTGTAGGTTCATCAAGAACCCTAGGTACCCAGAGCCAAAAAATGTGTTGCATCTTGCAGTGGATTTTCATTCTATACCGGGTATACAGCAATTCATTTGCTGAAATATAAAGGGTGAAAAATAGGTATCAAGAAAACCTTTGTATTCCCAAAATGGGCACAAGATAAGGTGTTGAGGAGCAGTGGTTATTTGCACATCTCTGAATTCCGGGGTCCATACTAGCATGTGAATTACAGGGCATTTCTCAAACAGATGTATTGTTTACACACTCTCTTATATTTGGAAGGAGAAAATGTGGAGAAAGACAAGGGGCAATAACACTTGTTTTACCATTCTATGTTCCCCCAGGTCTCCCGATAAAAATGGTACTTCACTTGTGAGGGAAGGCCTAGCGCCTGCAACAGGAAATGCCCCAAAACACAACGCAGACACATCACATTTTTCCACAGAAAACAGAGGTGTTTTTTGCAAAGTGCCTACCTGTGGATTTTGGCCTCTAGCTCAGCCGGCACCTAGAGAAACCTACCAAACCTGTGCATTTTTGAAAAGTAGAGACCTAGGGGAATCCAAGATGGGGTGACTTGTGGGGCTCTCACCAGGTTCTGTTACCCAGAATCCTTTGCAAACCTCACAATTTGGCTAAAAAAACACTTTTTCCTCCAGAAAAAGGCCCAAAACTTGTAGAGATAGAGGGGATAGCACAGCGAGTTGATAAGCACATATTCTTCTTTTATACATCTTTAGGCTGACTCTGCTTTGGGGACCCACACAAGTGAGGTGTCATTTTACTTGGGAGACTGAGGGGAACTCTGGGGAGTAGGAATTTTGTGCTGGAGCGGTGATCCTACTAAGAAAAGTCAGGAAAATATGCTTTTTTAAGCAAATTTTGAGATTTTGCAGAGGAGTCTGGGTAAGAAAATGTTGGGGGATCCACGCAAGCCACACCTCCCTGGACTCCTTGGGGTGTCTAGTTTTAAAAAATGTCTGGGTTTGGTAGGTTTGCCTAGATGAAGGCCGCACCCAGGACCAAAAACATAGGTCCCCCCCCCCCAAACACAGGTCGTTTTGTAATATATCATTTTGATGTGTCCATGTACGTCTGTGATGTGCCAAACACTAAAATTGTGAAAAGAAACGCACTTAGGTTCTGTGTAAAAGACCCCTCACCCACCAACCAAGTTGGTGGCATGCT
The DNA here is from genome assembly GCF_031143425.1 of Pleurodeles waltl. Lineage (NCBI taxonomy): Eukaryota > Metazoa > Chordata > Amphibia > Caudata > Salamandridae > Pleurodeles > Pleurodeles waltl. Next base: position 713,610,194 of record NC_090448.1, read on the forward strand.
TCATCATTGGGGTCCCACCTGAGACACCTAGCGTGTCACAAGTGTGCTGCAACGCCTGATTACAGCGGAGCAGGTTTTGTCATTTTTACCACACATACTGGTTGGATTTGGCACGAGGGTGAGTGATGGTTCAGTAGATCAAATTTTATTAACAAGAGATTTCACAAATGTGAAATGCACTGTTAATAACGGAAAGGCCAAAAAACTGAACCAATGACTCACATGTCGTGAGCTGTAAAGCCGCGTCAAGGCACCAACCGTTTTACAGTCCATTCACACACCTTTCATACATGACATGCACAAGACCATTCACGCCGCCAGCCACGGGCCCAACACATTACAACACTTGCATCTTCAGACAGCGCCACTCAAGGGCCCATCACTTACATACGCCCACTAGCTGATGGGAGTGTGTAGACTGACGTTTGGCTGGCACCGCCAGCCTAGCGCCACCCCACGCACACCGCCAGCCAAGCGCCACTCCATGCACACCGCCAGCCAAGCGCCACCCCACGCACACCGCCAGCCAAGCACCACCCCACGCACACCACCATCACTTTTGATTTTTTTATAAACAACAAAGAAACCACTAATTAATTATAAAAAAAAGTACAAAACTACAAACACAAAACCTCTAACTAAATACATGACAGTAATGCCAACCGTGAAACTGAACATATGAAAATATAAAATAGGCAGTTTAAGCTCACATTATTTCCCAACTATATTTTTTTGTGTGGTAACTTCTAAAACAGCCGGCCACACACAGCCCCGGCTCTGAAGGGCAATCTGGGCAGTACATCCAGCTCTCCCTCTGGATACCTCTTCGGGCACATACTCTACATTTCTTAGTGGGCAAGTCTTTTTTGGGAGTTGGAGGAATGTGATCTGGAAAGTGGCGGTCTTTCAATCTAGCCACATCCTCCACCACTGCTGCTCTAGGAACTCTTGCCTGTTCCACCACAAAAAGGCTCTCTATCACTAGCTCCTGAAATTTAACAAATTTCATCCTTGACTCAGGTGAGCAATCCTTGAACACAATAAAAGCATTAAAAGTTGCCAAATGAAATAAATGTAGGGCCAACTTTTTATACCACACGTGAGACTTACGTAGAGCAGTGTAAGGTTCCAACCTCTGATCTACTCTGTCAACACCACCCATGTGCCTATTGTAGTCCAAAATGCACGCAGGTTTGCGCACTTCGGCAACCTGACCCCAAACAGTCACAGGGGAAGTACTCTTATCATGGATGGTAGATAGCATGTACACATCCCTCCTGCTTGAAAATTTCAGAGCTAACAGCTCTTTATTCCGCAAGGCACTGCACTGTCCCCTCTCAAGTTTTTTACACACAAGCTCCCTTGGATAGCCTTTCCGGTTAGAATGGATTGTGCCACAAGCAACAGTGTCCACTCTAAACAACTCCTTGAACAACTGCACTCCCGTGTAGAAGTTATCTACGTACAAATGGTGACCTTTGTTAAACAGTCGTCTACCAAGTTCCCACACAATTTGTTTGCTAACTCCAAAGGTGGGCGTACAACCAGGAGGGTCAATACTGGAATCCCTACCAGTGTAGACCCAGAAATTATATACGTATCCTGTACTACGTTCTGACAGCATATACAACTTAATTCCATACTGTGCCCTCTTACTACGAATGTACTGCTTAAAAACTAAACGCCCCTTAAAAAGGACCAAAGACTCGTCCACACTTATCTCTTTGCCTGGAACATAGACCTCTGAAAATCGATCTACAAAATGATCAAGGACAAGCCTAATCTTAAAAAGACGGTCACAATCAGGGTGATCTTGTGGCAAGGCTAAAGCACTGTCTACAAAATGCAGCATACGAACAAGAAGCAAATAGCGATTAAGTGTCATAGTTGCAGGAAACATAGCCGTTGCCATCAAGGGACTAGTAGACCAATAAGAAGCCAGTGACATCTTCCTTATCAACCCCATCAAAAAAGTCAAACCTAAAAGCTTTTTCATCTCTTCCAGATATGGGGGAACCCACTGAGTAGCTCTAGACTGAGGCCTAAGTCTGGCAGTGTTGTCCCTCAAATATTGCTCCGCGTACAAATTAGTTTGCTCCACAATCTCTTCCAAAAATACATCGTCCATAAACAAGTGAAAGAAATTGACAAGCAAAAAGTTTTCCGTATTGACTCTACACCATGGGAGACCAGTAAATGCAGGTAACTGTGGCTGCTCTATGTTTGGGGCAATCTAGGTGTCAGGTCTTCTAATGTGAAACCCTTCAGCCTCAGGTTGCTGCACTCTTGGCACATCAATGTCCTCCTCTAAAACAGGCCCATCATCTGCACTGTGAGCGGTTTCCTCATCAGAAGAATCCTCCCAGACAGAAAACTCACTGCCAGAATCTCTCACTTCCTTCTCTGCCACAGATGCAGAGTCAGTCTCGTAATCATGGTCTGAAGACAACTGAAAAAGCATGCCAACAACCTGCTGAGCTGTCACTATGTGGCTAGCCATGATCCTCACTAACAACAAATGGATTGCCTACAACAACCAGCACTAAAATAAGTAAAAAACAAAGTGTAGCTTTATCACAGAGAGTTATGTACTAAAAACTATACCATTCACTTGCCTGAAAAAGCTACTTACCAGCAACTACTCTGCACAGACACAGCAATCACGAATGATATCCCACTAAAAAGAAAAATGAAAAAAGCAAATTAGACATATGACAACACAAATATAATTGTGCTCAAATCTAAGGACAATTCCACACACAAATACTGCATTTAGTACACCACCTACAAACATGTCATTCATGCATGTCAACAATACTCCTTTGGAGTAAATAGCTTTTACTTACCTAAAACATGCAACCATGCAAACCGCAGGACAACTACTGCCAAAACCGCAAGGATCCACAGCAAAGGAAGCAAAAGCTTTGAACTAGAACAAAAAGAAGAAATAAACCGTTATAATCACAAATACAAATACTTTGCCAGTTGACAAATACCCAGCCACCAAGAACTTATCCCTGGTGCCTAAGTGGCTTCTGCCCTCTTTGGGGGCAGATGGGCCAAAAAAAATAGGCCGATCCGCCCCCAAGGGGGGCAGAAATGGCCAACAGCTCTGTACCCTGTTTGGGGGGGGCGACCCTTGCCGAAGGGGGCGAAAGGGGGCACCCCAGCACAAAAAAACTAAGGGGAACAAAAAAAACAACAATTCCCTCACGTCTTGGTGGCTTCTGCCCCCTTGGCGGCAGATAGGCCTAAAATAATAGCCCGATCTGTCCCCAAGGGGAGCCGAAATGGCCATCAGTAATGTGCCCCCCTTTGGGGAGCGACGATTGCCAAAGGGGCCGCCCCCCCACACAAAACACACACACACAAGATCCCTGGTGCCTAAGCAGATTCTGCCCCCCCAAGGGGGGCAGAAATGTCCAACAGCTCCATGCCTCCTTCGTGGGGGGACCCTTGTCAAAGGGGGCGCCCCCAGCACACAAAAGAAACAAACAGAACCAAAAAAAAAATCTCTGACATCTTGGGGGCAGCCGAGCCTAAAACAAATAGGCCGATCTGCCTCCAAGGTGGGCAGAAATGGCCATCAGTAACGTGTCCCCTTTGGGGGGCGACCCTTGCCAAAGGTGCCGCCCCCCCACACAAAACACACACACAGGATCCCTGGTGCCTAAGTGGATTCTGCCCCCCTTGGGGGCAGATGGGCATAAAAAAAATTGGCCGATCTGCCCCCAAGGGGGGCAGAAATGGCCAATAGCTCTGTGCCCCCTTTAGGGGGCAACCCTTGCCTAAGGGGGCAAAAGGGGGCACCCCAGCACAAAACAAAAAAAGGGGAACAAAAAAAAATCCCTGGCGGATTGGTGGTTTCTGCCCCCCTTGGCAGAAATGGACAATACTAATTTTCCACCCTTTGGGGGGGGCGACCCTTGCCCAAGGGGTGCCCCTAAACACACAAAACACACACACCACACAATCCCTGGCGCCTAGTGGGTTTCGACTCCCCCCCCCCCCGGGGGTGAGATCGGCCAAAAACATGGCCGATCTAGCTCCAGGGGGTGCTGAAACATATAACTATTATTGCCCCTGGGGTAACGACCCTTGCCTAAGGGGTCGCTGCCCAAAAACTTATGAAAAACATAATCCCTGGTGGTTTAGTGGTTTTCGACCCCCCCCCCCCGTGGGCAGGTTGGCTGAAAAATGGCTGATCTGCCCCGGGGGCTTCCAGCTCGTCCTTGGCAGCTTCTGATGACGTTGGCGTGCTGTGAGCACACTGATGTCATCAGATTGCCGAGGGGGGGGGGGGATCAGGGTTGGAAGGGGAAGCGATTCCTCTTCCATCCTCGACTGGGGGGTGTGGTGTGGGTGGGCAGCCCACGGGGCCCGGTGCAGGATGTGTGCCTGGACGAGACCAGCCCGCCCCAGGCATCCTGGGGGTTAAACATGTTTGAGAGATACCAGTGTGTTACTGAACTAATAAGCTACACCACCAGCGCCATATTCTTGACAAAGTGAAACTTGCCAGTAGTATAACCAAGTGGCCCTTAATCTTTGGTTCATGGATCGCTGTGGTCTGCAGTGACTATTCAGACAGTATGTAGCTCTTTATAAAATTCAATAACTTTAGCAGATTAATAATGTATATATACATATAAAAAGCAAAATTGAAAGTTTAAAATGTTCTGATGTGAAAAGAAATGTGAAATTTGACGCTGCAAATTAAATTGCTATCATTATCTTGATCTGTGGGAGCAGTGCAAGTACAGCACACAGAACCTAGTATGGACTGTTTGCGGCCTTCAGTGAAGCAGCAATGGTATGCACCGACAAAAAGAGAGAATATATTAAGCGCAAAAAGGCAATGTGATATGCTAGAGTCTAAAATATTGTGTTGTATTTTAGAAGTAAAATTAGATATTGAAAATAACAACGTTCCCATTGAAATTTCGATTTCCACCTATTTGTGGCTTGTGGATTATATAATTTCCCCAATTTGTGTATTTCTTTGATGTATAAGTGTTTTTGTGTAGTGTTTGTCATTCAAATCATAGAGATTGCTTAGGCGGATGTCCTCAACTTCTAGTGATTTACTGGGAGCCCACAGAAGTCAAAAGGTTAAGAACAGCTGGATACAATAGTTCAGATACCTCAGAAAAATAGAGAGACCTACCTGCACCTCACAAACACAATACAGTGTCAGAGTAATTTAGGCCCATATTTATAGGCTTTGTGGTGCAGGGTAGCACAGCAAGTCATTTTGTTGCACTGCCCTGTGTCACAGGAAAAGGGCAGGAATGTGCGGTATTTAAAAGAATAATACACATTCCTGCCCTTTCCCCTGTGCTGATGCCTTTTAGGCAGCCTAGTGCCAATGCAGGTACCCTTGCACCACAGTGAATACTCCACTCGACACCACTCCACTCTGCTCTCTCCCCTGGTGACAGATTTTCTGATTTCATGTCATCCATGTTTTTGTTTTGTTTGTTTTTCCCGCTGTTGGCCTGGCCTCAGGAAATGTATGATGTAAATAAGTGTTGGTGCCCCCTACCGGCAACCACTGGCTGAAATTAAGCACTGATAATGTGGCATCCATGTTTGTGCAGGTCGATATTAAATGGTGACACTTTGCCTTTGTATCACATACTAAGTTGGGCAAAAACCCTTTAACTTGTAATAAGGCAGTATTTGTATAATGTGTACCATCCAGCCAGTAACGTATGCAGAACATGCCACAACGTTAGTAGAGTGTGTTTAGTGTAGACAGACACAGATATTGTGGTCCCTAAACTACTTGTATTGAGCTTAGTACTGATAGTTATTCAAACACTGAACTGTGTACTGTGCTTAATGAACCAAGACATGTAGGGGCCGATTCACAAAGGTAAACCTAGACTTTTGGTCCAAGTTTAGACCAAAAGTCTAAGATCACAATTTTTCAGTATTCTCAAAGGTAAGTTACGAGTAGTATCTTTATGTCCACACTCGGGGGGAATCTCCACACTCGGAGCAGAGATCTGTCCTGAATACGGAGATTGCCCTCCTGGTGCAGAGTAGAATCTCTGCAATCGGGGCAGAGATTCCGCCTGAGTGCGGAGATTCCGTCCCGAGTGCGAATGTAAAGATGCTACTCATAACTTACCTTTGTGAATACCAAAAAGTCGTAAACTTTGACTTTTGGTTTAAACTTAGACCAAAAGTCTAAATTTACCTTTATGAATCAGGCCCGTAGATATTAAACACGTCACCATAATGTTGTTTGTTTGGTTCAGGTGAACAGAGAGCACTGAAAATGGCTCACTATTTGTGTTGTACTTTGTGCAGTGAGGCATCTGGTCATCCATACAGACAATTCAACACTGCTGTTTGTGATGTGTTTAGTTCACTCAGAAACACAGAAACGTTAAAAGCCTTGACATTCATAACACTTGCTTATTCTAGGAGTGCACTTTTCAGGCCTGGCAGGGTGTGCAAGGGTTTAAAAAAACAGAATGCATAATATACCCACTTAAAAGGGCTTTTGGTCTGAGGGCTTCATCGGTTGGTCTGTTAAATTGTCAGTAACAGCATTCTTCCTCCTAACATTCCATTCAGGTTGGGGTAATGGGTCAACCCACTTTACTGAAGGCTACCTTCACTTTGAGTCACTTCACAAAGCCTGTGCATATTTCACTTCCACCAAAAAATAGTTCTACTCTACAGTGACAAAGGTGTCTTGAAGCGTGCCTTTTATTTTATTTTGTATATTACATGTAAATACCAGCTTTTTAGGGTGCAAAGATAGATGGCGATTTATTTGTTATCGCCATTTGAATTTATAGTGTGTTTTCCTCTGATGTGGAGTGCTTACGTGGTGAAAAAAACACCATTAAAATGACACTATCAGTGTTTTTTTATGTTTGTAATGATTTCTATCAAAGTATATGCAAGCCACATTTATGTTTTATTTTTTATTTTTGTGTCATATGCTTGCAAAAAAAGTAGAATTAACATCGCACAGTTTGCAAGCCATGACCTGTTGTCTTTTCCAGGACTTGTTTGCACTGTGCTTAATGTAGCTAGACACATTGAAAGACTATAAGCAGTGGACTCACCAGAGGAGGAGCCGATTTCACACAGTGGCAGACAATGTGGACTGGAAACCCCTGCAGAGAATGTTTCTAACTCACTGTGTGGAGGCTGAGTGCCAACTGATGTCCGGTGAGGGCTTGCAAATTACCCAGGACATCAGCTTCAGCCTTTGAAGCCTAAGTTTGTTTTCTCTTCTCCAGGGTACTAGAGTGGCTTACCAGCAATGACCTGAACAAACCCCACCCCCCTTATTGGGCGCATCCACCCTAACATTTTACGGCTGTAGAGATAATGGGCTCAAGGTACCACCCCCTCACTAGGCCCTCCCCTCCAGGTCCCCTTCTTTTACCCAATGAGGTGTTTTTTTGGAGGCTGATCTAGATGTACATGATCTACATCGCTAAAAAAAGGTGCAATCTTTTGTTTCTTGAATTAATCGTTTTTCATTGCTTTTAGAGCAAAAGGTGCATTGGGACGGCACAGTTCTATGCCTGCAGTACAGAGGTGTGGAATAGTTTAATGTGGTTGGGAGGGTGGATTTGTAAGGGGGTTAGTTGCTAGTCATGTTGAGGAATGAGATATGGGATGTTCCAAATTGTAGACAATTGGCGCAACCCAGCTATACCCATAAATCCAGGAGTGTAGTCATTCTGCCTCAGGCAGCAGCCCTGTGTATGTTGGAAAAAGTATTGGCAGATGATTAGGGTTGTTATGTTGTTGTCTTTGAGTGATAGGATAGTCAGAAGAAATTGACACTATTTATATTTGTCCCATGATTGTATCTGTTAATGTTTGACAGCTTGGGTGTTCTCCTGGTAAACACGCACATACAAAAGAGTCCTATTGGGGGGGTTGACATTAATTAATATTGGGCTGAGGAGATCCACTGATATGGGGGATCAGGATATGTGATACATACTAATCTGCAGAGATTTACTTTGGCTCTGGGTTTGGTGGACATGTGGAGACGTAGTCGCAGAGAAGACAGACAGTTCTCTTTCCACTATTATGCCCATGTGTAGTTTCCAATAATTGGCTTTTTTTGTACAATGTCCCTTTCTGTCAGAATTCTAGGATAGAAATGTCCCGCACAGGACTGATTGTTCCTACATACAGCGGGTAATAGGGCCCAGAGTGATGGATGCCCCAGACCGGAGGATGCTAAACACATGAAAACCACAAAACCCAGTAAAAGTTCAGATAGCAAAATATTTTCCAATTACAATGTGAGAGCAGCAAAGTAGGAAATGACCCTATTGGAGGCACACAAGTTGTTAGAGAAAACCACTCATCCAGAGAAGGCTTGAACTGAAACAACCCTTGAAGAGGAACTGGTGGCTCATGGACCAACAATGTGTTAAAAAAATGGCAGGACAGAAATTAGGGAAACTTTAGCTGTGTAGGAAAGTTTCCGTAATATGTCCAGATGTGAAGAGGTGAGAAACACTACCCTTGCTCCAGTCTTTGCTGATCACTATCAACATCTCTATGCTACACAATAGGAAGGGACAATACTGTTTTGGAGCATTTCATTAAAGAAAAATCATTGAGGCTCTATCATGCTAGGCATAGCCAGCGTGTTGTGAGGAATGCACACAATATGTTAAGGATGGGCCACTATTTACGCCAAGAATATACAGTATTTCACCAAGAAGATCTACATTATGTGAAGAAGGGATCACTATTATATACAATCCAATATACCTGATTCAGGCAGGAGACTCGCGATTTCTGAAGCCAGAAATGACTTTATTTTGTCTGCTTCTCGCCTGAAATTGCCTCTGTTTTAATAAAAGCCAATGCGAGAAATACATTCTCCCGATTATTTTTTAAATCTCTCACTTTCCTATTCTAAAATGTTGGCATGTATGCTATTACACCACGGTACCAATAATTTTGCCAATAAGAATTGGGCCAATAATGGGCAACTACTATGCCAGAGATAGCCACAGTGTCTTCAAGAATGCTCACTATTATGCCAAGCATTGCCAGTTTTTCTCCATGAAGGCCGTCAATATGTTAAGTATGAACTACTATTAAACCGAGGATAGCAAGAATGTCTCCATAAATGTCCACGGTATGTGACGGCTGATCCACTATATGCCCAGAATAGCCACGATACTGCAATGAACGAATACGGTAGATCACAGAGGAGCCTCTAAAATGCCTAAGACTGACAGAATTTTAACATAATACCCCAGCAAGTCATGATTGAGCCGTCTTAATGCAAGGAATAGTCAGAATGTCGTCATGCATACTTATACTGTATCATGCATAGGCCCCTAACATATGTCAAATAGACAGAATGTCTCCACAGGTGTCAACATTATGTTAAGGATGGGCCCTTATTATGCCACTGATAGGGGAAATGCCAGCCGTAATGCCCACATTATTTCAAGGAGTGGCTGCGACAGAAAAATGCCAGGCCAGACCCTTCATTACTAATTTGGCTCTATTAATTCCCTCATTCTGTTTCTCATCAAGTACTCTAAACTTACTGAAAGGAGATATCTCCCAATGTATAAACACTCCAAACACAAAAAAATGCATTGTGTCATGAATATTCAAAGTATGTCACTAAAAATCCTGCAATAGGTGAGTGATGGCCAGAAGGTCACTATAATTTCCTACAATATGTCTGATGGTGAACCATTAACTCATGATTAGCCCTCCAATAGCCCTACCATACTCCCACACACACACGTATTCACACTCAAACACCATCGTGCATTTACTGATATACTATATACTAACGCAGGCGTGGATGTGGATGCACACACAGACAAGAGCTCCCTCCACTCTCCACACTTACCTACGTCCAGCAGCGCTGCTGTGGTTCAGCTCTAATCTGCTCCACATCGAGGCCTGAGGGACAGGTGAAAGTTGCTGTAATTTACAGTTTCCACTTGCCCTGCCAAGGGCCTCTAGCCTGTGCCTCTCTGAGACGGCATATTTACTGAATCAAAAGCCAAATAGGGCCCGCTCTAGCTTTATCCTGTCTTCTAATGGGACATGGAATGCATGACAGACCACCACAATTGTGGCTGATTGTGATGACGTGTTGCACTGCCTGAGGCTTGTACCACTTGTGATTTCATGTGTTGTGCAAGTGTGAGTAGAGCAGTGCAGTATTCACTGCACACACATGCCCAATATGAATCAAGTCTTCCCCTCTCTACTCAGCACTGTCCATGTAAACAAAACAACACAGTGAGATGATTTCCCAACAGCGGGCTGTGGTACCCTGATGCCTTTAAAGGATGAACCTTTGTTGTCTGGTTTGTTGTCATGGGCGACTGATACACCAATGAATCATCTTCCCCAATATATCCTGATTAGTGGTCTCTTGTGCAAGACCTGTTGAGACGAGGGCTGCTTTTACAAGGAGTTTTTCGAATTATTCAATTTTTATTGGCTTATAAATGGCAGATTATTATATAGGGTGGTTTTGACCTCTGTAGAGGACAAGTTCATTAGTCGGTGCTTGCTTGATTTTTGAAACATTTAAACGTCCTACACTTAGTACACTAGGTTAGTACCTCCAGGCACAATAGAGGTATTCCCGCCAACCCAGGGTTTGGTCTTAACAAGCAGTTTGACTATCAGAAAAGTTATAGTTGAGCCACCCTATAGTCATGTGGCACGATCACCAACCCAATGAATCATCAGGCAAATACCCCAAAGAGAACAGTAGTTGCTAAAAGGATCTTGCAAAGGGTCAGAGCCGAACCATTCCTTGAACAAACAAAGATATTTGATCAATCATAGGAAGTCAATGGAAGAGCTATCTGTGCTTTGTAAAGTAACGCTTAAAATACTGTAAATAAACGGAGCTGCTGAAAACATCTACAGGCAAGGCCTGTGAAAAGCTGGTACATAAAGTAGCGTCCAGACACTGTGAAATAGAAGAAGAAATAGATGACTTAATTGACAAAGAAGCTGCTAATGTGGCCAGATGTAATTATAGGAGAGCCGCTGAGTGAGCTAGGAAGGCCTTGCACACAAACCGCATTGCAGAGGTAAGACACTACTGCGGAGTTATTTAAAATGCCTACAGACCTCAACCTGGTCGATGTACTTGGAAACTAACAGGAGTGGTGCACTCATCCGCCCCTCACCGCATCAATAGTGAAAAAGAGGAATGGGATCAGAGAGAAGATAGAGAAACTAGATCCTATCCTCTGATCTGTCACTCTGCTGGTTCCTGACGTCTGGAGGTCAAGATGGATATCTAAAGACAAACTGATATCTTAAGTAAGAAGAGTATCGCAGTGTGACCTGCCCTCTCTGTTCTTGAACTGAATCTGATATTTCTGAATCTGAAGCATAACAAGAATCAATACAGCTTGAAAGTTAAAATACCTTCCTTCTCTTTTGATAATGTATCTACCTTTCAGCTGCTACAATGTGCCCCATGGAGATTATAGTGTTGGTCCCTATCTGTTTTTGTTCACCTGTATGTAAATTATCAATCATTTATATTCTACAGCAACATATATATAGATATATATATATATCTTCACTTAAAAAATCCAAAGATTACAAGGACGGTCCAGATAGGTTCAGATTTTACTCACACAAAACCATAGAAATTCAGCAGTTATAGTTATGGTTATCTCAGGTAACTATAACCCTTGCCCTAAGGCAACTATAACTCTTGCCCCGCCATGGACAGTTATCTCATCAATAATTATACTGCAAATGTTACAATTATATTATCAATGATATATAAAAGATGTCATGAGTGATGTAATATCTAGTTTGGTTAGCAGTGCAGGGTGAGGGTGTGAGTTATAGTTATCTTAGGGCACAAGTTATAGTTACTTGAGATAACTAAGACTGCTGAATTTCTATGGTTTTGTGCGAGTAAAATCTGAACCAAACTATAACATCCCTGTAACCTTTGGGTTTTTCAGTGAATTTCTATGTTTTTTTAACGTTAAGTAATATTTAATTACTTTATGTTAATCCAACCACTGCTATGCAAGGCCTTTGGCCATGTGCATTGGGATCTGGCTGCAGGGCTTGGCTGGGGCCATGACCTGCAACCAACCCCCTATAGGCAGCCAACCTTGCACCGTGCACGGCCTTCGGCAGTGTGAAACGGGGACTGCCTACAGGGCCTGGCCTCTGGCGCCTTCTGCTCTTATAGCTCACGAAACCTCCATACTCCTTTCTCGCAGGACATGACCTCACAGCAGGTGCTACCAATAGAAAAGCTTGTTAGGCGTTCTAACTGACTGCCCTTCTCACTCCTATCATTAGTTAGGCAATTAGGAAAGCTTTTAATTGATCTGCTGCTGCACTGCCCTTAGCTTTTCTTTAGGTTATTACTCGGCTTGCCAACATCTCTCAGCAGTGTTTGTTCTTTGAAAAATCCCTACACAAACCAGAGTAAAATGGCTGTTTTTCTCAATGCTCTGGGTGATGCTGCACTCGCAGGTTGGTGTGTATTCATACCAACGTTTGTATATTTTTTTAGCAGCTTTATATATTGCGACCTTAGCCCGAAGGTGTTGGAGTGCTATACAAGAGCACCAGTTACATCACACAAGCCACAATCATTTTATAGACACAGAGAGGTTAAGCCTCTCATACCGGGCTTACTGTCCCTGGTGCTTCTCAGGTTTTGAGTCTCTTGAGAGGCATCTGTAGTGGGCTAGTTACAGGGAGTGCAGCACATGAGCTATACTACTGCTAAGATCGAGGTCAAGGGGTGGGGGACCTCCGAGCTGCCTTTTAAATAGCATCCACTTTATCATCTGATTCCCGGAGCACAGCATTCAGATAACAGGAGGTGGCCAAAAGCAATGTTAACTCTTTGCCCAACTATGTTCTTTGATTTCCATTTCCATACACTAAGCATTTGCATCCCTTAGATGTACAGCATCACCCCTATCTTAGAGTGTCACGTGAGACTGTGCATGGATGCAGTCTGAGTCAAATGTAAAAGACAGTCAATATTTTCCAAAAGCCCTGTGAAGGTGGTGGTCCCCGTGGTTCCAAGAGCTTTAGAAGGGGGACCCTGTGCGCCCCTCTCCTTTTTTATATAGGTCATGCATGCCCCTGGGAACTGGCCCAACTGGGGGATATATTATAAACAAATGCGGGAGACTGCACTTCTGTTTTTTAAAAACATTTGCAGAATTTGCGACTCCGCCGTGATTTTCGGTGAAAATTTGTAAAAAATAGCAAGGGGTCCCCAGAATCAAGGCTAGGTGGTCAGGGTATTCCTACCCTGCCCCCTTTTCTCTTTTTTAAATCTTTTTTGTTTAGGACTCGGCTGAGTCCGAAGCCCAAAATTGCTGCCAGCCCTTCCTGGTTGAAATGTTGTCAGCCAATCAGATTTGAGCACAAGATCAATCACAGTTAGGCAATAGAATTTAAAAAACGTACAAATTCACTTTACAAAAACTAAGGTTTCGGGGATAATATAGTTAGGTTCTAAATTTACTCGCACAAACCAGAGAAATTCAGCAGTTATACTTAGAGTTATTTCAAGTGACTATAACTCACAACCTAAGGTAACTATAACTCACCCCCCCACCATGGAAATGCTAATAGGTCTGGTTTATAAATGCACTGTCAAGCAAGGCCTAAAAATGCATGTAGGCTAATGACTCCTCACCTCTTATCTGTGCTGCTGCCAGAGAAAAACGCCTTGAGTTATTTAAGACAATTTAATACTATTACAACATTGTGAAATTTAAACCTCACATAGCTGAATGAATAAACAAAATGTTCATATCTGTATGGAGGGCAAGAACTTTTTTTGTGAAAGCACACAATTCTGCCCAATCACAACATTGGATCCTAACATGTGGGCGGAGCCAAAGGCCCTCTCTAGTAATGCTCAAGAAATTGTCTGGCGACAGCTGCGCTGTAAAGCCAGATCATCAAAAGCTGTTTCTCCTAGCTTCTAATTCTGATTGGTTCTGTGTCAGTTGTCTCTGTTTTTCCTGTTGCTGGCACATTGATGCCAAAATGTTTATGATTTGTCTAACTACTTTGGGCTGGAATGCACATAAACACTGTACTTATTGCATTGTGTGCCTAGTACAACCAGACTCACAGACTGCAAAGTCTCTCCAGCTCTACCATGTGCTTAGTGCCGCCATAAATGTAACTTGTAGACACTGCACAATTTTTATCACTTGTTTGGTGCAGCCAGATGTAAGCACTTAACATTGTGCATGATCTGCTTCGTGCAGTAGGTTCCACAATAGGCACTGCACTGCACTCAACACAGAGGTGGCATACACTAGGACTGCAAACAATGCAGCATTTGTCTTAGAGCCCCATAGGCTATAAACAATATACCATGTGTATACTGTGCTTTTTGAAGCCAGTCAGAAAGAGCGTGGACACTGCATTATAATGTCATGTGCTTGGTGCAGTAAGAGACACAATGTAAACACCACAATCTACCATGTGCATGTATTGTAGCATTTAGGTTGCATGCTTAGTTTAATCAGAAACACAGAATATAACAAGCATTGGCAAAGCCAATAGGTCTCGCCTATACAAGAGCTATTTACTTTATCAATGTGTTTTCCATGTTTTACACCAGCGTGGCTGCTGTTTAGCATAGCTAAAAGTTAGTGGCATGGCATGGAGTGTGGTAGAGTGGACCGGGTCAGTAGAGTGTCCTAGAGTCGATTTGTTGGAGTAGTGTCATAGAGTAGTGGTTGTGGCGTAAAGTGTCATAGAGTTTAGTGTAGGGGAGTAGAGTTCAGTAGTTCAGTAACAAGGAGTGTCAAAGAGTGAAGAGAGTTGTGGAGTGGGGTTGGAGTGCATTAAGATAGTGGGGTGGACTGGACGGAAGAGGAGTGGGGTTGACTTAATTAAGGTAGAGTGGGGTAGATTAGAGTGGGTGGACTGGATGGGATGGATTGGATGGGAGTGGGGTGGATTCAAATGGGGTGAAGTGGATTAAATTGGATTGGAGTGGGTGGGTTGAATTGGGAATGATAGGAGTGAATTGGATGCACTGGATTGTAGTGGGGTGGTCTGGGGTGGGTTGGACTAGAGTGAGGTGGATTGGAGTGGGTGGGCTGTATAGATTGAATTGGAGTGGGGTGGTGTGGTGTGGGGTGTGGGGTGGATTAAATTGGATTGGAGTGGGTGGGTTGAATTGGGAATAATAGGTCTGGGGTAGAGTGGGTTGGATTGTTTTGGGGTGGGGTGGAATAAATTGGAGTGGAGTGAATTGGATGCACTGGATTGTAGTGGGGTGGTCTGGGGTGGGTTGGACTAGAGTGAGGTGGATTGGAGTGGGGTGGGCTGGATAGATTGAATTGGAGTGGGGTGGTGTGGTGTGGGGTGTGGGGTGGACTGAACTAGGGCAGAGTGGATTGAACTGGGGTGGAGTGGGGTAGATTGGCTTAGAGTGGAGTGGTGTGGATTTGAGTGGAGTTGGGTGGGCTGGAGTGGAGTGGAATGGGTGGACTCGATGGGGTGGATTGGATTGGAGTTCAGTGGATTGAAATGGAGTGGAGTGGATTGGATTGGGGTACAGTAGACTGGAGTGGGTCAGATTGGATTGAGGTGCTGTGGATTGTAGTGTGGTGAATTGTAGTGGGGTGGATTGCATTGAGGTGGGGTGGAATGGATTGGATAGGGGTGAATTGATTGAGTGGAGTTGATTGGACTGGATTAGACTGGAGGGGTGGACTGGAGTAGTGTGTACTGGAGTGGGGTGGAATGGATTATAGTGGGGTGGCATGCATTTAGTGGGGTGGATTGGTTTGTAGTAAAGTGGATTGTGGTGCAGTGGATTGGGTTGTGGTGGGGTGGATTGGATTGGGGTATGGTGGACGGAAGTGGGGTGCAGTGGAGTAGGGTGCATTGGAGTAAAGAAGGGTGTTTGGTTTTGGAGTGAAGTGGGTTATTTGGAATGGAGTGGACTGGGATGGATTGAAATGTGATGAATTGTATTGGTGTGGACTGGATTTGATGGGGTGGATTGTACTGAATTGCACTGTAATGGAGTGAGGTGAATTGGATTGGTGTGGAGTGGATTGGAGTGTGGTGAGTTGGATAGGTGTGGAGTGGATTGGATTGGAGTGGGGTGGATGGGATATAGGTGGTTTGTAGTGAGGTGGATTGGGGTTGGGTGGATTGAGGTGAATTGGATTAGACTGGATTGTGGTGGATTAGGGTGAAACGGTTGTGAGTGGAACGGATTGAAGTGGGGTGGGTGCATTGGATTGGAGTGGGGTGGATTGGGTTGCAGTGGATTTGATTGGAGTGGATTGGACTGGGTTGGAATGGGGTGGAATGGATTTGAGTGGGTGGATTAGATTGGATGGGATTGGAGAGGGCGGGGTAGGATTGGAATGGGTTGGATTAGATTAGAGTGATATGGATTGTGATGGATTGGACTGGAGTGGGTGCATTGGGTTGTGGTGGACCTGACTGGAGTGGGGTGAATTGGATTGGAATGTGGTGGAGTGAGCTGGGTAGGACTGGAATGGGTTGGATTGGATTGGAGTGGGTTGGATTAGTGTGGGGTGGATTGGACTGGACTAGGGTGGATTGGAATGAAGTGGGGTGGATTGGAGTGGGGTGAATTGGGGTGAGGTGGATTGGATTGGTATGGGTGGATTGGAGTGGGTGGAATGTAGTGGTTTGGAGTGCTGTGAATTGGGATGCAGTAGGTTCAATTGGATTGGAGTGGGGTGGGGTGGATTGGCGTGGGGAGGATTGTTTTGGATTTGTGTGGGGGTAGACTGAAGTGGGGCATAATATTTTGGATTAGAGTGGGGTAGACTGTTTTGGATTGGGGTGAGGCAGTTTGGAGTAGGGCAGATTGTTTTGGATTCAAGTGGGGCAGACTGTTTTGGATTGGAGTGGGTCAGATTAGACCGGGACATATTATTTTGGGTTGGCATGGGGTGGAATGTGATGGATTGGATTGATGTGGTTGGATTGAGGTGAGGTGGACTGGGCTGTCGTGGATGGATTATTGTAGGGTGAATTGGAGTGGGTGGTTTACAGAGGAGAGTATTGTTTTGGATTGGAGTGGAGTGGGGCAGATTGGAGTGAGGAAGATTGTTTTAGACTGCAGTGAGACAGATTGGAGTAGGGCAAATTGTTTTGGTTTGGAAGGGGCAGATTGGAGTTGGACTGATTGTTTTGGATTGGAGAGGGGCAGATTGGAATGTGGTGAATTGGATTGGGCAGATCTTTTTGGATTTGAGTGGAGCAAATTGTTTTTGTTTGAAGTGGGGCAATTTGTTTTGGATTGGAGTGGGCAGATTGGAGTGGGGTGGATTGGATTGGGTCAGATTGTTTAGGAATCTAGTGGGGCAGACTGGAGTGGGACAGATTGTTTTGGACTGTAGTGGGTCAGATTGTTTTGGATTGGAGTAGGCAGATTGGAGTTTAACAGATTGTTTTGGGTTGGAATGGGGTGGATTGGGGTGGACTGGGGTGAGGAGGGGTGGATTGGAGTGGGGTGGATTGGAGTGCAGTGGATTGAAATGGGTGGGTTGGAGTGGGCAGATTGTTTTGGGTTGGAGCTGGGCAAATTAGAGTGGGGCAGATTGTTTTAGATTTGAGTGGGGCAGATTGTTTTGGTTTGGGGTGGGGAAAGATTGTTTTGGATTAGAGTGGGGCAAATTGGAGTGGGCTGATTGTTTTAGAGTGGAGTGGGGGAGACTGTTTTTGTTTGGAGTGGGGTAGATTGGAGTAGGGCAGATTACATTGGGACAGATTGTTTAGTTTTGGAGTGGGGAAGACTGGAGTCAGGCAGAGTGTTTTGGATTGGAGCGCAGCAGATTGTTTTGTACTGGACTGTGGTAGATTGTTTTGCATTGGAGTGGGCCCGACCTTTGTGGATTTGAGTGGGGTTGATTGTTGTAGATTTGAGTGGGACTGATTGTTGTGGTTCTGAGTAGGGAAGATTATTTTGGACTGGAGTGAGCACGTTATTTTGGTCTGGAGTGAGGCAGATTGTTTTGGATTGGAGTGATGCAGACTGTTTTGGATTGGAATGGGGTGGATTATGTTGACTTGGATAGAAGTGGGGCGGATTGGATTGGGGTTTGGTAGATTAGATTAGAGTGGGTAGATTGGATTGGTCTGAATTGGGGTAGAATGGTGTGGGGAGGTTTGGATTGGTGTGTAGGGGATTGAATTGGTGGGGGAGGATTGGATCGGTTTGGAGTGGATTGAATTGGAGTGGGGTGGATTGTGGTAGACTGGAGTTTGGTGAATTGTGAAGGAGTGCATTGGGTTGTGTGGATTGGAGTGGTGCTGATTGCAGTGGTGTGGATTGGTATGGTGCAACTGGAGTAGGGAAAATTGGAGGGGGACAGATTTGTTTTTGATTAGAGTGAGGCAGATTGTTGTGGGTTGGAGTGGAGCAGATTGTTGTGGATTGGAATGGGGCAGATTGTTTTAGATTGGAGTGGGGAGATTGGTGTGGGGCAGATTGTCTTGGACTGGAGTGGGCCAGATTGCTTTCAATTGGAGTGGGGCAGATTGTTTTGGATTGAGTAGGGCAAATTGTAGTGTGGCGGGTGGGTGGGCTGGGAGGTTGGAGTGTGCTGGATTAGAGTGGATTGGATTAGGGTGAGTAGTTTGGAGTGGTGTGGATTTGAGTGGGATGGGCTGGATTAGTCTGGGGTGGATTGGATTGAGTAGGGTGCATTGGATTGAGTGGGGTGGATTGATGTTGAGTGAGGTGGGGTTGATTGGCGTGAATTGGAATGGGGCGAATTGTCCTGGAGTGGGGTGCATGGGAATGTACTGCACGATTGTGTGTTAAAATATCATGTTGAAGAAATAATCAATGTTGCTTTGCAATATTTATAACAAGATAATCATTATCTTTTTAGAACAGCGCCCATGAGCAAAAACAAAACAAAACTTGAGTACAAAGCAAGAAAAGAAGACTTGTCAAAATGAAAGAAAAGAGTTAAATATAGAAAATAAAACGTTGCAATATTGTTTGTCCTGCTGGACATGTTTTTGCCAGTCAAATGCCTTCTGTTTGCAGGGCACTAGGAGTTAAAAAGAACAAAGTAGTACCTCAATTAAGTTGAATCCATCAGTGCTTGGTCCCTGCTCCACAGAAAGGAACGGAAATGATGCTAGGCCTGCAGTGACCAATTACAGGACTGTAAAGAATAGTACCACAAAAGTCAATAAATGGTAAGTGACAGGTGGGCTCCAAGCCCTTTTTGTTAAAAAGGGTGTCACATCTTTTATTAGACTGGAACCACCCTGCTACTAGCATGCTTCTAATGGGCACTGTTTATAACACACAGTAGATTTGATATCAACCTGCACCAGTCTTATAAAGAAGCACAGAAAACGTTGAGTTGTTCAGATTTGTAATAGCATTGAATACATGATTACTATTTGATTCAGGTATTAAAAGCACCTCAAGCTGCAGTATTGTTGTTTCAGAGCGCTCAGTTACACTTCAAAACAATGAAGAAGGGAGGGCTATTCAGATCCAGTCGCACCTGGCGAGACTGATGCCCCCTCACAATCCTGGGTCACTCCCAATGGCTGTGCCTTCCGTCACAACCAGTGGCGGCTCGCAGAAGGGGTGGGGTGCCACGCAGTGGGGGTGGGTGGGGGAGGGAGACAGGGAAAAAAAAAATGATTACAAAAAATAATAAACACTTACCTTTCACCACTGCGGCATGCCCCGCTCCTCTCCTCTGCTGGCTGCAGGCAGTCACAGGCTCCCAGCCTGCCCTGTGGCCAATCCTGACATTGCTCAGAGCAGCATCAGGATTGGCTGGGAGCTCCCAGCTAAGGCGCTCCCAGGCAGACTGGGAGCTTGTGCAGGCTCTCCGAGTTGCCGGGCTGGAGAGACCCTTGTGCGCATATGTGTTTGGCCGGCCTAGGACAGCCGGCCACACACACATGTGCTCTGACTGGGGAGTGCTGAGCACTCCCCCCTCACTGATCATCACCTCCGTGGCCCTGCCCCTTTTACTAAAAAACGATAATAAAGATAGTTTATTATCATTTTTTAGGAAATGTTTTGCTGCTGCTGGCGAGGTGGCAACGCTCCTCTGCCCTAATGGAAGAACTACCCCTGGTTACAACACCGTACAAGCAGTTTGATTTTAAGCGCCTCCTGACACAGCTGATCACAGGTCATTCAAAAACTGTCTGCCAGCACAACATACTATCCACTGTGTGCTGAAATGTCCCAGTCCTTCGTCTCTGCTCAACACTGAAGCACACTCTAAAGCAATCCACAGTCACAGCTGTCCAAAACAACCCTTCCAAGCTATAGCACTTGAATGCACTGCCACACAGTTCTGTATAGCGCAAACGATTACCCAACACACTCAACAAACTGCTAGCTCAAAGTACGAGCAAGATCGTTGGTTTAATTAAAGTACCGGACATACTCCTAGCTCCTTTTTCCAGCAAACATAATCCTGGGTTTAGGAAGCACCATGGGCATTCTGCATCCCATAATACCGTCTGGCTCTCCTAAAGGTTGCACCCGGTGCCCTAGGTCATCCTCACTGTCACGTTCCACCATCCACTTCAGTAGTGTAGTGGCGGGGCAGGAGGGAGGAACAGGGAGGTAGGGAAGTACACAAGCGTCTCCTGAAAAAAGGCGCACTCTGGTTGTATGCATACACACGAAGAAAAAAGTAGCGCCTGAAAAGTGAATGGTGGAGGGACCGAAGTAATGCATCCATGCTTCTGGGGAGGACTAAACAGACAAAGAGGGAGGGATAAATACCGAAGAGGAAGGGCGTCTGCAGCAGCCAATGAATAAAAAGCAAAGAAATGAGAGTAAGAATGAGCCAGACAATGGGTAAGTAACGGGCAGAAGCCCACTGTAAGCTAACAATAGTCTCGAAGAGACAGCGCATGCGCTGTTTAGCCGAGGCCTAAAAACTACATTATTTTTGCGCGCTTAACAAAGACAAGTGTCTTACTGTCACCAAAAACACTGCAATGTTTGTACTATGTACTTGGCGTTCTGAACCACACTACGAGCATTGCACTTGCATTAGTGCATGCTAACATACAAGCCTTGTCTTTGAGTTAGCATGTACTGGTGATGTGATAAAAAGAGCGCATGTGCAAATATTTTGATTTAGGGGCCAACAAGGATGAGTACACAGTGCACTGGTGTAGTGCTGGGTGCTCTGCCTCACTCCACCGTCATCTTACCTGCGGTGAGCTTCATTACAAACTTACAGGCATTGCCTGAGACAGCCGTAGAGGGCCTTCGGGTGAAGAGCCATCACATAATGGGCTGTACAGGCCAAACCAAAACACTGCTGCCGTCTTGGACTTGGACATTGTGCTGTAGAGCGGTGTTGCTGGGCATGCGCTCACTCTAGGTTGCTGGCACTTATGATAATTTATCTGTTGAGTACGTACATTCGTTTACTGTTTTGTGTACAAGAAAAGTATACAATTGCATTCTGAATTTATACAGAAGTAACACGTATTAACATTTTTCAATTTGTGAGAGTTAACTTGCTTAGTGTAGCCTTGTGCCTTCATGGTGAGGCGTTCGAATGGATGAATGAGCCTGGTGGTGTGAACTGTGATTATGACCATTTGTGTTCATCTGGATTCAGGTGGTTGTGTTCTTTGTGGCGCACTTCCAAATCCCATACTATTGAGATTGGCATTTCTAAGAAATGCATACCCAAGACATTGCCAGGTTAAGGCACATGGCACTGACCTCAGAAAGTGGAATTCACCTACTCTATCTGGTATAGTGGTCGTATTCCCGACATCCATTTCGCTACCTTTATCTTAGAGATATGTGTGCAGGGAAAGAACTGTAGCAGTGAAGTTAATTGCACAACTTGCGTTTCTGTAGAGGCGAAAACTCACTGTGTGCATAAGAATTAAAACTGACCCATTCACATTGATGTGAGTGCACAAAAATAAGGACGAGGCCTGTTTTTTTTGTAATGGGCATTGCCCTGAAGGCCTGCTTTTGGATATGTAGTATTATGTACTTTGAGTCACTTGCAATGATCTACAACCTGATTTCAGGATTAATTCCAAATGGATTTCCAAACGGACTTGTAAGTAAAGCATTTTTTGTGTGTGAAAATTCTGCATGCGGTATTTTTGCAGGTGGTAAAAAGGCACTGGCACTGGAAAACGTGCAGGAGATTTAATTGTGCACGAAGAATGCACCCTCTGGTCTGGGAATGAAGGCCCATATGCTTCGCCTCAACCATGACCTCAACATTTCACCCTTCTCGCTATGTACCCACCCACAAATGCAGCTAAGTTCTATTTTCAAGTGCTTGTGCAGTTAAACGCAAAGGCAGACGGTAAGCAGTGCATTATCTATATCACTCCCTTAGTGTAGTAAGGCTGTAAACACCACAGTATGGGCCATATGTACGAACACTTTTTCCCATAGACACAGAATGGGTAAAAACCTTTGCTACATCTGGCCCTATGTCTTTCACATGCTTAGTACAATCACTTAAAATGGAAAGACTGCAGCGTTTATACAATATCCATAGTGTGTCAAAAAACAGAACTGTGTATTTGGTGTAGGCAGACTGCCAACATTGAACAATAATGTTTAGTGTAGGCAGATACTGAAACATCCATTCTGTTTGTATACTGTGCCTGATGAAGCCAGACGCTCAGTGGCAGAATTTCTCATTTTTCCTGCAAGGTAAAGCAGTAACTAAATTTGCTGAAGTGCGTTGCGCAAGAAGTATACCCTTCCAGTACAATTTCCTATGTCTATAGAACCTCAGAATTACCCCACTCATTGGATGTGCGAAGTACACTTTGACACGTGCAATATGTGAGTTTTTTGAGAAATTAAAATATTTCCCCTTGTTAACTCCTGCGTCAAGAAGGAATTAGTTTTTTATGCAAAGCCTAGTCTGGCTCATCTTCAGTGGCATAACATTAGCCCCTGTAGCCGCCGCGAAGCCTCGAGCTCTAGAGGGCCCACTCAGCCAAGTACCCTGGCCTGAGAGTTACTGATGGAGTCTGGGAGGGGGCCCCTCCATGTCCTTTCAGGGGGTCCCCTCCCAAGTTTTGTTGCGCCACTGCTTATCTTAGTATATCAGGAGTTGGATCAAAAATGATGGGTTCTTGTGCTGACCTGCCAAATACTCCAGTAGCGCCCCCTTGATGCAATGCAACGCAAAGCGCTTTTTGCGCTCGTTAAAAGGGTAAATTTCCAGCAAAAACATCTTTTAGGCATGTGTCGCTTTGCATTGCTATGTGTCACTTTGCATTGCTATGTGTCACTTTGCATCCCTTCGTGATGGCCCAATGCTTTAGTAAAGCTGGGGCTCAAACTACAAAACCGACACTGTTGGAACAGGCATATTTGTTGAGTGTACAGTTTGAAAAGTGTGACATGGGGTTAAACGAAAATCCCTGCACTGTATGCATTAGTCATCTAATCCACCAGACCCAGGCACACTGCTCATTATTTGTTTCATGTGTTTGAAAACAATGCAAAGTTTGCATCGAGTTTACAGTGGTCAGACAGAGTCAGATTGTAACCACAGCAATGTGTGTATAATGCACTTATTGCTGCCAGGGAGACAACGGGCCTTATTTAGAGTTTAGAGGATGGGATACCCTGCCGCAGTGCTGCCAGGGAGATAACGGGCCTTATTTAGAATTTAGAGGATGGGATACCCTGCCGCAGTGCTGCCAGGAAGTCAACGGGCCTTATTTAGAGTTTGGAGCAGAGGTTCACAACCTTTTGACTTCTATGGACCCCCACTTTATGATTACTGGAACCCGGGGACCCCCACTGACTCATTATTGGAGTCCAGGGACCCCCCCCCACTAGGTCATTACTGTAAATTGGGGACCTAATCTGTTGATATTGTATAATTTTCTAAGCAGTTGCGGACCCCCAGAGAAGGCTTTGCGGACCCCCAGCTTTTCCCGGACCACAGGTTGGGAACTGCTGGTTTAGAGGATGGGATACCCTGCTGCAGTGCTGCCAGGGCGACAAGGGCCTTAGAGTTTAGAGGATGGGATACCCTGCTGCAGTGCTGCAGGGCGACAAGGGCCTTATTTAGAGTTTAGAGGATGGGATACCCTGCTGCAGTGCCGCCAGGGAGACAACACGCCTTATTTAGAGTTTAGGGGATAGGATACCCTGCGCAGTGCTGTCAGGGAGACAATGGGCCTTATTTACAGTTTAGAGCAGTGGTTCCCAACCTTTTGATTTCTGTGGACCCCCACTTTAACATTAATGGAACCCAGGGACCCCCACTGAATCATCATTGGAATACGGGGACCCCCGCCTGAGTCATTACTGGAATCTGGGGACCTAATTTTTCAATATTTGTTAATATGTTTTAATTTTCAAGGCTCTCGCGGACCCCCTGAGAAGGCTTTGCGGACCCCCAGGGGTCCCCGGACCACAGGTTGGGAACCACTGGTTTAGAGGATGGGATACCCTTCCGCAGTGCTGCCAGGGAGACAACGGGCCTTATTTAGAGTTTAGAGGATGGGATACTCTGCTGCAGTGCTGCCAGGGAGACAACAGGCCTTATTTAGAGTTTAGAGGATGGGATACCCTGCTGCAGTGCTGCCAGGGAGACAATGGACTTATTTAGAGTTTAGAGGATGGGATACCCTGCCGCAGTGCTGCCAGGGAGACAACAGGCCTTATTTAGAGTTTAGAGGAAGGGATACCCTGCTGCAGTGCTGTCAGGGAGACAACGGGCCTTATTTAGAGTTTAGAGGATGGGATACCCTGCTGCAGTGCTGCCAGGGAGACAACTGGCCTTATTTAGAATTTAGTGAATGGGATACTCCACCACAATTGTGGCGCATGTCCCGTCCCCCGTATTTGGAGTGCTATATAGCCTATGACACGTAGTGTGGCAGAGAGAATATCCACCATGCTTTGGCAGGGTATCCCATCCACCTAACTCTACTTGAGGACCTAAGGCCTGTGTGGATGGATAGACTGTAAACACCTCCTTATTTGTGTTGTACAACTTGTGCAGCAATAAACGCTGACTGCCAACACTGTGCTGTTTGTAATGGGTGTTTTTGCAAACAGAAACAGATGCTTTAAGCACTGCACTTTTTGCACTGTGGCCTTACTATAAGTGGATCCAAAACTGCAGATCCATGGACTGCAGACGTTGCACTAGTTGTATTACATGAGCGAGAGGCTCAATCTCGAAACCCATCACTATTTGTATCATGTGTGTAATGCTGCCAAACTATAAACTCATGGGCTCCTGTTCACAACGGTGTTTGTAGTGCATGAAGTAGTACTCTTGCAGTACTTTTTTATTTTCTCATGTGCTCATGAGAGCTGGTCTGAAAACTTCTAAAATGGGAATATTTCGGTAATATTAACTTACAATTCGTACAAATATGAAGGACTGTGCCCTGCTTGCACTTTGACTAATAGGGAAATTACACGTCTTTACAGGCCCAATTCACAAAGACATGCAAGGGATCATCATTGGTGCTGCTGCCAGTTGGGGACTGCATGTCCCAGAAGCCCTGAGGGGTTGGATGAGGGCTGGCAACTTCTGCGTGCTATATATCGCTTGTCAGCTACCCGCAGGTCAGGCTCATCGTTGGTGCTGCTGCCAGTTGGGGACTGCTTGTCCCAGAAGCTCTGAGATGTTGGAGGAGGGGCTGCATCCTAAACTTGCTATATAGTGCTCGTCAAAGCTACCCTCAGCGCAAGATCATCATTGGTGCTGCTGCCAGTTGGGGACTGCATGTCCCAGAAGGCCTGAGGTGTTTGAGGAGGGGCTCCTTCCTACATGCGCTATATATCTCTTGTCAGCTACCCACCGTGAGGAATCATTGCTGATGCTGTGGCCAGTTGGGGACTGCATGTCCCAGAAGCCCTGACGTGCTGGAGGAAGGAGCCGCATCCTACGCGCCCTATATAGCGCTTGTCAGCTACCTGCAGTGCAGGATCATTGTTGGTGCTGCTGCCAGTTGGGTACTGAATGTCTCAGATGCTCTGATGTGTTGGAGGAGGGGCCGCATGCTACTCGCCCTATATAGTGCTTGTCAGCTACCCGCAGCGCAGGACATGTGTGGGACCCATTTGGGCATGCACCCGGGCCAAGACAGGGCCTGCCTTCTCCCATCATCGCCTGGAAGAGGCTGAGCTGCCCATGCCTTTTTTCTGTGACCACTACAGACAACTCCTTCGGACTTGGGTAAGAGGAAAGCTGTGGGTAGGTCTGCCCCTGCAGCCACGGTTACTACTCTTGACTCTTTTTTAGAGTGTGCGATAGGGGTGCTCTCACCCCCACAAACCAATGGACTGTTTCTCCTCAGGCAGTCTCAGAGTAAGCGTCACACTCAGAGGGAGGCCATATTGAATCTGCCACCTTCAGCCTGTCTTTTTGTCCTAATCTTGCCCAACGTGCCTAGACTCAAAATGGTGCAAGAAGAATCAACTGATCAGTTGATTCACAAGGTATCACACTGGTTAAGTAAATACATGGGATTTAACCCCTTGTGATCCACTCAAATACTTATGGCATGAAAGATTGACTGGACTGGATCATCTCTGAAAGCACGATCCGGTGATTGTATAGTTATGAACTTTAGAGATCCAAAACTTTTACGCAGCCTCTTAGTTCATCCTAAATCTTCCCTTTCTGGACACTCACAAATACTCCCTCTTCCACTGGGATATTTTTTTTATAAATCTCATTCTGCTATGTTGCCATACATTCCTGGTCCATCTTTTGACTCTAACTGTAGATTAAATATGGTACATTCCAGAATGGGATATGCTGCACTACCTCTTAACAATAAATATACAGTTTTAGAGGACATGGCTGACTGTGACTGACTCATAGTTGATCTAGGTTGTAAGCTTATGCATAGTCGGCCCAATCAAAATGTTTGTTCTCTGGTGACCACTTTTGTGGGGGATTTTTGTACTATGACTAGTGAGGATGTTTTAGATAACTTACCCAAAACAAATTCTCTCTCAGCCGGGAGTGATTCGGTCCCAGTTTAAAGGGGGAATGTTACGAAAACCAAATTCAAGGGTCATTTTAATCATTTCAATTTTTTTCCTGTAACATCGCAGGGATCCACAGTAGGCTGGACCTGAAGGACGGGGTGACTTTGATCCAGCAGTTTGACTTTGTCATTGTGCAAGAGACAAGGGTCCTAACCACACTTGTGTGTGTAACGGTATACTTGTTTTTCCATTGCTGCAACCCCATACATATTGGGTCACCCTAAATGGGGCTTGCCAATATGTATTAAATTAGGGGTCAAAGCAAAAATATTCCCCATAGATTGTAATTGCTCTGAGATTCAAATGTTAGAGTTGGTAGGATCTCACCATGTTAAATTGTTTATTGTAAACTTTTACAACAATGATTTTTCCTGCTGAAATAATAGGAACCTTTTAGCATTATTTAGCATTGTTGATAAAATGTTGTCTAACTGTAATTCTCAGCAGTCTGTAATATTATATTTTGTGGTGATTTTTTTGCTAAACTTGACTATTTAACACCTGATAGTAGTTTTGTTTGTTCCATTGTAACAAGAGCTCTTTGATTGGTCTTCAGGATAGCAGAAGTGTAGAATTAGGTCATTATCTTCTGGCCCATAATCTTGTTAACATTCATGAATCCATTTATGAAAACCACCCTCGAGTTCCCACATTTCACGGTAGAGGTCGTGAATCAACAATTGATTTAGTATTTGTAACCTGTGGGTTGACACAACAATTAGTTAAATGTGATATATTGCACTCCGGTTTTAGCGATCATAACCCCCTTGATAGCAAAGTTTACTGTCCCAATAGAAATATTTGGAGGCCCTTCGCAAGCAGTAGAGCAACCTTTTCCCAGACATAATGGAGTTAGGCTTGGCTGGCATTTACCCGACCCAATTAAATTCTTGGACTGTTTAATTAAATCAAACTTGGACTTCTTTTTATTATGTTTATCTGAGATTTCAGTGGGGGAGAATTTATGTAATCAGTTCAAAGTCCTATGTAACTTAATACGTGACTCACTGCTTAAGCCGGCTGCAAGATCAACTCCATGACCCACTGGTTGGTTCAATAGTGCCTGCTCTCATGAGAACGGAACTTTGAGCGTAGCCCTGACTACTACTCCCCGAAATCCCATTGTAGTAGCCGAGGTGAGGGCACTCTATAAAGAGGTCCTGGGAAAAAGGAAGTGTGAAATCCAAAAGGATAACTGGGAGTGTCTGGCCAACGCAGCTTTACTCAAGAACTCATCCGAATTCTGGAAAATGGTCAGTGACTTCAGGAGTCAAAAACCTACACTTTCCCTAATGAGTAGCCATATTTCTGGAGTCTAATGGGTAGCACACTTTAACAGCAAATGTTGTAGAACCCCTTTTGGTATTGATTCTGCTAATTTATCACACACAAATAACTGCATCGATAAACCTCACTTTTCTGTGGATGAGGTGACCACTGTGCTTAGTAACAGCTCACCCTCTAAAGCTCCCGACTGGATGGAGTGCCCACTGACATTTTTAAATGAAAAGTAGATTGCTGGACTCCTCTGCTCACCAATGTGTTTTTATCAACCTTGATTTAAACAACCTTCCTTCCACATGGTCAAATTCCGTTATTGTCCCAGTCTTTAAAAATTGTAGTTGTACAGACCCCAAATGCTATAGACCCATATATATAATTGATACTGACATAAAAATAATGGGTAAAGTTATTTATAATAGGTTAAGAGACTGGTCCAATAAAATAATATTTTAACTCCTTGTCAATATGGGTTTAGAGAAAGATTAGGAACAATAGAAGAGTGCCCAAATCTTCCATTAATAATAGGCAAATATACCATCTTCAGAAGAAATCCTTTGTACCTTCCCTTTATGGACTTATCCTCCGCTTTTGACAAGGGACATCATAATAAACTATTAAGGTATTCTACTGGAGCTGGGGATGGACACTACAATTGTCCATTTTTGGCCTACTATACATCAAAACCTAACTGCTAGGGCCAGGTTTGGCCCTAATGGTGAGCTTTGTGACCCTTTTAGTTTACATTGTGGTGTCAGGCAAGGAAAGGTTTTAGCCCCGTTATTAATCATTTCATACAAAAAGAAACTCAGTTTTATTTTACGCACTGCTAGGCTTGATGTCCGTCATGCCAACCCGGTTCCTATACCCATATTGTTGTATGATGATGATGCTGTACTTCTAGCACTTACCCCTAATGCTTTGAGGTGCTTGGTCGGAGCTTTTTCGAGTTTATGTCACAATTAGACCTCTCTATCAACTGTAATAAATCTCAATCCATGGCATGTGGGCCCAAACACTATTTGCTGCGTACCCTATGTGTTCAAGAGAACAGCTTAGAGAGTGTGCCTCCATTCCCTTATTTAGGGCTCGTTTTTTATTCCAATGGCTCCTGGGCAGAAAATGCCAGATACAGGAACACAAAATGTAGCCGGCTATTTGCACCTTATTTAGTGTCTGTAAAGCAGTGGTGGGTGCGCCTATATCCTCACTCTTAGAAATATATTCCGAGCAATGTGTAAAAGTTGACAGTTATGGTAGTGGAATATGGAGATATATAGAATGCTAAGTATTGCAAATAGAGAAAAACCGCTTCTGTAGGCGTCTCCTCTCATTCTCTATTTCAACACCCCACTATTTTTGTCATGAAGAATTGTCGCTGCCTTATCTCGAGGACTCAATTAAGTTGGGACCCCTTTTGTTGTGGGTCTCAATTTAGATCAACCCCATAGCCTCTTGTATCCACAATATAATTAATGATTGCGTTCAATGTAATCGGGGTTTGTATATTTCCTGGAATAAATATGTTAAGCAGAATTTGGCTGCCTTGTGTAAATCTGCCCTATTTGACAACCCCCTATGAATTTGTAAGTTTGATAAACTCTCAGTAAAGCATTTATTTATTGAACATCGTTGTGCTAAGAGGGAAAGCTTGGAATTATTCAAACCCACTGTCAAGAATTAGATTCTACTAAAAATGAATTCCAACCCAGAATCATATCTATTGTATGCGATCCACATTTGTGTTAAAATTACTGTTAAATTTAGAACAGGCACTATATTTTTTTATGTTATGTTCTTAGTGAGACGTTTTGGGGAATCTTGAAGGGAGAAAATGTATCTGTGATAAGTCACATTGAAATAACCGGCGTCTGCTCATTATCCTTGCCGGATAGCAGTAGCTGCAAGGTCCGAAGGGTTGCTCCTCCCAGAGTTTAGAGAAAGCCTTTGACATGGTCCATTGGCCCTTTATGCATCACGTTCTAACTAGAATGAACTTAGGCCCTTGCTTTACATGATTGGTTGCCACCCTTTATATGCAGCCTTGGTCACAAGTGAGGATTAATAGCATATTATCAGCCGGTTAGAGAGGGGCACTAGACAAGGGAGCCTTCTCTCATCCTTATTATTTGCTCTTACAGTAGAACTCTTAGCAGAATGGATCTGCACGTATGCCCCGCTCTGGCCAATACAGTGGTGCTTGGGAATTGAGCACAGAATATCCTATGCAGACAGCCTGTTGCTGTATATACACAAGCCAGACATCTTGTTACCAAGAGTGATGTAAATCCTTAAGATTCATGGCAACACTTCGATTGAATTGGATGAAATCAATATATTTCCCTATTGTGGAAGACATTCCCTCAGCCCGACTATCCTGCAGCTGCAGGTAGAAGGAGACCACTGTAGATATCTGGGTATGGAGATACCTACTTTCCACGCTAGAAGTTGGGAACTGAATATTGCCACCCTGGTGGGGGTTATAAAACATACTCTCTGGTCGTGGGTGCCTCTACCCCTGTCCCTGATGGGTCAGTGTGCACTTTTTAAAAAGATACTTCTCCCCCACTTGTTGTATATATTCCCAGACTACCTGCATGCACTGCCACCTAGGTTTTTCACACACATACTGCCAGAGATTTCTGATTTTCTGTTGGCAGGGGTGGTCCTGCGGGTCTCGTGGGAGAAATGCCAATGTTCTCCATATGATGTTGGCCTGGACTGGGGGGTTATACAACTCTACTACTGGGCAGCACAGATGATCCCAAATAATGATTGGCTGCAGTGTGATCAACTGGACCCCATGCAAAAGTTGGAGCTCTCCTGGTTAGAACACCATGGACTGTTTTATATGCTGCACACAGGCAGGAACCCTCCCTAAAGTCACTAAGATACCATTAATTTGCTGGAATACTGCAATGAGGTCCATTAGGTGCCATGATGCCATCATGGCGGCTACGCCATTATTGCAAGGCATGAGACTCCCACGGGTTGGGTGCCTACAGGGTTTCCAGCAATGGGACCTGATTGGAATTTCAACACTGAGGGATGTATAGTCATATGACCATATGAAATAATTTCAAGACTTGCATGCAAAGTGCTCACTGCATGCCTCCCAGTTCTATCACTACATCCAGCTGCGACATGCCCTGGTGGTCTAGGGGGTGTATTTCAGGACAGCATGTCTCTATAAGACAATATTGGTAAAGATGGAGAAGAAAGGGATCTCACAAATTTACCAACCTTTATTACACAATGCCCCTGACCCCCTACTACAACTCCGGCACAGTTGGGAACAGGATGTGGGGTGGTGGGATGATGATGATGACTGAAGGGAGGTGATGATGGCCCAGTGGTGCTTGGTGGTGTCCTCAAGGCTGCACCTCATCCAATTTAACTATCTCCATAGGTACTGCTTTGCTCATAATGTCTCTAGCACATGGGTAGAACACATACTCCTATTTGCATTAGTTATCATGCTGCAGAAGGAGACTTCGTTCACGTGATCTGGTCACTCCCTACCATAATGCGATACTGGAAATCCATATGCACCATACAGGGGGAGGTGATTTCATGGGGTGGTCTCATGTGATCCCCAGATGGCAATAAACGGTCTGTTGGAAGAATAGGGGGTCCTTGCTGCATTCAACTGTTCATAACTGTGGCCAAGGGAGACTTGGCTCATCACCAAAGAAATGTGGAGGTTCCCACAATGATTGAATGGGTGAGAGGTATGGATTTCTGTGCAAAGGCAGAGGATTTGGTCTATAAGGCCTAGGGAGTGAGTAAAAAGCATGAGAAAAGAAGGGAAATCGTTGGAAGTATTCCCAATTCTGAGGTAGTTCACCTCCCAGTGCAAGCTATGGTATGAGATTGACAGGAATACTCGAAAGGTACATGGATGTGTGTAATGTCATATATTTTAGCAATTGTAAAAAGCTGTCTGTCAGTGAACTGTTTGATATTGATATTGAATCTAAAAAAAAACAATAAAAATAATTATATAAAAATAACAAAAGGGGCCGGGAAAGAGGTCCACTGCCCCCCCCCCCCCCAACCCCCTATCCCCCCCACCCCCCAATTTTCCGACTCGGAACTGAATGTGTCAATGTTTTGAGTCTCCATTGTGACTGCAAATCATTGAAGACTTACCAACCCCCGATTGTGGGTGGTAACTGATTAGCAAAGGGGAAGGACTCCCTTTAGGACCACTTCCCCTTTGGAAATCATGTTGGCAACCTCGGGAGGTGAGGGCAGTGGTCCAGTGGACCACTACTTTCTCCCTCTGAAGTTTTAGAAGCAAAATCTTTTTTAAAACAGCGCTAGTTCCTTTAAGGAGCAGTGACTGTCTGAAAATGTTGTCTGCTTAACATGCAATTATTGGGATGGTAATCTGCTGTCCTTTTCATTCCACCACACCTGTGATTGCAGTCAATCATCAAGGGTCCGAAATTGTGACCTGCCTAATGAATATTAGTTAGGCAGGTCATTCTGAGGCCCCGTGATTCGGTATTTCGCGAACGGACATATTAGTGCATAGGTCACTTTATAAAACACTATTTCTTTCTCAAAAATTTGATGCTCATGTGAGACCATTTTTTTATGATTGGACTAAGAGTAAATCAGGCCCACAGGTTGAAAAATCCATGGAGCTTGTGTTTTAATAGCCTTAAAAGAATGCACCATTACTGAAGAATGTGGAGCTCAAAGATATCAAAGAGTGAAGTCTGCCAGCTGAACCCAGACTCCAAAGCACAACTTCGGTTTTCATCACCTAGAACCTCACATCGGTACCCTCTCTCTGCCCGCTTCTGGTACTAAACAGCAGATTTATTTTTGCTGAGAGCTTGTCAGAAGCATGTCTGAGTAATGGCAATATGGCACAGAAAACATCAATTGCCCTGGATCTCCATAGTCGCCAGTTACAGTATTTTCCATCTGTAGATGTCAAGTTGTTTTTTGTGAATGAAGATCTGTTTTATGCACTGGATGGTGGGCCTTCAGTTGGCACATATCTATTGGTCCTGCCAGGTTGGTGCATTGTTTACATTTCCACAACCACTTTAAAGTGTCCTCTGAAGGGACAAGATCACAGGCATCACTGCTCTTTTGTGGAGCAATGATACCTTCTAAAGATACCACTCCCATTCACAGGATACTCTAAAGTGGTCGTGGAAATATAATCTACGAAGTTAAATGGATAACAAAATAAGACCAATTGCAGCCTGTGAGAGATGTTGCTATATTAGAATGGGGGAACTCAAAAATCTTTTTTTTTTTATGGGATACTCTTTAACTGATGTATCTGGATGGGGACGTTTTACTGTTGAGGATGAAATTTGCAACTAGATCTGCTTGAATCACTAGAAGCACTTCAAATCATGCAAAAGCACACTTTAAAGGAAATTTTAGTTCAAGTTAAATGTTAATTGTACTTTATTGGTAATAAAACATATGGCACCTTACATATCTGAAACTAGATTCCTGCGCTTTATAAATGTATATTTAATAAGAAGTATATTTCAGCCTTAAATTTGTTACAAGTGATTGTACTTTTGCAATATATTTGATCCATGCAAAAACAAAGACGTAGGATTGTAGTAACATCATAGGCTTAGGTCCACAAATGAATTATAAACATAACTGTAATATTGAAAAACTTTGTCTTAATTTACTTTCTCTTTGGTTGAAGAACTGTTTCTTGTTCTTTGACTCCATAATAAAATAAAGTTTAAAAAGGTATCATTGCTCCTCTTAGTACTATCCTGCCAGCAGTGACCATTGTGCCTTTATAAGTGACCAATACCCATGTGGCACACTTGAAATGAATGAAGAATGTATTCATAACGTGCCACTCTTGTACTGGTACAGTATCTCCAAGGCCTAAGGCAGGCGGCTGAAACCCTTGGTGGTGACTAATCTAGTCATTGGTATGTAGGATCTTTCTAAATTATACTTCTAAGTGCTATTTCTATGGTCCCATGTGGCCTTGGTCGATTTGACTTTTCAAAGTCTTTGTATGTATCTTCAGTGCCGCAGTTCATAGATTGTACGAATGAGGGATGTTCTTGTAGGCTAAAGAAAGTTGTGTATTGGCCACTCAAGCTCAGCGTGTTGTTCCACCCCGATCCTAATAACTGTTTTAGCTTCTACATAAAACACTTCACTTCCTCATTGGCTTGCTGCCATTGCAGTGTAAACTTTGGATGTCTTTTGTTTCAGTGTTGCAGGTACTCTTGAAACTCGGCCTCCTAGAAATTGTGAGAGAAATCCATCATCACTTTGTCAGGGAAGCTATATGTAGCAAACATCTTCTCAGTTTTCAGAATTCACATTCCATGGATGTGAATTGAAAAACATAAGTTAATATTGGGAGCATGCTCCAAATAAAATCAGTAAGTGCTGTCCGTAAGAGGTTATGCAGAAAACCGTGGTTAGACTCTGCAACAGCTTTCAGTATTCATCCTCAGTGACAATACACGATGGTGGATTGGTGGGGTGGAGGACAGTAGCGTGGCATAAAAAGCATTGAGCTGCCGTGGCCTTGACTTTGAAATTTAGCTTTGGGATCCATAGTTTCTCTCTCAGTCGGGCGTTGGTTTTGTCACTGCCCTGACAGCCTTGATGGGTCAATTGCAGAATCCTGAGAACCAAATGAGCAGGCACGACAATTGTATCCCCTCTCGAAGTACAATACTGTAGTTGGTAAGCTGTTTTACACTTTCCACATGGCCTGGTATGTCATTTGGATGCCACATTCATAATGTTGACGGCCTCCAAGGAAGTGCTTACATTGTCGATCATTAGTAGGGGTCTAGGACAACTGGAGACATTCATCTTTTTGTGTGTTAGATTGAATTTCGTCAATAGACAGAGATTCTGAACACAAAGCTTGTATGGTAAACCATTTGTGGCCTTCTGTCCATCTAGTTGTCTTGCTCCTTCGGAGTCTTGGGTGCCATGATGGTAGTCAACACGAGTGTCAATCCGTAGCTGGCAGTGTAGGTTGAACTTGTGCAATGTCAGCTGTAGCATCCATTTCTGTAAACTGTAAACTTTGTACTTGTATAGCGCACTACTCACCCGTTAGGGTCTCAAGGCGCTGTACGCATACCGCTGTGGAACCCCTCCTGGCTTTTCCCTGTGAGGTGCCCACTCCTGGGCAACCTCCAAGGTGAAGCCAGGCATCCCAACGCTGTTGTGGAGATTAAGCAAGCTATTGCCCAGAGTTACAGAGTGGGACTGATGAATTAGATTAGGCACTGATGCGAGAATTATCAGGTCTGAGGAAATTGAGCCCAAGACCCGCCAAGGCGGGAATTGAACCCTGGTCCCGGGCCAGATTTCTGCATTAGGGTCTGCCGCTCTAACCATTGAGCCACACTTCTCCACTTTCTCAAAGTTATGGAGCAGATGAGGGATGGTTCCTCGGAAAAATGGCAGTTACGAAGTCAAATAATTTTTAAGAGGTAAAGGTGAAAATGGGATCTCCACCACTTTATTACTAGAGCCTCATTCGAACTACAAGTATGGAGTCTCTGTGTTTACCAGTGCCTGACTGGCAACAGTAGCAGGTGCCCAGGAGCTTTTGTCTGTTCTTGCAGTAGCACCATGCCTAACCCAGACAGGCTTGCACCACTATGTTGTGTGTGCAAGCAAAAAGTGGATGAGTGTGAGTCAGATCTGTTATTTGTCACCAGAACCAACAAAACGTGTGGCTTCACGAGGTGGAGAGGAGAACGACGGGGCTTCTTCCTCTACCCTTGCTTGTATGTGATATGTCACTCCCCAAGATATTTATGGGACTGATGCCTGTGAAGTAATCAAATGCACATGAGAAATCTAAGATCAGCATATTTTGTGGATGTAATGGTACTCAAGACATACAGAAATGGAAACTGTATGTTGGACTTGCTCTAACTGTCCACAAAGCTGTGCTTCACAAAGTGGTGCATTCTGAACGAATCTTGTAAAATTACTCAGCAAATGAAAAAACGTTAATATTACATGTTACTTTTGTTTTGTAATGAGGAGAAAATAGTTTGTTGCGCTCTTGGTATCCTACTTTAACAAACGTTTTGATGTTCAGCACCTCATAATAGTCCCTCTGTACCCTGATC
This sequence comes from Pleurodeles waltl, assembly GCF_031143425.1. Lineage (NCBI taxonomy): Eukaryota > Metazoa > Chordata > Amphibia > Caudata > Salamandridae > Pleurodeles > Pleurodeles waltl. The sequence continues at coordinate 713,646,638 of NC_090448.1, forward strand.
CACTATGCTGACCAGTGCTTTAAATGGAAATATAGAAGTGCAGGTACTCTCAAAACCGACATAAACCTGCAGAAAACGAGATGGTTTGATCCCCTACTTAGTGTTGTCAAGCCTACCCCACAGTCCCCTCAGCATTATAATTAGTGATCAGTAAAGGGGCTACCTTTATTTGTATTCAAACGTCGCCATCTTTTGCCCCTCCCCTTTTACAAGGTTTCAGGCTGTAGCGAGCAATGTAAGAAGGGATTACAGCTGTTCCACTCTTTAGGTTTCTGCGCAGTCAGACTTGGACAAAACATGTCCGGGCACCAAATTAAAAGTGAGCTCCATTAGGGAATCAGCTAAAAAATAAGTAGCTGACATTGGCAAATCTGGGTAGTTGTGCACTTGTAACGACATGCTGCACTGTTGTTTTGCAGCGTATGGAGACTACACGAATTTGTACCTGCTGCAGGCAATATTTAAGATACGATCAGAAAAATCCACTGTGAAAGCTGACCCTCCGGACCATAAAACAGGCCACACACAGCTAAAAACACAAACCCATACTTCGACCTGTCAGATCAGGCCTTCGGGCTGGACGACCATGAATCAGCGCCCACATCAATGCCCCTTTTGTGAACACTTCCACTGTTCACGAAATTCTTCCAGTGCATTACAAATAGTTTAGTACACAGCGAACACCGTCAGTAAGTCTCGATCGCGCGATGGGGTCGGAAGTGGCCAGATAAATTATGCAAAAGGCTTCTCCTGTGAGCCCCAAGACAACTTGTCTCCACGAAAAACGTTTTTAGGTTTTTTTCTGCAAGTCAGAATGTTCTTATATTCCTTAAGCAAAACGAGTTTGCCTTTTCACAATGACCATTTTTTCGAATATTCATGCGAAATTGAAGTACTTGACAAAAAGGAAATATAGGCTACTTAATTCTAATATGTGATGCACGCCTGACATCAAGTGGCAGACCGGAATATTACAGTTTACGCTTTTATTTAAAAATGCTTCATGCGATTGGTACAAAATAAAAATTTCGGGCACCCGTATACAGCAGCATCTTAGATGATATACTGCTATTGCTTTTCGATGTTTTATTTATGAACAATCCAATACGCGGGACTAAGTTCAGTTTCGATTAATAAACTCAGCCAAGAATAGATCGCTAATTACACAGGAAGAACAACCTGGAGGTGAATGTATTTGCGTTACATAGACTTGCCAACTTGAAAATAACATTTGCGCGTGACATGGCGGCGTGGCATTGGAGGGGCCTGGCTTTATGCTCTGAACTATTTTTGAGGGCTGTCTGCGCCCTTGCCCTATCCCCATGACCTACTTTCACCCTCCAAAAAAGGAAAACACAAAGGTTGCTGAGGCTGCTGCCAATGTCCTAGGGTGTTTTCACACCTCATAATGGACATCAGCTGATTACACTCTGCAAAGAGGAGCTGAAAATCTACATTTTCAGTGGTTTTACCTCCTCTTACCTGCCACCGTGTGATTTCAGCCCCTAACCGTGTGACACACGGTGCGACCGTGTGAATTTGCAGACCTGTTTGCAACATTTATGCCACGCTTCATACCACTAAGGAGGGTTCAAAAGCACCTTTTCGGAGGTTTGCAGCCCCATTGTATTAGGTTGTAATTGTGTTGTACTAAGCTATGGCTATGTGGGAAGCGTTTTAGTGTTGTGCGTGAGCAACTAGAGAGGCGTTCTTATATTTTCTTGGTATCATCTGGATTTCGTTCAGTTATGTTTTTAGATAAGCAAAGAAATATTCTAAGCAGACATATAATGTCACAAAACTCCCATTCTTCACACTGCTAAGCGCTGAACCCCAAGACGAGTAGCAAGAGTCGTCTTTAGGCCAGCAGGAACCTGGGCATTTTATATATAAGCAGAACATTGGTTCACCTGAATTTCATTCCGTTACATTTTTAGCTAAGCAAGGCTGCCCAGAAGATTTCTCATTTTAAAAGGTAACTGAATGAAATCCAGGTGAACCGTTGTTCTATTTATGTGAAAATGCCCAGGTCCCCGTTGATCTAAGGACGGCTCTTGTTAGTTTTTGAATATCTTGTCTAGTGGTACAACTCTTGGCAGTGTGATGGATGAAAGGTTTGTGAAATAGGCACCCCTGTTTATCACTGGTTGATGACTAGGATTAGCTATGCAGATCCCCAGCTGTGTGTGTAGATTCCTCCTTTCAGAGCCTTTCAGTCTGTTTACTGCTGAAAGGTGCCGTTTATCCACTTGAGTCCCAAAATATACTGAGGTGCACAGCATATCTCATAGATTGTGATTTTGGGTTAAGATAGCGTTGACTAGTGAGTAATTTATAAAACGTTAAGTGCCAAGGCCTTTCCCAGGAGGCCACTGTCCCAGCACCACCCATTGCCTCTATCAGCACTGCCAATGGCAATACAAACAAAACTACTAACCCTCATACTCTTACAAGTGTGACAATTCAGACTGTTCCAGGCCACCTAAAGCTATGAGAATGGTGTGGGCAGCAGGTATTATTTATTTTTAATGTATGTTGAATTATTACACACACTGTTGTTGTGCTCATCCCAAAATTAGACAATATGGTGGGCTGTCAGCAGTGCCCGTGCATAGCACCAGAAACCAGTTGCCAATACTAAGCACTAGCTGTGACTGACTAGCATAGGTGGGTAAAATATTAGGGTGAGTTTTGAAACAGGTAAAATTAACTGCCTTTTTCCACCTATGAGTAGAATCAAGGTAGTGCCAGTTCTCCAGAGATGAAAAAAGAAGAAAGGCAAACAAAGTTGCTTTTTAGAGCACTGTGAGGGGCTGGGCAATGTACTTATCTGACTGATAATTGAAGGAAGGTAAATGCATTGCCCAAACCCCTGACAGTGCTCTTTAAAACAATTTCCCGGAATGGGGAAGTATGTGTGGACTGACTGCCTGCAGGATGCCCCTGGTGCTCTGCGTGGCAGGTGACAGGTACATGCTGACCTGCTGGTGAACTTGCTTTCATGCACTTTAATTAACTTAATGCAGTTTCTATTATGGTGATTGCAGCGACTAGCCATTGACAACGCTGGACAGCAAAGGAATTCCTTGTTCCATGCAATCAGCAATACGGGGAATGAAGGATTCGTTTGCTGCAGGGCTTTCTGCCTGATTTCCCCCCTTTTTGAAAATTCTGCACAAGTAGATTTACACTAATAGAAATAGGCAGAATTGCTCAAAGATTTGCAACTGCTTAGCGTGGATTCTTAAAAAAATGAATTTGCCCACCCCTTATAGGGGTGGATAATTATATAGCTTGGTAGGATTCTACTACTCTACATGATCCCATGCTGTAGGTAAACCAGAAGAATTCAAAGGACCTTAGTTTCCTCTTCAGATTAGGGCGGGATGACTATGTCGGCCTTCTCAGTGTAGTGGCTCTGTGTCCATGTTGGCACCTTATCACAGTGTCCATTGGCTCTGAGAGACCATTAGTTTTAGTACTTTTATTCCAGTAGCATAAGAGATTATCTTTGGAGCTGCAAGGGATTTTACTTTTTTCTCTGAAATGTGGGTGTTCCTGCATATTTCGTACTCAGGCTAGCACTGAGTTCCATAACCTTGTGGCCTGGACAGAGACGGTAGATCGACGCATGGGACTTTTTATGGAGAGTGTTGCAACAGTCCATGAAGCGAAGCTTGAGCATAGTGTTCGGCTTTGGTTATTGTTTGAATCTTAGCTGTAGGTACAGAGGACTTTTTCTTATGTAACTTATTTAATGATTCCGAGAGCCTTGAACATCACTCTTCTTGCAATGGTCAGTCAGTGATGAGTGTGCAGGACTGATTTCATGTGCTCTCTTGGATGTAGACAGAGTAGTACTCTGTGAAACCATTACAATGTTCCCATTAGGTAGCAGGATTCGCCAAGGTACACACTATTTACATAGTCAATATTAGAAAGTACAAGACTGAGAAAGGCTTTAGGCTTCTGATTGTACTATGAGTAAGGGAATATACGCCTCAGAATTCTTATAGTGGAGCGAGAGTTCTTTGTGACTTAATTGGCATGCAAGATCAAGGATAAGTCTGAACCCGTAGTGATTTAACCCTGACATCAACAAATAAACACAGGACCATCTTTATTCAAGCACGTTTAATAAAATAAAATTTCAACAAATGGGACAGTAGTGAATTGTGCATTGTTTCGTACCAGTGTAATATTTTGTATTTCTCACAGCCATGAAAGTGAAAAGGTGTGATTGATAGAGAAATAATGCCATGTATTAGCCAGGTATAGATGGGTGGTCACTAACTGAAAATGGTGCTTCTTCCACTTGTTCGATACTCAGCAAAGTGTATAAGGATTCTAGGATTCGAAGTTTAGCATTTAGCCATTGTATGTGTTAGGGTCAGATTATTAGGTTCAAAAATGGTTATTTTGTTTAGAAGTTGCCAGGGCACAAAACCTGAACTGAGTGTTTGTAAACACCAGTTTAGTTGTAAAATAGCTTTTAATTGAGCCTGGCCATGTTGTGACAGATCCAAGTCTCCTTTGAGAAGGTCTAAGGCTGAGGACAGGATATGGTTTAAAGAGTACCCTCTCTGAGCATGTGCATGCCATTGTCGATAACTTTAAAAACTGTTCACAGGTTTCTCTGATCTATTTGCCTCCTTCTCTCTGCTGCGTCTTTTTTTCTGAATATTTGTTCCATTAAACATAATGGCATATATTTATGATACTATAAAGCATCTATTTCTAATGTGACCTGCCCTCACAAGGAAACCAGAGAAATCCATTGATTAAGGATAAGTGTTGTTTCATGCGGTAAGACTGGAATGTGCTATCCCGCGGCGCCGGCACAGCTTGCCCACGTTGTATGTGGCAACCATTACAGGTGTATGTGTGCTGTATCATGGATCAGGCCATTACCTTTAGGACCAGGGGTGTTGGAAAGAAAACAAGGCATGCAGGCATTGCATTCAAAAGCCCATAAGGCTAGACTTTCAGCTGGAAACTGAGTGGAATTATAAGTACCTTTCAGGATCATTTCATTAGTATCAGAAACAGACATGTTCATTTGTGATTGACAATTATGAAACATAGTCAAATTAACTTTTGATATAGAAGGTTTTTTAAAAGTCTTTCATGGTACTAAATCCCAGACAATGAATTTGCTGAATGTTCTTTTCAGAATAATCATTTCTTTCGGTATAATGCATGCCTGAAATAAGGCTACTTTGCCTTGAAACTGCCAAAGTCTTGCACCCCAAATGCTTTTCTCATCACCATTTTCTTTCCAATACTCATATCCTTGTATGGCCAAGTTCTAACTAAATTCATTTGAATAAATCAGCTTGTTAGTGGTAATTAGATTTTTCAGAAGTGTGTGGACTTTGCGAAAAATAGAAAGCTGAGGGATATAATCTGTCCTATCTCCTTAAGTAAGGACATTTCTTTAAGAAATGTGGGTGACTATTAGGAGGTGGAGCTTCACAATGCTCCCATTGTGTGTAATTGCATATTTCCCTAGGATGAATAGTTCTAAGTATGTAAGAGTATGCAAAATGATGATAACAATACATTTCTTCATAACTGACTGAATTAAAAAAAGGATCTTCATTGCTCAAAGTGGCATATGGCTGTAAATCAGACATAATTCATTTTACAGTCTGTTTCCCAGTCATCTGAAATACAACCAGGAATTATTATATACTTCATTGAAATGTTCAAAGTATATGATAATTGAAAAGTCCTAGTGGGGCCCATGATTTGATAAGGAATCTTTTCCCACGCTATGCCTTCGGACACAGGAATAGTAGTGAGGTTTGCAGCATAGAGATTTCTTTGGGTTCTGTGAGATAAAAGATGCGGTTTTAGTTCACGAACCACAAGTTGTGCAGTTGTTCTTTCTGGAACGTAGCGTCCATAAAGTTGCAGTAGAATGGTGTTCATTGTTAATAGCCATATAATGAAAAGAAACACTTCTAGAGTAGTCCAAACACAAGACCAAGTTAGAAGTACGCATCTGTCACAAAACCAATAGTAAGCAAGAAGCATTTTATGTGTGGGTTGACTTTGGAGAATGGCAAAAAAGTCCTCTCAGAGTCTAGCTCAGATTAAACCTCATAAATAGTTTTTTCTTGAAAAGACATAATTTCGATTGATATGGAGTCAGGTAGTACATCATAATAAATCATGGAGTTGCATGAAACATTGGCAACTGTAGTGATGGCAGAATCAGATTTATCGGTGAAGTTCATTGCTCTGTATAACATTGGAGAAACAGTGCACTGAAGCATCCCTGGCTGGGAACTCAAACTAGTTATGTTACTGTTCTCATCCAGGGAAAGGAGAGACTGAGAGGCTCTAATTTGAATCATTCTTGGTGATTTGATGGTCTGGTGTAGAAAGATCGGCCACATATTGCTTTGTTCTGATGCTGGTTAGATATCTGTATGTTTCTCCCTGAACCAGAATGACAGTTATTTTAGCATTTTACCCCAAGGACTGTAACAAGTTGTCTGTAAGATGGTTAAACACATGCTTAGTGTGGATGTTTTCTAGAATGAAATCCCCTACTTCAGGAATCCACCCATCAGCAAAGGCTACAACCTTCTATACGCTGGTGACGGCTACAAAATGGTTCACATAAGACAGCTTGTCTCTGACCTCTTGGATATTCTATAAAATGATCTCAAAAGGAGGGACAGGGAGAGTTATGGTCCAGTGCACTATCTCCCAACAGATAATCAACAACAAGTAGAGTGCACTATTCCAGGAAAGAGAGAGGGTTTTTTTGTTTACAGGGAACCCACAGGTTTAGCAGCAAGAGCCCTCACACACCCAGTCAGATGTCATGCTTCATCATAGGGAGATGCTCCTCGTCAGACCGGCGCTGCAATGTCTGACGGGCTCCCCAGTACGGGGGCTCTTTGCTGAAGATTTTTTGTACAGGTCGCCAAGAGAAGGGTGTCTAGGCAGACTTGCGTTAAAAAGCAGGGGATAGAAGATTAAAATTGGTTCTAAACCTCAATGTCTAGACCCTAGTCTAGAGGCCTAGTGATAAGTCTCTCACCCTGACTCATTTGCAGAAAGTGGTTGAGCATTATATCTCACATGGACACTTTCACGTTGTTTTTAATCTTGGTCTAGACCCCAGATTTCTGTTAGTAAATTACCTAGACATTGAGGTTTAGAACCAATTTTAATCTTCTCTCTCCTGCTTTTTGACGCAAGTCTGCCTGACTGGGTGTGTGAGGGCTCTTGCTCCTAAACCTTCGGGGTCCCCCTCTCTTTCCTGGAACAGTGCACTCTACTTGTTGTTGATATTCTATAAGATGGTCAAAACATTTTCCCAGGTCAAACCTTTCTTCATCTGCAACCTTCCCAGGATTATCTAGGCCAGGCACATACATTGGTTCTTGGAAGAGAACCTCAAGTTATTTAATGCTCTCTGGACACCATACAGATTATGGTGACAACTAAAACCTGAACTTAGTACCTGAGCTGTCAAGGCTTGTTTAATCATGCCATTAGCGTGCTCATTTACCTGATGGATTCAGTGCTAAACAAGTTGTTGAATTGCAGACAAACTCCCAGTACAGACATGGTATCCCTGTAAACCCTGGAGGGGAATGCAGGACTATTAGCTGAGTGAAATTAATGTATTGCTCCCATCACTTCCAAACACTGCAAATCCTTTAGGACCGCTGAAGCACTTGCATTTCTCTGTGGTCACGCCAAGAGAAATTAAGAACATAAATCAATAGCTACCAATATATATTTATATCCATTAACAGAATGTTTTGGGCCGATATGGTTGAAATAAATTATCCTTAAGGGGATGTTGTAGATTGTCGGGGGAGTTTGCAAGGATCTCTTAACAGAAGATGCCTAAAATCCTAGTGTGGGTGCGCTGTGGGCGAAATTCACCATCTTTCACCGCATCTTTTGCTGCTGCACAGACTGTGGAGTACTTATATTTTGTTCCTACCACTAGTTGAGCAAAGCCATCTGTGTACAATATGATCTGATAAGACTCAATGGGTATAACCTTTGGAGTTGGAGCAACATTTTGTGCATATTGGAGAAAAGCTAGTGTACGAAGAGTGGGATCATAGTGAAACTTTAGATACATTGCGGTTAAAGAACAGGCCCACTGCACCAAACTCAATCCACTGAAAACATGGGAGAAACCAAGTCATACATGTGCTTCATTCTCTCAGCATAGAGCGGCAAGTAAGTTGCGTCCAAAGTTAAGGAATCCTGGCAAGGGTTGCAAATTCTTCTGTGTTTTAGGAGGCTGTAAGATAGCACACTTCTGAAGAAAATCAGAAGCCAAACCCTTACATTCATTGAATAAGTTGTATTCAAGGAAGGTCACCGTAAGTTAGAAATGTTCAGTTTTTCACAGTTAATTCTGTAACCATCTGACACTATTAGTGTTACAACTTTGTCCACCCTATTTAGGTGTACGTTTAAGTAGTCATCTGTAAGATAGATATCATCAATGCATGAAAATACCTTGGGATCCTGTTGTAATATTTCCATGATACACGCTAAAAATAAGCAAGGACTCTTCTTATAGCTCATAGGCAAGCGTTGGAATGATAGCTGCACCCAGATGAAACTAAAGATCATTAGATACTCGCTTTCAGGTGCTATATTTTGACTGAAAACCCCATTAGAAATATCTAGGGTTGTTTTGTATTTTTTACTCACCAGATTCAACATTACACCTGTGCTACTCGCATTTTGCACCATGTATGTCCACTTAAATTCCTATAGTTTAAAACGATCCTATAGGATCCATCAGGCTTGGAGTTGTGAAAAAGGGTGTGTTCATTGGTGACAAACAAGACACTATTATACCCTGCTATTGTTCTAAGATTACTTTGATACCACGCTCTGCTTCTGGCTTTAAAGAGCTTTGAACCTGCGCTTGATGTCCACTACTTAAGGAATGAGGTAGAATAGAATGCTTATCCCACCTCATTTAGTTTCTGTATAAGACCTGAGCCTGTCTACCAGCCTATTCAATGATGTAATTTTCCCTGAGTGACTTAAGGTACTATAGGAGAGAAGGCTTCACTTCTTACTTCCTCCCACTGAGGTGCTTTTCTAATAAAGGCTGAAGGTCCGTCTTCTTCAACTAGTATGATGTCATAATTCTCAGATAAATGTGACCAAAAACAGATGTAGTGGACATCAAGCGGAATGACAGGTGAAATAGAATGCTTATCCCACCCTGTTTGGTTTCTGTATAAGACCTGTCTACCAGCCCATTCACTGGTGTAATTTTCCCTGATGTCTTCTGGTACTATGAGAGAAAAGGCTTCACTTCTTACTTCCTCCCCGGGGGGTGCTTTTCTTATAAAGACTGAAGGTCAGTCATCATCAGGTAGTATGATGTCATAATTCTCAGATAAATGTGATCAAAAACAGCTGTAATTATGTGTGGTATATTCTCTTGGATTTGTATTTCGAAATCATTAACCCCATGAGGAGGATTTAAATGTTTGTCTGAAGTCTCAACTTGTATGAACTCATCAGTTGGACTTGCCACCAGAAATCTCTGAAGCATCTGACATGCTATTGTACTTTCTGCTACGCTGTCTAGAAGCGCTCTTGCCCAAGTCCTGTTTTGCAAGAGAATCTGTGGTAGTATCAGCATGTGTTTTTAGAACGTCCGGATACTTTCTTCTCCTTAACAGGAGAGTTTAAAGGCCATTCCTTTCTCTTTGCTCTTTATGCTGACTTCAGCCTCTCGTCCTCTTTTACCTTTCCTGCTATACTTTCTTCGGTACTCGGATTGACTCAATCTCTCTACCCGTTTACTGTCAGTGTCCTGAAAACATGTGGAGCGCACATGTCAGAGTACTGATACTGCTCCATTTTTTACATGTTTTCTGAGTCCCTTAAATTATAACCACCCCTACCTGATTCCAGAGACGTGGGTGATCCAGTCCATCTATGCTCTCGTCCCCTCTATTTATTCCTATTTTCTGTTGCAGATTTCTCTTTAACAGAATCCTCAACTTTACTTGTAAGTTTTCTATGTGGCTTAACAGCTCATGTACCCAATATATCAAGACCCACAGAGGTGTAAACTTCAACAATTATCTTTGGTAGTTCCCGTTCACGATGGAACTACTTCCAGTCTCTGGTGTATGCCAGAACTGAATCTTCTCCTTAATATTGCTCATGATGATAGAAGAAACTGTAGAAAAGTTCCCTATTAACTTCAGTACTGCATCCAGAGCTGATGCAGCTCCATGCTCATTCTGTACTTGTTTCAGTACCTCAGAGAGAACTACCAATGAAGGCATGCCATGTGTGCTGGTATAAATGCAGGCAAATATACTTCCCAGGTGTTACATTCCTCTTTGGGTGGCACCACCCCAAGAGGAAGACACAGTATTCTATGTTTGTCTTCGGGTGTTGTGTGCAGATAGGCAGCTTCTAACTGGCTGATATTTCGAGCAACCCATACGGTAATCTCATCATCAGCTTTGCAGGCACTTTTCCCATGATAGTCTTTATATCCTGTAGATTACTGGAATGTAACTCTCCCTGAAATGCTGGTCCCAACACAAGGGCAGGTTTAGAGTTTATGGTAGGCAGTACAAACTGTACAAGCATCCTATGTCACATGACCATGCAATTAAAGATGCTTACAACCTCAACAAGTGCTAATGTGTCAGGATTGGGTGTGTAGCCAGCTAATACTGGCCACGTAGCCCCTTCATTGCTTAGGGGTCCCAGATGGACATTCCTGTGCATGTATGGTAACTGATCAGCAAGCCATTTCTGGTGTTCCTGGTAAGATAAAAGGATTTCCAAATCTTGGTAAGCCCTATACTGTTCAGGTAGTGACAGAGTCTTATAAACCTTCTACTGCCTGGAGGGAACCTTTATAGCCTCAAATTCCACTCATAAGTAAAACGTCTCAAAGGCATATGCCACCTGAGCAGCTTTTACAAAAGTAATTGCCCCCGCACCGGGGAGACCTCAAAGTTTGAGGTGCTGAGTAACTGATTCTCTGTGATTGGCTCCTATCACAATAGGGGCCACCATATGAAAATGTTCAAGTGGAACAAGTTCAAAGAATTAGAAAACCCACAGAATTGGAAATAGCATCTTATGATTCAAGCTTGACAAACCTACAGCAATATGTTCTCCCTAGTTGCCTGTAGGAGGTAACCATAATTATTACAGACATCTCCATAATGATGTAATAATTGTACATTTGTCTGTTTGTGTATCTCAAAAAGAAACTACGAAATGGTTCCCAAAACATCCAAGCCCCGCATTGGGTGCCAATGTTGCATGAAGTGAGTCTCTGGCTCAGATCTACAAGGTGTGTTTTCACACCCACAGGTGACAGGAGTGAACTTAATTCAGGGCTCCAATACTTTAATTTTAAAGACAGGTTTTTGCAGCCCAGAAGAACCCTACCCAATACATAGTTGAAGTGGCATCAATTATTTTGGGTTACTAACCGTCTCTCAACATGAATCCAAGGATACTGTGGTGATTGAAAACAAACCAGTTTTGTGCCAGTGGGCGCCACCTGCAACCACTAGCTCAATTAAGCACTGAGAATGGACAGTAAAAACATTGAAATAGGACTTCAGCCCTTCAGCTTGCCATGAAATCAATTTCATATCTGCGCTTTTCAGCCAGTTTTGTAATTGGGCATCAAACTAGTTTTGTCCTAAAAAGGATAAAAGTAGCAACTGATTTCTTTGTGTCATGTTTGATTTCCAATTACACAAAGCTACAAGTACTTTCTGGCTGATGCTTACAGTCTTCAAACTTAGGCAGTTCCATGAATCCTGTCAAAGAGGAAATCTGGTAAGAATGGGTCCTTATCCCATTTTAGTTTGGTAAAACTTTTTGCCACATAAAACTCTTCTTTCAATGCAGAATTATTGGCTTTGCAATCATTCTTCAGAGCTAAACCCAATCTTTTATCAGTGGGATGGGAGGGGCTGCATTTCGAAGACCAAATCAGAGTAACCTGCAAGCCTGTGCAACTTAATTTTTCATCACTAACGGAAGGACTCCTACAAGCAAGAGGGATAAAGTAGTAATCCTAATTACCTTTGTCACAACAAAGGGAAGCAAGCACTTCCTTGAGCTCAGCTAATAATGGTCTACGCGCTGATAAACTATCAGAAAAAGTGGCATTGCAGTCCTTTCATAGTACGTTTTAGGAAGTATTTTAACTTGAGAAGTAAGTTCCAACATGTTCCCCAGGTTGGACACTCAAGGCAAGGCCTCATTTGCATGCACACTGCTTCACACTTGAGCTTAACTACGGGGTCCTAGGAAACCTATACCTCACTTCTTAACTTCATAAGGTTATCACAATGGGGAGTTTTCAGAAACAAGTGAGTGGGGACCAATAACCATTACAGCAGGCCTAAAATTTTAAATTGCACTTAAAGGTTTGAACCATTATTTTGGAAAGCCCTGCTGGCTAATTACATGACCACTGTACGAAGTTTCATTGTGCAGATGATGGTGTTTCCATGTTAGAGATCCATGGGGGTAGGCGTTGGTCTTGCGACCTTCCACCAGAGTCTTTGTCAATGTGATTTGAGAGGTATATATTTTGATAACTTGTTTGAGAGGGTCTAGTGTTTGTCCCCCCGAGTCATTTTACGTGTATTCCATGTCCTAGTTTAGTTGTATTCCATAATCTATTGTCAATCTTCATTTAACTCCGGTGTTAGTGCATTCCCAGAGCTCTTGTTCAAAGAGGCTATCGGGACAGCAGCTTTCTGAGAACTTGTTTGTCCATTTACAAAACTTCCATAGGTAGCAGGAGTGACATCTTGCAGCCTTTGACTAAGAATAACTTCAAAGATTGACTCCATGTTGCATGCTCATTTCCTCAAAAGCCTCCTATTTTCTACCAAACGGCTATGTAAAAGCAAGTAGCGTACATTAAAGAAAGTAGAGACTGCTCTTTGGACTTTCTTTGATTTCCACTCTTTTTTCCTGTTTGTATTGTGGCTTCCATAATCCCTGAGACCAGGGTAGCAGATCTACTAGGAAGGACATCAAAGGGCAAGCTAGTGCCTACACTATGTATTTATCAGCAGAGCCGCGAGTTGGGGTGAGAATGGAATAGGCTATTGTTGGCTGGGCTTCCAAGTACCTGAGCTTGTGCAAAGATGGAGACATCAAGGTTTGAGTGAGAAGCCTTCCTTATGGAGGCCAGGCCCTGACAGTCTCCAAATCCAAGGTGGCCCGGCCAAGGCTGCAAGTAGCCAGGCTTCACCCCAGACTGCTGAAGGTACTCGTTGTTAAACTGAGGCCTAGGCTAGCTTGTGAGAATAGTGGGCTGGCACTGGTGAGTCCTTAGAGACACAGGAGTTGAGTATAGGCTGCAAAACGTTTCACTCTTTGACCCTAGGAAAGCATTACCGAGATTCTACAGAACTCAAGTCAATGGGAAGTGTGTGGCATTGTCTTGATACAAAGGTAAGATGAGACAGGCAGAGTTTCAGTCATAAAGCTCAGACGGGGATATGTGTGCAGACATCGTAGCCAGGCTCTTAATCCTGCTCTGGAAAGTCCTTAGGCATGTGTTTTTCCCAGCCGTAACCAGGTTAATTTCTACCACACTTAGATAAGTTATGGTAGAGTCAAGATACCCCTTTGAGCAGCAAAGCACTTTACAAGGCCTTGTGATATAAGAGCGAATAACACAATGTTTTCTCAAGTAAGGTATGGCTGTGCAGTCTGTGCAGCTTATTTACAAAAGTGAGACCTAAAACACAGTACGGGTTCCATATTTAAAAAAAAAGGGTTAGAACTTCCTGCCCTCGGCGTTGACAAGGCCTCAACTCATGATTGCACGACTTCATCCTGCTTCCTGAGTGGGTTCGATTTGCATGTTCAGCGAAGATGTGAACATGCGCCGTTTCCTGTGTCTTGCAGTCCTAAACGGCCCCACAAGCGCCTACCTTGCATCACTTAAAACGATTAGGTAAGCCTCTTAGTGCGCCTTTTGCTGTTGAAGTCTTCAGTCGTTTGTTAGCACTACGCTGTTTTCGCCTTTTACTCTTTACATTTCTTACTTTTGTGTCTGTGCCGTTTGCTTTCAGGCAACAACTAGACTTTCATTAAATAACGAGTGGCCCAGCTGATCCTACGTTATGTAATAATTATGTAGTGCTTCGTGCACAGGGAAGCTTTTCACGTTGAGCGGGGAGTGTGAATCTTTTTCTCGAACAGGTGCACTTCTCATAGCCTTCGGTAAAGCCATCGGCTGTCCGTGCGGGACTGGAGGCCAAAACCACCCCTGACAACAAATGTGCAAGCCAGCTACAGTCTGCAGGCGACTTTGACTAGCATGGGACAGCAGGGACATGCATGCTTGTATCATGGCCAGTGGCGTAACAAAGGCCCCCGCAGCAATCGCGGTGCGGGGGGGGGGGGCGACCTCCATGGGCCCCCCTCAGCACAGCACACTGTGCACTGGCGGCAGGCCCCCTCCAGGTACTTTGCCAGTCTCCCCCCCCCCTACCCACCCCTTCAAGATTCGAGCTCTGAAAGCAGCCGGACAGCCAGAGCCCACCCGGAATATGTCTGAACGGCCAAATTTAGGCTGCGGCCTAGGGTGACCACCCGTCCGTAAATTTCACGGACTGTCCGTAATTTCGCCCTGCTGTCCGTTGTCCGTGATGAAAGCTTTAACGGACGGCATTTGTCAGTAATTTTAGCCTTTCACCTAAAGGGCAAAGGAGGCAGGACGAAATTATGGACAGAGGAGTTTCCCCAGCTGGGCTGGAAGGCAGGGGGTCTCCTGTGCTCTGAGGGAGGGAGGGGGCAGACAGATAAGAAAAGGCCTTCTTGCCAGGGGGTCTCCTTCCCTAAAGACATGCAAATGTGGGCAACTGGTAAATCTGCAAATACAAAGGGGCTTGAAAACCTGCATTGAATTTACTAAATGGAGCCACTTGAAGTTTTCTGGTGGGAAAGATATTTCTTTCAGAGAGGTATTGTAATGGTTTTCCAAGGTGAGCTGTGGAGTGTGTGGTTTTAATGGAGTGTTATAACATTTTTTTAGCACTAGGTAGAAACTGTATATTATTCAAATCTGTATTTGAGAAGCGCTTTTTTTTTTATTTAACCAAAATGTATTCGCACATTTTGTAGCAGCCTTTATTATGATGTAATTGTATTTTTTACAGTTCTTTCAGGTACCTCGGTACCTCATAGTACTAACAAACATTGGCAAAGCCAGTAGGTCTCATCTACGAAAGAGTTATTGGCTATGCAAATGTGTTTTAGCCATTAGCCATGTTATACACCAGAGTAGCTGCTGTTCAGCATGGCTTAAAGCTAGTGGCATAGTGGTGTGGAGTGGAGTAGAGTAGCATAGGAGCAATGGCATAGAGCCCAGTGGTGCAAACTACAGAGCAGTGGGGTACAGTGCAGTTGTTTAGAGTGCGTTAGCGTAGAGTGCAGTGGTTTAGAGTGCAGTGGCATGGAGTGGCATGGGACAGAGTAGAGTGGCATAGAGTGCAGTGGAGTAGAGTGGCATACAATAGAGTGGAAGAGAGAGCAGTAGTGTAGAGTGGTGCAGTGGCATAGATTGCAGAGTAGATTCACCTTGCAGGGAGTGCAGTGGTGTAGTGTAGAGTGGTGCAGAGTAGGGCAAAGTGCTGTAGAGTGGAGTGATGCAGAGTAGAGTGGCATAGAGTGCAGTGGCATAGAATGCAGTAGTACATAGTACATTGGTGTATAGTACGGTGGTGGAGAGTGCAGCACTGCAGAGTAGAGTGTCAGTGCAGTGATGTTTTGTGGAGTAGAGTGGCACAGAGCAGTGGCGTAGAGTACAGTGGTACAGAGTAGAGGGCAGTGGCGTGCAGTTGTTTAGAGCGCATTGGCGCAGAGTGCAGTGGCATAGAGTGGCATGGGGTAGAGTTACATAGAGTGCAGTGGAGTAGAGTGGCATACAATAGAGTAGTAGAGAGTGCAGTAATGCAGAGTGGTGCAGTGTCATAGAGTGCAGAGTAGAATCATGTGGCATAGAGTGTAGTGGTGCAGAGTGGAGTATTGTAGAGTGGTGTAGAGTAGAGTATAGTGCCTAGAGTGCAGTGGCATAGAGTAGAGTGGTGTAGAGTGCAGAGTTGCAGAGTAGAGTGTCAGTGCAGTGGTGTAGAGTGGTACAGAGAACAGTGGCATAGAGTACAGTGGTGCAGAGTAAAGGGCAGTGCTGTTGTTTAGAGTACACGGTGTAGAGTGCAGTTGCATAGAGTGGCATTGGGCAGAGTAGAGCGGCATAGAATGCAGTGGAATAGAGTATATTGGTGCAAAATGCAGTAGTACAGAGCAGAGTGGTGTAGAGTATAGTGGCGGCCAGAGCAGTGTTGCAAAGTGTCAGCTTGCAGTAGTTTAGAGTGCATTGAAGTAGATTGCAGTGGTCAGAGTAGTATAGAGTACAGTGGCGTAGAATAGATTGTTTCAGAGTAGAGTGCAGTTGCGTGGAGAGGTGCAGGGTAGAGTGCAGTGGCATAGAATGCAGTGGCACAGAGTGCAGTGGAATAAAGTAGATTATTTCACAGTAGAGTGAGGTGGCTTAGAGTGGAGAAGTGCAGGTTAGAGTGAAGTTGCATAAAGTGGCATAGAGTGTGATGGCATAGAGTAAAGTAGTGTAGAGTGCCGGGGCATAGAGTTCAGAGGTGCAGAGTAGATTAGAATGATGTACAGTGTATTGATGTAGAGTGCAGGGGCATAGAGTTGAGTGTTACAGAGTAAAGTGCATTGGAATAGAGTGTATTAGCTTAGAGTGCAGTGGCGTACAGTGCAGCGTTGCAGAGTGGCAGAGAGTGGAGTTGTGCAGATTAGATTGGTGTTGCCTAGACTGGAGTGGTATGGCGTGCAGACGAGCAGAGCGCAGTGGTGAAGAGAGGCGTAAAGTGCAGTGGCTTAGAGTAGAGTAGTACAGAGTAGAGTAGAGAGGCATAGTGTGAAGTAGCATAGAGAGCAGTGGCATAATGTGGAGTGGTTCCGAATGGAGAAGAGTGCATTGGCATGGAGTGGCGTAAAGTGGAGTGATACAGAGTAGGGTGCAGTGGTGTGGAGTGGTGCAGAGCAGAGTGGAGTGGAGCATGCATGGTGTGGTAACACACTGCCATTACAGACAACACATTTTTGATTGAAATGACCATTACATTTGCACAGATATACAGTTTTTCAAATCAAACTATACAGTATTGTGCAGAGACGATGATGTGTGGAAATTGCATCACCTAATGCAATGATTTGTTTTAATCATGTAAAGGTATTTGTTTCCAGCACAGTTCAGAATTAACAAAAATGTGCTTGATTTGTACTTCAAATTCTGATATATTCGGAAGTCTATTTAAATGTTGTCATGTGATAGAAAAAACTCTTTCCTAACCCCAGTATCCAGCAAGATTGTTTAATAAATCTTCTCACTTTGAAGTCAGAGAAAGGAAAGTAAACACTAAGTTCCCACCGAAGACAGAGCCTGACATTTGACTTTGTTCTTTGAATGCACAGCAAATATGATAAGATAAGAACAAGATTTACAGGCCTGATTACAGAAAGGGGGCACTCAGCAGGATACTGTAAATAAGGTTTTGGCAAGGGAAGGGAGGAATTCAAGCTGCATAGCCTAAAACAAATAAAGCCAGCAAATTGAAAGCAACAAATTGTGAGTTAGAAACCACAAGGCCAATGGCAAGCAACGGGCAGAATGCATTCACAAGGAAGCACAATGAATTTACTTAAAGTGACTGCTGTGGGATACTTTGTGGGGAAAGTCCAGTATTTTAGTCCATATCTTGCAGAGGTTTGGTACATCAATCACCCAAGCAGTATGACAAGAAGACCTGGAGTGGTTTCCATGTTGCAGGATAGGTCTGTACACCCATTCCATCAGTTTGCCACCATTTCCTATGGTACAGAGCTTCTGGCACACCTCTTGTAGGGTTAGTGCTAGGTAGCAGACATGAAATAGGGCATTTAATGATTATTTAAGGTGGTTGTAAGTAAGGAGTTGACCGGGTGAAGATGGTAGTCTGCCACAAGGGTTTGGAAATTTAGTAGCTCACTGTTCAGAAACAAAGTCCCCAATTTTAAGACACCTGCAACATGCCACTGATGGAGTTGCTCTGAGCACAGCCATCCTGTGCGAGTGGGAAGGCTTAGCAAAGGTAGTGCAGGAGCATAGGGTTTCTTCGTGTCAGGGAGTTTACAGGTTCTGGCAAGGCAAGAGAAAGCCATGCATGATAACCCCGGATGGTGATCCATAGAATGGTCAGTAGGAAACGATGAGCAGTGCATTAAGCCTTCCTTAAAAGTCTTTACTGGTAAACCCCATCTCATGCAGAGAGGTGGGCAGAAAGCCAGTGAGCCACCCATTGGACATCTGCAGCTGAATAAAAGCATTCTAAGTCCAGAAGATCTAATCCATCCGCAGTCACAGTTAGCTTTAGAGTGGAAAGAGCTCCCGATGGCCGCAGCGACCAAATCAGATGTGTGGCCTGTCTGAAGAAGGAATGAAGGATGAGCAGGGGAAGGTTTGCAAAATAATACTATCATTGTGGTAGCACACCATCTTCACTAGTGCCACGTGGCCCTCTACAGAAAGCAGAAGATAAGACCAAAAAGCAAACTGGGCTTGGAGGGACCGTTCGCTCTGCAGAGATTTTCATCCTGGAAATCAGTGTAAGAATGGTAGATATTAATCATTAGGTATCGAAAGGTAACTGGTTCCCAGTTCAATCTGAGATCTAATTGTGTATGAAGGCGAAAACAGTGCCATATGTTAAAGAAACACTAATTAAATTTTAAAATTTGTAAATTTTGTTTGTGCAATTTACATCCCAAATATTTTGAAGATTCTATGTGTACTTGACACTTAGGGATAACCCAGATCTCTAGTTTGGCTTTTGCTCAATTTCAAAACCATATAAAGACATGGACTAAGTGGGCAATTGCCTTGCACAACCTTGCAAGGGCTCTGGCTCCTGCTCACCCTTGACAAGCACCAACAGCGAACCATTGCACCAGAAGAGTTTGCCAAGGTGGATGGGTGTTGATTGTTCAACCACTTGACAGTGCCCCTTCTGTTTTGCTCCTGTGTGCAGACAACTCCCCAGGTACCCAATACCTTCAAATAGTCTTGGTGGACCCATCTTGTCTGATTTTAGGAATTGTCCCACCTTGTTCTTCTCTTCTTTATTTATCCAGTTGTTCGCAACAACCCTTTGAATTACTTGCCGTGGATCTCCCATTTGATCTCGATTTCATCCTACTCTTTTATTATCTTTGATTGGTAGTCCGGGCTCCCATTTCTGAGATAAATGTAGAGTCCCAAACATACACTCTAGTGCAGTGAGACTACAGACAAGTTATGGGTACATCACATCCTGTCATTAGGTGTGAGACTGTCACCCACACCATCTGCCCTGCCTCTTTAAAAAAAATTAGGTTGAAAGTCCATGGGCGGTTGGGGTAAGCCAGGTGTTTTTGTTCAATTTGTTTAAACTAGCATAAGGTTAATTACCTTAATGTTTCCCAAACTGTTTGACGGGGGGTTTGGAAATGTTCAGAAACATAATCAAAATGTTGCTGTTATTTTCTCTTCAGGAAAGATCGGGTAGATTTGGGTAGGGGTGATGGCCTTGCCATGAAGGGCATTAATTTTCTACTGAACAAGGACGTAATGTGACACCTGAATGCAGCACACCAGGAGGCAATCACAAAAGGTCCACAGTGAATTAATAGTGCTATGTTAAAAAAGAGTAAATAAATGCACTAACAACATAGTGAGGCATGGCCTCTCTTGCGTGTGTCTGTAAAACTGACGTTTGTTCTTGAATTTTTGTCCTGAATTTTGACCCTTTGTCCTGAATTTTTGTCCTGAATTTTGACCCTTTGTCCTGAATTTTTTACAGTCCTGTCCAGAATTTGCCTCAGTGCCAGGTGGTCACCCTATAGGAGATACGAGTGGGAAGGCTTGGCGTTTAAAGAGGAAACTGTGGCTTCTGGTCCTGGATTACGAATAATCCGCCACTATGGATTTTTTTTGTTATCTGACCAGTGTAAACGCCTACTAAGTTTCATGGTGACAAAGGCAGTGCTTAATTTGTAAAAGAATAAGTGCCTGTGGCTCAGAAGTCCACGGCCGAGCTCCGAGTGAGTACACTTGAATCCATATATATATGTTCCAACATGTATGTAGATGTGGAATTACGGATGGTAAATCCATACTTTCTTATATGCTCTTACTTTACGATATTTTGCCCCTCAATATTCTGTCCTCAGTATTCTTGTACCATGATATTATTGGTCTCAATATTCAAAAGTACAATCGCTTTGGCGAGCCTTGGCATGACACTTCTGGATAGTCTTTGTTTATTTGATATTTATCTACTTAAAGCCCTAAGCAAACAACTACACTGGTTCTTTGTACCATCCTCATACTCTTTAGCCTGTTGAGGTTTATGCCTGGGCATCATGTGGTGCTGCGTTTCATGATCCCCACTTGGTGAAAGGTCACTCAGCATTACCCAAAAGTGGCATCACTGCAGTTACTCTTGCCCCAACTTCTAAAACTTCAAAGAGGAACCACAATTCTTATATGCAAATTTTAACTTGCAAGTAAACATCAGTTACTTTGCGACAGGAGCATTAACAAGGGCTTGCTTAATCAAAATGTCTTGTTTGCCCCCCTCTGTATTAGATGACAAGGACGTGAGGAAGCCCATGGTTGGGCTAGGTTGCTTGAAACCTCTGTAGGGCCTGACCCACTGTGGTGTAATCAGGGGTGTGTGAATGTGCCTGGGCTAGGGGTCTGTGTTTTCTACTAGCTAGACAAGGAGCCACGCTAAGACGGCAGCTGATATCTAGGCTGCAACTCATGCAGGTGGTGGTGAGGTAGTACTGTGCGCAAGGATCTAATGTCACATGGGTTTTCATTAGGGAATGTGCCAGCCTCTGTCTGCCACCTTGGCTAAAACTCCTAAATGGACATTAGAGAGACTGAAGTATCAGGATCTCATGGTGTTGCTACTTATTTCAAGCTTAGTCTGGCAGTTCTGCAATGGTGTCTTGGTGGGATTCCTTTAGTTTATACCCTTCTTCCTTGGTCTTAATCGCAGCAGCAGTGAGCAGACAGATATGAATGACACTGAGATCCAATGTAGTCCTGTGGCCCCGGCACTTGGAGCATAGACATGTGTTGTAGTGATGTAAGAAGAAAGTGGAGACGTGTTATGCTCTATGGATCTTCTGGATAGGTTAGCATTGGAATACATTCCCACCTGTCCTGTTCTATTGATTTAGCAGTTATTCGTTTGCAAAGATCTGTAGGTTCACTCTTCTGATAGGGTTGCAGATTGTTCCAGAATAGATTCTCCTATCCTTTCTCGTTCACTTCTCCCATCAGTTCTATGGATCACCTGCCAGAATTTGACACTATTGGTCTGGAAGTTGATTCTGAAATAGGGCTTCTATCTCGAAAAAGTAACAGTTTGTTCGTCAGTCTGATGGTCCTGGAGGTCTTCATCTCTACTGGTTTATATTAAGCATTACAGGCGTTTTCAAGTGGGGTGAAACTTATACCTGTGCATTTTCTCTAGGTGCCTCAGTTCATTCTGGATAGATAGGCTCTGTATAGCACAATGTCTTCCCTTTGCTTCTAGTGGACTTTTACTAACACATTTAAAGTTTGCTGAAACAGTTTGCCATTCGGGCATATTTAGCTTCTTAACCTGCCTGGAGTTTGCTATCCCTCAAACTCTTATTAGGTTCACAGGATTGTTGACTTAAGTACAGGATGGCTAAGCAAGCCACACCTTCTAACCGACATATGCAGTCATTCGCAGGTCATGATCTCAAATTCCAGCAAGGCTGACTTAGCTTTCGATAATCAGATACCATTGTGTTGGGTTACTACTACTATTATATGCAGCATTCATGAAACAGCAGACATGCGGTATGAAGACTAGCTGTAAAGTGCAAGGTACTATTATATTAACTACTATAGTCTGCCACAAATAGACATTTGAAGGAGTGAATTTGAACGGCTTGTCCTCTGATGTTTTATTTCCTTTGACATTTTTTTTCATCATGTAGGAGGCTGGACTGGCTTGTAGTGAGTACCAAGGGGTACTTGCACCTTGCACCAGGCCCAGTTATCCCTTATTAGTGTATAGGGTGTCTAGCAGCTTAGGCTGATAGATAATGGTAGCTTAGCAAAGCAGCTCAGGCTGAACTAGGAGACGTGTGAAGCTACTACAGTACCACTTAGTGTCATATGCACAATATCATAAGAAAACACAATACACAGTTATACTAAAAATAAAGGTACTTTATTTTTATGACAATATGCCAAAGTATCTTAGAGTGTACCCTCAGTGAGAGGATAGGAAATATACACAAGATATATATACACAATAGCAAAAATATGCAGTATAGTCTTAGAAAACAGTGCAAACAATGTATAGTTACAATAGGATGCAATGGGGAAACATAGGGATAGGGGCAACACAAACCATATACTCCAAAAGTGGAATGTGAACCACGAATGGACCCCAAACCTATGTGACCTTGTAGAGGGTCGCTGGGACTATCAGAAAATAGTGAGAGTTAGAAAAATAACCCTCCCCAAGACCCTGAAAAGTGAGTGCAAAGTGCACCAAAGTTCCCCTAAGGACAAAATAGTCGTGTTAGAGGGAGAATGCAAGGAAAACACAAATCAGCAATGCAACAACGATGGATTCCTGTCTGAAGGTACCTGTGGAACAAGGGGACCAAGTCCAAAAGTCACAAGCAGCTCGGAGATGGGCAGATGCCCAAGAAATGCCAGCGGTTGGTGCAAAGAAGCTCTTACTAGGCTGAAGAACTGTGAATACTGCAGGAACGACAAGGGCTAGAGACTTCCCCTTTGGAGGATGGATCCCCCACGCCTTGGAGAGTCGTGCAGAAGTGTTTTCCCGCCGGATGGACGCCAACAAGCCTTGCTACACGCAAATCGTGCGTTTGGCGTTTTTGGACGCTGCTGGGGCCCAGGAGGGACCAGGAGGTCGCAAATTGGACCTGCAGAGAGAGGGGACGTCGAGCAAGACAAGGAGCCCTCACTGAAGCAGGTAGCACCCGGAGAAGTGCCAGAAACAGGCACTACGAGGATGCGTGAAACGGTGCTCGCCGAAGTTGCACAAAGGAGTCCCACGTCGCCGGAGACCAACTTAGAAAGTCGTGCAATGCAGGTTAGAGTGCCGTGGACCCAGGCTTGGCTGTGCACGAAGGATTTCCGCCGGAAGTGCACAGGGGCCGGAGAAGCTTGCAAAGTCGCGGTTCCCAGCAATGCAGCCCAGCGAGGTGAGGCAAGGACTTACCTCCACCAAACTTGGGCTGAAGAGTCACTGGACTGTGGGGGTCACTTGGACGGTGTCGCTGGATTCGAGGGACCTCGCTCGTCGTGCTGAGAGGAGACCCAAGGGACCGGAGATGCAGCTTTTTGGTGCCTGCGGTTGCAGGGGGAAGATTCCGTCGACCCACGGGAGATTTCTTCGGAGCTTCTGGTGCAGAGAGGAGGCAGGCTACCCCCACAGCATGCACAAGCAGGAAAACAGTCGAGAAGGCGGCAGGATCAGCGTTACAGAGTTGCAGTAGTCGTCTTTGCTACTATGTTGCAGGTTTGCAGGCTTCCAGCGCGGTCAGCGGTCGATTCCTTATCAGAAGGTGAAGAGGGAGATGCAGAGGAACTCGGCTGAGCTCATGCATTCGTTATCTAAAGTTTCCCCAGAGACAGAGACCCTAAATAGCCAGAAAAGAGGGTTTGGCTACCTAGGAGAGAGGAAAGGCTACTAACACCTGAAGGAGCCTATCAGCAGGAGTCTCTGACGTCACCTGGTGGCACTGGCCACTCAGAGCAGTCCAGTGTGCCAGCAGCACCTCTGTTTCCAAGATGGCAGAGGTCTGGAGCACACTGGAGGAGCTCTGGACACCTCCCAGGGGAGGTGCAGGTCAGGGGAGTGGTCACTCCCCTTTCCTTTGTCCAGTTTCGCGCCAGAGCAGGGGCTAAGGGGTCCCTGAACCGGTGTAGACTGGCTTATGCAGAATTGGGCACATCTGTGCCCAACAAAGCATTTCCAGAGGCTGGGGGAGGCTACTCCTCCCCTGCCTTCACACCATTTTCCAAAGGGAGAGGGTGTCACACCCTCTCTCAGAGGAAGTTCTTTGTTCTGCCATCCTGGGCCAGGCCTGGCTGGACCCCAGGAGGGCAGCTGCCTGTCTGAGGGGTTGGCAGCAGCAGCAGCTGCAGTGAAACCCCAGGAAGGGCAGTTTGGCAGTACCAGGGTCTGTGCTACAGACCACTGGGATCATGGGATTGTGCCAACTATGCCAGGATGGTATAGAGAGGGCAATTCCATGATCATAGACATGTTACATGGCCATATTCGGAGTTACCATGGTGAAGCTACATATAGGTAGTGACCTATATGTAGTGCACGCATGTAATGGTGTCCCCGCACTCACAAAGTTCAGGGAATTGGCTCTGAACAATGTGGGGGCACCTTGGCTAGTGCCAGGGTGCCCTCACACTAAGTAACTTTGCACCTAACCTTTACCAGGTAAAGGTTAGACATATAGGTGACTTATAAGTTACTTAAGTGCAGTGTAAAATGGCTGTGAAATAACGTGGACGTTATTTCACTCAGGCTGCAGTGGCAGGCCTGTGTAAGAATTGTCAGAGCTCCCTATGGGTGGCAAAAGAAATGCTGCAGCCCATAGGGATCTCCTGGAACCCCAATACCCTGGGTACCTCAGTACCATATACTAGGGAATTATAAGGGTGTTCCAGTAAGCCAATGTAAATTGGTAAAAATGGTCACTAGCCTGTCAGTGACAATTTGGAAGTAATGAGAGAGCATAACCACTGAGGTTCTGGTTAGCAGAGCCTCAGTGAGACAGTTAGGCACCACACAGGGAACATATACATGCACACCTATGAGCACTGGGGCCCTGTGTGACAGGGTCCCAGTGACACATACATATAGGCCACAAACCTATGAGCACTGGGGTCCTGACCAGCAGGATCCCAGTGACACATAACAAACATACTGAAAACATAGGGTTTTCACTATGAGCACTGAGGCCTGGCTATCAGGATCCCAGTGAGACAGTGAAAACAGTGACAAACACCCTGACATACACTCACAAACAGGCCAAAAGTGGGGGTAACAAGGCTAGAAAGAGGCTACCTTCTCACACAACCCCCCCCCAAACGAAGGACAATAAGGCTAACCTTGGCCAGTTGAGACTTTATTGTCTAAGTGGTGATAAGTAGAGAGTAGCTCTGCAATAGACTGGTTACTCCCTTTATCATCCACTATATGGTTACTTCCCTGTGGGGATGTAAACCACCCTGTTTGAAGTTTTTTAGCTAACCAACAATGTGAAGATGTATTTTCAGAGTTTCTATCAGTAAGTTTTAGTTTAGAGCAGTGGGAATTATCCACTGAACCTATTTGTAATGATGGAAATGCCAGACAGGGATGCTGTCTCAGTAAAGCCATAGCTGGGCAAAAACTTTGTCCATTTGGCTGGAAGAGAGAACAGGGATGCTGTTTCTCTTGAGTTGGAGCAGGGCAGGGATGCTGTCCTATGAGCTCCACACTAGGGCAGGGATGCTGTCCTAAGTGTTGTGAGGTAGTGCAGGGTTTCTGCACTAAAGTTTCTCTGGGAGGGTTGGAGGGATGCTCCATGTTAACTAAAATGGTGCTCTTTTTGTCACCAATGTTAGTTATCCCACAGAGAGGTACTTCCACCTCAGGGAGTCCAGCTTTGCCAGCTGATGATTCCCTTGGAACAGGTGCCACCCCAGGAGAGGTTTCTCCCACCACAGGAATGGTATCCTGAATGGTAGGGTGGTTAGGGGATACTGTGATACCCTTTTTACCTGTTGATGGAGAGGGATCCTGAGTTTTCAGGCCTTCTCTCCTTTGCTTTTTCATTTCACTTGAAATGAGAGGGAACAATTCCTCAGGGATGCCCAGCATGGCTGCATGGGCATAAAACTCTACATCAGCCCAACCTGAGGTCTCTAGGTCATTACCTAAGAGACAGTCTACAGGTAAGCTAGGTGATACCACCACCTGCTTAGGGCCAGTAACTCCACCCCAACTAAACTGAATTATAGCTAAGGGAAGAAACTTAGTGGAGTTATGGACATCAATAATCTTATACTGTTGTCCAATGATGTGTTGTTCAGGAGGCACTAGGTTTTCAGTCACCAAAGTGAAACTGGCACCTGTGTCCCTGTAGGCCAAGGCCTCAACACCATTTATTGAAACTGTCTGCCTGTACTTATCCATTGTAAGGGGACAAGCAGCCAGTGTGGCAAGGCCAATGCCACTAGGTGTGACAGAAACTGTCTTGGGACTGATTACATCAGTTTCCACTATGGACCCATAAGTGAACCCAACTACACCCTTTGCTTGACTGTTGCCAGCAGTCCCACCACTAGTACCACTACTGCTAGGGGCACTAGAGCTTGATGTATTAGTGGTGGTAGGCTCAGGGGGTTTACCTGGACAGGACTTATCCCCTGGCCTATGGCCTCTGTTTTTACACACAAAGCACCAAGGCTTTTTAATGTGTGCAGGTTGAGAAGAAGAGGAAGAATTAGTTTTATTCCCACCCTCTGAAGAGTGTTTAAGATTTGAAGTGGGATCTTTGGTTTTACCCTTATCCCCATGCTTATCTTGAGATTTTTCACCATCTTTCTTCTTATTGCCATCTTTGTCACCCCCTGTATGAACTTTTCTGTTCACCCTTGTTCTGACCCATTTGTCTGCCTTCTTTCCCAATTCTTGGGGAGAGGTCAGATCAGAGTCTACCAGGTACTGGTGCAACAAATCAGACACACAATTATTAAGTATATGCTCTCTCAGGATTGTGTTATACAGGCTTTCATAATCAGTAACTTTACTGCCATGTAACCACCCCTCCAAGGCCTTCACTGAATGGTCAATGAAATCAACCCAGTCTTGTGAAGACTCCTTTTTGGTCTCTCTGAACTTTATCCTGTACTGTTCAGTGGTTAAGCCAT
This sequence comes from Pleurodeles waltl, assembly GCF_031143425.1. Taxonomy (NCBI): domain Eukaryota; kingdom Metazoa; phylum Chordata; class Amphibia; order Caudata; family Salamandridae; genus Pleurodeles; species Pleurodeles waltl. Next base: position 713,673,732 of record NC_090448.1, read on the forward strand.
AACCATCCAGGAGTGCATTCTTAAGAACTGTAAAATTATTGGCATCATTTTCTTTCACTGTAAGGAGCCTATCCCTACCTTTTCCACTAAATGATAGCCATAGGATAGCAGCCCACTGCTTTTGAGGGACATCCTGTACAGCACAGGCCCTCTCAAGTGCAGCAAACCACTTGTTAATGTCATCCCCCTCCTTATAAGGGGGAACTATCTTGTGCAGATTCCTGGAATCATGCTCTTTTGCAGGATGACTATGGGGAATACTGCTGCTGCCACCATGGGTATCTAAACCCAACTTCTGTCTTTCCCTCTCTATTTCTAAAGACTGTCTATCCAAATCCAGCTGTTGCTTCTTGAGCTTCAGTCTGGTTTGTTCCACTCTCAATCTATTGAGCTCCCTTTCTAACAATCTGTCATCAGGGTGGGTGGGAGGGACTTTTCTAGATACAGAGGTATGATGGGAATGAACAGAAGGAGACCTGTCCCTTACAGAGGGCACCCTAACAGCTTGGCTACCAGTATAATGTGAGAGCACATCATCAGTATGATGTGATTCAACCTCTGTACCAACTATGCTAGACTGTCTAGTAATGGGCAGGCTAAGAAGTTTCTTTCCTGAACCTTTTCCTGGGGGAGTCCCTGGATCAGATTGAGAACCATTAGCTACTTTTTCTACAGATTGGGCACTTATGGCCTTATCCTGTACTCTAAGCATATTAATTAACAGTTCTAAGGAAGGATTCTTCCCTACACTCAAACCTCTCTCTATGCAGAGACTCCTTGCTCCTTTCCAGCTAAGGTGATCATATGCAAGTTTGGACAGTTCAACTTTTTGGCCTGTGCCAGACATTTTTTAGAGAGAGTTAAAGTGATAGACAAAGAGAAAAAAGTTTTCAGAACTTTTTGGAAAGACAGAAAAAACTTTTTAAACTTTTTAAGAACTTTTTGAAAGTTTAGAAGTACTTTTCAGCACTTAGAAAAGAGTGAAAAGAGGAAATGCAAAACTTTTTGGCTATGTGTATATACACTGACCTTGTTTTGTATATTTTTCTCTTATGAAAAGTACAATGACAAGAGTGGTAAGCAGTCTCAAGCACTTATCCCACCACTGCACAACCAATGTAGGAGGCTGGACTGGCTTGTAGTGAGTACCAAGGGGTACTTGCACCTTGCACCAGGCCCAGTTATCCCTTATTAGTGTATAGGGTGTCTAGCAGCTTAGGCTGATAGATAATGGTAGCTTAGCAAAGCAGCTCAGGCTGAACTAGGAGACGTGTGAAGCTACTACAGTACCACTTAGTGTCATATGCACAATATCATAAGAAAACACAATACACAGTTATACTAAAAATAAAGGTACTTTATTTTTATGACAATATGCCAAAGTATCTTAGAGTGTACCCTCAGTGAGAGGATAGGAAATATACACAAGATATATATACACAATAGCAAAAATATGCAGTATAGTCTTAGAAAACAGTGCAAACAATGTATAGTTACAATAGGATGCAATGGGGAAACATAGGGATAGGGGCAACACAAACCATATACTCCAAAAGTGGAATGTGAACCACGAATGGACCCCAAACCTATGTGACCTTGTAGAGGGTCGCTGGGACTATCAGAAAATAGTGAGAGTTAAAAAAAAACCCTCCCCAAGACCCTGAAAAGTGAGTGCAAAGTGCACCAAAGTTCCCCTAAGGACAAAATAGTCGTGTTAGAGGGAGAATGCAAGGAAAACACAAATCAGCAATGCAACAACGATGGATTCCTGTCTGAAGGTACCTGTGGAACAAGGGGACCAAGTCCAAAAGTCACAAGCAGCTCGGAGATGGGCAGATGCCCAAGAAATGCCAGCGGTTGGTGCAAAGAAGCTCTTACTAGGCTGAAGAACTGTGAATACTGCAGGAACGACAAGGGCTAGAGACTTCCCCTTTGGAGGATGGATCCCCCACGCCTTGGAGAGTCGTGCAGAAGTGTTTTCCCGCCGGATGGACGCCAACAAGCCTTGCTACACGCAAATCGTGCGTTTGGCGTTTTTGGACGCTGCTGGGGCCCAGGAGGGACCAGGAGGTCGCAAATTGGACCTGCAGAGAGAGGGGACGTCGAGCAAGACAAGGAGCCCTCACTGAAGCAGGTAGCACCCGGAGAAGTGCCAGAAACAGGCACTACGAGGATGCGTGAAACGGTGCTCGCCGAAGTTGCACAAAGGAGTCCCACGTCGCCGGAGACCAACTTAGAAAGTCGTGCAATGCAGGTTAGAGTGCCGTGGACCCAGGCTTGGCTGTGCACGAAGGATTTCCGCCGGAAGTGCACAGGGGCCGGAGAAGCTTGCAAAGTCGCGGTTCCCAGCAATGCAGCCCAGCGAGGTGAGGCAAGGACTTACCTCCACCAAACTTGGGCTGAAGAGTCACTGGACTGTGGGGGTCACTTGGACGGTGTCGCTGGATTCGAGGGACCTCGCTCGTCGTGCTGAGAGGAGACCCAAGGGACCGGAGATGCAGCTTTTTGGTGCCTGCGGTTGCAGGGGGAAGATTCCGTCGACCCACGGGAGATTTCTTCGGAGCTTCTGGTGCAGAGAGGAGGCAGGCTACCCCCACAGCATGCACAAGCAGGAAAACAGTCGAGAAGGCGGCAGGATCAGCGTTACAGAGTTGCAGTAGTCGTCTTTGCTACTATGTTGCAGGTTTGCAGGCTTCCAGCGCGGTCAGCGGTCGATTCCTTATCAGAAGGTGAAGAGGGAGATGCAGAGGAACTCGGCTGAGCTCATGCATTCGTTATCTAAAGTTTCCCCAGAGACAGAGACCCTAAATAGCCAGAAAAGAGGGTTTGGCTACCTAGGAGAGAGGAAAGGCTACTAACACCTGAAGGAGCCTATCAGCAGGAGTCTCTGACGTCACCTGGTGGCACTGGCCACTCAGAGCAGTCCAGTGTGCCAGCAGCACCTCTGTTTCCAAGATGGCAGAGGTCTGGAGCACACTGGAGGAGCTCTGGACACCTCCCAGGGGAGGTGCAGGTCAGGGGAGTGGTCACTCCCCTTTCCTTTGTCCAGTTTCGCGCCAGAGCAGGGGCTAAGGGGTCCCTGAACCGGTGTAGACTGGCTTATGCAGAATTGGGCACATCTGTGCCCAACAAAGCATTTCCAGAGGCTGGGGGAGGCTACTCCTCCCCTGCCTTCACACCATTTTCCAAAGGGAGAGGGTGTCACACCCTCTCTCAGAGGAAGTTCTTTGTTCTGCCATCCTGGGCCAGGCCTGGCTGGACCCCAGGAGGGCAGCTGCCTGTCTGAGGGGTTGGCAGCAGCAGCAGCTGCAGTGAAACCCCAGGAAGGGCAGTTTGGCAGTACCAGGGTCTGTGCTACAGACCACTGGGATCATGGGATTGTGCCAACTATGCCAGGATGGTATAGAGAGGGCAATTCCATGATCATAGACATGTTACATGGCCATATTCGGAGTTACCATGGTGAAGCTACATATAGGTAGTGACCTATATGTAGTGCACGCATGTAATGGTGTCCCCGCACTCACAAAGTTCAGGGAATTGGCTCTGAACAATGTGGGGGCACCTTGGCTAGTGCCAGGGTGCCCTCACACTAAGTAACTTTGCACCTAACCTTTACCAGGTAAAGGTTAGACATATAGGTGACTTATAAGTTACTTAAGTGCAGTGTAAAATGGCTGTGAAATAACGTGGACGTTATTTCACTCAGGCTGCAGTGGCAGGCCTGTGTAAGAATTGTCAGAGCTCCCTATGGGTGGCAAAAGAAATGCTGCAGCCCATAGGGATCTCCTGGAACCCCAATACCCTGGGTACCTCAGTACCATATACTAGGGAATTATAAGGGTGTTCCAGTAAGCCAATGTAAATTGGTAAAAATGGTCACTAGCCTGTCAGTGACAATTTGGAAGTAATGAGAGAGCATAACCACTGAGGTTCTGGTTAGCAGAGCCTCAGTGAGACAGTTAGGCACCACACAGGGAACATATACATGCACACCTATGAGCACTGGGGCCCTGTGTGACAGGGTCCCAGTGACACATACATATAGGCCACAAACCTATGAGCACTGGGGTCCTGACCAGCAGGATCCCAGTGACACATAACAAACATACTGAAAACATAGTGTTTTCACTATGAGCACTGAGGCCTGGCTATCAGGATCCCAGTGAGACAGTGAAAACAGTGACAAACACCCTGACATACACTCACAAACAGGCCAAAAGTGGGGGTAACAAGGCTAGAAAGAGGCTACCTTCTCACAATGGACAACAGGCTTTTTTTCTTGTTGTAATGGAGGAAGATTTGGTACTTAGGCCAGGATCCTTCTTTTAATTGTAAGGTGTTGTTCTCCTTCCAGTAGGTTACATGCTTTTGTTCTTCCAGCCTTCTATCCTTCTTCTTCTTCTTCTTCTTCAAAGGAGCAATTTGTTACTCACTCTTGGGTTCTGCTGGTATACTTGGAGCACCCAAAATTTTATGGGCAAACGTAGAGCTAGTTAGTATCATTTGTGGCTTCCGTCTAGGTTGCACACATTCTGTTACTTGAAGTGGATTGTATCTGTTAACTATTGCTCTAGTTTATTGTTTGGCTCAGTTTGAAGGTGTTGTACCACAATATTGTAGTCATATTATTGACCTACAGATATAATAAAATGGATTCCCTAAATATTGTCACAGCAGCATTTCTAATAGTAAATCTACACTTACTGTGATGATATTTTAGGAATCAACATTGTGATCACGATGTATCTGAAGACTGATATATCGTCAATTAATTTTTTGATATACAACCAAGTTGAGCTTATTGTAGAGTTGGAAGGACATGCCATCTTAAGAGTAAGACAACCTTCCTTGCTGAAGAATATGGTGTTGTGCTCGTTGATATTTGCAGGGTGACTACTTTAGTATATTCTCGTAGGTTTGTACACCATTTATCCGCTCAGTTTGCTAAACGCGCCTTCTCTGTTTTTAACTAGAGCTTGACCTGACTAAGATTTCTGAAAGTCTGGCAAAAGTGGCATTTTGCTATCCTCGCCTGGAATTGTATTCATATTTGAAACATCTAGGATCACTCTAGTGTCACAAGACAATGGTGTTGTGGGTGGAAGCCTAGCATTGCCTTCCTGTAGTAACCACCCAATACCATATTCCTTAAGACAGTGGCATATTTTTTAAATCTGGAACACATTCACTGGGAATATGAAATTTGGAAGGAGCAACAGGGTTTCCTTCATTGGTGGTGGATCCACCTCATTTTGGAAGAACAGTGGCAGTGGGGAATATGAGTAGGAGTAATAGGGATTCTCAGTAAAGGATCTCAGGATTTCCAAGAGCATGGCCTGGATATAACCAGTTCCAAAACGTTTAAAATGTTTCACTTTTGGCAAAAAATGAACTGCCACAGGAATGGGCCTTAGGTGACTGAGTTGCTCTTTAAAATAACAGCTGTTCAAGGAGAATCCGTACAACAACAAGATTCCCCCCTCGTGTTGACTCTTGGAGAGATGAACCATTTAGGATCCTTGCCTAAACTGGTTGCTCAGTGCTTGTTACCTGTTCTGCTAAAGTCCTCTTTGTAGACATACCAGAACCTTATGTCCTTTCCCTCTTGTTGCCCCAGTCTCTATCCGTTGAAGATTGGATGTGAGTACTGAAAATCCTCACATGCGCTACAAGCTTAATACAAGTCAATCATTTCCTATTTCAATAGAAACCTCTACCAAGTGAGAAACTCTGGTGCTCTTTCAGCCTTGACTAGCACCAATCCTATGGAGATAAACTTAGCTGTCTTCCTCCCTTTCTTGCACACCACTGTTACATCCGAGTGAAAATGTCTTGAGAGTAACTTGGATTGATCTCACTGAGAATCTCATTGCCATGTCCCACAAGAAATCATCTATGGTCGCAGCACCACTTTATGCTTGGAATAACACCCACCCTGCTACATCTCACACCACCTGAAGAATGTTTCTCTAAATACTGAGATCAAAAATATAAACCTGTTCATGTATCACCTCTACAGCATTAATAAACAACTATTCTCAAGACAAGCAGATATGGGAAGGTATAGATTCATTATTCTTAGATCCACCTCTACGTACCTTGATGATATTAAAGGTAGTTGATAAAAGGGGATTGATATAAATGCAGATATAAATCCATATTTTAGCTACCACAATGTCGTTGGACACCAATGTGCCTTACCCCAAGTTAATTTCTCCAATTATTCTTGGGTTTATATATGTTCTTCACAACTATTTCATTTAACACGTATGGTTAAAGTTTATGGAGTTCACTATGTAAATGTTGAATAGTATAATTTAATATTTTTGCAGAACAGCAACATAGTGGCAATAACAAATGATTCCCCACTGATAAAACACTTTTTTTCTCTTTCAGGTAAAGTGAAGTGTCCGATCCGGCTCAGATCTTTTTGGATGAAGATTTACCACCTGTCTGATGCCATCTCATACCCAAATGAAGTCTCCGACAATAGAGCCGGGTCACACACAGATGATATACTACAGTGCACAATGAGGTGGAACAATCCCCGACTTTCTCTTTGATTGGATAAAGCACTGTGGTTCTAGGGCTGGTCTGCAGGGGTAAAAGGCCTCACTTTCAATTAAAATTTGTGTACAGTTCTATATTCAGAGAGGACTCGGAGTGCACAGGTCAAGTCTATATTTAGATAAGAATTCTGTAGTAGGTTGAGGAGCAGCTGCCCCCCAGATTTCGCTTGAATTTGGATGAGGAGCAGTGCTTCCCTTCGTCGCTATAATGAGTAGCCCACTTTCACCTACGGATTACGACAGTCTGGAGATTCAGCAGCAGTACAATGATATCAACAACCGCTGGGAGCTGACAGACGAGGACTGGGACAATGAGAACAGCTCAGCTCGCCTCTTTGAGCGTTCCCGCATCAAGGCACTGGCTGGTGAGTACCATCTTCGAGATCGTGGCCAATGCAAAGGGGCCAGATACAATTCTTATGGACTGCGGCCAATAGACAATTGTAGAGCAAAGGAACAGGGGTAAAGAGACCAAAGTTAACATCACAAGCCATAGGCGAATTACATATTTTCAGATTAAATGTTGGATGTATTATCATGGGCTTGGGGGGAGGACAAACACAACTAGAATAAAAAGTAGGAATAACATCAGAAAACAGGTGAAGGCGCTAATACCAGGTTAAAGAGCATGAAGAATGCCTGGGGGGTTAAGAGAGGCTGAAAGGAAGGGCATGGATAGTGTCACAAGCTGGAGTAATGGCAGAGGATGAGTGGAACAATCATCGTAGAACCTTGTTCTAATTTTAAGAGGAAGTGGGGATGAGTTAAACAAAATTGGATACTACCATGTGCCAGAGGAGAAGTAAGGGAAAGGAAGATACTTTTAATAAAGGTTGAAGGTGTGAACCAAATACTGTAGAGACACTGAGGTCTCTTTAGTAATGACAGGATAACACCCAACACTATACAAAACATCCAAATAAATAAATAATACATTTCTGGAACTGATTGGCTGATCCTTACTTGAGAGTGGTAGCGCGTGTTAGTAGTGGAAAATTCTGAGCAGAAATTATTTGATTTTTTTAATGTCTAAAGTACCACGTTTTGCTAGAGGGTCAGCGTTGCAGTGCATTGAGTTAGACATTCACAGCATGCAAAGAAGCTGTGAAAAGACACACCTTCAAAGTATTTAAGGTACCACGTATTTGAGTTTTGATATATTCATGATACACGTTCTCTTCATCTTCTTGGACTGTCTCTTGAAAGTTCTGTACCTGCTTTGTCTACCGTTTACCATAAAGCTCCCTTCATTATATCGCACACACCGGTATCTCCATACAGTGGAGACAAACACAGAGTGGCTTTCCATGGTGTATGAATTCCCTCTTATCTGTGTGAGTACCACCACTCCACCCTTGAGCCTCACGCTGCTCCTGAGCACTTTACCATCCTGCTCTCAACCAGCATTTTTTGCAAGCAGGAATCCCACATTACCACTTTTCCACGCACCTTGAAACAATTCAGAGTGCAGTGTTCTCTGTATGCAAAGTCACTCACTCACTTAGGCTTAAAGGGCTGACTGAAGAAATAAGCAACTCCCTATGAGACACCGTGCTCAGGAAATGTTACGCTCAGACAAATCAGCATGTAATACTAGCGTATGCGTGCCTTCGGTGAGTCTGGGCATCAGGGTCCCTCGTTGAACTACCTCTCCCATGGCTTTACAGTTAACCTTGATTGCCGTTTCAAAATTGAATCTGAATTCAGATTCCCATAAGGTCAGTATTTCATTTTCTTTAAGCACATAAGGGCAATAGACTCTTAATTGGGATTGCTGATCTGAATATGTTTGAAGAATATGCGTGGCTTCTTCGGTGCAAAGCCATTAGGCTTCAGAAGTAGGCTCAGTACAAACAGAACTGAATCTGCAGGCAGGCAGTGAACATGGGCCACACTGACACCTTGTAAGATAATCATTCAGTTTGTTTGAGATTCCCACATGACATTCAAAATTGTGGGAGGCGAGAATGGCCGCAGGTGCGTGCCTCAGCTGATGACGAGGTGATTCGACAGAAAGATCCTTAGTAAGCTTCTTCAAATTGAACAACACATGGCAATCACTATACGAGTTGGGACAGTTGCGTTGCCAAAAAGAGACATTTATAAGGGGCAGATAGAGGCGATGGGAGATGACTGATGCTCAAGGAAAACATAGTAAATAGCTACATAGTAGCCTTTAACAAGGGCAAAAATGTGAGAAAATGTTTCCGTGAAACTGGAGCTTTGTCTTGAGTACGCAGTTGTGGGTTCTGTAAGGGTTTCATCCAATGCTTTGCAACACAAAACCATATTAGTTAATGGATGCCAAGAGCGGTGTGGCTGCATGTAGGCTGATACAGCAAACAAAATGTCCTCTTTGTATCTAGATTGCAGAAGTGTAAGGGCCTGAGTTGGAGCTTGGCAGACGGGTTACTCTGTCACAAATGTGACAGATATCCCATCCTCTGTAGTACTATGTCCCTAGCATATAATGGAATAATAATGCGGTGGACTAGATATTTGTCATATTTGTGACAGAGTAAACCCATCCGCCAAACTCTAAGGCACTTATTTCTCAAAAATGAGATGGATAAGAAAAGTCCCTTCATTATTTTTCAAATATGCGGCCAGAGCATTTTCCTTCTTTCAGTTGAAAAATAATAACATACAGCAAAAGCTTATTTTTTACTTGACAGAAAGGGGCAACCTCATAAGCGACCACAAAAGACCGGTTCAGGAAGAGGTGTCTCTGAAGCAGCAATTCATTGGTAGGGAAGCTTAAATTTAATTTAAAAGACAAGTAAGAAGAAGAGTTTTAGGATGATACAGGAGACAAGGATGGTAGGTTGACATTATACTTTGGTAGAAGAGAATTCAAAGTAGAAGATAACTCACCTTAAAAAGGCTGTTTGGGTTGTTTGCTTGTTTGGACCTGACATTTGGAGTTTCCAGTTTGCAGGTGCCTTGGCTTCTTAGGCCTCTGGAGCACTCCGATGTTAAGAAGACCGGCTGGGTAGGCTAGGAGCATGTTGTAAAACATGCAGGCCTGTTGATTCTTGCTTCCAAGGTAAGGTAGCAGAATTCCTTCAGCGCTGCAGTGACGTTGTTGCATCATCTTGAGCCAGCAGGGATGGCATGTAGCAGCAAGCAGAAAGAAAGGTCTTCAAGCGCCGGGCGGCCATCTTCCCTCATGAAGGTGCATACGTTTGACATCTTCGCCTCATCCTCATATTGGAAAATGCTGACCCTCAAGGTCACCATCCTTCAAGATTTCCTGGCGTTCCATATATGTACTGAACAGGATGGGTATGGATGGTGTTCTTTACACAAATGTTATCAGAAGAGAACAAACGAGTCATTATCCATTATCTATTGCACAGACCCAGGCAGTGTGTTTACTTGCTGACAGAAATGCCAGAAAAATGAATTTGTGCCTACAAAAAAAAAAAAAAAGATAAATATTTTGTGAAAAAAATACCAACTCTGCCTGGTGCTCTGCAGACTGGATGTGAATTCTCCGGATGTACCGAGGACTTTGGTGCTGGTGCATTGTATAAGTTAAAGGCTCCCACGCCTTCTAACAGCCCTAGACTGAAAGAAACACACTTTAGAAAAGGACTGAGACTGGGAAACAAATGCTTGGAGTTAAACAAGGAGCAAGGCTGATTGACAGGAGTCGAAAGATTTCCCTTGCTAGCTGTTTCACACATTAGATGACAATAACATTTTCAATGATTTTGCCTTGGATTTCAGCGCGATGTTTTTAAGGAGTGCAGTGTTACCAATATTTTGTAGTGAAACTAGAGTTGAAGCCTCTCAATCAGAAACCATTTTAGTTGTCTAGTTCTGGAAGTCATATCTAGAATATGGGGGATAATTCTGTGCCCACATTTGCGGTACTTGGCGCAGGAAAGGGGGCCACATCCAGGGTACTATTTCCATTTTTGGAGGCAGCATCTGGCAGGCCTGAACTACACCACGAGGTGCCTTTAGCTGTGGCGCCAACATAACTGACTAGCCCCATGCATTACTGAGCAGCACCCTAATTAAAACAGCTTCGCCCGGAACTATTTAGGCATCACTCACACTGACTGTCCAATGACGCGTGGTCGGCATCCATTTTGGACAGTGCTTAATTTGAAAACAATAAGTGCCGGTGCCCAAAGGGCAGCTCCGAAGCCCGGCCGCCGCCATTACATGTCAGCGCACGGAATGCCAAGGCTGCGTACCCTGAATCCACCGCAGGCCTCTGATACACGACCAGACACTCTCTGCCCCCTTAACTCTCTCTTGCCGGTCTCTGCGTCCTCTCTCTTTGTGACAGCTTTTAAGTCATGCTCTTCCTCCTTCCTCTAATTTTTGTGTGTTTTCCTTCTGTTGCGCTTAGGACAATGTCTGATGAAGAAAAATTTGAGCCGGTCTACAAACGTGAGTGCCGGTGCCCCCACCAGCAAACACCGGCTCAAATTAAGCACTGATTTGGGGCACAATTATTTGTTAGCATTGCATCATCCGATTGTTTCAGACACAACAGCATAGTTTGATGGGCACATGCACCCATTTGCCACTGCTGCAAAGGACAATGCACCTGGTTACTGTGACATACCTTGACGCGTTGGAATATTTAACACATATGTTTTTTAGCAAAACATTTGGATATATGCTGTAAACTGAACAATTTATTCGCATTTGTCATAAATGTCTTGCACGACAATCCCACGTACGGGTCCGGTGACCCCTTTACGGGTTTGCACTTGCTCCCCGCTTTTTGGGGCTTGTATTAAAATACTTTCAGGGCAGCATTTGGCTCCAATGGTGCCACGCTCTGCGTGCTGTTTTGGAATGTTAAGCGTATTATACATTTTTCGACTGTATTATTTAGTTGCGGTACAAGGAAGGAGAGGGGGCAGATGGGGCTTATTACGCGGCGCAATAAATGCGTGCACACTCGTAGGAGGGTGAGGGGCGCATGGCCCGGTGAGCAGAGGGCTCGCATTGCTATAGTATCCAGTTTTAGCCGTCGTCTTTTCTGTAAGCCTGTCTTCGAGACAATTTTTGTCGCTTTTACCTACATATTGATTCTCTCTAGTGTTCAACTCTCTTTGCTCTTACACTGCAATTATTCCCAGTGTATGACACGAATTCTTGGAGGAATCTTTGATTTCAATTATTACATTTTACACCCACCTCCCCTGTATACATCTCCCTCCCTTCTTGACAGCTCCTCTCCCGGTACACTTGAACCGCCTTGGAATATGTGTTATTTCATAGCTCTTGCCGCACCTGTAAGAGAACGTTTCTACTACATTTATAACCCCGAGTCACTTCAATATGTCTCAGTCATGTGATATGCAAGCATTGACTATTTCTGCCCACTTGCAAGGTCTACAGCATTTTCACTATTAGAAAGCTCTTTTTCAAAACCAGATGTTACGTGCTTATCTACATATACAATTAAATACATTAATTTGTATTTCTATTTGAACAATATACGTACAGTAAAGCTGATTTTGTTTCTTCTAATTCAAAAAGAAGAGAGGAAATTGCAGAAACGCAAGGAAATTGAGCCAAATAGTTTGCAATTCCTAAGAGCTGAAAACGACTTATTTCAATATGTGTACTTAAGCTTGTTCTCATTTGCAGTACGCGTGCCTACATTCACAAAAAGTCCTAGCGATGGTTAATAATTACTATATCCTTCTCCCAGTAGATTGGTTAACTAGATCACAACACACTTTAAAATAAGCCCTGGTGAGGTCATATGCAAAAAGCTATAAAACACATGTTGGCCTTAATTGTAAAAGCAATTGGTGTAAACCAGATATTCTATTACTTAAAACTGCCTTATAACTAACTCAAAATAAATTTAAAACCAAACCATAATGACTGTGATTAACAAGAATTCTCCAAATTGTTCACAAACGAGTGTCCAGCAGCCTGAGGGCGTTACAGGACCGGGCACATAGAAGACATTTGCTCTAGTATTGATAACAAAACTTTGATGATTGGGTCATAACAACAGCATCCGCCTGGAAAGGTCAGCAAATCTTTCTTACGCCAACCATCCAAGTGCAGTGCCTAGGACTTCAGATCAACCTCCTCAAGTTTATTTCAGTTCCGGTACTAAAAAGCCTGCCAGCAAGCACAAAACTGAAACATTTTTCCTTTCAGGAAGCTTTCTTCTGCCCAAACAAAATGTATTTTTCTTCAGTCCCAGCCATGCACCACAGCATGCAACACTCGCTCCTTCCGAGCTCAGTGGCTATTGTGGTCATGGTGGTGGAAGGCCTGAATATGTTGAGCAAGCTACTTGTAAACCCAGGATTATCCAGATGCAGGCAATAATGACTGGTAATCCCCTAATGGATAGAACACTCACATTGGACATATTCAAATTCATGGAACTGGCGTCACTTGTCACATTATTTTACTAGAGTATAAGGGTGGCCCAGAGGTCCTTTCATCCCTCCTTCATAACGAGTTCCATGCTAATTTAAATGGATACCATGACAATGATGTATTATCCAAACAAGCAAGAAGGGCCAAAGTTGAGGGCTCTCCCAAATGATGCCTAAACTACCTGCCCCTAGCTGAGTCCATTAAAGCTCTTAATAACATCCATTCACCTTCCACATCTAGAGACAGCCTTTTTGAGCAGAACTTTCCAAGAAAACCACAAATGAGCCTTAAATGATATGTAGAGCTACTACAAACAGACTTGTTTACTAATGCGAATAACAAACAAATATAGGTTTGCATTAAAGTTCTAGTGAGCCAGTTCAAAGGAGAATTCTCTTGTATTCCAAAGTTTCTTTATGCTTTCCACGTGTCACTGACAGGGAAAGTCAGGATCAAACAAATAGTCCAAAACTAGCATGATAGTGATTCTATATAAGCAACTGAAATCCTTCACACAATGTAATGGGAGGCCCCCACCTCCTCTCTGGCTCCACATTGAGTTTCTAACCCCGTTTACATCATCCAGTAAGCCTTCTTTGCTCATCCTCTCTACCCTTAGAGAGTTAGGTGCTAAAAAGGAGTACTTAGCCATTTGAAATGTGATATTGTACTCCCTATTGGCTGGCCAGTGTGCATCTCCTGCTCTTCCTTAGCGGGATATCAAAATATCAAAATGGATACTTTCTCAATCCGAAGTACCACTCTCTTTCTCTTTGTCAGTCTATTTATCTCTCCCAATTGGCTCCCTCCCAGACTTCTTGCCATCCAATTTTCTCCAGTACAGTGGTAGTACTTGGTCTCATTGCCTTTCTATTTACAGTGCAGTGCATTTGCCCACACTTCCATGGCTATCAATCTGTGGGTCACACGTTATGTAACGCCACTTCCTGTGATATCACTTACTACAATATCATTACTATGACTACAGAGTTTTTGACTTTAGGTTCAGCCTCTCCCCCTGAAAATGTGGAAGCTGGCTCTTGGTGTAGACCTTATGTGATCAGACTGATGTAGGTGACGTATGAAGCAGGTTTGTAGGTTTGTATCTTGTGGAACACGCACAGTTTCAATATGGAAGCCTATGAAAACGTCATTAAATTGTCAGTGCTTGAAAGTAAAGCTGCAACCCCACTGAGGCAGAAACTCACACATGAGCGTGCTGGTAAAGGAATACTGATTGTTCACGTTGCTTAAATTTGGAAACTAGCCATTATCACGAGAGGTCTCCACGAGGTTCGATCACACACCAAGGTGATGCTGGTGACCCAGAGAGGGATGGCACATACAAATGTCTTCAGTACTTTGTGATATCCCGGTCCTGGTGTGAATTTGAAGAATACTTCCTTTTGGCTGGGCAGTTACGAATTTACACGGTCCTTTCTTTGGTTCAGGAAGCAAATCATATGGCTCTTCGAATTAAATTGCAGCCCCTTCTTGTCTGCAGCACCTTGTTCAACCATCTTAAAATTCCATCGTGGTAAAACAAAATTGTGTGTAAGGGCTGCATTGTGTTTAACTGGATGCTAGTGAAAAGAAGTACAGGGGTCAATTTAGAAAGACTGCTCTGGCGCAGTCATGCGAAGTGACACAAAATGGCTCAAAGACTTGGAGGATATTTACTTTCCAGCACAACAAGTAGTGGAAAGGTGCCCTTTTCTCAATGCACATAGTGCTTTGCGCCATTTGCTTCAAGGCAGTATTGCATAGTTGTGAAATGGGTGGATCAATGAACACAACCAATAGCTTTTGATACAATACAATGCCATATCTACTTCGATAGTCAAACTGGGCTTTGCATTAAAAAAATAACATCTCCTTGAAGCAGGCACTAACTTGGAGAAATGTTTTTATTTCTCCAAACATTTCACATACTACATGTATGCTGCACTGTGCAGCGGTCATCCAATGTGTGGACTGTTAAAATTTGTCTAGGCATACGAATCCTGTGCTAGACATCACGCACTCCCTTGCACCATGGGATGGTTGTGCTGGACACTGCTTCGTTCCCCTTGCAAAGCGACTTTGCTTGTTGGACTGCAATTAATAAACTTGCCCATATGATGGTAAACCCATTCACCTATTGCTATTCTTAGTGATGTGAAAGATACAAAATGCCAAGTCATGGAATATTTTACCACAGTATACATTTTTACCACTGTGCCGTACGTGTCATAAACAATAAAGGGACTGGTCGTGTGTTCCCTCCATGATAGGTGTCCAGGGGAGACCAAGACTTTGGATCTTCCCCTGGGCATTTTGGATGTTGACATTTTGCATAAAAAGTTAAATCCACACGGTACTCTTCAGGTGATGCTCAGGAAACAGAACTTTGAGCAATGCGGTCAGCTTGTTATTGCCCATTTTTGCCTTTCTTGTTTTTTGTGGTCACTCCTTCCAGTCCCAGATTTATCAAGCAGCTGTTTGGGTGCCTTTTGAGAAAGCCAGCTTGGGAAGGGGTAAGCTAGTGAATATACTATTATATTCTATGTATATTATAATTCTTGAAATATAGTGGTGTTTCATACTGCTTAAGGAATGGAGTTCTACATCATCATAGGATGTTGCTCTCTGAGTGAAAAGATGATTCTTTGACTGGCAGTTACGGTTTGAACGCTACTTTATTTTTCTCCAATAAATCACCTTTCTTCTTTTTTTAACTAAAGGTAGCGGAGTCATATACCCCCAATATGTTGAGTTGTTTTTGGGCATCCATTGCTTTAGGTCTTTGTGACAATGGAATAATGGTAATTCCTTGAGATCACAGACATTACTGTAAAAAGCAAAGTTTTTAGTGGACCATGAAATTAGAGATTTTGAAAGAAAGAGGATGCAGAGGTTTCTTAATTACTAGTGATAGATTTTAGGGTGGAGACAGGGGACGTAGTTTTCAATGGTTCAGCAGGTGCAGATGCACTGAGCCTCAAGGGTGTGAGGGACCCACTACAACCCAGAGTCTGCTTGTCCTTTACTATCCAAACAGGGATAATGGGGGACAATTTCTTTGTTTCCATAATGGCCCATGAAAGCTTTGCTACGCCCCTGGATTGAGGCAAGTGGGGCATTGACCTGGTCACTACGTGGATGGCCAGCTAGGCAAGTGAAGGTGGTAACTATGGATGGACGGTACAAGGGGTGAGGATTAGCTGGATATGGGTAAGGATGTCTGAAGCCCAAGAAGGAGGTGACAAGGTAAAGAGGGTTTAGAGGACTGGGGTGTCGGTTGTTTTTAGTTTCAGGTGGATTGGCTGGTAAAAAAAAAGAGGGAGAAGGAGGCAGAGAGGTTAGAGAGTAAGGCACTAGTTCTTAAGGTTTTGACCTCTATGGACCCCTTCTAAATCCCTGCTGAAGGCCAGTGCCACAATTTGAACCTCAGCACATTACACAATAATACAGAAATAAGTATACAGCAAACAAATACACAAATTATAATATTTTGTATTTGTCATAAACCAAAAATATACATACACCGAAACTTCAATTTTAAAGGATGCAAGATTTTCAAAAGTTAGTTTTATTTCTAAAAGACAAAGAGACATGTTAGATCCTACTTTTTCCCCCTAATGTGGCCTATCTTTTTATCAGCAAGTACTGGTTCTTCAGTTGAGGCCACTAACCGTCCATACTAGATTCTGTGTGCTGTACCTGTGCTGCTCCCACAAATCAAGCTAAGGATAACACATTTATTTCTTTAATATGTTTACTTTGGTTTATTGGTGCGAAAATTCACCCCTAACAGTAATAAACATCAGTGGGAGGTTAACATTGCAGCAGCACATCATACACAGATAGGAGCAAGGCTTCCAGAAATACATCGACTACAATTAGAGACTTGTGATTGGTACATCAGCATCATAACATCCACATAAAGCTGGTCGCGTTTAAGACCCTCCCCCACCGGCAATAAGATCCAAATCATAATATTTCATCAGGTGACCCCAGACTTTATAGAACTTGCTGGGTTATCCCTACTGTTGATGTGACTTTCTCCACGGGCGTGTACATGTCCATCCCCTTCCTCCACTCTTGTGAAGTGGCGACCTGCGGCACCACTAAGCCTAGGTTGCTGAAGAGGAGTTCGGCCTACGCAATGTCCACAACATTTGGAATACCGTGGAGGAAATATTTTGGTTCAAGTGGAATATAAACCCCCAATATGCTGTGTAATTTTCGTACTAACTTGTTCCGATAGGCCTGATTGGCCGGGCATACCCATAACGTGTGCATGAAAGTCCCTGACCCTATTACATCTCCCACAGTCTGGGCATGTTGCTCTCCCCATTTTATATAATCGCTCCCGACCATAGTAAACCCTAGGGAGTATCTTCAGCTGTACTAGCCTCAATGAAGATTATATAGCTACTTCACATGTGTGCATCAGGGCCGCTTCCCAGTCAGTATCATCCACCACTCGCAAATCTCTCACCCATCTTTCTCGTAGATTAAGCAACGTGTCCGGCATGTTTATTTTTAGAGTTTTTTATGTGAATGAAACTGCCCCCCTCCCGAGCTCTTCCATGAGCAGCCTACCCTCCAGGGAAGCATAGGGGGTATATTTACAAGCCCCTAGCGCCTCCTTGCATCACCCTACCGTAATTATTTTTTACGCTAAGGTGGCGTCAAGGAGACCCTTTCCCTGCGCCAGATTTACAAAGTGGCGCAATGCAAGCATTGCACTACTTTGTATTATCCCTTGCATAATGTATGCAAGGGGGGCGTTCCCCCATTAGGAGGCCCAGGAAAATGGCGCAGTGAAATTTACGAGATTTCACTGCTCCATTTTTCTAGTCATTTTTAACCCCTGCCCAGCGCAGGCATTAAAGTAACGCTGCCATTGTTTCCAATAGGCCTCTCCATGCATTGCTGGACTAGCGCCATACTTTTTGGCGCTAGTCGACCAATACATCACAATAGTGTAAAAAATGTTGACACTATTGTGCTAACATGCGCCATGGTGCACCATATTGTAAATACAATGCTACCATGGTGACATTAGGCGGGGGCAGGGGTTCGCAAGAAAAATGGCTCATCATAGCTTGTAAATATGCGCCAAAGTCAGGCATATCTGCCTCTCCCACTCTCTCGGCCTGCCATGCATATCATAACTGTGCGTATTTTAAGTATTGATTCGGGTTCAGCCTGTAATCCCTCGAAGTAAGAGGAAAGTCATAATGTGTCTGTTTTCTAGGAGATCACTGATCTTGGAGATTCCTATTGTATCCCAGGTCTCAAATCCTCTCCGCTTTCCTAGTTCCTGCAGCACTGACCTCTCCCACAAGGGTGTTTTCCAGGTCACCTTCTGTGCCCATCCTATGTGTCTGGTAGCCTTCGTCCATGCCTCCAGCGCCACCTGCGTGACCCACAACAGCAGTTGGGTCCCTTGCCTCCATACATTTAGTACATATGTGAGCACGCCTGCAGCCTAACCTGCTGATACATCAAGTGATTCTGGGGTGCAAATATCCAGTCGTTGACAGTTACCAAATGAGTGGCCCAATAGTAAGCCCTAACGTTAGGGAAGCAATCCTGCCATTATAGGGGTTATGCTGCAGTGTCCGAAGAGCTATTCTTGGGTGACCCTTGTTCCGTCCTAGGATCCTCAACTTCCCCTTCATTTTGGTGAACATTTCCTCTGGAACTTTGTAAAATGTGTTTTGGAGGGTGTAGGGGAGCTTGGGAAGTATGATCATTTTAATGATGGCACCTGCCCCAGAATTGTCAGTGGTGACCCCTGCCATCTCTCTGCATCTCCCTGAAATGTTTGTACTACTCACCCCAAGTTCCTGGACAACTACAGTTCCCTGTGGGGGGTCGCACCGAGGCTAAGGTATTGAAAACTCTCTTAATCTACTGCCAACATCTTGGGCAGGGCGGTCAGATCTAGTGAGACATATGCTCTGTCGAAGTACCGACTTTCCTCAGTTTATTATATACCCGGAGTAGATACTTTATGTGTCAAAGGTCTGGAAAATGAGCTGGAATGTTATTGTGGACTCAGTGATGTAGAGGAGAATATCATACGCATAAGACAAGACCTTTTCCTCCTCAGTGCTAGAGGACGCTTTCTTGACTCTCTGCATTCAGGATGCTCTCGGACCGTAAAGGCCAAAGTCTGAATGGTGAGGGTGAAGAGGACAGGGAGCATCCCTGCCAGGTCCCTCTCTCAACCAGGAAGACCGGCAAAAGGGTACTATCAATCCTCACCACAGCTGTTGGGGCCATTGTAGAGCAACACTAACCACTTCCTGTATTTCTGGCCAAAACCAAATTTCTTCATTGTCTGCTGAAGGAAGGGCCAGTTTATAGTGTCAAATGCTTTTTCACCATCTAACGAGAGGAACCGATGGGGCTCCTGCCGTTCCCGAACCTCTGCCATCTAGTTATGTACCTTCACATGTTGAATCTGGTCGACCTACCAGGCATAAAGCCAGACTGGTCTCCATGTATCATTGATACCACAACCTTAAGTAGCCGGGTGGCCAGTACTGTAGCCAGTATTTTAACTTCAGTGTTCAATAATGAAATCGGATGATACAAATCACAGCTGTCCTTAGGCTTACCTTCTTTGTGAATCACAGTAATGAAAGCATGTTGGAAATCTGGCAGTAGTGCCCCTTATCCCTAGCTTCCCGGAATACATTCAGTAAATGGGGCCCTAATAGCCCAGCATACAGCATATAGAACTTCACCAGGATACCATTGGACCCCAGGGTGTTCCCTAGCTTTAACTTTGCAATGGCTGCCTGAACTTCAGTCAGTGCTATTTCTTCCTCCAATGCCGCCCGATCTTCGACCTACACCACCGGGGTATCCACAGTGTCAAGGCAGTTCCTGATACGTTTGACATCTGCCAATGGGTGCGCTCTGTAGAACGACCAAAAGTACTGGGCAGACTCCTCTGCTATATGTCTGTCTGTAGTGTGGGATGTCCTAGATTAATCAGTAATGTGCCTCATGCATCAGGGCCTCCGCTCTCCTCCTTCTTAACCATGCCAACAACTTGCCTGTTTTATTACCCATGTCGTACAGTCGATGGTATGTGGCTAGCATGTGTTTTTTTGTCTCGTTCTGCGCAAGGTCGTAGTATTCAGTCCGAAGGATCCTTTGAAGGACATGTGTGTTAATCAGTGCCCAGGGGGATTTCTCAAAACTCAGTAGCTGACCCTCTATCACCTCCAGCTCCGCTACCCCATGCCTGTTCTTATGTGCTAATCTGTTTTGAGCTCTATCCCAAAAGACTGCTTTGGATGCCTCCCAGAGAACTCTCGAAGAGTCCACCAACCTTTCATTTCCAGCAAGGTAGATTTCTGTGTCAATCTGGAGCTCCCAGGCCAAGTCTGCATCTCGTAGTCCCCATGGATTCAGTTTCTAACCGACGCTCAGAAGTCGCTGCCTCCTGCCCGCAGAGACCCACAGAGGGGGAGTGGTCAGACAGCCCTGTGGCAGATGCTCAGCCCTTTCCACAAAGTCTGTCTCTTCTGCAGGGGCAAACACATAGTCCAGCCTAGAGAAGACCCTGTGCCTTCCTGAAAAATATGAATAACATGTCTCTTCTGGATGATTATGCCCCCACAAATCTAGTAAATCCAGCGTGGCTGAAAATCCCTATGTAGCTACGCTGTGGGTCAATCTAAGTGCGCATGACCTGGTTATGCTCCTGGAGCCTGAGGTAAAACCTGTGTGTGCAAATGTTATGATTGTTACCCTACTCAGGAAACTACATTGTGTCCTTAGAACGCAAGTTTCCTAAAGCAGGACTACATCAGGCTTTAGTCGGCATACATACAACACCCCATATGGCACTGTCAGGCCTGTTTCACCACTCCTGCCCCAGGAGCCAAAGCGGGCTTCCACAGGGGTCTCCTGCCATCACGAGGAGGGGAAAGTGAAGTCAGCAGCTGGCTGCAGCCGAGCCAAGGGGATGGCATACCTTCTTAACAGGCTCCTGCATAGCTGGGGAGGGAAGGATGCCCCCTCCCCCTGCAGGCACCTCCATCTTCACCGCCGGGATTCACTATGCTCAACTGCCATCTTGGTGCCACAGCCCGCGCCCGGCCTAAGTCACAGGCCCAACCTGAGGCACAGATCACAGCTGCCAGTTACCAGCTTGGATGTCGGACAACGCTGCATGATACCAGGTACCCCACCGTGTGACAAGTATTGTGTTTTTAATGCTGAATGGGCTCCATCAGTTTACAGGATTATAGCAGGATCTTTCATGGGCGGACGGAGCTCTCAACGGCTGCCACATCTAGCCAGCCATCTTGCAACCACGCCGCCCACCAAAATAATTTTTATTCTTCAACTTCAAAATCATTTTAAGTCATTCAAAATTGCTTGTCAATTTCAACTTTTACTTTTTTATGTGTGCAAATTATTTAATTTTCTAAACAGATTGGAACCTCCCCAGTAGGTGCTGCAGACTCCCAGGGCTCTGTTGGCCCCATGTTAAGGACTACTTCTGGAAGGCGTTGGACCCAAGTACTGCTATTATTACTGTAATACGCAGACCTTTTTTCATTAAAGGGTTCCTTTTTCACACTAGTTAGTGTCATCGCTGAATGCGTTGCCTCTCCCAATACCTTGAGTTTAGCACTTCTGTTTCTGCTTTCCGCATTCAGTGCTGTTTTCCATAACATTTACATGTTACGGATGGTGACCTTGACAAGGAAACAGGACGTGGGACTCCGTCATTTGGCACCAGCCTGGAGAGGCCTTCTCCGCACTAGAGATGCCATCTCCCCTTAGCACTATATACATACAGTAACCACTGCTAAACATCCCCTTCCTCATCTCTTAGTTCTTTAATTGTGCTATAGTACCCTTTAGATGTGCACACAGTCTTGCAAAGCACGAGGCAGGATTCCTTGTGCTTTGCTCCCTTCATGCACACCTCAGTATTGTGAGGCCTGAGCAATGATGTTTTTTGTACAAAAGGACGGCCTTTAGCATGGGCAAGCTGGGCCAAGAGTGCCAATATGCTGAGGGGCGTAGGGAGCTGTGTGCATTATGGTTATGCCAACAAAAGCGCCCTTCTCATCTTGCTCCTGTTGGCACGCCCACAGAGGTCTTCTTCCCGCCTCAGATTCAGAAACTACAAGTCATCTGGTGAGACACCATCACTATTCTCACCTATAGAGGTCAACTAAATCTTTGGACTTGGTGAAGAGTGCAGTAGTCAGATCCATTCAATCACAAATCAATGACAAAGTCATAAACAATTCTGAACACCATGCACAGCTTAGCACTAAATCAAACTCCTAACTGAATATATTTCAAAGCTTTATTACAATCCCAAAATTAATGTCACGTATATGGTGCGCAAAACTAAGTTATAAACATACATGAAAACCACTGGCTGAGCAAAACGTCTAAAAAGATTTAAAATACTAAACATCAATACAGTTAAACACTCCAAAAGTATGAGATAGATCAGCAGAACTACAATATGAACATTGATTTCAGATTTCAAGGCAGATGATGGTGACATAAGTAGATCAACAAAATACAATTTTAACAATCGATTTCAGACCTAGGCCATCCTTACCTCTAACATGAATTGGGACTTGCATGTGTGGGAATGCGCTAACACATGCGAGCAAAAAGCAAAAAGAAAAGACAAAATTTGCAAAAATCATCCAACTAGTGCAACGCATTATAAAAATATGCAGCTGTAATTATCTACGCTGAAAAGGAAACAAGAAACCACATTTAATTATACCTCTCCTCATGGGACAGCAGACATAAATACTTCATTAGCAAAATCGTTAACCTCCTCCCAACGTCATTTGACAGCAGCATAAGGACAGTGCAGAACATGGGCTGCACTTAAGACAAGTCAGCAGTTCAGAATTAGTTGGGCATATTAGTACTGAACAGCATAAACAAATGGGGCAATTAAAGAGTATGACTTTAGTCTTCAAAGATAGCTAAAGATGTAGAAGGATTTAGAAGGAGCAGAGAGTAGCTGGGCATTATCAGAGCAACAAGACTGTCTCTAGCAGAGTTCTGGACAGACTTGAGGCAGGAGAGGACTGCTTCTAGCAGAGCTCTAGATGGTCTGACTCCAAGTTTTAAAATCTCTCAATAATTAGAAATAACTATGATCCTCTTGATTAGATCTTCAGGTGGCCTCATTTCAGGCATCAGATTCAGTGTCAAATGGCTGTAGATGGCACCATCAAATTTGCAGCTATTCCGGAGTTTCTCAGGAAAAGTGCCTTGTCATTTCAATGATTTCATACAGTTCAGGAAAAATATTTAATTTTCTAGTTATTTGTAACTTCAGAATTCTCTCTCACAACACACAATATAAACTAAACATTTCTTATGTGGATCATAGACTTCCTGTCTTGCTCGACAACTAGAGAAATATTGTTTCATAATTAATACTGAAACATGTCCTTCGCCTTCACTACAACATTCAACATCACATCAGCAACCTAGGAAAAAACTCAGGTCAGAGGGAACAGAATAAACAAGTGATTTTCCACTACTGCTGCGAAAATAAAACTCTCAGGCCTTGTCCACCTAAGAAAGCCTAAGTGCACATTAATACAATTAACATATAAATCCTTTTGCGCATCTTACAATGTAATCAAATATTCAAAGCAAATTATCTAACTGCAAACATTTACAACATGTGCATTTATTTTTCTGCACATGTGTAACTTGCATTAATAAAAGTAATTTGATTCAATATAAATATGATATATTCATTTAATACTTACATTCTAATATTCATCTTAATAAAACACACAACGTTAATTCATATTAGTACTTCATTTTATGTAAGTGTATAATATTTCCATGTTAAACGTAATGTCTAATACGAATGCCGGCCACGTGGTCCACTGTAATTCAAACGTGCACATTTTACATTTCCACGTTCATTTCTCTGTTAGGTTTTTTTAAATGAAGATTAATTAGTCACCATGTGCTAACTTCTATGCCACTAAAGTATTAATAAAATTTGATCTCTATCACTCCCGTCTTGTCCCTGCATGTTCATTTCTGTCTGATTTGCCAATTTAAAGTTGTTTTAATCCTTCATTATCATACCGCAGGCAATGATTTCAACACCCATTAGCCCCCCCTTCCTTGCCCTCCCTTCACCCTCTGAACCCTGCTGGCACACCAACAAAACCATCATCTGTGTGATGCAGCTAAGCTAACGGTGATTTAGGTGAGCTGGGCGAGGTCCAGGGATATTTGTGTTCAGGGGCCAGTTGCTGCTCATCCAGGTTCTGTCCAGTGAACACAACAGGGACCCCCTGCTGCTTCATTTAATTGACTACCACCTGCAAGGGTGCCAAATTTCTCTCTGCCCACACCCAGGGCACTATCTTAGCAGAGGCTGTCTCTGATTGTACTTTTCAACAGTGTACTTTTGGTGCAGCATATTTCAGCAGCACAGCACATTTTATGCTTAACTAAGAATGGCCTCAACAGCAAAGGGGAATTTGAAATGAGTTTGGAGGAACAAAGCTTAAGTCTGAATGGGTAAGAAGCCTGCACCCTGCTCTCATGCCACCAGTCAAGAACAGGGCTTAAGCATCTATGTGTGTGAGGGCGCTAGTGCTAGCACTCTTAATGAAAGGCTGCGGGGCTCGGAGAGGGTGTGTTGCCCGCTCTGGCCCAAACCATTCTGCTTGTACTCCAATGCTGCTATAGACCTGTTTTGATCAAGTTACAGGAGTGGACAGCCAGAGGGACTAGGACGCTGTGCCACTCTTTCTTTGAGAGCCCAGGTAGTATTGAAAAAGGTTTTATTTTATTGAGACTGAGTCGCTGCATCACTTGTAGCTGACTGTGCCCCAGCTGCGCTGGCAAGAGACCACGTAACCTGCAACACCTTAAGCCAGTCATGTTATTTGAGCAGACAACATGTGTAGTTTCCCTTTTACAAATATAATCATTAGTAAACATCAGTGGAAGGTGAGACATATTGATTTTAAATGTATGCATTATAATGATATGAATTGTGAATTTTAATGTTGTCCTCTGATGATTGTGCATTTGCCAAAAGGTATGTAAGTGCTTCTGTTTTACAGGTGATGTCAGAGGCATAGGAACTGGTCATAGTTATAAAAAAGGGAGCTTAATGATATGCATTGGCACTAAACTCTAGATGTTAAGTACTAGGCCATGGCTCTACAATGGATCACAACTTCTCCTACAAGACCTCACCTCCTCCCACAAAACCAAGCCTCCTCCCACTAGACTGTACCTTTTCCTAGAACATGCCTCACTGTAATGCAAGTGCTTCCACTAGATCATCTCACTTTCAAGTAGGTAAAACCTGAAAAACATGGTCCTGTTTTCTTACACCCAGAATGACCTACACCTGGTGGTCTAGGCTATTTCAAGTTTGGTAGTACGACAGAATATAGTTAGCATAAATATCGTCATATGGGCCCAGCATACCGCAACAGCTACATCTGCTTTCACAAACCTTCCAGACACCTTCAATCGTCTGGACTCCTACTTGCACCAATCCCAGTCATATGGAAAACCAGATCTGTCAGTCAAGCCTTCTCCTACATTGCTCCTAAGGCATGGAATGACCTGATACTACAAATAAGAGGATCCTCCTCACTTCTTGAACTCCACGAGAAGCTGAAGGCTTGGTTTTTCGAGTAGTCCCACTAGGCCCTAGGTGTGGCTAGATTCACACTTGCTCATTGCCAGGATGCCCTCCCGAGTGATAGTGTGCTCTACAAATCTGCATAACATACCATAAAAGAAAATGCTGGAATGCAGGGAAACCCCAGTGTGAAAGCCCAGTCAAACCACCAACCCCTTCCAGGCCATAACTGAAAACATCTCTGTTTGAGTAGATATTTTGCACATAATCGTTGGAAGTAACCTGGGTCAGTTAACATACTTCCACGGGGTGATATCTGTGAATCCAACCTTGAACAATTCCTCCTATTGTACATTGAAGAACATGTTAGTAAATTGAGCTTCTAATGGTTGGGCAACGATGGCACACACGTGCCAAGAGATCATTCACTTTTGGTGTGCACTGCATGAAGATATATTATTGTTGTTTATGATTATAAGCATTCTCACTGTAGTTAAGATCCCTTCCCAATTTAGCTATTACAATACAATCAGGGTATCAAAATAAAGTGATCTCCAAACCCGATAGCGGGATACACAATTCCTTAACTTCAGACTTTTTTTTATTGTCTCAGTCAGAGATGTTATTGTTATCATGAAAGTTGTGGCTGTTTGCTAATTGTTTTGTTCTTTAAGCAACCTGATTTGGCCAAATGTTTTCAGATGTCATTATATAAATCAAGTGGCAATTAGTGAATATTACTCAGGTGGAGTGTAAATATGATTCCCAAATTGCACAACCTGTGTAATACCCCCAGCCTCCATTCTTTCAAGATGGGTGCCCCTTGAAGCCTGTTGAAAAGTCATCCAAACAATGCATTTTACAACAAAATATTTCGAATACATTAAGTCAAAAGCTGATTCTTTTCAAGTTCAGTCGACCTTCCCAGGAATGTTAGGTGGTGTTAAAATAATATATTTGTCAGATGCATCCTACATCACATTTCCCAAAGAACATGCCCCGCAATGATAACCTTTAGAGGCACTTCACAAAATCTGGGCGCACAATTCCACAAGGTCCTGCATATTTTTTCAAAAAGTGTAAAGCGCCTCCCTTCACACATATGTTACACTTCCATTTATTTTCCAATCTTATTACTTCTAAATAGAAGAGCTGTCATATAATGTGAATGAAAATGTACTTGGAAGGTGAAGGTTTGGAAAATGAAACGTTACACAGAACTCACAATGTGCTTTAGTTTTGAAACTATTTGTAAATAAAGACTAATGACCTCATTTAGATCGTGGCAATAACGGTCCCACCTTCGGTTTTTCACCGGAAAACCCATCCGCCGGCCCGGCAGTCTGCCCTCCTGACTTAGATATTGGCGGTCCAATAGGCGAAAGACCACCCAGATCCCGCAGACTCCGCCAGGAATTTAGAGCCTCGCTGACGGTACTATTGGAAATAGTGGCTGGCAGTGGGACTCCAGCCAGTCTTACCGTCAAGTTGATTTCAATGTGCCTTATCGCCAAGCCAACTGTGGCGGTTGCACCTCCACATCGGAGTTGAAGGATTGGGGGAAATAAGGTATAAATGTGCCTTTTTCCACGATTCCACTTAGGTTTTTGACTGGACAAGCCCTTTTGTTGCTGCTGCCACTGGACCACAGAGAAAACACGACTCCCACACCATTGCCGAACTCACAAATCCCAATCATATGGAAAACCAGATCTGGCAGTCAAGCTTTCTGCATTGCTTCTAAAGCGTGGGATGGCATGCTGCTACAGCCTAGGTCAAAGGTAGGGAAAGCAACTTGCCTGTGTACGTTGTGTGGTCACTGCTCATGAGCTTTGGACCACTGCAGTCACATATATATCACAACATTTTGTTTTTTTAATTACTGTGACATGCATATGTCGGGAACACAATTGTGTCAGACATGGTTGGGAACACACTGGTGTAAGACACATATCGCACACATACACAAATGTCATTTTGGTGTCATCATTCAGTGCCAAATGAATGCTAGCACCACAATAATGTCTCAATCACACCTGCCAACTATGTCCATGTGTGCACATTGCAAGGGGTCCTGTACCTGTAATGCTGTGCTACCAGCTGTGTATGTGAGTAAGTATGTGTATGTGTGCATGATTGGATTGGCTGGTTGAGGTGGAGGGAGCTGTAGTGGGTGATGTGGCTGTGTCAGGTTGTGTGCCCTTGCAGATAGGTCTTCTCTTGTTGTGTATGTTTGGTTGTGTGTTGTGTTGCTGTGTGTAACACTCAGATGAGTGTCTTTGTTGTGTGGTGCTCATTGTTGTGATGTGTGGAGCTGTGATATTGTGTGGGTTTGTTTGTGGACATGAGTGTGAAGTTGTGTTGATTGTCATGGTTGTGTTGCGTGTGTGTGCAGTGTCAATAGTGTGTATATGTTGTGTCATGGATCTATGGCAATGTGTGTTTTCCGCATGTATGTGTTGTAGTGAAATGGCAATGAATAATAGTGTGTATGTGGTGTGTTGTGTAGTGTGTGTGCAGGGTCGTACATATATTGCTAAGGTACAGTGTGTGTGTGTGTGTGTGAGACGTACATCTATTCCACAGCCACTGCCTGCCATTTTACAAAGTCCATTGGGTCCTGCAACGTCCTCCCTCCCTCAGAAATCCGCCACCAGTACACCGACTGTGGAACTGAAACATCTAAATATGGTCAGCAGGAACTCATCCCACCTAATTTAAGAATCCAACCATCTCTATTAACCTTCAGAAAACTTTTAAAGATCCACCTCTTCAGGTTTTTGCTGGTCTAATATGATCATTCAATGAACTGACCCATGTTATTAAAAAATAACAGAGGAGCTATTGGCATTGTAAATTGATAAGTGATTTTTTTTGCCACATAAATTGGTCAACCGTGCCTCATAATTTGGTCCTTTCCTGCCACATAATACCACTGAGCAAGTAGCTCCACAAGATCATGGGTGCCAAAAGCAAACTTTTAATGAGAAACAGTGAAACAAGAGTTGTGAAGGACAGTGTATCATAGCTCTATACAATGAAGAACAAAATGTAAGTGCCTAACTATAGTTACAGAAGCTTTGCGCTGACATTTTGTAAGCTGTGCACGAATGGGATGCACTGGCCTCTCCGTAATTGTGATGTTAGGTAACTAAGAAACAATTTGAAGTAACTGTCAGCCATGCAAAAATGCTCCTGTTCTGCCCATTGTGCTGTGTAAAACTTGAAGGTGCAATGAGATCGAAGGAAAAACAAAACTAACAATGACAAGCAACTGGTAGTTATGAAAAAAATAAACAATGAGAAGTAACTGGCAGTCATGCAAAGCGCTCCAATACTGCCCATTGCGCGGTGTCAAACTTGAATTCGCTATGGCCGCCATGAGCCCGTAGGAAAAACAAAATAAACATGAGAAGTAACTGGCAGTCATGCAAAGTGTTCCAATACTGCCCATTGCGCTGTATAAAACTTGAAAGCACCATGTCCGCCATGAGCGCGAATGAAAAACAAAAGAAACAATGTGAAGTAACTTGTAGTCATGCAAAGCACTCCAATACTGCCCATTGGGCTGTGTAAAATGTTAATGCGCCATTGCCGCCATGAGCGCAAGTGAAAAACAAAAGAAACAATGACAAGTAACTCGTAGTTATGCAAATTGCTTTAATACTTCAGAGCAATGTTCCCGTAGTGGGAACTCAATCAGCAGTATTGGAGCGATGTGTTTAGCTACCATGTACTTGTTATTGTTTCTTTTGTTTTTGAGTTGCCCTTATGGCATTTTCAATTATTATACAGCGGGAACTTGATCTGCAGTATTGAAGCTATTTGCATAAAGCGCTCTAATATTGGCCTATTTTAGAGGGAGGATTTAGAATGAAACCCCCAAAATCCTTTATGTGACTCATAGTTCCCCAGCTCTCCAACAAACATTTTCTGATGTCTCTGCACACACAACATGTTTCCAAATGTGCAGGTGTCTCCAAAGGCACAAATTGTCCTGTGAAATGATAATGAAAATGTGACCACCCTACTTGACCATGGCCGTGAGGCCCATGGGTGGGGACTCTTCTGCACTGGACCTTGTAGCACTAGACAACAGCTGTGAGGCTGAAGGGATGGGACCACCCTTCGCTGCACCTCGCAGCTTTGGATCATAGTGGGGCTCATATGGCCCTGTCCCTTGGGTCCAATTGAAATTGTCTCACAGATTTGTACTACAGCTCAGTGAATAGGTCCATATCAGGGGCATAGCCATCTGTAGTGCATTAGGTACGTTGGCACTGATCCCACTGGTAATAAATGCACAATGTTCCCAAATTATGGCCTTCTTTTATTGTGCAGCCAGTGAAAGAGGGTTAAAAGACGCTCTTAATTTTCACCAGAACCCATAGCACCACTGCTGTGCTACTTGCCCTTTTTTCATGGGCCTCACAACCATATTCCAGAGCTTTGAGGCCAGGGAGAGGCCCTCCCTTCCCTGGACTACGCTGCCATGGTTAGACACTCAAGGGAGGATACACCTGCCCATGAGTTTAGTAGCACTGGACCATGGCTGTGAGCCCCATGGGGGGGATCTCTCAGGGGTGTAGCTATGCGTTGTGGAGCAGCTGCAGTGGCACCGAGGATCATGGATGTTAGGGACATGATGCATCCAAATTATGTCTGTGTTTCACTGTCTGGCATCATTTTCGTGCATCATGGCCCATGGCTACATTACTATGCCATTGGTCATTTCTCCCATGCACTGCACAGCCATGATCCAGGGCTGTAAAGCCCAGGAAGGCCTATCTAACCTAGGCGTTACAGACATGGTCCATTGTTGAGAGACCCATGGGATACAGTCAATGATTGCAATGAACAGGGCAAAGGCCCCTTTGAAGGGCAGAGCTATCGATGGTGTAGCACATGCAGTGGGACCAGGGCCTTGTGGGGTTATGGATCCAATGCCTTGGTGGGAATGCTCCCATTCCTTGAACCACACAGACACAGTCAAATGCTGGAAGACCATGGCCAGACCTTGCAGTGCTGGACCATGGGTGACAGACTTGCATGTCCCTTTCCCTTTCTCCCTTGGACGTCTCAGTACTAGTCAAGCACTGGGGGTCTCAGAGAAGTGGGCCTTGGGTTTGCCTTTGATTATTTCTAAAGTTCAAATAATATTTTTCTCCAGTTACTTTCCTGCCTGCAAACCAGTATTAATGTCCCCAGTCCACTGTGAACAGGCTATATAAATGGATGGCCCATTATAGAATGACTCACTGGCACTATTTTCTTTCACTAAAAGCACTGCAGTGTTTTAACAAGCATGATGTTCATCTCTGTTACGTTGCAGCGAAATAAATGCGTTTTCTGGCCAGAGGCTGGTGCCCAGTGAGATCAGTGGAGTTCGACTGAAGGACATACTCCCAATGTGCAAACCTCTGCTCAACACCAGTTGTCTTTATGTTTTACGTACTTCCAATTTGAGAGATTTTACTTTGTTGATAAGGCAAGGATTATTTTGCTGTGGTTTAGACACAAAAATATTGGCCATGGTGGTACAATACTGCTAGATGCAACCCTAGAGGCCTAGCATCTCTCCCTTCGGCCCTGCAACCGTAGTCCAGCGCTGTGAGGCCCAAAAAAATGAGCCAGTCTGTGAGCCAGGCTTGCAGCATTATTTAATCGCATTGGAATGTGTCCTTTTCAGGTGTTCAGCACAATTGGGAGAAATTATTATTTGCAAGTAAAAGGAGATGCATCTCAAAACTGTTAACTGAAGCTGTATCATGCTAATTTACAAAATGAAAGACTTTGGAACCATGTAAGTGTATTAATATTTAGTGTCCAAGCATTTAAAGGCTTCAGAGGACATTGATAGGGGTGTTGTAGCCATGGTTCATGGCACAACGTTAAACCCTTTTAGCCAACATCTGATTGTATTATGGTAGTTTCTGGTGTGTTACTGTGTCTTGGGTGACGCCTTTAATAGAAGTCAAAGTATTCTCTACAGTTTTATTTACTTTCATATCTTTCTTGCACATACCTTATCTTGTTCTGGATATCTGGAATACCATCTGCCACTCTAGTCCCCTTAAAGGCATTCTGAATTCTGCAGTACACCTCACTAGGGCATGAAGAAATCTGATCAAATCATTCCATGGTGATAAAACTACCCAGGTTCCCATGGCCAGCATGCACTATTGCGAAACACAGTGGTATTATCTACAGTGCAATTACCATGAATTAGCAGTTCACAAACCAACTATATTTGCTATCACTCCTTGACTTTGTGCTTGTCATTGACCCTCTACAGTGCTCTGCTGCCTCTTGACTAGGTTTGCACTGTTGACGTACCACATACACACAATTGACACCCCTTCCTAATTGGATGACAAACTTGGCATTGCTGGTGGTTCGACACACACCCACACAAGGACATCTTCAGATGTAAGAAGTGCTAAAAAGAAAATTAACAAGCAAAAGGTCTTTCCCATCTATGCACCAAGGAGCTTCAATTCAGCGCTACATCATGATGATGCAGTGACAGTTCACAAACCATTTACTCCTCCTACCACATGTTGACTGTGTTCACCACAGCACTTCACAGTGTTTCCGCTAGGTGTATGAAATATAAATACTACATACATACATACATAATGTACTCTGGAAACAAATTAACATACAGTTAGAGATAAACGTTTGGGAAAGACCTGGGGCAAACCAATCTATCCAGTGTGACTAAATAACGTATTTCTAATGAATGGAAATTCTAAATATATGTACTTATTTTATTAGTGTTAATTTTCTGTTTTTATTTTTTTACTGATATCCACACCAAGAAAGTTGCTTCTTGTGAAATTGCTTTAATAATAGGAAATGGATGGTACTTCCTGTGATGCCATTTCCTGTGATTTCATGTGGCATGCAAATTAGAGCGGCCTCACACATTCCCTTTCTGCCCGGGGGCCCAAAAGCCTAGAACTGGCTCTGGAGATAAGAATTGAGTGTTGTGGGATAATTTTCACAAACTTGCAATTTCCTCTGATAAATTCAGGCTGGCCAGACCCTCTAACATTTACGAAGAAAAAAGGCCCAAAAGAACAGTACAAACATTCAAAATTTGGTGTGTTAAACACTGATTCTGAATATTAATCCTCATTTCCAAGCTAAAAACTTGGAGAAGGAGCTACTTCCCACAGCTGCTCAATACCTCACCCATAGATAAAGGCATTTACTAGATGTGGTAACTATCTCACCTGAATCCACAAGTTGAAAACAGGACCAGCGTTTCTCGTAAAACACCCTAACACTAGTATGCTTCAGTAGAGCTCTAGAAAGCCATTCAATAAATACATGGGTGTTTGCACAGCAGATCATGGTATTAATAACATAAACTAATCGTACTTCTTCATCTGGTTCAACAGAGTACCCTTATTGTAATTAACTTTCCAAATAAGGAGTGGAAATGGCTATTCGGGATGAAGTAGGAGAACTATCATAATAAGGAAATACTCTAAATGCCTTTCTGAAAAAAAGAAGTGGTGTATTGGAAACTGCCCTGACTGCTTAGCTGCCTAAAGGAATTTGTCCTTTGTGCTAGGTGATTAATGTATGAAAGATCTCAGTGCACAAGAGGATGGACAAAAATGATTGACCAAAGGTTGCTTTTAGGCTACTCATGCGGCCGGTGACCCCTAAATATTTACAAAATAAGCCGTAAACTGGGTCATGTAGTTGAAGTCAAAAATCAGAAGCCAGTCGCGTGAACACTGACGTTTGTGAGGGTCCAGTAGATTTCAGGAGCTCCGAGTTGATGGTTGATGTCAGGCAGCAGCAAAGAACACCAAAGGCAAAACAAGGGCAGCAAAGCAATCACTGTCCAAAATGGAAAAACAAGATACACAATGCCAGGTATACCGTGAATGTCATGTTGTGTGACATAACCAGATGCTGATGTACGGAATGGTGATCCTGAGTACAATAAGGGCAGGGTCAGTGAGCGTAGGGGCAGGGCCAGAGGCGTGGCAAAAAAGAACAAAATAATCTGTAACAATTTTGTTGGTCTTTCATCAGGTAAAGGCATCTAAAATATAACATGCATAGCTTAAGTGAAAAACATACAAGTTAAACTAATTGTGGGAAATGCAGTCTTTTACTTTAATAAATCTTAGTTGGTTAATGGGTTCATTGCTGACGCCATTGTGTAACCAGACAGTCACAGAACTGAATCCTGGTTGGAGCAGTAGGGAAGAGCAACTTGTGTGCTTATAGTGCTATGAGGTCCTAAGCATGTGCCAG
This sequence comes from Pleurodeles waltl, assembly GCF_031143425.1. Classification (NCBI taxonomy): domain Eukaryota; kingdom Metazoa; phylum Chordata; class Amphibia; order Caudata; family Salamandridae; genus Pleurodeles; species Pleurodeles waltl. The sequence continues at coordinate 713,707,605 of NC_090448.1, forward strand.
AATGCACTGATTAACACAAGATATAAGATAAGTTGTTGCAAAATGTGGCCTGATTTAGATCTTGGCGGAGGGAAATGCTCTGTCACAAACGTTACGGATAGTCTGTCTGCCGTATTATGATCCCATTATAGCCTAGGGAGGTCGTAATACAGTGGAGGGGATATCTGTCACCTTTGTGACGGAGTATTACATCCACCAGGATCTAAATCAGGCTGTTAGTGTTTAAGATAAAAATGTGCTTTCAAAACATATAGTTTTCTGATATTCAATCAGGCTGCACTTAGTGCAATCTTTTTTAGGTCTTGGCTAGACATTGCATGTGCTGTCTCGAAGAGATCTGTTGTTTTCAATCTGTGGGCTTCGGCCAGCCGATAGGATTGCCATTTGCTAGTTCTATCATTGCTCTCATATCAATTGTCCCCATTTGTCCATGGATTGCATGTGCCATGCGCCTTTTAGTGTTTAACCCTCTCCAAGAGCATGGACCAACTACTTGTGTCCATCCACTGCTATCATTTTAGGTGCTATTTTTTTCTTTGTGTTTCAGCACTCAACACTAGTGCTCATATTTTGAATCACTCCGTCCTCTGTCTCCTGTTCCCTCTTTCCTCCTCCCACCCGCCCCAATGGAGCATTCCCATGTAAGTGTGTACACATTAATGTTGCTGCTTATCTGGGTTTATAGTGCAGGAGATACTCCAGCATTCATACTGGTTAAACACTACAATCATCCATTTCTTAAGCATGATATCTTTTTATTCCTATACAGTATAAAGCCACATTTTATTAGTTTATATTGTCAAAATCTTGCAATTGAAAAAAACTGCATATTTTCAAAAGCATGAAAATAGCTGAAAATTGTTAAAGAAAATGGGACGTGTAACTTATTATTTTTCTAGTAAACAAGATTTTTTGGTTGTTACTGACTTTGGTTATTTTGGTTTGTAAATACCTTTGGTAAGTTTGGTAGGTCACCTTGAAGTTTTCTTTGTTTTTGTTTTTTAAAGAAGCAACTATAAAGTCGTCAGGCTGGAAGTCAGGATTTTGGTAATTGTTTTTAAACAGGTGTGTCTTGAAGAGCTTTCCAAATCCCAACAAATTGAGTGGGAGTATTCCTGGACGCTGTCTGGTCCACTTTTTGTGCTAATAATCATAGTGGGTTGATATTTCTCTTCATGTACACTGATCCCTGTATGATTTCTTGCACTATGGGAAATGGTGAATGCAGTGCATTCCGTAACTGCTCTCCTTCCTTGTTTGGGTCTGCTTATCATATTATTTAAAAGGCCACAACAAAGTGTATTGCTTTAGTGAATTGTGGCTCCTTTGAAGGCTCTGGCTAGCCATGTGTTTCTATTATCAAGCTTTGCAGTTTGTTCAGTACCCTGATGTAGATGGGTCTGCTTCATGCCTCCTGGTTTATTTAATTTTCCACTTCAGAAACATATTGTATGCCCAGCAGACCTTATGAGTCTATTCCCTCTTCCTCCAAACTCAAAGGCCACACTTTTGCAGAGCTTAAAGTTCTCCATCTGGCTCTTCAGAAGTGTGTGCATATTTTTGGGGAAATAAATCTGGTCTAACAAATTCATCCAAATGAGACCTAAAGAAACCACTACATTTATAATTTTGGTTCCACTGGAGTATAATTAGCATCATCTGAAAAAGTTCTTATTGCACTTTTTGGCTCATGACAGTACGGGATTGTCCATGAGAGAATGATTATTTCCAATCATATTAACATTTCTTAATAATATTCATGTCTTAGATCTTCCTAAGAGTTGGACTGGTCTTTCAGGCACTCTAGCACTGACCGATAGGCCTGTTTAAACAGGCCAGTGTGTGGACCTTTTTTGTCCTAAGGGCTGTGATGGGACCAAAAACACTGACTAACACAGCGCCTCTTTCAAGGCAGGACCCCTGGTAGTGCCATAGTACCAGACTTGCCAATAGGCCAGTCCAATGCTGATTTTCCTTTTATGTTCACTCCACTATATTGCCATCAGCAGGACATGCTCACATTTCTTGATCTATCTGAGTTCCTTTTGTATTTCCTGAGCGTCCACCTGGGCAAAATTCCTCACCTTGGCAGGATCTTACAGAGCATCAGTGGCTTCTATGGATATTTCTTGTGGAATGACCTAAAGGAGCCACCGTGAATGATTCCGGGAATTAGTGTCTCAAAAAACAGCTTCATTCCAACTTCTTTACAAAAAACATGACTCTTAGATAATAATATTTAGAGTTCGCTGAAAGTGCTGTTTATCATACTTGCATTGTGCGGAAGATACCTTCTCTCTTAAGTTTGTTTGTTTCTCATCTGTACGTCTACGCTTTGAGACAAGTTTTCTCGGTTAATTGCGTTGCACCCACTGCAGCTTTTTTTCGGCGTTGTTCCAGATTTTATTCATTTGACCTTATCGGTATTGAATTAGTGGAAGTCAAAGTGTTATGTCACTAGTCGGTCTGTGTTCCTTGCATACTCAATGTAATGTGCTCTTAAATGTCTTTGTACAGAGTTTTACTACCATTTCTATGGTCCCATAGGCTCATTTGACATCTCAATGCCCTTTATAGTTCTGGGGTAGCTTTTTATTAGCTTAAAAAGTCTTATTATTGTAATCTATATGAAATAAATACTGTTACCAACGATTAAGATTGTGACATGTCGTGCTTAGAAATAAGTGATAATATTCTGCGATAGAACAACATAATTATTATTTGAAAACTGAACTTGAAATCTACATTAATAATCTAATAAAGAGATAGCAGTAAAAATAAAATTACACAGCTTTTGTGTGAATTTCATGTAATCATAAAAAGAAGAAACGAGAAAAAGAAGGACTGTGGTACTTGTTGACCCAAGACAAAATGGTGTGTTAACGTTTATCAGCAGCAGCATGAAGGCCAGCATACAGGTCATCAGCACTTGGGCTACGTTTGTTTGGTTTACACATAAGGCATAGTCAATTGTGGCTTCCTCAGATCAGGCACGTCATGTCTGAGGTATGCTGTTCACAGTTAATATTTCCGTGAGGGAGAAATTGCTCACTGATTTATTGAGCCTCCTTGTAAGATGTATTTTCTGCAGCGAATGTAAGCCCTTCAACACCTGTCAAAGGTGGTAATATCCAAATTACCATACAATAGCCTCCATATCAATCCCAAGTAGTTCTCATCCATAGGGGAAAATGAGCATTGCCCCCCGCAACCGACTAGGAAATGCCACACAGGGTCTGACAGCTACACAGTTTTGTATTTTAAATTTTAGTTCTGTGTCAACCGAAATGGTTTATCAAACCTTTTGTGGGGGACACGTTGCAGTTTTGCAGTTACAGTGGATACTGCAGGAGGCGTGGTCCTCCCTCTGTAATGCATACAGAGACGAGAGCTGCTGTGAGTTGAAGTGTGCATGCTGGTCTGGACAAGAGCTGAGGCATGCCCAATCTGACATGTACTTTAAAGGCGTCTGATCCACGCCGTAGTATAGAGTCTGGTACTGAGACAGCAGGCCACTAAGCTCTGAGTTGCCCTCCTCAAGCCAGTCCCAACGCTGCTCTCATACACTGCATTGAAAGGCGAATACTGTTTGGTTTAAAGAACGGTGCTGGGATTGGCTGGGCCAGGCCGGGCTAACACAAAGCAAACTCCACTGCACTGAATGACAGGCAGTGCGGGGGCCCTGAGAGCGGGCTGCACTTGAGCATGCCAGAGTGAAAGCAGTGCTGAGTGGACATTGCAGGAGCACCTGGGTGAGCAGTAGAGCAAAGATGGCTAAAAATGCATGGAGACAGTTACAAATCTAAACGAGATGAACAGCAACAATGCTGAACATGGAGCGCTGTTCAGCCGCTCCAGTAGAAATAAAAAAAACTTTAGTTCATTTGAAATACTGCACTGATATGGAAAGCAATCACAAGTCCTGTCTTGCATTAAGTATAGTTGCGAGCATCTCTGTGGCCAAGAGTTATGTTTATTTCCCCGATAACTTCAATAAACTCTTGGGTTTCCACACTGTTCTGAAAGGTCTGCCACTGCACTGCTCAAGGATAAACTCTCTCTCAGACGCCTGGAATTTTGAAGTAAGGTTTGCATCTCAGAATCTCTTACGTATTAGACAAAAACATGTACATTCAGAATGTTAAACGTGTTTTTGTGCTGCTCACCCTTATTGGTTAATGGATGACAGCAAGTATTGTCATTTGTTTTTTATCTGACAGGTACAAATATCTGTAGCTTGCTCCTTTCAGTAATGTTTGCCTTTGAATCTTACTGCTTTTTTAAGGTAGTTGAGTGGATTACTGTCCCTGCTGCAACGATCGGTCTTCAGAGTTGTAAGAATTGAGTTCACTCACCACATAGTACTCAAGTCAGGCGTTTATAACCCACCACTTTCTAATGCCACCAACCACCACTGCTGTATAAGTAATTCACACATAACCTGAGCTTTATTTCCCAGCGCTGCCCTAGTGCATGTCATCTAACATGTCTAAAGGAGGAAGCCCCATTTACTCCATGCTTCTCAAGCTGTCAAGTTCATGCTTGACTTTCAGAGGTGACAGTCTGGAGACCTTTCTCGTGCGTGGTTATAGCCAGCCTGAGCTTGTACTGCACAGGGAGTTTGTGTCAAGCGTGTCGGCTGAATTAGATGGGCTGATAACATTGCCACGAGTTATGTAATTCATATTATCTCCTTTAGACTGTACATTGCATGGGGTCCGAATTGTATGCTGAACAATTTTTGCCTCTATCAACTTAGTGTTCAGTTACTATTGATTACCTGGTGCTGTAGTACAAGGAAAATATTTTGGAGGTGCTGACACAGAGTTAGACACTATAACAGATTATTTGGTACATTCAAAATCATAAGAGGCATCAATCATATGCGCAATTAGAAACTAAAAACAAAGGCAAGAGTATGCTTAAATTGTAAGTCTGTATTTATCACGTTCCTTCTTAAATTTCTTCAGGGTACATTTGAACATACAAAAACAAGGGAAAAAAACTCAGAATTAAGACAAACGACATTGTTTCGAGCAATTCCAAATTGTGAATAATGTAGCATCTTGTGTTATCACCCTCCAGTTTACTTCATGGTAAGTTCACTGAAACTCATCCAACACATGTCATGTCCCTATGGGCAGGGTCACTGGAATTATGCGATCGTGCTGCGATTCGCGCATAATTACGGATTTGCTGCATTTGCCACATAATCCACTATCTGCCACATATTCTGCAGATTTCAACAAACAAAACATTTTGTTTCTAGGTCAAACGGATCAAAAGTTGCTAAAAATGAGTGCTTGTGTTGCTGCACAGTGGCAGGCCCTTTGCAAAGTTACACTTTTGTTGCCATATTGCTAAATTTGGGTATTAAACTGATACTAGTGAGTTACAACAATGCTGAGAGAGTGTTAACAAGATTGAAAATTACGAAATAATTAAATAATACCAGACCAAAAAAATGTACAGCGTTATGCCGCATAATTTGCCTTTTCTTGCTGCATAATTTACTCAACCCTGCAGCATAATTTGGCCATCTCAGGCCAAATAATTCCAGTGGCTCTACCTATGGGCTAGCATGCCTTGGTCTTTTTCCAGGCTCAAATTCAGAAGATCCCATCAGTCCACTGCCATCTATCCAAAAATTTCCAGTGCAGGTTTTAATCATGAGGAGGTGCAAAAATAAAGTACTATGTAAAATATTGAGGTAATTATCTGGAAGTTAAGGTTGTTCTTCAGTTAGGATGATCCTGTGAGTTGCATGACGTCCATCACAAAATCTTGGTGTGGGTTTTATACACAATGGTACACAGAAGTGGTTTTCTCACATTTTACAATCGTAATCTAACGTAGATAGAGGAAACAGCTAAAGTTAATCATCATTGCTGTGCTTCGGATGCTGAGTTGGTAGGCTTAGCATCAGCTCAAAATCCAGACTACAGCTAAAACGATACTCACTCCCAAACCTCAACCCTTCTGTCTTAGATCATGCCCTGGATCTCCACATGATCTGCCAAATGGCATCCCTACCTATGTCCCTGTCAGCTCCTTGTCATTTGCCCCAGGGCCTTCAGAGGGTCGAGGAGGGGTCACAAACTCCCCTCCCTAAAAATCAAATATCACACTGGCTCGTGGGCCCTTGTCCACCCCGGGGGGGGGGGGAGGGGGCTCATTAGTGAAAAGGGCAGATGTCTGCAGTTTTTTAAAATCAGATCTGCAGATTCTCCTTTGATCTACAGTACCAGTAAAAAACATTACTTTTTTTGCCCAGTGCCCCCCCCCCCCCAACCAGGCCTTGGGAGTCAGGGTAGTACATTCTTTAAATTATTTTTCTAAGGCATGGGACTGAGCCCCCAAGTCCGCCACAGCTTTCTTGATGTGGTGGCAGCCAATCGGATCCTATTTTTAGATCAGTCAGTTCCACTGATCCTCTGCCGTGTGATCTACTCATACATTTTGAACCTTCATTTCTTAAAAGCTACTGAACAGATTTACATCAAATCACACAAAAAACAGTTTCAATATCTAGTTTTATGCTAAGTTTGGTGCAATTCCGGTCAGCGGGTTTTGCTGCAGCTGTATCTAACTTTCTTATGAAAAATTGAATGGGGAAAACGCATTTTGTGACACACCGCTTTTTCTCGGCCCCGCTTATTAGGTCACCCACACACTTTTGAGGAAGAAGCTGATGTGGATGAACTGTTCTTTGACATGGTGTAAACCATTTATGCGGAGTATAGTATACTGTTTTTTACAATTGTTTAAAGAGAGGAGGGCATCATGGCTCACTTTACACTGTCTTGAGCTATTCCCCTCCTCTGGCTCAACAAAGGTAATACAGAGTATACTAAACTCTGCCCATGTATGTATGTATATATATATATATATATTTATATATATATAATTACACCAATCTTGGCATGGAACTAGAACTTCACTCAGAATAGAGCATTTTTATGTTTCTTTGTTATTACTTTGCAAGGTTTTACATATATTTGTGTTTCAAAAAGGGGTCAGCCTAGCCTTAGCTTGGTAAATGATTTGTATATCTTGACCAATTGTTTGAAGGCAGAATGAGGACCTGTGCTCGAGAACCCAAAAACTAAAAATATAAAAATAAATCCAAGTGGACAAGTGAACATTTTTCTCTTTATTATAAGATCCTTGGACACTTACAGTTGTCCTTGAAACTGGTCGATCTGATTGCCTCTCAACATTTTTATTGTGCCAAGCATTACAGGATGCTAGGCACCAAAGCTTGATCCTGGAAAATAAATGTCAAGCATGGTGTTTGGGGGTAGGAGACGCATCCCAGTAGTGTAACGAAACTTGAGGGGGCAACCCTGCAAATTACATGGAGGGTCCTCCTCCGGACTCGCTCAGGAGCTTTCAGGCCAGGGTACTGGGCTGAGGGGGACCACTAGAACTCACCCTCCCTGCACAGCAGGGTCTTTGGGGGCCTTTATTACGCCACTGAAGCATCCCCCTCAGAGGTTGTGGGGTGGTGGGTGAGGGACAGATACTGGCCTGGTTTTGTTTCTGGGTTAAATGTTTGTGCATTGAGCACACTGTCCTGGGTTTGTGGACCCCGACTAACCCACATAATTTTGTGATTTTGGAATCTTGAACAATATTTTTGTTATTTTTATTTAATTCACAGTGTAACTGTGAAAAAGACCATACAGAAAGAGCACCGAGCAAACAGGGCTGGGTACAGGCCCTGCGCCGAGAGCCAACTGTGCATGGGCAAAAATTATGTTTTCAGTGATGGGGCTCACTAGCCAGTGCCCAGTCAGTAGTGGCTGATGAATTTTTAAAGTGGTGGGGCGTAAGTGCCTGGCTTGAATGCCATGTGGTGAGTGAGCCCAATTCTTAAAATTCTGAAGACCAAACATTGATCTTTGCAGCAGGGACACTAACCCACTGAACTACTTTAACAAAAACAATAAGGTTCAAAGGCAAACATTTCTGAAAGTAACAAGCTATGTGATGAGCATCACAGAAAAATCTGTTTTAAAGTCCTAATTTACATATTCTTACCTAATACGAAAGCGATCCTGAAGTGCAAACCTTACTTAAAAATTCTATGTCTGAAATAAAGTTGCCTATCATTGAGCAGCGCTAGAGGTGGCAGACCTCTTGGAAAAAGCATGGAAACCCTCAATTTGACTTTTTTCAAAAGATTTTAATGGAGATATTGGGGAAATTCCTAGTCACAGACATGTACGCAACTATATTTAATGCAAGTCAGGACTTAAGATTGTTTTCCAGTTTAACGGAAACACAGTTCAATATTTCAAGGTAAACTAAAGTATTACTTCTACCACAGCGCTCAGCAGCCATCCCTGTTCAGCATTTTTACCATTCATCTAGTTAAGATTCGTAACTGGCTCCATGGATTTTCAGCAAACTTTGCTCTGCTACTGTCCCAGGTCCTGTTGTGATGCCCACTCAGCACTGCTCGCTCTCTGGCATGCTCAAGTGCAGCCCCTTCTGAGGGTCCCGAGTCACATGTTATTCCACGGGCCCCAACATTGTCTGTCAGTACAGTGGAGTCTGCTTTGTGTTAGCCCGACCTAGCTACTTCCAAAACTGTCCTTTAAAACAAACAGTATTAAACTTTCATTAAAGTGTATGAGAATAGCAGTTGTATTTTCTTTAGCAGGGCAACTCAGCACTCCTTTGGAGCCCAGGGATCTGCCGTTTTAGTACCACAGACTCTATACTACTGCGTGGGTCAGAGGCTTTTAAAGTGTGGGCCAGATTGGGAATGCCCCAGCTCTTCTCCAGGCCAACCTGCACACTCACCCCAATCCAGTCTAACTCACCCCACTCTAATCCTCCAAAGTACCCCAATCTAATCTGCCCCACTCCAGTCTGCTCCACTCCAATACATCTCACTCCCATCCAAAACAGTCTGCACCACTCTAAACCAATCTGGCCCACTCCAATCCAAAACAATCTGCCCCACTCCAATCCAAAACAATATGTCCAACTCTCATCTACCCCACTCCAATCTGCATCACTTCAATCTGTCCAAATTCAAAACAATCTGCCCCACTACCATCTACCCCACTCCAATCCAAAACAATCTGCCCCGCTCCAACCTGCAACACTCCACTTCAAATCAATCTACCCCACTCCAATCCTCCCCAATCTAAGCCAAAGCAATCTGTCCCTCTCTAACCCGCTCCACCCCAATCTGCTCCATTCCAAGCCAAAACAATCTGCCCCACTCCAATACAGCCCATTCCAGTCCAATCCAATCCACCCCACTCCATCCCATCCCAGTTTATCCCACTCCAATCCACCATGCTCCCATCCACTTCACCCCACGTCCATCTAATTCACCCACACCATCCCAGTCCATCCCCCTCCTACCCACCCCAATACACTCCAATCCAAAACAATCAGCCCCACTCCAGTCCAAAACAACCTGCTCCACTCTAATCCATTTCAATCTGCCCCACTCCAGTCCAGAACAATCTGCGCCACACCAATGTGCCCTGCTCTAATCCAAAACAATCTGCCTCATCCAACCTGCCCCACTTCAATCCCAAACAATTTCCTTCAATCTAAAACAATCTACCCCACTCCAATGAGCCCCTCTCAAATTCAATCCATCTCACCCCAATCCAATCCACCCCACTCCATCCCAATCCACCCACACCAATCCACCTCACACAAATGCAATCCACCCCACACCAATCCAATTCAGCCCAGTCCAATCTATTCCACTCCACTCCAATACACTTCACCCCAATCCAATGCACTCCAGTCCAACCCACTCAACTCTGATCCACCCCACCCCAATCATTCCACCCCACTCCAATCCAAGCAACCCCACTGCAATCAATCCACCTCACTCCAGTCCAATCCACCACAATCCGCCCACCCCAACCCACCCCACTCCAATCTAATTCACTCCCCATCCAATTGACCCCAATCCAATCCACCACACTCAATCCAATCCACTCAATCCAATCGACTCCAATCCCTCCAATCTGATCCACCCCAATCCGATCCATCCAGACCACCCCATTCCAGTCCAATCCACCTCAATGTAATCCACCCCACTCCAATCCACCCCACATCAATTCACCCCACCCCACTCTACTCTACTCCAATCCACCCCACTACATCAATACATTCCAACCCACTCCACTCTACGTCACTCTGTTCCCCCACTTGACTCTGACATTCCACACCACTAACTTTTAGCCATGCTGAACAGCAGCCACACTGGTGTAGAACATGATAAAAACACATTGCCACAGCCAATAGCTCTTGTATAGGAGAGACCTAATGGCTTTGCCAATGCTTGTTTATTATATGTGGTATGTTTGTGAACTGTAGTTGAATCATTTGCTCTGGTAATTGGCCCTATGCAGGTGATTTATTAAATCGTTGCTCCCAGACTGCGCTCCCATGGGAAATAATTGATGCTGTTCTACTGCAAAATATCTTGTGACGGCAGTTTTATTGGAAGATTACGTTTGTCAGGTTTTTCATCATAGTAAAATGCATGTAATTTTTTTTCACCTGTAGCTCCCGGGCACCTTGTTTAAAGTTACTACATTCGGCGGAATGAAGGAATCGTGTCTGTTCATTCAGCGAGAATGGAAGAGGCACGTGCAGTTTCTGAGCTTCGACAAAGTTCCAATATACCCTGGACCTCTCGATGTCCTCAAGAAGAAAGTACTATAGTGGGGAGACATGTTAAAATACACTGAGCTGGAACGTTGATACTGCCTTAGCTCCTCTTTCAGTTTAAGAGTGAAGTAGCCAGGTTTCAGTTAGCGGCGCTCCCTCTGCACGCCTTAGACAGTAGACAGAGATGTTCCTTCAGTCTGTTTGCTACCACGGCTTCTAGCCATCCTGGGCGGTTGGATCTGATTCAAAGCAGATACCCGGTGGCTGAGAATTCCCTGCCCCAACATGGCAGGGATCCCAGGCCGGGCCTCTCTATTAACAACTGATCAGAGGGGGTTTGTTTTTGGGACTCTTGTTCCGAAGAGCGACAACTAATACCGCTCTTGAAATCCTAAACTAAATTTGGCCTCTTGCTTATCCAGCTGGAGCACCGTGTAACCTTCACCGTTATCTTTGACAGTGTTTTGTAAATATTCACGCAGGCCGGTATGTTCTGTCCCAGGCCGACATCTACCTGTGTTTGCAACAACACATCTTGTATGTACAGATGAAGGCACCAATACGTGCCTGATGTACTCTAAGGTTTCCTTTAGAGCCCTTCTTTGATGTGAGAGGATACAGGACACCAGAGGAAATGAATGAACAATTTCTCACATGCAAAAGTGAACGCTATCGATTCAAATCTGCCTCCACCCCGATCCAGATAAGGTAGGCATTGAGCGTTGGAGAGAGGGCTCTCAGCCTCGGCTATAAAGTCGATAATACTGGATTGTGCAAGGGACTGGTGAGTCAGAGCTGGCCTCCGCCCTGCTTTCAGGCAGGAATATGACATGACCAAATGAAGCCGCCCCACGCCTCCTTTGACTGCCGAAGTGCCCAGCAGCGGGCCAGGATTTCTGGTTGTTGGCATCACTGTTCAGCTGTTTTAAGCTGTTTCCCCTTTTTTTTAGGCGAGACAGCTGTTGGAAGAAGGTTGTATCTGGCATCCTTCCTTCCCACTGGTGGCAACTCTAATTTCAAAGATGGATGTTATCACTGGAGTGAGGAGCCTGTCTGTTTTTGCCCACTAACAACTCACACACAAGGGGAAAGAAGCCTGTAGCTCCGTAGAGAATGCCTTTGCAGACCCAAACCACATCAGCTCAGTGAACTCTTACAGGCTTCAGGATGAAGAGTGAAATCTGCAGAACTCCTATTGGTCGAGCTCGCCCCTAATAGCAGATTTTTAGGTTGTGAGCAAGCCATTGGCTCCATGTCTGCTGATACAAAGGATATTGCCTAAGTTAGTCCTCACACACCTTAATAACACTTTATAGCACGTGTAGTTTGCTGATAACAAGGTGACTGATACTTCATACTGTTTGTCATGGCATTAGTGCAGGGATCTGGTCCCACCGGCCAAGATGGAGGTGACACCATGCACAGCCGGACCACAGAGTCATGAAGCAGTAAGATGGACAGACTATAGCAGGAATCTTTTGCTCCAAAGACCAAAATGACTACAAGCAAATTCCATACTATTGGGTAATAAGTAACCGGGCAGTCATCAGGGTTGGGTTGGAGATCTTGGGACTGTGGTAGCAGCTACACTGGTACCATCTGCGTGTCATAATAGCACACTTCTGAAATGTCCTAGCAGAACACAACCTCCTCTCACCTTTTTGAGAGGTGTAGCAACCCCCAACTGCCTAGTGTGAAGCGTAGCAGTCCTATTGCTGAACAACAGCCCAGTTGCTGAATTACAGGTTGATCACTATGCCACTCTCAGACTGTGCAGCCTTACATAGCCCAACCACAGTTGAGCTGTTCACCTGTATAGTTAGGTAGCTGGGTTGCAGTCAAATTGCAGACCAACGCCCATGCTTGCCCTTAGATTGCAGGGTCACAGTGAGATTGCAAAAGCTCACATTACTGGGTCACAATAAGGTAGCCAGGTCACAATCATATTGCCCTATCTACGTTGGAAGGAGGATGAGATCTGAGATATGCACGATGAGTACAGATTCCATGAGCATGTGCCCTGACTCCCTAATATAGCTTGATTTCTAGCCCTTGGTCAGTGCAGTAGATATGTGCAGGCCTCTCCCACCCCAAAACTGATCAGAAAATTAGAGTGTACGCACTAAAAACATACTTAGGTTAAATAGCACCTATTAGTCAAGCCTCTGATTGCGTTTTTTTATATCTTGTATGACTGAGTGATTCTGCCTGAAATCCATTAATGAAAAACTGTGCAATTGTATCCTAGTCCGGTTTTAGGCCAGAAAACAAATATTTAGGGCTTTGTTCTTGCACACGTTGTGCTGCGAGCACTGTACCTTTGTTTACTTTGCCCTCTGGTTCTCCGCCTGAACAGGCCAAGTCTGAGACCATGCTGGCATCCAGACAGAAATATCACCAACCATTCCTGACATTCACTTTTACTAAGACACTCCAATGAGAAACAACTTTGCAACTACTACAGCTCTTTAACTACAAGTGTCAACTTTACCATGCCCCTCAATACGTGTCCCATGTAAGATCCTCTCAGTGTTTATTTTTCCAACTACACCAACTTTCAGTATTCTTCCTACCCATATATATATCCAGCATCCACCACCCCACTAACCATATCTCTACCTCTCCATCTCAGTCCCCTGCTCCATCCATTCCCAAGACCCCTACTCTTTTATCCCCACCTTCTACAGCTCTATCACAACCTAGGTGCCTCACATTTGATTCCATTCTTGCTTGCTAGCTTTTTTTTCTTCCTTCTCCTCTCACCCATGCGCCTACTCGTGTAACTCCTGATATCAAACCTACACATCTCTGCCTCTGGCTAGTTCCATTCCATTTATCACATCCACCTCGATGATTTCTTCCTGCCACCGTTTGCTCTCCTACTCAGCCTTATACTCTTCTTCTCCTGTATCCACCATGTCATTCTATCAAAATCAATCTCCTAACTCCTATATCCTTCATTCCCATTCCTCATTCACCTCTTTCCATCCACTTCCCAACCCTGTGTCATATCTACTGAGCATGCTTGAGTCAGAAGATGGCCTGACCCACCATCCCTGTCCTCCACTTCAGCCTGTCTTTTTACTCTCTGTTTTAGTCATTTTCTCTACTGTATGCTTCTCAACACTAAATCAATGAACAAAAAGTTGTCGGCGCATAACATATCTCAACTCTGACATAGTGTTTAGCACAAAAACCTGGCTATGTAACAACACACCGTTCATAGTACATGAAGCAATACTTCTATGGAATCACCTAACTGAAAGAATTGGAGGAAGTGAAGCCATTTTCCACAAAATGTCTCTTATGACTAACTCTGTCAAGTCATATACTGCCCAAGAAGCAAAATCTTTACTTTCCATCTTCAACATTCACACCTAGATTTCTCCTGCTATGTCGACATTTCATCACACAAGCTGACATTTACTGAGACCTTCCTTCCTTCACTTTGTTTCGAAGATCACCCAAAAACATCCCATTTATAGTCAAGCACAAACTATACCAAACTAAATGTATCCTCGCGAAACTGGAGTCAATTACTTTTCATTAACTGATGACTGGTCAAATCATACAGTTGGGTATACAGTTTATACAACATATTCAGCTATAACATTATCTTAATGGCCAAGAATTATCCTGTCACTTGGACTCATCATCATGTGATCCAATTCAACTTCTACATACTATTGTCACGGAAGACCACAGCCCTTTAAAACAATGCAATAAGAGTAAGACGGTGAAAAACTCAATTTAACCATCCTTCAACTCTGACCCAGCTTATTTCCCCATGTGGCTACAACTGCTTGGTCATTTCCCCTCAGGCAGACACCTGTACTTGGGAACCTTATTCTACTCAAGTTTCTTTCATCCACTGGCCAGTTTACACCTATGTTATATTCCCTAAACATACAAGGATCCTGGTAAGATTCTGAAAGAAGTCTTACAGCAATAAACAAACAAGCATTGGCAAAGCCAATAGGCCTCGCCTCTGCAAGAGCTATTGGCTTTTCCAATATGTTTTCGCCTTGTTGCACACCAGCGTGGATGGTGTTCAGCATAGCTAAACATTATTGGGGTGAAGGAGAGTGACATGGAGTGAAGTGTTGTAAAGTTTAGTAGGGTGGAGTGTTATGGAGTGGCGTAGAGTTCAGTGTCATGTAGTGGAGTCTCATGGAGTGCATAGAGTGTTGTGGAGTTTTGTGGAAGAATAGAGTGTTGTAGAGTGGAGTAGAGATGGTTGGCGTAGAGTATAGGGTCAAAGTGGAGTACAGTGTCATAGAGAGGAGTGGCACAGAGTGTCATGGAGTCACGTAGAGGGTTTTGCATAAAGTCGAGTAGAGTACTATATAGTAGATTATTGAACAGTAGAGTGGCACAGAGTGGAGGCATGTAGGATAGTAGAACGGCAGAGTAGAGTGTTGTGGAGTGGCATAGAGTGGAGTACTGGAGTGGAGTAGTGTGTCGTAGAATAGAGTTGAGTAAAATGGCATGGAGTTGCTTGAAGGATTAGTGGAGTAGTGTTGTAGAGTGCAGTAGAGTGTTGTACAGTGGGGTAGCATAGAGTGGGGTAGAGTGTCATTAAGTGGAGTAGAGTTTAATGGAGTAGAGGGTCAGAGTGGAATATCGTAGAGTGGAGTGTGCTACAATGTCCTACAGTGGAGTAGAATTACCTAGAGTGAAGTGGGTAAAAGTACAATGGTGCAGAGTAGATTGACATAGAGTGCAGTGGCAAAGAGTGTGCAGAGTAGAATGCAGTGGTGTAGATTATTTCAGAGTAAGAGTGTAGAGGTGTAGAGTACAGTGGTATAGAATAGAGTGTTGTGGCATGCAGTGGTGCAGAATGGATTAGAGTAGCATGGAGTGAAGTACAGTGTAGTGGTGTAGAGTGCAGTAGAGTAGCATACACTTTATGATGCACAGTAGACTGCAGTGGAATAGAGTAGAGTGGTGCAGAAGAGTGGCATAGAGTGCAGTGATGTAGAGCGCAATGGTGTAGAGTGGCATAGCTTGCAGTCCAGTTGAGTGAAGTGGTGCAGAGAAGGGTGGATTTGAGGTCAATGACAGTGCAGTCTTTCAGAGTAGAGCGTTGTAGAGTGCAGTTACATAGAGCAGAGTTGCTCAGAGTAGAGGGGTGTAGAGAGTACAGTGGTGCAGAGTAGAATCAAGAGACAGACTGCATTGACAGAGTGCAGTGGTGTAGATTGGCGTAGCATGCAGCAGTGTAGAGTGCAGTGATGCAGAGTAGAGTGACGCCGAGTTCAGTGGAGGAGAGTGCAGTTTCGCAGAATAGACAATCAGAGTGCAGTGGCACAGAGCAGAGTGGTACGGAGCAACGGGCATGCAGTGATGTAGAGTTGCAGAGTAGAGTGCAGTAGCATAGAGTTCAGTGGTGCAGAGTAGTTGGCATAGTGTGCAATGGTTTAGAGTAGAGTGGCACTGAGTGCAGTGGCATAGAGTAGGGAATGGCGTAGAGTGGCGCAGTGAAGAATGCAGTGGCATACAGCGGAATGGTGCAGAGTAGAGTGGCACTGAGTGCAGTGGCATACAGTAGAGTGAGGTGGTGTGGAGTGGTGCAGGGTAGAGTGCAGTGGAATAGAGTAGCGATGTAGAGTGCAGTGGCTTAGAGTGCAATGGTGTAGACTAGATTGTTTCAGAGTAGTGTGAAGTGGCTTTGAGTGCATTAGTGCAGGGCAGAGTGGTGCAGAGTAGAGTGCAGTGGCAGAGTAGTGGTGTAGAGTGCATTGGTGAAGAGTGCAGAGGTGCATAGTATAGTGGGATAGAGTAGAGTGGTGCAGAGTAGAGTGACAGAGTGAAGTGGCATAGAGTGCAGTGTCAGAGTGCTGTGGTGCACAGTAGATTAGAGTGGCATCGACTGCATTAGCATAGAGTGCAGAGGAGTTTTGCAGAGTAGAGTGCAGTGATGTAGGGAGTGCAGTAGCATAGAGTGGTGCATTGTTAGGTGAAGCAGAGTGAAATGGTGTAGAGTACAGTGATTTAGAGTGTTGCATAGTCAGTATAGTGGAGTACAGTGCAGTAGTGCAAACTAGATTGGTGTAGAGTGTAATGGTTTTGCATTAAGTGGTGTAGAGTGCAATAGGATTGAGTGCAGTGTCGTACAGTGCAGCAACGTAGAATACAGTGGAGTGAAATGGTGCAGGGTAGATTACAGTGTCATACAGTACAGTGGTACAGAGCAGATTAAAGTGGGTTAGAGTAGATTGGTGTAGAGTGCAGTGGTGTAGAGTGGAGCTATGTAGTGCAGTGCCTTCAGTGCATTGGTGTAGAGTGTAGTACAGTGGCATAGAGTACAGTGATTGCAGAGCAGAGTGCAGTGGCACAGAGTACAGTGGTGCAGAGTAGAGTATAGTGGCACAGTGTAGAGTGGTGCAGAGTAGAGTACAGTAGCATAGAGTGGCATGTTGCAGCTTGCAGGGGCGCAGAGTGCAGGGGTGCAGACAGTGCAGTGAAGCAGAGTAGAGGGGTGTAGAGTGCATTGGCATGGAGTGTAGTGGTGTAGAGGGGTGCAGCGTAGAATGGTATAGAGGGCAGTGGCCTGGGGTACCATGGTGCGCAGCAGAATAGAGAGGTGTAGAGTGCAGTGATGTAGCGTACAATGACGGAGTGCAGTGGTGTAAGATGTTGTGGAGTGTTGTGGTGTAGAGCGCAGTGGTGCAAAGTAGATTAGTGTAGAGTGCAGTGGCATAGAGTGCATTTGTTTTGAGTAAAGTGGTGAAGAGTGCAATGTGGATTAGACTGCAGTGGAACAGTGCAGAGTGGAGTGGCGCCAGGTGAAGTGGCACAGAGTAGATTGTTTCAAAGTAGAGTGGAGTGGTACAAAAAAAAAAAAAAAAAAGTAGAGTGGAGTGGTGCACAGTAGAGTACCATGGCATAGAGCGTAGATTAGAGTGGCGTAGAGTGGATTCGCACAGAGTGCCCTGGCCTAGAGTGGAGTAGTACGGAATAGAGTGTATTGGTGTACAATGCAGTGGCAAAGAGTGCAGTGATGCAGAGTAGAGTAGCATAAAGTGGAATTGCATGGAGTGGAATGAGGCAGAGTGGAGCAGCACATCGAATAGTGTGTTGTAGAGTGCATTTCCATGGAATAGAATGGTGTAGAGTGAAATGGTGCAGAGTAGAGTACAGTGGCGTAGTGTGGAGTGGTGCATAGAAGAGTGGAGAGGGGTAGGGTGGAATATGCATGGTGTGATAACACACTGCCATTACAGACAACACATACAGTTTTACTGATAAAACTATACAGCACACAAACGATAATGTGTGGAACTTGTGGAACTTATGTAAACTATACGACAAGACAGGGAGGCCAACATTAGCCATTATAAACACTTCAGTCCTGTTAAGCACAGCTCCATGTTATTTCAGTTTTTTTCCTGGTGCTAGTTTTTCACATTTCCCACAGCATAAGCCTTGGTTAGTGTTGTAATTGGGGGCTCCTAAACATACGCACAGCAATAACACACACAAAAACAACAAAAACAAATCGCTAAGCAAGATGAAAAACTACACGAGGTGTCCCAAGCCTCTGACTGCTTATAGACATCGCCTATCACTGAAATAGGAAGCAGGCACAGTTCAGCGTTTCAAGGCACACGTCTCCATGACTCACACTCTGATGGCTAAACCCTACTTTAAGTTTGGCTTTGAGGAACGAGATGTTCCTTCTCAGTGCAGCAAAAGAAGAAATATCACACGGAAAAAAACACATTACTGTTTCCACAGCATTTCATGCTTTAAGCAAACATGTCACGTGTGTGAGTAGCACGGAGAGGTCTCTACTGCTATATGGCAGACATGTATAATTAAACATGCCATGTCTGTGTGCTGTCCAAACAGGCTCCATGAGGAAAGTAATCAGCATTTCTCTTTCCTATAAACGCTCTCACTTTGAAGTCAGTGTGAGCAAAGTAAACACCAAGGGCCAGATGTACTAAGATTACACTTTGCAATTTCCTAATTGGGTAACTTTGCGATTTGCAAATAGGAAATTGCAAACTGCAATATACAACAATGTCTCAGAAACTGTTTGCAATTCTTAAGTGGGTCACAAAGGATCTGCCTCATCAATATTCATGAGGTAGGTCGCAATTGGCGACCCACTGAGAATGACCACAATCACAAAGATGGTGGGTTCATCAGACCACCATGTCTGTGATTGCTGTTTAAATAAAGCAGGTTTTCTTTGTAATGCAGCTTGTTTTCCTCAAAGGAAAGCGGGATGCATTACAAAGACAAAAATGAAAAGTTTCATTTTCATTTTTGAAGAGTAATAAAAAAAAAATTGAACCCACATTCACAAAGCAGAAGAGGTCCCTTGGGGACTCCTTCCCATTTGTGAATGGGTTACCACCTCCTTTAAGGAGTTGGTAAAATATGAATGTTTTGCGACAGCATTCTGATTGCAAATCATTCATACATACTAGTGCGATTCACTATGAGGAAGGGATGCCCTAAACCCGCCCCTTCCTAATACCGAATCGCAAAAGTAAAATGCAATTCGGTAACAAGTTACAGAGACTCGTTTTTCCTTTGGTACATGGCAAAAGCATTTTTCTGGGTCGCAAATGGCCCGACCTGAAAAATGATTTTTACATCTGGCCCCAAACTCCCTGGAAGACACAACTTTGCATTTGACCTCTGTCTTTGAATGCCGAGCAAACGTTACAGTGACAAGATAAGAAATAATATTTAAAGGCCTGTTTACAGAAAACAAGTTTGTGGAAGGATTCAGTAAACACGATTCTGGATAAGAGAGGGAGGAACTAAACCTGTAGAGACTAAAGCAAATAAAGCCAGCAAATGGAAATCAAGAAAATTTGAGTTACAAACCACAAAGCCAATAGGACGCAGCAGGTGGAATGCATACCTCGGTCAACTTTCGGAAAGTCCCCAAGATGTCTTTAGCAAACCATACTGGTAGGCTGTGACCTAAAAGCATGCCTCGAAACGCCATTTCAGAATTTATTCAGCCACCATCAAAAAAGGCAAAAATATTCTACTACTTGTGCTGTATTGCAGAAACCATATACCCATGAAGAGAAATGCATAAATATATCATTGAATCAAAGAACCTGGAGTGCACTGACTCAAAATTGGGTTAGTCTCAGGAATTATGTCACTTTTTGCAGACCCTCTTGTTGCAAAATACAAAGGCCTGGAAAATAACTAAACATGAAAAGAATAAGGTTACCCTATTCAATCCCACCCCAGATCACAAAACAGGACAACGACTGAGGTTACTCTTCTTCAACCCGTAACCCCTTAAAGGAGACATATATAATGTTAAGGGGCAGGGTGACTTTGCCATTAGTTTGAATGGCAAAGTTGAACAACAGTCGGAACACCATCCTTCCAGTTTGCAGTGGCAGGCTGGGAATCATTTTGTACCTTGTCCCACTTGGGGTAGCACAAACAGTGCTGCAACCCTGAGTGGAAACTCTGCCCTACATGCCCTGGAGACTCTGGATACCATATACTAGGGACTTATAAGTAACTCAGCCCTTGCCAATTGGGGATATCCAATTCAACATATACTTTGCATGGGGTCAGAACACTGGCAGTGACATCTGGTTAGCAGGCCTCGGTCCACTCTCAGAGTCAAAACACCAGCAGCATCAGTCCAATATGTGGGGACGAACATGCAAAAAGAGGTATTTCCCTACACCTGATTATTTTCAGTTTGTCCTCAATTCTTCACTATTGTAGCAACTGTCGGTGTCCCTCAAGGCTAAGCAACTACCACCCACCTCTATGATGCATCTTTACAATTATGCCAGTGACAAGCAAATCATACTTAAATTCGAAAATCTATTGGATCTTGACTTCTTGACTCCTTTGCCATTACGCAGTGCCTTCTAGCGTATTACCGCTGAATGATATCAAGTCACCTCCAGTTCAAAACTGAGATACACACAAGTGGCAAATAAATCAACTATCACTCTTCAATCACCTGGCCACAAGAACTTGGTACACCACCACCTCATTTACCAGAGGTGCGTAATTTAGGGCTGATTATTAATCCCAACCTTTAGCTTCCATTTTAAGTATAAGTTTCCAAACAACGATTCTCATATTGAGATGCCTATGCCGAGTCTTCTTGTAACGAGATTTTTTTCTAAGAATTATTGCAACCATCGCATCAGGGCTTTCTCCACCTTGACTGTGCCAGTGGATACAGCTTACTGCCCCTCTTTTCCTACTTTACATTATACAGAGAACACATCACACCAACCATAATATATTTACACAGGCTACGAGTGACTAAATATATCAACGCAAAAACAATTGTTTTCAAACTTTAAAACATTGTGCATTGCCCATCGAGCAATCCATGGACTTAGACCTCTCTTTCTTAATATTAACGCTGCACCTATCACCAAACAAGACTACAACGTGTTGTAGGTTGAGCTCCTCTGTGGACAAGACACTCCTTAGTAGTGAACAGGTGGACACTACTTCTCTGGCTGAGCTCTTGAACTCGATCCCTGCAAGAATACGAAGAATTGCCAATTATATATACTTTTGGAAAGCACTAAAAACGTGGCTATTCCCATTCATACAATTGCACAAACCAGATGAATTAAAAAATAAATAAAAACATTCATTCTACCAACTACTTCGAAAAGGTGCCCAAGAACCGGGTTCACTGCCTCATCAAGGGTAAGATGCACATTCTAAATTCTTTAAGACTACAGTTCACTCAGTTGGCACGGTAAGACCACATCCAAATCGTTATTTCACGCTTGCGTAGATGCCAGATGTACCAGGACCTGGATGACACCTTCAGTTATCCCTACCTTTTTTGCCAAAGCCACTTTGATTGCTAGTCTATGTGTACAAGATTACAAAAGCAAACCCACTAATCCCAGAATGCAACAGTCCCTTGGTTAAAATGATCGGAGTGGCTAAAGAGGTCAGGCATGACAAGGGTCAGCTTCAGGAGGATTTAGGGAACATGTAGTATCAGACCTTATTAATAAGGATTTCCATATATAGTATTCCACATACAGTAATAGCATCAATAATTTACAAACCAGATTGTAAAACAAGATGCCTTTTTTCTTTATTATTCTTTTTTGTAGCTTCTTTGTATCGACTCTGGGTGTTGTTGTGGTTCAACCAACGCTTGCTTTCCACTTTCGGCATTTTATGCCTGGGGCTTTCTCGAGGCTGTTAACTGAAATTTGGTGGTGAAATGGTATCTCGTTCATAATAAACAGTGTAGATGGTCTATACATAGGTGATCCTAGTCCCGTGCGGTCTGGTCAGCGTGACCGCTGTGGGTCAGACTGCTGCATGATGGTCAGATTTTCAATGGCGTTCAGGTTGCTATTTAGCACTGCTAAGCTGCAGAAGACATGGCTTTGCTGGCCATACAACTCGGAGCTGTTGCAAGTGCATCTTTGATCCCGTTGGGCTGTACATTCCTAGGCATACTGGCTAAGTGAAATGATGGTCACACAGTCCTCGTACAGATGGCAGGACATGAGGTGATAGGCTAACTGTTGCTTAGTCAAGGTACTCTTAAACACATGATTCTACACGTTCCACAAACGAAAAAGCTTAATCTTACTGCTCTCTTTGTCACTTTACCTTGCCTTAAACTGAAAACTTAACCACCCACAGACTTAGAACAAGGTATGCATCACAAATACTCTTGAACAGAGGGGTCCACAGACGTGCGGAAACCACATTCACATCCACACAATATGATGCAATACTGGAAACAACCAAAGATTGTTGTAGAACTGAGGTGTTTGTTCATCTACCTGACTGTTTGTTTTATACTGGCTTTACCCTCCTTTGTGAATGCATACTGTCAGTGATTGGAGGTCAGGAGGAAGTTGGCATCTCGGCCTTTCCGATAAGCCCTCACCTCTATAGCTGCTGGATGGCATATTGGTATCTCAGCTCAAGTGCTCCAAAAACTAGAGGAGCCATGGAATCATTGAGATAGGAGAACACTGCATCCCGTTCTGCATCTCTTGTTTGGCACCAGTCAGCCATCCTCACTATGGTCTACTCAGACGCCACTCATAATAAATTAACTGATACATATTCAGTGACTTCCCCAATTTAGACCAAACATCTCCTATTTATGGGAGATCTTGCTTTGTCTCCAGCATTACTATGGTAGTCCTGTCCCGTAAATATAGAATTATATATCTTCTACTTTTTTGTCTGCTTCAAGTGTTCGCATCCAGGGAGACCAATTTCTATACTGTGAAAGAGGGAGGGTGATTATACGGGCTGGTGTCCTGTTTGAGACCTTTCCCTTCCGATACTAGGCCCTCATCTAATCACCCTACAACACCAAAAGCCCTTACAACATCCATGCAGGAAAAAAACGCACCCCTTCCACTCACTCCCTACCTCCTTGAAAGGATGTGTCTGGCTTAGCCGCAATCTCTCTTCTGAGCCTTTTAATTTCTAGTAAGCTGCTGATTATTCAATTTAGAAAATCTCTTCTCGTCTCTCCAAGTGGAACACAACATTCGACCAAGAAGCCCCAAGCTAGTGTGATCTTATTTACTAGAGGGAGCAGCAGACTGGGAAAAGTCGATCCTTTTAGATGTCAGCTACAGGACTGAGACAGCAGCCTAAGAAAGGATTTATGTATTTTTCTGTGTGGCATTTCTCAAGAAGTATAAGGAGATATACTAAGGCCCGTGACTCAAGGGAGTGAAATTTGCAGATTTTGGACCAGTTGTTTAAAAAACAAACTAGAATTCACATATGTGAGATTCGGCTGAAGGGAGAGTGGCACTGAAAACACTAAGCACATTCAACGATGGCGCTGCTAGTGAAGTTGGAAGTGACACAATCGACCTTATGCTCTCTCTCTTACCAGCTGTCAGATACTTAGTGCAGAGTCCTGGCCCTATGATGAGGACGTCAGAGCTGAGGCATTGGAGTTGGGTTTGCACTATACATTGAAATATATATATATATATATATATATATATATATATATATATATATATATATATATATGTTTTGTAGGAAGGTGGCTCTCTATATAGTGTACTAATATGAAGTGCACTGTGCAGAGAGTCCAGTGAATCTCCAATTGGTATTGTAGAGGCATAAGCAGATAGGACTAATGCTCTATTTTGTGGTAGTGCTGACGAGCAGTTAAGCTTATCGGAGTGTACTGCTAAGGGTTTGTTGTATTCACAGAGGCAATAAATGAGACGCACACTCAGAGAATAAATCAGAGACCAATTTAGAAAAATAAAATTTCTTTTTATTTATGTTTCAAACCCAAGAACTTCGTAATCAGGTAAGTAGATTTACAAGCATAAATACTTTGCAGTTTCAAAAATCAACACTCCGAGTGAAGGGGTGTTCTTTGGTGTTGGGAACAGACTACCGTGCACGTCACGGTCGGGAGACGTTTTCGGTATGAGGCTGCAGACTTTGAGGCCGTTTCCAGCAGGGGTCAGCCCATGGTGGACTCGGACTCAGAATAGTTGCGGAATCTTCGCAGGACCAGTGGGCCACTTGGACTTTGGTCGGGTGCGTCCGATGCAGAGGTGGGTCTGAGGCAGTTTCACGGTTCCTCAGGGCAGAGTTCTTTTTCTTTTAAAGTTGGTTTCTTCTTGAAAGGTCCGCTGTTCTCTGGAGATCTTGACCTGAGCTGCAGGACGGGTCGTCTCTGGTGCAGGATTGTCGAGGGCTGCAGACAGGCCAGTAGGGCTGGGGCCAAGTCAGTTAGTGTCTGGAGTCTTCTCTCCTGAAACGTCTCAGTGGTGTACTGTTCTTCTTAGGTCATCAGGAATCTGAATTCTAAGGTTCAGGGGTGCCACTTAAATACTGAATTTAGGGGCATTACAGGGCGTGCCAGGTGGTAGCCAATAGTATACTCGCCTTTAGGGTGACTACACCCTTTATATGACCACTTCCGTTAGGAAGTGGACATAACCCACACCCTAGTGGCCTAATTCCTTCCAAACAAGATGGAGGAATTTAAAAAGTAGTGTCCACTTCAGCTCGCCAACCTTAGGGGTGGGACTGGCATTAAGTGGGCACTCCTAATTTAACTAATTTTCCCACCTGTGCTGCCGCAAAAAGTGAGGTCAGGACAAGGGGTTGGTCATCTCCACCATCCGGAGAGACCTGGGTTGCATTACAAAGGTGGAAAGTCCTTTGAAGCTCCCTGCCATGGAATACCCATCCTGCCTGGGAGAGGAGGTAACACCTCTGCCCACTGCAGGCTTTTGTCTCTGGGCCTCGAGATTACTGGCTCTCACTTTGGTGGTCCAGAAACCCA
This sequence comes from Pleurodeles waltl, assembly GCF_031143425.1. Taxonomy (NCBI): domain Eukaryota; kingdom Metazoa; phylum Chordata; class Amphibia; order Caudata; family Salamandridae; genus Pleurodeles; species Pleurodeles waltl. The sequence continues at coordinate 713,732,551 of NC_090448.1, forward strand.
TTGGTGGTGGCTGAACTTGTCAGGACCATTTCATCATCACACTGTAGCTGGTAGTTTGGCCCCTTTGTGCATTTATTAATGAATCCATCGCTGGGATCAGTGTGGGTTTATTATTCTGAGATGTTTGATACCAAACATCCCAAGATTCAGAGAAGCCATCATATAGCTGGGGAATTCGTAATTACCATTGTCCAGCACATGCGTTTAACATGGCTTCCCTGTACACTTACTATGTCTGAGGATTGACAAAGACATAACAGAATGCAGATATGCCCTTACATGTAATATAATGCACCCTGCCTTAAAGCTGTAAGTCCTTCTAGTGGGGTGACTTACATATATTGCATCATTTGTTTAGGGGACATGGCACACAGGCTGTGTCCCATGTTGTGTTTGCAATGTTGGAAGTGCTTTGTCAGGCAGCCTGCAATGGCAGTCTGCCTAAGGTTGGTTTGTGTCCCTCAGAGTGGCACAAGTTGTGCTGCAGCTCTGAGGGACCCTCTTCAGTACCCATGCTCTAGGTACCATTTACTAGGAACTTACAGGGGGCTGAGGGGCCTGGTCACTTGGGGATCAAGCGACCAGGTGTCTTGTTATAGGGAAGGAACAGTGGCTCTGGGGACCTGGTTAGCAGGCACCCAGTGCACTTCAGTCAAAGTTGCATCTAAAACCAGGCAAAACGGGTGGGGGGCACTGCAACCAGAACCCAGCTTCTTTCATGTGGCATTACCTCTTCCTCTTCTTCCTCATTCTCTTCCTCCACATCCTCATTTGAGTCATTAGAAGTGAGGTGAATAACCCTCCCTGAACAGGCACTCTCAGACCATATTTACCTAATAGAAATGTAGCTCCTCTTACACACTCCAGCAGATGTGCCTTCAGTGGCGTCGCTATAAGTGATTTCAAATGGGGGTGTAGGGCATACACTGGGCCACAAATAAAATTGGTGGGGCCACCTGCAAAGGGCAATTGTAAAGAGTGTGTGCATGCGAACGTGTGTATATGGATCGATAGATAGATAGATGTTTCAAGCTGACTGTATAGATATGTGCATTTAACTTTATATATGTACTGTATATAGATACATATATACACACATATGCAGTTTTAAACATTTTATGCAAACGTGTAGGCTTGTGTATTCCCTCAAACACTTCTTCGCAGTGAAAGGACACTTTTGCCTCTTGTAACTTAAATAGCTTTGGTGGTTGTGCGGCCCAAGAGGGACCAGGCCAAATACAGCTGTTGCAAGACCTTCATCTGCCCCCCTTGAGTGACGTCACTGAATGCCTTAGACCAGTGACTCTTAAACTGTGGTGCAATAGCTCTGGGGTCCGCGAAGCCTACTCAGGGAGTCCGCGACTGCTTGGAAAAAATAGTATTAATAAAGTGCATATAAATAAAGAAGCAAAGGGTACAATTGAAATTTTAAAAACTTTCTGTAAATGTGAAGGAATTTGAATTTAAAGGCTAAAAATTAAGTTAGTGTCCTCAAATTGATTTGTGAAAGGAGTGCAAATGCATTAAGTAGAATATAACGTGGACTATGAGTGGCGTCAATTACATTTAGAAAAGCCACAACTTTCCTATAAACCTGTTGGGTGTCCTGGACGAGGTGGTCTTGTCCTCGGCACCAGTTGCCCGGTGCAGAGGATGAGACCACCTCATCCGGCTATGGGCCCCAGGGGGAAGCGCTAGCGCTCCCCCAGATGGCCGAGCACCACCCTCCCCTGGGCAGAGATGGAAGGGGAATCGCTTCCCCTTCCACCCCCGGACACCCTTGTGACGTCTGATGACGTCAGCGTGCTTTCGCGTGCTGACCTCATCAGAGGCCTTCCCTGAGCTTCCAGCGCCGATTCCTCCGATCACGTGGAGGGGGCAGAGAGGCATGAAAGGAGAGGAAAGGCCTTTAATCTCCTTTCATGCCTCTCTGAGCATCAGGCAGCAGAAATGCCACTAGACACCAGGGATTTTTTTTTTTTGTTATCTCAAATATGGGGAGCGGCCCCTTAGGCAAGGGCCGCTCCTCGGGGGCAAATTATATCTAGGCCATTTCTGCCCCCCCTGGGGGCAGATCGGCCTAAAATTATTAGGCCGATCTACCCCCGGGGGGGGCAGAAATCCACTAGCCAACTAGACACCAGGGATCATTTTATTTATTGTTTTTTTTTTTTATGTTTGGGGAGCGACCCCTTGGGCAAGGGTCGCTCTCGGGGGCAACTTATTATTAGGCCATTTCTGAGATCGGCCTAAAATTATTAGGCCGATCTGCCCCCGGGGGGGCAGAAAACCACTAGACACCAGGGAATTTTTTTTTTTATAATACTAACGCATAAGGGGAGCGGCCCCTTTGGCAAGGGCCACTCCCCAGGGAGGGCAAATATTTTTAGGCCTTTTCTGCCCCCCCTGGAGGCAGATCGGCCTAATATAATTAGGCGGATCTGCCCCTGGGGGGCAGAAACCTCTAGACACCAGGGATATATATATATATTTTTTATTTACTTTATGTTTTTATATATGGGGAGCGACTCCTTAGACAAGGTTCACTCCCCTGGGGGGCAAATTGTATTTAGGCCATTGCTGCCCCCCTTGGGGGCAGATCGGCCTATTTTTGTTAGGCCAATCTGCCCCGAAAGGGGGCAGAAACCTCTAGACACCATGGATTGGTGTGTGTGTATGTGTGTGTTTTGTTTGTGGGGGGCAGCCCCCTGGGCACGGGTCGCTCCCCATGGGGGCACATTACTGTTGCCCAGAACTGCCCCCCTTGGGGGCAGAATGGCCTATTTCTGGATGGCCCATCTGCCCCCAAGGGGGGCAGAAAGCCCACCAGAGACCAGGGAAGATTTTTTTTCAAAATAAGAGATTGGGAGTATGGCCATACCCCCACCCCAAATAAATGGGGCCAAAGTTGGGCAGATTGGGCAATTACCCCCGATCCACACCCCAGGGGGACAGAAAGTCTACTAGATGCCAGGGAATAAAAAAAATAAAAGAAAATAGTGGGGTGGTGGCTACCAACAAGTATGGGCCTGGTTATGCCCCCACTCGAACTGAAAGCGCTAACAGTCATTCAGCTCTCCCCCGCACACTAAAACATCTTATCCCATGGCAAGCAAGAGGACATTTGATTATTTTTGGTTTTTGTTTTACATTTGGGCCATGAGAGCTTGGTAACTCTCAAAATCATCCCACTTGGAATGGTGAGGGCTGCACTTTTTTTTTTTTTTACTTTGGGACGCTGCCATGTAGAAAAATCCACAAGAACTCGACACATCTGAAAACTAAACATCTAGTTGATTCCAGGTTGGTGTGCTTCACATGCGCCCGCACCATTTCCTTACCCACAATGCCCTGCAAACCTGCAACTTTGCTGGAAAGCACACATTTTTCCCACATTTTTGTGATGGAACCTTACGGAATCTGCAGGAATCCACAAAATTCCTACCACCCAGCATTGTCTCATCAATACGGATAAAATTTCTGCTGCACTTGTCGGCCTAGAAAAGGTTTTTTTTTTCCAAACTGCCCTTTTTGACCCACTTTGGTTCCCCCTCAATTTCTACATGTTTTTGGCTCTTCCCTGTCAGACACTTGGCCCACCTACACAAGTGAGGTATAATTTTTACCGGGAGACTGAGGGGAACGTTGGGTGGTAGGAACTTTGTCCCGGTGCAGTGATCCCACACAGAAATGTGGGGAAAATGTGATTGTTTTAGCTAAATTTGAGGTTTGCTAAGGATTCTGGGTAAGAAAACATTGGGGGATCCACCCAAGTCACACCTCCCTTGACTCCCTCGGGTGTCCAGTTTTCAGAAATGTCTGGGTTTGGTAGGTTTCCCTCGATGGCTGCTGAGCCCAGGACCAAAAACGCAGGTGACCCCCCACAAAAACAGGTAGTTTTCTATTTGATAATTTTGATGTGTCCAGATAGTGTTTTGGGGCATTTCCTGTTGCAAGCACAAGGCCTACCCACACAAGTGAGGTACCATTTTTATCTGGAGACTTGGGAGAACGCTGGGTGGAAGGAAATTTGTGGTTCCTCTCAGATTCCAGAACTTTCTGTCACCGAAATGTGAGGAAAATGTGTTTTTTTAGCCAAATTTTGAGGTTTGCAAATGATTCTGGGAAACAGAACCTGGTGGGAGCCCCACAAGTCATCCCGTCTTGGATTCCCCTAGGTCTCTAGTTTTCAAAAATGCACAGGTTTGGTAGGTTTCCCTAGGTGCCGGCTGAGCTAGAGGTCAAAATCCACAGGTAGGCACTTTACAAAAAACACCTGTGTTTTCTTTTGGGAAAATGTGATGTGTCCACGTTGTGTTTTGGGGCATTTCCTGTCGCGGGCGCTAGGCCCACCCACCCAAGTGAGGTACCAATTTTATCGGGAGACTTAGGGGAACAGAGAATAGTAAAACAAGTGTTATTGCCCCTTGTCTTTCTCTACATTTTTCCTTCCAAATATAAGACAGTGTGTAAACAAAGACGTCTATTTGAGAAATGTCCTTTAATTCACATGCTAGTATGGACACCCCAGAATTCAGAGATGTGCAAATTACCACTGCTCCTCAACACCTTATCTTGTGCCCATTTTGGAAATACAAAGGTTTTCTTGATACCTATTTTTGACTCTTTATATTTCAGCAAATGAATTGCTGTATACCCAGCATAGAATGAAAACCCACTGCAAGGTGCAATTCATTTATTGGCTCAGGGTACCTAGGGTTCTTGATGAACCTACAAGCCCTAAATATCCCCGCAACCAGAAGAGTCCAGCAGACGTAACAGTATATTGCTTTCAAAAATCTGACATTGCACGAAAGAGTTTCAGTGTAAAACGTAGAGAAAATGGCTGTTTTTTTCACCTCAATTTCAATATTTTTTTATTTCAGTTGTTATTTTCTGTAGGAAACCCTTGTAGGGTCTACACAAATTACCCATTGCTGAATCCAGAATGTTGTCTACTTTTCAGAAATATTTAGGTTTCTGGGATCCAGCATTGGTTTCACACCCATCTCTGTCACTGACTGGAAGGAGGCTGAAAGCACAAAAAATCGTAAAAATGGGGTATGTCCCAGTAAAATGCCAAAATTGTGTTGAAAATTGGGGTTTTCTGATTCAAGTCCGCCTGTTCCTGAAAGCTGGGAAGCTATCGATTTTAGCACTGCAAACCCTTTGTTGATGCCAATTTCAGGGGAAAATATCACAAGCCTTCTGCAGCCCTTTTTCCATTTATTTTTTTAAAAACTAACTTTTCACTGTATTTTGGCTAATTTCTTGGCCTCCTTCACGGGAACCCACAAAGTCTGGGTACCTCTAGAATCCCTAGGATGTTGGGGAAAAAAGGACGCAAATTTGGCATGGGTAGCTTATGTGGACAAACAGTTATGAGGGCCTAAGCGCGCCCTGCCCCAAATAGTCAAAAAAAGGCCTGGCACCTGAGGGGGAAAGGGCCTGGCAGCGAAAGGGTTAAAGTTAAAATGTTGATTTTTTTCAGGTTTGTTTGTGAATTAAATACATTATTGCATCATTTTTTATATTTGTTTGATGAATGCTTGTTTCTGGATTTTAGTGCATTGTTTTGTGGCTTAAATCAGAAAATGTTCAGGCTGGGATTGCTACCTTTGAGTAAGGACTCAGTGGGGTCCCTGGATTCCAACGATAATTCAGCAGGGGGGGTCACCGGATTCTAAAGATGATTCAGTGGGGGTTCTCGTGCTCCAGTAATGAATCAGTGGGGGTCCACAGAAGTCAAAAGGTTAAAGGTCACTCCCTTAGACCATATACACCCACTTTGAGCTGTTGCTTTTGGTCCATCATTCCTTTGACTTATGGTTTGTCAAGTTCTCTTGCCTGAGAGCAGTGGCTAATTTGAGCCTCTGGTTTCTGGTGTGGGGCACCAGGCCTTAGTTTTGAGGTCCAGCACTTATTTTTCTGCCTCAAGCATTTACTGCGAGCAGAAGAGACATAGAGAAAAGCCAGAGGAATAACGAAAAAGCATCACACAGGGAAAAAGCTGCATGAGTGAGCTGACGGGTAAGGAGTGGCTCTAAATGGATGAAAGAGGACAGAGCTGGCTTTAGAATTAGCTGCCTCAGCATTCTGTACTTGTACATTGAATTGCAGCTGCCGGGTGTTTCAGAGAAGAGCTTTAGGCACCGGCACGTTTTTATTTACAAAGCACTGTCTGAGAGGGTTCAGGGATGTTTCACTCAGGATATCAGATACCGGACAGAGCGTAAAGTTCCCTGTCTGATGGAGATTTGCAGGGCTGATACATCTGCAGGTTCATCAATATTGTCAGGTACATTCTCCGCCAGTGAGAGGGGGCAAGGTATGTACGTTGTTGTACTAATGGCCTCTCTGCTCTGCTTTAAGATATGCAGAATGGGAGTGGTTATTATATTATCATACAATATTTATTATGCATTGGTGCTGCATCAGTTTGATGTCTGTGTGGTGCTGTGGTGTCTGGATATGGTCATGGCGGCCTGTTTCAGGGTTTTATTCCTCACTTGTAATGGCTGTAACGGGAAAGTAGACGAACAGCTAGTGTTCAAATTACTTACTGGTAACTCCATTACTGCATGCCCATGCTCGGTTTCCCTCCCAAAAATTATGATGTAGCTCAGTTGAACTACCTGAGGTATGGGGACAAATCAGGATGTCTTCCTGGTATCCCACCCTGAAAAGGGCCTAATGGAAGAGGCTCAATGTTTAGCTAGCTAGGGACATATGGCAGCTGGTGTGCCAATCTGGGGAGGCAGGCTGGCATCACCTGGCATGACTGGAACAAGGAAGAATGAGCTCAGAGTAATGGAGAAACTAGTAAGTCATTTAAGGTTCAGAGCTGACTGATGGTCCTCAAAAAAAGGATGCTGTCATAACATGGACTACTCTGTGGGGGAGAAAGGGCACATACAATCTTCTAACGTCATCTGGTTCCAAGGATTCCTATGATGGAATTTTTATTAAAGAAACTAATTTAGCAGCGAGAGAGACCCACGGGGGCTGCAGAGAGATATTCATGTCAAGGTAACGTTCTCATAAAATGAATTAGTTCCACGCGGGGTCAAGCGAAACAAACAATTCGGCAGGATGGCGAAGGAGGTGAACGCTCCTTGCTAAGAACGCGGTAAACTGAAGGCCATGAATTTCAGTCCCCGAAAAGCAGACTCATCCTTCCGTCCTGAAGAGGTCAGTTAACTCAGCTGTCGTTTAAGGCGCCTGTGTAACAAAACAAAAAAGTTATTTTAATGTCAGTCTAACGGTTATTTGCACGAGAATTATTTCGCCATGGCGACACTCTCCGAGGATGCCCCGAAATGCTATTTAAGTGGAGCTATGAAATACATTTCTTCGGTTGAAAGTAAGGGGTTGGCACTGTGGAAAAGGGATCTTATCGTCTATTGTTCTTATAGGAGGGAGACTCGCGATTTTTCATGTCAGAAATGGCTTTGCTTTTTAGCTGTCTCCCTCTCAAAATTGACTCTGCTTCTACAGACATCAATAGGCAAAATGCACGCCCCCTATTTTTTTTAACCTACATTTTATGTTCTAAAAAGTAAGCATGTATGGGAAGGCGACGCGTCAGGGATGGGGAGAGGTATTTTCTCCGGTGACATTTTCTAGAAAAAAACAAAGGATGAATTTCATTCTAAAGTGATTCCGCTGCATGGCGATAGCTCTCAGCTATGCCTCAGGGCTCCTGTCGGTGTGCTGATTTACAATCAGGCAAAGGACAGAGGGTCATACTTGTTGATTAAGGAAGAGCCCCTTGAGCACACGCGGTGATTACTCTCGCGCGCGAATCTCCCTGTTATCAGGAGTTCATGTCGGCAGCGATAGGGTGGGGAGGGAGGGGGGAGGAGGAGGAGCGTTCAAGGTATTCAGCTTCGACCACCATCCCCGTCGACCACAACCTGACTCGAGCAGATGTTATTCATGCCGTAGAGTGAGATGTTTTTAAATGCTCACAAGAATGGGTTCGCAGAGGTCCGAAGCATATGGATTTTTATTTTTAAGATTTTACACAGCGCGGGCATGGCCCGGAAGCATTAGAGCGCTTTGCAGTAGAGCCGATACCGAATAAATAACACATGGAAAATACAAATAAACACCCTAGAAGGAGGGAGCTCTAGAGTACCCCTCCTGGGAGCGAAGACCCAGGCCGGAAGCGTCAGAGTGATTTACAATGGAGTCAAAACAAAACAATAACAAATGGGCAATACAAATGTACACCCTAAATGAAGTGAGCATCGGGATACACTACCTGGAGATAGTGCCCTTTACACATACTATTAGCACAGCAGTAAAAAGCAAGTGAAATGTATCAATGGGATGGGCGTTGTACCACGTGACGTTAATAAACATCAAGATGCACCCATAGAGATAAGGAGTCATGAAGCGTTAACCCAAGTGTCCTTCAAAGGAGAAGAGCTTTGATGTCTTTTTAGGTTTAGTCTAAACAGCGCCTTCACTGTCTCTGTGAGACATGTTGTCTACAGTGGGCTTGCAGCCCGCCCAAGCTTGCCATTTGTTAGCTTCAGCATCGCTCTCATTCCGTTTGTCTGGCCATGCAGGTGTCATGTCCTTTTTTTGTGTGTTTTGCCCTCCCCTGGAGCATGGATCAAGTACTTATGTCCATCCACTGCTCCAATTTTTGGGGCTACTTTTTTATTTGGATTCAAGCATGTGTTAACGCGTCCCTTTATGTCAATTTCATACACATTAGGACTCGTTTTAGGACGATGAATCTTTTGACCCAGTGGTGAGACACCGTAGATCGAGATAACTGATCAATATGTCAAGCAATATGTCAATGATGTTATCAACATATATCACCAAAATATACTTTACTTTGGATAAAGACATTTATTAACTGTTCGGCGCAACCATGACCTTTCAGCCATGAATAACCACACCTTTATTGGAGTTTTGTGAATTTTATTCCCTATTGATTACAATCTAATAATAAAAGTGTCAATCTCAACCAAGAAGCATATGAGCAAGGTCACAACACGACAGCTATGATAAGGCTTCAATAATGCAAAGATCACAAACATTAAGAGCACCAAAATAAGATATGCATAGATCAGAGTGCATAGAATGTCATATACGTCTCAGTTCAGCATAGCACAAAGTCAGTCACGTCTATTTGCGTCAGTCAAAGTGATCACCTGGCCTAACCACTAATTAGCATCAGCATGTTGGACTTCATGCTAAATGATTTTGAACATGAATTTGGAAAACATCTGACTAAGGACTCTATCCAAAAATACAGCAGTTGGTACCTAGAAAGGAAAAGCAAACAGACAAATTACAATAGCATTGTCATATTTACCCTCCTTGGAATAAGTCAGCATACAGGATCAGTCTTCGTCTTCAGGACATCAGTTGGATCGCCAACAGTTTATTTCATCTAAGGAACGGGGGTCACTTCCCTCATAAGGAGGAGAAGTGTAAAGGGGCAGTCTATGGATGAGGATGGTTTTGTCTAAGTCTCAAATCACCAAACAGAGTGACAGAGTTTCTGGATGCAATCAATATCATTTCCTACCTAATTCTCCCGACTGTTCTGTGTCATGAGTTTGTATCCCTTTTTCACAATACATTCCCCCAAAATTCTATTGGATATTCGCTATACCCCACTATCTTTAGCCTATCAAATTATACATTAGGTAATCCACATTGTCACCCCACGATAATTTATAACGTTTTGATTGGTCTTCATAATTGACGTCTTCGTAGGTGGCACATCCGGGGTTACTTCATCCTTTGGCACGTTCTTCAGGTCAAAAGTTCTCTTTTCCATGGTTAATGTCCTTGAATGTTTCTACATTTGTTGCAAAAAGTATAAAACTTATACAAAAGCGGCTAGCATGCGGATGGGAACAAGGCATATCTTGCAACATAAAACAAAGGAAAAGAACACATGCTGGGTCATGGCCTTTTACGAATCAGCACACTGGAAAACAGAAAAATATGCTTTAATATGAGAGCTACACGGCTAAAACTTAAACTCACGCTAATTTAAGGCTTATGGGTTCTAATGCAATCTTCGTAGGTGTTAACATATTCAATTAATCATAATGCAAGCAATTGTTTCTTACAGTCGACATTAGTTTATGTGCACAATAGTAACTTCACACTTATAATCATGTTAAGAATACATTTAAGCAACTTATATTTTATGATCGTTTATATATGCAGCATTGTTAGATATTTATATAAGCATTTCACATCTAATATATGTAATATTTAAGTTACGCTCTCTCACACGTATAAATCCTTGTATTTTCAGACTGCCTCCCATATCCACATCAATGTTGCCTCTATTCCTTCCCACTTTTCCCCTTTCAGTGTTTCTTCTTTTTCATCCCTCCTCCCTATCCTGTGCTACACACCACCATTTTCAATGCCACTTCACTCTACTCTACGCCACTGCACTCAATGTCACTCTTCTCTGCATCACTCTACTCTCTGCAACTGCACTCTACGCCACTGTACCTTACACCACCCGACTCTATATCACTGCACTTTATGCAACTTCACACTATTAAACTCTACTCTGCACCACTGTATTCTACATCACTGCACCCTACTGTGCACCACTCTATTCTGTGCCACTCTGCACCACACCACTGCACTTTATGCCACAGCAGTTTGCCACTGTACTCTACGACACTCTACTCTGTATAACTCTACGCTATGCCATTGCATATAACACAACTCCCCTCTACTCCACTTCATTATACACCACTACACTCTTCACCACTCTACTCTACTGCACTCTGTCACTGCACTCTACATTGTATCACTGAACTCGGTCACTGCACTTTACCCCACTCTGCTCTAATGCTACCTCACATTATGCTACTGCACACTACTCTGCACCACTCTACTCTACGCCACTGACCTCTATGCCATCCTTCTTTGCTTCACTCTATACAACTGCACTTTATGCCACTGCACTCTATGACAATCTACTCTGCACCACTGAACTCCAGGGCCACTGCACTTTATGTCACATCACTCCACTCTAAGCCATGCATTCCATGCCACTGCACTCCATGCCATTCTACCCAACGCCTTTTTGCTTTGCACCACTGCACTCCATGCCATTCTACCCAATGCCTTTTTGCTTTGCACCACTGCACTCTATGCGACTGCACTCTGTCACAGCACTTTATGCCACTACACTCTACTTTAGGCCACTGTACTCTACACCATTGCACTCTGCACCAATCTTCTCTCACCACTCCATGCCTCTGCACTTTATAACACTCTACTCTAGTCCACTACACTATATGCCACTCCACTGTGCACCACTCTACGCCACTACACTTTATGCCACTGCATTTTACACCACTCAATGCCACTGCACTCCATACCACTCTAATCTACACCACTCTACTCTGTCACTACATTCTAAATCATGGCACACTCTGCCACTGCACTCTACTATACACCAGTGCACTCTACATCACTCTATTCCGCTCTGCACCACTGTACACTATACCACTCTACACCACTGCACTCTACAATAGTCTTATCTTCTCTGCACCACTGTTCTCTATGCCACTGTACTCTACTCTGCACCACTCTACTCTAGGCCACTGCACTGTACTCTACACTACTGCACTCTACGCCACTAAACTCTATGCCACTCTACAGCAGCCTACACCACTGCATTCTGTGAAACTGCTCTCGAAGCCACTGAACTCTACGCTGCACCACTCTACGCCACTGTACTATACTCTGCACCACTCAATGCTAGTGCACTCTAGTCTGGACCACTCCACGCCAATCTAGTCTACACCACTGCACACTATGCCACTGCACTCTGCTCTGCCGCACTCTACTCTATGCTACTGCACTTTACCACTCTACTATATGCCACTGCACTGTATGCCTCTCGTCTGCAGCACTCTACTCCACTGCACTGTACCCCAGTGCACTATATGCCACTCTACTCTACGCTACTGCACTCTATGCCACTCTACTTAACTCGAATCTATGCAAATCACTCTACATCATTGCACTCTATACTAGTGGTACTTAACCTTTTGACTTCCGTTGAGACCCCATTTTTACTCTACATTACTCTGTGCCACTGCACTCTATGCTATGCCATGCCACTCCTGACAGTGCCACTCTATGCCACTGTTCCCCACTCCACACAGTGTCACTCTACTCTATGGCACTCCACTCTACTTCACTCAAAGCCACTCTACTTGACTGCACTCTACTCCATGCCACTCCACACCACTGTGTGCCATGCCACTCCACTCTATACCACTCCACGCCACTCTAGTCTACCCTACTCCACTCTATGCCACTTTACTTAACTCTAATCTATGCAAATCACTCTACATCATTGCACTCTACACTAGTGGTTCTTAACCTTTTGACGTCCGTTGAGACCCCCCCTTAGTCATTACTATTATTATTAACAAATACACAAATGATGAAATATTTTATTTAATACTCCTTCCAATGTATACAAAAATAGTTTAAATGGGAAGGTTGGGGCTTTTCTGAATTAAATTGTTTCCCCATATCGCCCATAATATATTCTATTTGATGGTGTTGCCCTGCTCCCAAGATTCAGTATGAGAATACCAACTTAATTTTTAGCCTCAAATTTCATATTCTTTAAACATTTACATGTTTTCAGTTTACATTTTGCTCCTTTGTTTATATAGCCATCGAGTAGGCATCACAACCCCCCAGGGATCCTCTACTCTACTTTACTCTATGCCACTCTACTCTGTGCCCATCAACTCCACTGTCCTCTACGCCACTGTACTTCACTCTATTTTACACAACTCTATTTTACTCCACTCCACTTTACATCACTGTAGTCTACGCCACTCCACTCTAACCAACTTCACTCTACTCTACACCACTCCAAGCCACTACAAGTCACTAAAAGCCCCTCCAAGCCACTCTACTCCATTCTGTGCCACCCCACACCACTTTGTGGAGGTGTTTATCGAGGGTGAAGCTAAATCATTTGGCATTCTGAATACTGGATGGACGTCCCTCCAGGTTGGGGAGGACTTCAATCCAGTCTTGAATCGACAGATTCGTTTTTTTAAGAGAGAAGAAGAAATTCTGTTTTCACTGCGTTAAGTCTAAAGTCGTTGTTTGCTATACATGCCATAATTCTTTTCAGGGTGTTGGATAAAAGGGTAAAGCCATCCAGATATGAGACCTTGAGGTAGATTTGTGTGTCTACGGAACACAAGTGCACGAGGATTCTAGAGTTTCTGAGGTTCGGTTTGAGATAGAGGTTGAAGATGGGTGGGAAAAAAAAAAAATCAAACCTTTGGGTGACCCTTCGGTGCAAGCTTACGGATGTTGAGAACGCATTCGTGATTTTCACAATTTGAGAGCGGTTTGTTAACTATGAAGGGAACCAGTTTAAGACTACACCTTCAAAACCCATTTGCCGCTTTTGGGTATCTTTATGGCGATTGACTGTGTCAAATGAAGCAGTGATATTGAGGAGCACAAAAGACAGAAGTTTCCGGTGTCAAGGATTCAGAGAGCTTTGTAAATAATCTGCAGAACTGCAGTCTCAATGCTCTGGCACTGAAAGAAGCAAGAATTGCAGGGAGTCCTGGAGGTTGTTTGCCTGGAAGTAGGACTTTGCCTAAAAGAGGAAGGGTGGAGCATGATTGGAAGTTGTTAATGTCATAAGGATCCAATCATTGTTTTTTTCAGAGAGGAAAGATTTGACCCAATTTTAGAGTGGCTGGGAACAAGCCCTGTTCAAGAGAGAAGTTGACCAGGGTAGACCATAGTGGGAGTAGCAGTTTGGCTAGGAATTTGATGATGGTCCCTGGAATGACGTCACTGAGATGGTTTGAGGGTTTCACCTTGGACAGAGTTATTATTAGATCTACCTTTGAGATTGGGGAGAAAGAGGACCACGGTTGCAGAGCCTTGCAGGGTAGTTTCTCCTCAGCAAAGGTGTCAAGGTTAACCGTAAAGGAGATGTTCAGGTCTTTGACTTTTTGTCGAAGAACTGTACAAAGTTGTTGCAAAGGACCTCTGAAGCATGGAAGGAGGGTGGAGGAATGGTTATTGGTTTGTTTGATTACCTCAAATAGTTGTTTCAGTCTGTTCTTGACCAAGTCTGGAAGGATCTAATATATGAAGCCTTGGCTTTAAAATGTGGCCTTTGTAGCGTTTTCTCACAGATAATAGCCTGGTTAGAGTGATTGATGGGGGTGTTTTACTCCATTCTATTGCCAGCTTTCTGATAATTTTCATTTCTTCACAGGGCTTGAGTACGAGAGGCTAGAGGGTTTGGGTCTGCTGTATTTAAACTTGATGGGTGTGAATTCCCTGATCAGGTAATCCATGCAGGATTTGAATTTTCTTGTGGTGTCATTGATGTTGAGTTGAGGGACTATAGACATGAGGTTTACTAGGGCTAAGTTAGCCAGGGCTTCAGTATCAATGTTACTAGTGTCCCTGAACCAAAGTTTTCCTTTCTTCCGTTGTCGCAGGGTTTTCATATTTCTGAAAGACACTGTAAAGGGGACCTGCAGGTGGTCAGACCAGTCAACAGAGATGGGGGTCACTGGTCACCAGGAGTGGCTTTCTGGAGATGATCAGGTCCAGAGTGGTGCCCTTGCACTGTTTGGGTTTCTGGCAGTGTTGGTTGAGGTCATTGTCGGTGAGAAATTCAACAAAGTTGTCTAGATGTTTATTTCCTTAGACGTCTCAGTGAAGTTTGAAGTCACTGAGAAGGATAATGTTGTCTGAGCTGATTAATTGGGCTGTGAATAATTCAATGCATCCTCAGAATGTGTTGTTTTGTTTGAATGAGTGGTAGATCACGTTCATCCTGAAGTTAGTGGTAGCATGTGAGGAGGTTTCTAACAATAAACACTCAACTGATTAAAAGAGGGTATTGGAGTGGAGCTTGCAGCTTAGTGACTTTCTCCAAATGACTGCCTGGCCACCACCTTGATTTCCACCCTGGTCATATCTCAAAATAGAGTAAATGGGAGGTAGGGGGAGGTGCAGTACATTGTTGTCGGTTTCATTGAGCCAATTTTCAGTGAGGACCCTGATGTCAATGTTGGGGTCATTGATCATATCTGAGATCTCTGACTGCAGAGCGGCAGCTGTGCAACATGCAAATGAAAGAAGAAATGGAGAATTCATGCACTGGTTCTCTGAGAGGTAGAGTGAGGATTTGGTTCAGACTGGAGGATGGGTAGAAATTTTGGGTGGACATGCTATGGATAAAGGGAAATGCAGTTCAAGATGATAGTATGGCGTTTTATGTTTGGCTGGTGGACATGTTTATGGAATGGAGGTTGACGTAGATCGAATTTTGAGAGGGGTGGAGAGTGAATTGAGGGAGGGAAGCTGTTTATTTTTTTATGTGACCGGTCAGGCAGGCGGTATCATGGTGAAAACACTGAGAGTGACGGTAGTTGTCTGGATAATGCAAGTATAGTGGGAAGGATATTGTGAACCACAGCTAAGATCTTCTAATTTGTTTGAACCATGGTCTTCCCATAGTTGAACATGTATATTGCGAGGTTATTGAGGAGGCCTAGTGTAGAAGTACTTTTCAGTTTTCGTCCAAAAGGAATGCTTCATAGTGAGGTGACGTGGAACTTACTTTGAAGGGCAACACATTCACACATACCACTGTGATTCTGTTATAGGAAGGGACACCCTAAACACGCCCCTTCCTAATATTGAATCCCAAGCCCAATTTAAGATTTGGTAATAGGTTAGTAAATCGGAAATATGGCTTTGTACAGCTAAGAAGTATTTTTACGTTTGCAAGGAGGCCAATTCTGCGAATCAGCCCTTTTGCTACCACAAAAAGGCTTTGCACTTGTGGCCCTTAGAGGAATGTGTGGAGTATGTGACCTTGAAAGCACTGAGACCTGATTTGCAAAAGTGACTTAAAGGCAATGTGACATCAGGTTGTGTCATGGCCATTGTTAGGAGGAGTATGGAGGGTAGGATATAATAAGGATAGAGCCAGGGCCCAGATTTACTTGTTGATTTTTGGCACTGATGAGCTGTTGGTGTAACTGCGTTTAGGATTTACAGAGCTGCTTAGCCCCACCCTCTGTGTGTTATCCAGACCGGCTCTGCTCTATTCAGTATGATTCTGTTTTTTTTTTTCTGTACATAGTAGTGGCACCAATCTCATCTGCACATAGACATGTGTAGTAGCCCTGTCAAGCCATCTCCAGAGGTAGTGACAGACCAAGGGTAGAACAGAGTTGACCCAAATGCCCTACGTCTCTACTGGGATAAATATTTATATACATGGATATATGAATTAATTATTTCTTTTTGTTACAAGATCCTGGCAGACATCTAAGAAGAGATTCTCACAAGAATGATTACAGCATAAATCTTCTACACCAACGGTTTGTAAGAGGGGGTAATCAAAACCAAAATCTTTCCTGGCAGAGGTAATCTGAGACATGTCATGTAAAAAAATAAAACGGTCTGTAGGCTTTAATACAGAGAAATAACAATTCACCCTTAAATGCATATTGACTGTAACATATGCTTTTCACAATCAATAGGTCAAACTTACTGTGCTTATCATATCTTTTCATAATAAACAGATCAGCCCTCTCTCTGGCTGTTGTCATTTGCTTGTCACCATTATCAACCGAGGCATCATTAAATTACGTAGTAAACAAAATTACAGTAGGCAAAGCAAAATACTCTCCTAAGAGGGCCTAACAAGTAGTCAGACAGTGCAAAACTTCCATAATCACGGTTCGTAAAAGAGGGGGTAACCAGCACCAAATCCCTTGCATACTACAGTTATCTGTGAGATTTCTCATAAAAAATACCTGCCTACAGACTCTAGCACAGCGGTATAACAATTCACCCTTAAAAGCATATTGTCTTTAGCACACGCTTTTCACAATAACTAACGCCTACTTCCTTTATCATAACATTTCATCATAAACAGATCACACCTAGGGAATATGACGTAATGTTTCCCAGTGAACAGGTAAGGCCTCTAACCTTTTTCACTGTTGTGACACTGTATACAACACAGGCCTACTGCAGTTCGAACAAGCTGGAAACCACCACGCATATATTTAGAAAATTACAAATGTTTACCAAATCACGGTTGGCAAACAGTATATAACTTGTTTCAACAGGGCCTAACAAGAATAATCATAGTGAAATACTGCTTCCAGGGTTTGTCAGAGTGGGTGACCAACACCAAAACCCTTGTTTACTATGGTAATCTGTGAGGCTACATGTAGCCAAGTACCTTTTTAAGGCTGTAGCATAATGTGATAACAACCCACGGTTAGAGGGCTACCATATGCTTTTCATAATAAGAATGCCAGGCCTACAGCCTTTGTAATAACTTCTTATAATAAACCAACTTTGTGTAAGGAATCTGGCATACCATTTCTCTGCATACCAACAAAGCTTACGTCTGTTATCATTGACATGTCACCATAACCAACTCAGGCCTACTATACTGAGTGTAAGTATTTCCCACGAGGCAACCATCAGGCATACAGTCATAAACTTGCAAAGGTATACACAATTACAGTTGGGAAAGCAAAATACTACCTCTCTTAACAGGGCTTAGTAAGGATTCTCTCCTATGCCCGTGGTTTGTCAGAGGAGATAACCAACACCAAAGCCCTTGCCCACTAAAGTGATCTGTGAGATTTTGAGGTCCAAAAAATATCTTTAGGCTTTAATCCAGAGTAATAACAATCCACCATGAAATGCCTATTGACTTTAACATATTTTTTCACAATCAATATGCCTTTGTTGTATCTTTTCATAATAAATAATCTGGTCTATAGCCTTTCTCATTGGCTTGTCATCATAAACAGCTCAAGACTTCTCTACTGGGCATAAACATTCCACACGCCACCATAAGACATATAGTGGGTCATTACAACCCTGGCGGACAGTGTTAAAGCGGCGGTAAGACCGCCAACAGGCTGGCGGTCTTTTTTTGAGTATTATGACCATGGCGGTTACCGCCATGGTCATCCGCCGCTTCTTCGTTCCGCCCGCTGGGCTGGAGACCTGGGTCTCCAGCCCGGCGGCCATGACAATACCGCCGCCGGTATTTTGTCCCGGCTGACCGCCGTGGATTTTCAGCGGTAGGAACCGCCATGAAATTCATGGCGGTAAGCACTACCAGTGCCAGGGAATTCCTTCCCTGGCACTGATAGGCGCCTACCCCACCCCCCCACCCCCACCCGACTCCCTCCCCTACACCCCCCACGACCCCTGCCACCCCCCAAAGGTGGTAGGGCCCCCCTCCCCACCCGACCCCCGACATTACCTTACACATACACACCCGACACGCACGCAGCACCACCAACACACATACACGCACACACACCGACATACATGCCAACATCCACACACACAGTCAGACACGTACACCCACATTCACACATTCACGCACACATCCACACAGACATACCTACAGACATACATGCACTCATTCCCAAAACGCGCAACACCCCCGCAAGCATACACGCACTCACACCCCCCCACATACACAGACGCACACCCCCATGCACCCACACAACACCCCCGCACCCCCCTCCCCTAACGGACGATCGACTTACCTGTTCCGTCGATCTGCCAGGAGGGGACGGGAGCCATGGGGGCAGCTCCGCCGACACCACACTGCCAACAGAACACCGCCGCGCAGAATCACAGGACGTGATTAGCAGGGAGGTGTTCTGTTGGCGTGGCGGTGGAGGTGGAGCAACCTCCACTTCCCCGCCGCCCGCAAGTATGGCTGTTGGCGGCTCTCCGTTGGAAAAACGACGGAGCACAGCCAACGGTCATAATATGCTGAGCGGCAAACCGCCACTACTGGCGGTCTTCCGCACAGCGGTCCCTCGGCGATCTTGTTAAAAGACCGCCGAGGTTGTAATGACCACCATAGTCATAAAAGTACAAATGTATACAAAATTACAATTGGCAAAGCAAAATAATATCTCACCTAAGAAAGTCTAACAAGGATTATTGTTGTACATATCTTCTATCTCCAGGGTTTGCTCGGGTAGGTCACCATCACCAAAACCCTTGCCTACTACTCGGTTATATTGCAGGTAACAAAATACTTGCCTGCAGGCTTTAGCAAAGCGTAATGACATCCACCCTTAAAAGCCTATTGTCATTAGTACATGCTTTTCACAAAGAGTAGGTCAGGCCTATTGGCTTTGTTTTAACATCTAATTATAAACAGATCAAACCTTTGCAATCTGGCATGACATTTCCCAATGAACAGATGAAGCCTATACCCTGTACCATTGTCTTTGCACCTTTCTCAATACTGGTCTACTCAAGTGCCCAAAAGTGGCAACAATCATGCATAAAGCTAGAGAATTACAAATATGTATAAAAATACAGCCTGAAAAACAACATTCAATCCCTCTCAACTGGGCCAAACAAGAATAATCACAGGGAAAATTCCGATGGTTTGTCGGACTGGGTGACCAGTGACAAAACCCTCAAATACTACAAAAATCACTGTGATTACATATGACAAAATACCTTTCTGTAGCCTGTGACACTGTATGATACAACTAACTGTTAAAGGGTTATTGGCTTTAGCAAATGCTTTTCACAATAAATAAGCTGCCTTTGTCATATCATTTTGTAATAAGCAGACCAGACCTACAGCGTAGGATGTAACATTTCCCAGTGCACCAACTAGTAAGCACAGTGAGCAGCTTTCGGTGCTGAAGCCACTGAGATACCTCATCAGAAAAGAGCAGATTCTGGAAAGTGAGCCTGTTAACGTGTTTTTCAAATTTTTATAAATGTGGAGATGCACCCCCCACAGACCCTTACCCTCACATGTATATTTATGTATTCATTTTTTTAGGTACTGAGGCACTCCCATGGTGCCCTGGGGTACCATCGCTCATGTGTAATCTTCATGGAAGGTTGCTCAGTCCCACGGTACAATGGAGGTAAAACTTGGGCGGCGGCTCCTGCGGGAATACAGCGGTACCTCACAGGAGGGTCTTGCTGGGTCATATGGGAGTACTGCGGTACCTGCAGTATGAATTTATTAATTTTATCACCCCGGGTGGTCTTTAATAGTACCCCACCCCCTAAGCCCCAGGCGTTCATGGTGTCCCTACCCTACTCAGATATATGTATTTTTTCACAAATTCAGGACACTAGGACTTAGTCCAGATATCCTGTATTGACGGGTTTAATGTGTTTCTCCAAGTTGTGGCCAGCCAATCAGATTCCTCAGTAGTATGGAAAAGGCAGACAGATAAAAGGCTCTCACAGCCAATAAGAGGCCATATTTTTTAAAATTACAGTGTTGTGGGATGAATCCTCCAGATACCACTACACTTTTAACACCTTCAGGACTACCCTGAGCACCTCTTTAAATGCAAACTTTTCTAAAGTGGCTGAATGGATTTGCCCCAAATAACAAAAAGCATGCTTTCCGATTAAAGTTCTAACTTCTTGTCGAATTTGGTGTAATTTCATTTAGGATTTGTTTCTGCATCGGTTCTCAAACTTTTCTACAGAAACATAGGAAAACAATGCCCCCCTCCCCACTGAGTGGATCACCCCGAAAACCCAGGAGGGAGCTGAGTTGGATGAGCTTTTTTATTTGGAACATTTTGTGGAGATTCATTAAATGGTGCCAAAGTTTATAGCAAAACAAAAAACGCTCTTCCCATGGAACTCTGATCTAACTATAACTACCCAGTGGCGACTGACAGTGTGTAATATATATATATATATATATATATATATATATATATATATATATATTATTTTTTTTATTCCAAGACTTCGGCTTGGCAAGTCGGCTCCTGAATGCCAGTGGGGCCTCTCAAGTCACTCCAGTCTCCTCTCCTCCTGAAAAGACTCTTGGCACTCTGTGAGTGTGCTTTGCAAAACTGTATTTCAATCAATGGAGAACGAGTTTTGGCAGTAACGCCTTGCTCAACCGGTCAGCTTTGCCATCTTGCCAAAAGATATATCAAATCATTGATCGCTTGCATTACGCAAAGCGTAAAGTGACAAAGAAAAAATACTATCCAAGTAATCACCACAAAAATTATGTGTTTCAAACTAAAACCTTTACATTACGCAACAAATAAAAAAAGTTGAAAGAAGAGCCATATGTATAGCTGTTATTACTGAAATAGAAACATATGACTCCTTGTGACTCGTGTGGCACCCGGTTCCTGATACGGTTGTAACAGTATGACTCGGTTACAAAATAATTTGCTCAGTGCATTCCCATCTGTCTACATAAGATGTGCATCTAAAATTATAAGAAATTTCTAATCATACGCTTCTATGCTACGCTGCAAAACAATTATCTCTGTAACTGCATATTAACCAATGTTAAAAACACATATTATTAATAATTTTCACAAAGTGCAAAACATTGCCTGCTGCACAAATTTCCTTCTCTGTGGTTTAATAATCATTCGGATGAATTTGTCTGTATAACGCCCAGGTGGGCTTAACTGCCTTTGTTATATGTATCTAGGTAAAGTACCATACCACAAAATTCTACTAGCTCACACTCTTGCATCCGCCACACTCTCCTGTGTACACCGTGCTGTATATTAATATAATGTACTCTTTTGGTTGCTGGGTCGCCATCTATCAGCTCTACAAAATAAATGTTAAAACTGCATCAAAACCAGCAAAACAACTTTCCATCTTCATATATAAGACAAAGAGTATATCACATTGTCTCTCAAATTCATATGCTGCATATACTGACAGTCACCAAATAAAAGGGTTTTTCTCTTTACATTAAAAATGCACATGTAGTTCTTCACCACAGTGTAACCCATTGGGTTCTTTGCTATCTATGGCTAATATATATCTTGACTCCAAACCTGTAACCTATTTTCCCTATTGTCTCCTCTAGCATTTGGTTCTATACCATCGATGACACTGTACTTGAGATCTTTAACCTCTCCTCCATGTATCTCTTTATAGCGTCTCACAACTGGGTATATTAGGTCACTATTTTTCATTGCCCTCAGGTGCCGTAAAAATCATTTTGTGGACCTGTAAAGTGGTTCTTCCTACATAGATTTTTGGACAACCGCATTTCAGAATGTATACTACAAATTCAATTTTATATGTATATTGCCTATAATCTTGTGGATGGTATCTCCTGCTTTTTCACTTCAGTAATACTCTGTCCATTTCTGCATGCTTAGCATTTTGCACATTTCTTGAATCCCCCACTTGCTCTTAACCATGTACCTCTGTCCCTTCTGATGTCACCTTTCACTACCATATTCCTTAAGGATTGGCTCCTCAGAAAAGTTAATTGTGGACACCTAATAAGTTCTTCTCCCAACACAGAATCACCTTTTAACAAATATCAATGTCTGCTTAAAGCAGCTCTTACCTCCAAATGCACTGTGTTAAACATGGTTATGAAACTGTGTTGTGTCTTTCCTGGATGCCTTTTACTCTATGTACCAAACAAAATAGATTAACGACTTCTGTTGTGTTGATGTCCAGTAGCGATGAGTACTGGTTCCGATGCACTAGTACTACGTCAGCAAAGCTGTGGCTACTTTGTAAGTCGGGGGTCATTGCACAGTCGGCGAGCAGTGTCCGTGTCTTTGGTGCAGGCAGAGTGGCGTTTCAGCAGCAGGATGCGTCTGTTCCAAGTAATGCACCAGTGTAGTTGCATCAGTTCTTGTGTTGCAGCACCACGCTCACATCCAAGGGCCCAGGACTGGATTTGGCACCACTTGGCAAAGCAGGACTTTCAGCAGGGGAGTCCAGGTGCTGGTAACAAGATGCAGGTGAAGTATTTGATGTCCTGGAGACTTCAGAAACAGGAGGCAAGCTCAGACAGGCCCTTCGAAAACTCTAAATGGTAGGATGTAGAGAGTTAGATCCAGTCCTCTCACTCCCAGGCAAGCAGTAGCAGGCCAACACAGCTGGGCAGCCCCGCCTGACAATACAGCGGTCCTTCTTCCTTGCAGAATGTCCTCCGCCCAGAAGTGTTCAGAGTATAAGGTGACAGAGCCCCAGTACCTATACCCAAATGTGCCTTTGAAGTGGTGGAGATTTTAAAGAGTGGTTTTGAAGTGCCTCTGTTCACTTTCAGCCCCGTCCTGCCTGCCAGGAGGTCTGTGGGGGCTATTAGTCATTTGTGTGGGGTCAAGTGACTACTCTTCCTGCCCAGGAAGACCCACCGGAATGCAGGGGCAGAGGAGTGTCCTTTGTTTTATGACTGTTTGGATGGAATGGCCAGACAATAGCTGTCATCTACACCTTGCACAAACCAGACAAGGATTAGAAGCACTAAGGCACGGAATGGTTAAAGTAAGAAAATGCCAACTTCCTAAAAAGGCATTTTCAGACCAGCAATTTTAAAAACACCTTTACTCAAAGGTTTGCTTTAAAATTGTGACTCCATAGACCCCAAACTCCATTTTTCTATATTTTCCCAATTGGACATTACACTTAAAAGATAATATAAGGCAATCCCCATACCAGACTATAGGAGAGATAGTCCTTGCAATATTGAAGGACAAATTTAAGAGTGTTTCACTACCTGGGCATGTTAAACTTAGAAGTACATGTCCTACTTTGTAAATACACTGAATCCTGCCCTTGGGCGCTAACCAGGGGTGCCTTACATGTAATAAAAAGGAAGGTTTGGTCCTGGCAAGTGGAACCAAGTTGGTTGAAATGGCAGTTAAAACTGGCAGGTGGGTGGCACAACCAGTGCTGCAGGCCCACTAGTAGCATTTGACTTATAGGCCCTAGGGACTTACTTGCTTTGTGAAGAGGTAACAACATCGCTATACAAGGCAAGCCTGTTTGTTTTGGCAAGGGGTTACCACATCAATATATGAAGGCAGGCCTATTGGCGTTGTTAAGGAAACAGCCACATCATTATACAAGACAAGCCTATTGATGTTGTCAAAGGTTAACCCTGGCAATGTACAAGGCAAAATTATCAGCTTTGTCAAGGAGTCACCACATCATTATATGAAGACAAACTTATTAACTTTGTCTAGGAATCATCACATCGATATATGAAGACAAGCCTCTTGGTTTTGTCAGCAAAAGTAAACACTGACAGAGTCTTTTATTTAAATTTCTCAAGCCACATACTGCAACTATAATGAGTCTCTGCACCCCTCAGCTGAACAGCAAAAGCTCCATCTATGAGTAAACACATAATTAATATTTTCTGGAGTCACATTCTATAGGCCTCAGGAAACACAGGGGTACTCAATAAATGATTTCTGGGGGGGCTGTTGCTGCACTCCCCACAGCCCCAATACACTTTTGTAACATATATGGTGGTACTCCACCTCTGCTGGGGTGAAATATTGCAAGAACAAAATACTCAAATTAACCTAGCCTTGATGGGCTGTGCTGTTTTCCTGGGCACCTGTATCTTCCTTACACAGCATAATAGGTGTGCAGGGAGCCCACGTGTTCTGTAGAAGGATGTTAATTAGAGGTCACCAGGGTAGCATTTTCTACAACTACCACTCTCTGCTACACCTATCACTATCTTGCAAAGTGGGGCTCGAAGTTAGCAACGTAATGTCAGGGGAAGAAGAATAAAAAGGGCTTTCTATAAGCCATGATTTCTTTCCAAAGTTCCCTCCTCTTGTTCCTCAGCTGTCCTCTTCCAAATAGGAGGCTGTGCGACATCAGTGCATCAGCAGGGTGATGTAGAGAAAGGCCACCAGCTGGACCCATTCCTGGCGCCAACAACACTAGGGACTATGTGGTGGTGTAGACCCCAAGTGCAGGGACGTGAGCCTGACACCCAACAATGTCACGAAATCAGGAATTCAAAGTATTTTTGGACCAATGCAAACTACCTACTTGCTCAGTGCCCCCTGGCTCCGTACTCCCATTTTGAAAGGCAGAATGGCCTTCCAGCTCGTTCAACAGCTCAAGTCAAGAAAGCAGAGAAAGATGGAATTTATATTTGTCCCCAGCATGTGGGCTGAGGTCTGGGAGCCCCCAGTAGCTGCAGGCCGTAATGGAAGTACACTGGCAGAGCTGAAAGCATGCCCTTGATACAGGGAAGACAGCAACGCTGAAGATCAGGAATAAAGTGCCCTATCAAAGCTGCAAGTAGGCCTCAAATATGGAATCGTTGGTTGTGAAAAAGACTATTAGTTGAGGTTGTTGTGAGGTTTCTTTAAATCAAACCTTTGAACAGTCCTGGGTAGCTGTGGCACAGAGCAGTCAGGCTTAAGTCAAATGAAAACAAATGTAAAACATTTATCAGTACCAAGACAATCAATAAGAAGCCACGACACAGCAAAACCACCACTCCAATTTATAAAAATAGTACATAGTTATCTTTAAATAGACATCAAAATGACAAAAATATGATAAAAGGAATTAGAGATTGATTTTTGAAATTTTCATAAATCACTGCTTCTCACTTTAGTCTATGAGCCTTGAACTCGAGGGTCTGGGACAACGTAAATGTTTCAGGCTGACCATGATGGAGCGCAGGCTCTGGGGGAATAGGACAACTGCCCGCTGTCATGGCCGTTGTCCAGGGGACCCTAGTTTCCTCACTTAGAACCCCACATCGGAAAGCGTGGTGGTCCAAGCGTCCACTTCCTGAGTCAATCATGGCGTGTTCCCTACCACTCAACTGGACAGGTAATCCAAGATGTTGGATACCTTCTGTAAGAGGATAGTCTCTTCC
Organism: Pleurodeles waltl; assembly: GCF_031143425.1. Lineage (NCBI taxonomy): Eukaryota > Metazoa > Chordata > Amphibia > Caudata > Salamandridae > Pleurodeles > Pleurodeles waltl. The sequence continues at coordinate 713,758,277 of NC_090448.1, forward strand.
ACCAGCTTAGCACTGTGGTCGGTGATTATCACCACATGCCTCTTGGGCAGATACTCCTGTACGATCTGGGAACTGGTTGCGCATGTGCTATCCATAGTCTTGGGGAGGCCTGAGCTGTACTGTCGCAGGCAATTGTAGACGGCAGGGATGCAGTGAAGTTCACCATCAGATATGGACCAAATATGATTAACTTGCCAGGGGTGAGCAATTTCATCATCAGTGGCCCTTAGGCTTGCCACGCCTGTCTGAGAACCACTTACTTTTTGGGGGATGTCCATGCTTAGCTTGTGGACATACCCTTTGATGGCTTTAGCCTTTTTGGTGAAAAAGTGGATTGGTATAGCAGCGCTACGGCCACAAGTTTGGGCCTATCCTTCGCCCTTTGTAAGCCCCAGTCCCCCTTCTGCCCCTTTCGTGGCTATGGAACAGGCTCACAGCCACGTTCATTCCCACCTAGCCACCATGGCCAATAGGCTTCCCAGCCTTTTTGCAGCCAAGGATACGGCTCCCACAGACCACATGGAACCACTAGCTGGAGGTCAACCCAGAAAACCACCACCCCGGAAGCTGCAGTCTCCACACCCCTTTTGTCTGCCCTTCTGCCAACATGGGCATCCAGTGGGAGGCAGAATACACCATCACCCGCACCCCTGGCAGTTGATAGCATCCAACAAATGGGTTTTACAGAGTCTAATGGGACTCCTCCATCCCCTCCCTGGACACCCCTCCAACCATGCCACCCACTTACAACCAGCTGATGGAGCCATCAAAAGGGTTCCAACATTAGAAGTAGGCATTGATTACTATGCCCTCTACTTTCTGGTGCCCAAGAAAAATGGAGGCCTTTGTCCTGTTCTAGACCTGGGCCTTCTCAACTTCTTCCTGAAAAAGGAGAGGTTCAAAATGCTCACATTAGCTCAAGTCACGTCTGACATGGACCCTGGAGACTGGATGGTAGAGCTGGACTTGCAGGATGCATAATTCCACATTCCTGTCCTGTCTGCTCACAGGCATTACCTGCGGTTCACAGTGGGCCAACAACACATCCAGTTTGCGGTGGTCCTTTCAGCCTCACCAGCACCCCAAGGGTGTTCACAAAAGTGATGGTGGTGGTTGCAGCACATCTGCAGAGGTAAGGGATTCCAGTCTTCCCTTGACGATTGGCTACTGAAGGCAGTTTTGCTCCAGGCAGCCGTCTTCCACCTCCAGAGTACAGCGGGACCTCCTCCATTCACTGAGGTTCACTATAAATGTGCTCAACTCACACATGACTTCCTCTCAGATGCTCCCTGTCATCTGAGCTATTCTGGATGCAGTGCAGTCTCAGGCCTATCCTCCTGAGCAGCAAGTCCTGAATAGCCAGGTTAGGATACCGTTGTTTCAGTTTCTATCCTGGATTTCAGAGTGACTAACTTCAAAGCTGTAGCCCATCATGGCATCCTGCTAGTGACACATTTCCAGTAGCATATGTGGGCTCTGCAGTGGGACCTGAAATCCCAGTGGGCACAGCATAAGAGAAATCTCTCTGACATGGTCCAGATCTTGACAGGAACTGCAGAAGTGGCTAATGAACCGCAATTTGGTCAGCAGCAGACCCCTCTCCCTTCCCCAGCCATAGCTGTTGACTGTAGTGACAGATGTGACACTCCTAGACTGGGGCGGCCATCTGGGAGAGGTGGAGATCAGAGGACTCGTCTCCAGCACAGCTAGGGCTCCACATCAAATACTTAGAGCTCTGAGTGATCCGATTAGCATTGAAGGGCTTTCTTCCCTTGATCAGGGGAGGTTTGGTGCAGGTCTTCATGGCTCACCACCACCACCGTGTGGTACTGCAACAAACAGAGTGGGGTGGGGTCACGGACCCACTGTCAAGAGCCTGTACGTCTCTGGAAGTGGCTGGAACAACATGGCATTTCCCTGCTGGTTTAACACTAGGTAGGATATCTGAAACCCAGGGCGAACTAACTCGGCCCCCGATGCCTCGTAGATCACGAATGGTGTCTCCATCTGGAGGTGGTGCAAAGTCTCTTTCAAGAATGGGGAGAACCATGGTTAGATATGTTTGCCACTGCTGAAAACATACAGTGTCAGTCCTTTTGCACTCTGGAGTTTCCAAGGTGGCTCTAGCTCGGAAATGCTTTTCGTCTCATGTGGAGTTCTGCCTTCCTGTATGCCTTTCTGCCGATACCAACCTTGCCAAGAGTTCTCAAGAAGATCAGAAATGAACGGCCCCAAGTCATTCTTGCGGCAGTGGATTGAGCACTAAGAGTCTGGTATCTCGAACTACTGAGCATAAGCATTGGTCCTCCAATCAGGCTGCTTCTTCAGGGAGATCTTCTGTTGCAGCAACAGGCGAGGATCCTGCACCCAAACCTGCGCACCCTCTGCCTTCATGTGTGGAGTCTGAGCAGTGACAGCTGACAGCTTTCGACCTTCCTCCCAAAGTCTGGGATGTTCTTCTGGCAGCCTAGCATTCCTCCACAAAGAAAGTATAATCCTGCTGCTAGGACAAATGTGTAGCTTGATGTGCATCCAAAACCCTACACACTCTTTCTCTCTTTTTTCACCCCTTACTCAGGTTTTACTGTTTGGTCTCTCTTTGTCCCAGCAGGGAGCTGCTCTGGTCGCAGTTAAGGGCTAGTTACCTGCCATTTTGGCATTTTTGCAGTTGCTAGACCAACCTTCTTTGTTCAAGTCACCTGTTGTGACTAGGTTCCTAAATGGTCACCAACATATGTTTCTTCCCAGGCCATTCATCATACCCCACTGGGACTTAAACTAAGCTCTAGTTTTCTGATGTTTGCGCCTTTTGAGCTGCTGCACAACTGCCCACTGTGGTTGCTAACCCTAAAGACAGCCTTCCTAGTGGCCATAACATAGGACAGGAGAGTCAGCAAACTGCAGATATTGTGTGTGCATCCTCCTTATGCCACCTTTTACCTAGACAAGCGGGTCCTTCGAACATGTGCCTCCTTCCGAAGGTATGGACATCTTTTCATGTAGGTCAACCCTTCTAAAGAAGAGGAGATACTCCATCACCTAGACCCAAAGAGAGCGTTCTCATTCTACCTTGATCGTACCAATGACTTCTGAGTGAACAATCCATTTTTCATAGGATATGTTGTTGCTAAGAAGGGGGAGAACGCACAGAAATGGGCCATCTCATGATGGATAGTGCTCTGCATTAAGTCCTGCTACGCACTAGCCAAAAAGCAATCCCCTGAGGGCTGGCTTGCCCATTCCACCTGAGCCAAGGCTGCACCCACTGCGTTAGCTCACAGAGTCCCTGTCCTGGACATCTGTCAGGCAGCTATGTGGGCCTCTCTGCACTGGTTCACGAAACAGTCAGATCCATCCTGATGGGAGCTTTGCTTGTACGGTCCAGCAGGATTTTTTATTCTAAATCGTAATTGCAGACCTACTTATGGGGAAGTATTGCTTGGGTATCTATTCTAAGGTAAGGAATCTGCAGATAGAAGTTTCCATCAGATGGACAAGTTTCTTACCTTTGGTAACAGTTTATCTGTAAGACACTCTAACTAACGGATTCCTTACTGACCCACCCATGTTCCCTGCTATGCAAATGGATTACAGTGTGAGGGTCACCCTTCTAAGGGCCTTAGAAATTCACACCAGTTGTCAGTGTTCCTTGTGGCTCCATGCTCCTGGCCTGGAAAGTCACAAAAATAAACTGATGTAAGCACTCTGGGAGGCGCCTTGCACATGTCACTTCTGGTGTGGATGACACTGAAGCAGAGTGAAACGACACCACCATCTACCAGCATGCAGGGATATTGCTTAAAAAGTTCTGGATCCAGTCTGACACCTGGGGAATATTCTGGACGTAAGAAATCTGCAGCTAGAGTCTCTACCAGCTAAGGCATTGCCAAAGGCGAAGTAACTTGTTCTTCAGTTTACACATCCTAAGGAATGTAAAAAAACAGTTAATAAAATAGAAAATAATACATATTTGAAATTCCTTTGGTCAAAGGATAGGATATATATTTTGAATGTTTGTTTATACTTAATGCAGTGGCTGTAAAGGGCTAGGGGCGCTTTTGTAGACGTACAGGATGGCAGCCCTCCTCCACTACAAATTTCAACCAGCCCTGATTTTTAACAAGAGCAATTTGCATTCTGTGATATCCTCAACACCATCTCAGTTCACTGCTGAATTTTGCCATTTATAATAAATTGGATTAAAGGCTCTAGAATATGAGGGCAGATCATGTTGGAAACTTGACACCGTTAACTGACGTAGCATAAGCACTCCAGGGTTATTTTGAAGGTTTAACGGTCATTTAGACCCTATTTATTGCAGATGAGGTGGTAATTTCTGAAATGCATCTCAGTACATAGGGGTCTCTGCTTTGTTCAACCGGCGTTAAGTGACACACAAAACCAACATTAAATGTCAAACTGAAAACTTGGCATTTGAGCTATAGAGTCCCTTCAATTTCCCCCATTAGACTGTAGTGCGGGGGGGGGGGGGGCTCAAAGGGACGGGCCTCGCCTGGATTCTGGCTCGCGAGCTCCATGAAGGCGCTTCTCTCACCCCCGCCACCACCTGTAGAAATTGGCGTTTCACAATACGAGTAAAAAAACACAAACAGAAGCGTTACAGAGAACGTTGTTTGAAGATTTCCATAGGGGAGAAGGTAGTACTAGCCGGTGGGTTCAGAAGTGGGGGGCGTAGCCAGTCACTTGCATCAAAGGATAAAGTTACTTGGGGAACAGGTCTGTTGTTTTCAAGGAGAGACTGTTTTTACACGAAGTGGTGCGGGTGTTCTGCTGCAGCTCCTGGCTCAGCCGTGTGATGGCCTCAGTGATAAGCTGGCTGAGCTCACAGGGTGCAGGTAGTTTCGGGCGGGGCGGGCGGGGGACGGAGGAAGTGCTTCCTGCAACTCAGCACGCACTCTGCTGCCCAGAGTTTACTTTGGGGTCGGTGGCCAGTGAGAGCAGAGGGCATTGCTGGACCCTGCCTGCCACGCCGCAGACTGCAACCACCTCCCCCTTCCAGGACTCAGCCGTGTAGGGCCCGTGAGACCAGCAAAGTAGTGTGCTCCGAGCACGCACCTTGTACCAGTTGAACCTGCTCTCCTGTCAACTGGACTCCTCTGGCTCCTCCCCTGTTTACTAGCCAGCCTGGCGGCAGGCCTGTGCACAGTCATCAAGGTGCTGCAGCCCGGGAAAGACCTCTGCATGCCCCTGCGGCAGCCAAGGCAGGACCTCGCGCTCCCTGCCGAGACCTCCGTACACCGCGCGCCTCTGCTGCCCAGCAAGGACATCGGAACACCTCTTGCTGCAGTCCAGGAATACCTGTTACCCCGGAAGACAACGGAACACCTCTTTTTGCACTGGAAGTGTGCTGAAAACCACCGTCTGCCCCGAGGCACTTCTGATTCCGCCCTTTTCGCATGCTAGTATACTGAAGACTGCTGCTAAGGGCGCCCCCTGGGAACTCGCCTTCTCTTGGTATACCTTGAGTCCACCTCGAGGAGGCCCGCCCCCTCCCCTTTCCTTCTGCTGTTTTCAATCAGTTCTTTCACAGGATCCGAGAGATCCCCCCTCACAGGCCTGCCCGGAATTGAAACCACATTCCTCGAGATTTGGGGATTGTTTTCCTTCTCAAAATTCCTTTTCTTTTTAGGAGGGAAAACCAAACGAGGGGAGTGGCTGTCTCGAGATGCTGAAGGCTCAGTTTGGAGCACTTGACCCTCAGCTTACTAACTAAAGGAGCCCCCATTGCACCTCTGTCTTCTAGGTTATTAAGAAAAGCGACAACTTACTTTATTGAATGCCGACAAGAAGCTTTGCTTGCATCAGTGGATTTTGTGTGTGTTTTTTTTATTTTTTTATTTCCGTGCCACCCTCGCTGTCGAGGCGTTATAACTAATTAATCGAAGATGTTCCAGTTCGAATCAGGACAGTTGGATGTTCCGCGGACTCCCTCTTCCCCAGGGCTGTCACCCGCCGCTTTCGTCAATGCTGCGCAGTATGCCAACGTCCTAGAGGGCCGATTCAAGCAGCTGCAAGGTAAGGCGCTATGCTGATGATGGGTATACCAACAGCGTATTATTACGTAAGGCTAACTCGCGGAAGTTTAAACGCTCTGTAGGTAGCAGGTGTTCATATAATTCAACTCGGTAGCATTTACTTGCTGAATTGTCTTACCGGGTACATTACTAGGGACCTAGTGCCAATGTTCCCTCTCCTGTAGGTGGAGTGCATTTATTCACTGAGCAATCAGGCACTTGAGTTAAGAACTTTTTGTACACTGCACTAAGGACAATTGCGCCCTAAAATGCCTTTGGCGGACGTCAAGAAGCACAGTCTCGTCACAGTGGTAACGCATTTTTAGTTATTTCAAGGCGATTTTAGGTAGCCAAAGCTTTTTTTTTTTTAACAAAGCTGAGGTGGTCTGCATATTTGCTAATTTTCAAAGGGCCGACTCGCACCACCCTTTACAAATTGCTTATATTCAGCACTTCCTAAAAGTCATAAGCTTATTAAGCAAATAAGCATTTGGTTATGTCTCGGGTTGCTGAAGCTAGCTCTCGCTGCACTAGTTTGAACATTTTGTGTGATATGTCCCTTCTTCCATGTTGGGCGTGACTCCCCAGGAGCGGGGGGGTCTTGCCAAGAGCTCACAGTGCACCATCATTTTAATTATAATTAATTATTAGCTCAAGATCACATACTTGGTAAAGGGAAAAGCTGGTTTTGAAGGCTAAGCCTGCCAGTAAATAAACAAGTTGACCCACCCCACCTCGCTTGTCCCACAATGCATGCTACTCATTACTGTCTGTGTCTTTAGCAAACCACGCCCCATTTAGTGCCCCACGACCCCAGGGGGTAAATACAAATTGGATAGAGCTGGGAGACTGGCGAGTAGGACAATGCATTGTTTAACCCACAATTACATTGGGAGGCCCGATACCCTTTCTATACCCCAGAAAAAACCTGTGTGGTGTAGCGGTAGGATGGGGACCTTCAAATTCATAGGAGAAAGAACCGTTTCTGGTTTAATTGTACGGCATAAGAACTGAGAGCTATGGTTCACGGTTGAGACTTGAGGGGAGCATGTGTCGGAATTTAATATTTTTCTTTCACCGAAAAGTGAATGACTGCAGGAGAAGTGGGTGAAATGAAAAAGGCTTGAGATAAATACAGTGAACTGAATTCGTTTGAATTGAGGAGTTTGTAAAGCACGAACGTCATCTAAGCATTGGCAGCAAGGGTCTTTTTTGCAAGCCAGTTTCTCATAAATATCTTCGCAGTGATTGCAAGATCATTTGCGATCTGTCCGTGAGCTTTTTGGGTGACCCCCTAGGTAGAGTTTCTCATAAATATGTTCGCAGTGATTGCAAGATCATTTGAGATCTGTCCGTGAGCTTTTTGGGGGCCCCACTAGGTAGACCTGATTACAGTTGCCCAGCCCATTCATTGTCATTGGTTTGCGTGACTGGGATGGTGTTCATTTAGCATAGAAAATTGTAGGTTTCTGCCACTGATTCCATTGTTAATTTACGGTGCAAGCAGGATGTGTTGCATCACTGATTCACAGACTTATTTATTTATTTTTATTGTGTTACATGCCCAGATTGGGGATCCCAATTGTTCAGGCTTTTTAGAAGGAAGCTTGTTGAATGCAGTTTTTAATCCATTCAGGTGGAGGGCATATCTTTCATTCAGCTGAATTTGTGGCCTAGGCGTTCTCTAGTATTTAACTTTCAGAAGTCTTGTACAGTAGGATATGGATTTAGGTGTCATCCGCATCCATTTAGAAATGCATTTAGCCACCTAGACCATGTCGATATTGCTTGGTAGGGGTCAGACAGAGGATATCCGTATGTTATCTTTCGTTTTGATGACTCTTCCAAGGCGATATGTACTTGCTAGCTTCGTGTAAGGAGGAAGTAGGGATTCAACTTAATGGGGATGTAGGAGAGCCTCTTTCGTTAGTTGAATATTTTTAAAAGGATTTTGTGGTCTAGTGCCATACTTGTGGAGAGATCAATGAGCCATGAGGACTGCTGGCTTCCCTTCGTGCAGGGTGGTATAAGAGCCAAGTTAATTACAATATTAGTGAGGTCCAGTTCACATGACCCAATTTTGAATATAAATTGAGAAGAATTACAGATGAGACGAAGTGTGGTGGACTCATCCATTTGTTATAAGTATGGAAATGTATGTATAATTTGGTTTGAACTTGCCTTTTAATTTACTATCCGAATCTCTGCTCCTGCATTCACACACAATACCCACTTTGCTGATGCATGTCCCTCCCACAGGTCTCACGCTAACTCCTCCAATGCCTCAGCCTCTGAACATACTCGATGGAATGGAGTGCTGTACACATCGCACACATGTTCAAAAACGTTTCTATTAGGCTGACGTGTGTGCCTGACTTGAGTATTCAATCGTTGGAAATCATTCGCAAAAATTGACCAGGTTCATAGGTAGAATAATATTTTTTTGACACAATATTCAGCTGTTTTCCTTGCATCCTTACTGAAAGATATAAATTGTTCCAGCACTAAGCTGTACATCTAGTATGTATTCATTAAAGGGATTTATTGAAAGACCTAGTCTATCTGCCTCAAAATGTTTTGCCACTGTGTGGATGCTAGTGCCAAAGGGTAAGCATTCACACTCTTCTAAAGGAAAGGGACCACTAACAGCCTTTCTCCTCATCACAGTGACAGCTCTATGGAGTGTGAACCACCTCCTGGGGTCACACGTCATTCGAACAGCAAGGCAACATGTCCGAAGAATCAAGGGGACAAGAAAAAGCCCTTGTAGGTGCCACAGTTCCATGGCTAAACTTTGGTGTGCTTGGAAGACCTCCCTCAGTAGCAAAACGTGACATGACAATGCAGGTGCAGCAGGTTGACACATTAAGGTGTGCCAGTGATGTCACCAGCTAAAAGATTGCTTGCCCAAGCTCTAGTGTCCCGCAGGAATATGCACATGTGAAGGGTGGTGTGTAGTTCTTTCCCTTTGTTATCAAATGCAGTTTATGTTCCCAACATTGGCCTGAAGTCTGATTTTAGTTTGTGGAGGAGATGGTTAAGCTTAATCTAGTCGTGGAGTCGGGCCTCTCCTTTCGTTCCAGGAATTGTGTTGAAGCTAGGCAGATCTGAAATTGGCTGGTAGCTTCCTAGGTCTTTTGTTTGAGTGTTTTCTGGAGGGGTGTGGTAATGACTGCTTGTATCATTGGATTAGAACGATTCTATTACAAAGATATGCGTTCATCATGCTTGTTATATTGGTCAGAAAAGTATTGAAAAATTGCTTCCGAAAGCTGAAGGACATGCAACAACCACCAATTTTTTTTGTTTGTTTTCCTTTTCTGTCTTTGGGAACTAGAATCAACACACAATCTAGCCTAATCTAGTTGCTGAAAAGCACACAAAATGTGACATGATGAACAAAACTGAATGTTTTTTTTTGTATTGGATTGGAATTATGCCTATAAATCGAAGTTTAATTGTATTCCAATAGCACAAACCTTGGTATTAAAGAAATCGAGATTCTACACAGATAATTGAGTCTGGACTTATCTAATAATTATGAACAACATATTTTTTTTTTCATTGGATTTCGATACTATTGGTTGGCTCTGTTCATTTACTGTGGTTAACCTCTTATCTCATAGTTTTGTACTGTGGGTTTGTTTGCAACTTCTAATTGGGTTATAATGCAGTTTTGTGCTGTATGGTTTTGGCCCGCTCCTTTGCTCCTGTTTTTTTTCTTATAAGTTGTAACATTCTGCTTTGCTTAGTTTTATGGTAGCAGGTTTTTTGCTTAGCCGTTTCTTAATTTCATACTGTTTGCTTTTATTCTACTCTGTTTCCCCTTAGTGTACACTTGCAGGGCATTTCACCTTTATTGTTGTTTTGTAATTGCTATTTCAAAACTGACATGCTATTTTTCTCACATTTTTAGATTGCGTTTCAGCATATCCCTTTGTAGTTTTGTACCAAAGTTTATCAGGTGACCCATTTCCTCAAAGTCTGGTGCTTTCCTTTTAGCTCTTAGTTTTCCTTTTTAGCTCCTGTGTTTCGTTTTTTCCTTTTTGCCCATGGCATTTTTCTGTTTTGTATCTGGAGGATACACCCTTTCACAATTTACATTTTTGTGCTTGCTGGTTTTACCATGCCCAACTCCTTATTTGTACTTGCAGGTTTTGGTATATCTCTGTTTTTTTAATGCACCAAAAGTAGCCTACATCCAGAAAGGAATCCAGATGTTGGGGAATTGGAACCCGTATATGAATAGCATTCTTGTTTTTTAAGACCCTTGACTACTCTGTTAGTGGCATTCTTCCTCATTGGGTCTCCTCATTCTCCCTATTAACCAGAGGGAGCATAACCCTATCAGAGAAAGCACTTTACATACTATCCCGATGGGGTTTCTTTTAATATGTAATACAAATATCTAGGGGACACCCCGGTTTTGCTTTATTTTGGGTTTCCCCCATCATGGTGAAAAACAATCTATGTGGATGTTTATTGTCCATGCATCTCCATGATGGTCAACATGTTTCAGCCTATTCATCTGCTGCTAGGAATTATCTGTTTTCGTCAGGACCAATATTAAACTCAAATCTTTGTCTATTTCCAGTTCTATCCCTATTCCTAGTAGTTGGTAGATTTAGTAGTAAAGGCATATATAAAGCATGCAGGCCTACTTAGTCAATAGATATTGCACTTGTGGTGCCTGAAATGACAAAGGTACGCATGCATTCAACAAATGGTCCCACCCATTTTCTTTACCTCATTTCCCAATGTTTTGCGAGAGGCAGTGTGCCACACCTTAGTTGTTTTTAACATAACACAAACACAGCACACTGTATGCAGTGTAAATAAATGTGGAATACACAGCTATCAAAATTAGGTAATCAAAACCAGTGATAAATCACGTTAGTTCCGTATCTCACCTTAGTGTTCTCGTAGTGTAGTTAATAGGAACAAGTGGTGACGCCTCAGTAGTCACATACTATGTACTGCGAACGGTAAAAGATGACCAAGCATGACGAGGTTTTGCTCGAGGAAAATCATAGTTGTGTGTGTGTGTGTGTATTTCCCTTATATGTTTGGCCCGTCGCTTACTTCATGGAGGTTACCTTGTGAAAGATTTACTTAATCTCTGACGTCCTTGTCCATGTTTTAAAATGGCTCACTGCACAAGGAGGCCATCGTGCATGTCTGTGTGTGAGCATACGTCTTACATAGCATGAGCATCACATGATGTGTAGACATGTGTCCTAAGGATTCTAGTAAAAGTAGTCCCGTATGGACCAGCATTGGAATTCTGCTCTGTGTCCTCAGTGTATGAAATAAGTGTGTGTTTCGAGATGGTAACTCAACCAAAGTGTTCTCTCCCATGTACTTTTATACCAGATTTGAATAGTAAATTATTACAATTAATAATATAATGAAGCGGAACAACTTTGACACCTCCTACTAAATAGCTTAAAGTCTGTATTAACTACTTCTACTTATCCCATATCCTTCTTACCATACCCCCAGCCAGCCTCTGAAGGCCACACTGGTTCCTTAATCATGACAATTCCACCAACAACAGAACTATCTACTTAAAACCAGTGCTTGCAACAGATTTTCGTTGGAGTGCTTTGCAGGGGCGGGAATGTCATACACAGGCGTTGTAGGATTTTTTTTTTAGTGTACACTGCAAAGCACATTTTGGGTTGATTCAGAATTCCTCCAACTATATGTTCCATTCTGTGGGGTGAATCTCTTCTCTTGCGTCATTACTTAGTTATTGGAGCATTGGCTAACTTGTTTTCTGCCCACTGTGTACCCTTCTGGGAACAGTTTGCCTAATCAGTTATTTGTTTATTGGGTAGACGTGGGGTTACGTCATCAGGTGTGGTCTGGCCTGATTGGTCTGTGTCAGTAAGCAAAATGGAATTGGTCTGTTGATGCATATCCCTTTTTCCAGAATCAAATAAGGGTTGATTCAACTGTTAAGGAATAGTTATAGAGAATTGGTCCTTGGATTGCGAAGAGTTTGCTTCCATGTCTCTGGTGTTTAAATCGAGGTTTATGATTTTGTGAAACGTTGAGGATCTGACACCTGGTAAGTGTGTCATGAGTTGCTAGTTTCTGAAGGCAATTTAAGCCTTTGCTTCAGTAAGCTTTGTGAATTAAATACAGCATCTTGATTGTGATCCGTACGTCTTCTAGGAGCCAATGTAAGTTTTTTAGCACAGGTATTCTGTGATTGTTTGTTTTAAGACTGGGAAGCAGTTTTGCCACTTGGTTCTGACCACAGTTAAGATTTCTGTTTTGAAGTGGTTGGAATTGTAACTGTATTTATATAGCACTTACTACCACTGATGAGGTTTCAAAGTGCTTTTCGGCGAGTAGAAAGCTACTATGTAACCCAAAAAGGATTGGTGGTGGATTAGTATAGGGAAATATGAGTTAATTTGAGCGGTGTCTGTTAGTTGGATTGAATAGGAGGGAAGAGTCTAGAAAGTGGAATGTGGAAGACAATAGTAGTAAGATGGGGTTTGGGATGAGTCAAAGGAGGGTTAGAGGAGGGAAGAGTCTAGAAAGGGTTATTTTGGAGATCACAGTAGTAGAAAGAGGTTTGGGATGAGTCAGAGGGAGGGCAGAGGATATACTGAGAGAGGTATATATCTATTGAAGGTGGTGATTTTTGTTTACTTGTAGCTGCATACTGTACTAATTTAACTTTATGAAGATTGTACAGGCAAGGACAAAACACCATTAAAAAGAAAAGAAAAAACAGTCTTTGATAAGTATGTACCTGTGTTTGATCGTCTTCTGATTTCAAAGTCTCAGCTTGACCTAATTTCGACCAACTGCAAATATTGCAAATACACATACCCCTGAGACTCTCCACTGCTCCCATGTTTCTCTGGCCCGCTGTCTCATGTAAGGCGAAGATGATTTGCTCTCCTCCACAAATGTGATCATGAGACTTTACCGTCATGCCTTGCTGTTGTGAGCAGTTAACCAGGCTTACTTTGTTGACATCATACATTTGAAATTAGAAATTGTGTGATTTGATGACCTGCCCTACAGACACACAGGGGTAATAAATAAGGGGCTTTTAGTGCCACTAAGAGGAACTGTATCTTTAAAGAAATGAACCACGTTGAGCACAGTTATAGAATCCTTCACATATCCTTCCTTTTTTTAGAGGACAGCGACTGGAAGTGACAATTGGAGCAGCATGCTGCAGGAAATTTGTTTTAAGGAGGTTGTGATCATAATTGTATTTATAATGTCGTATGTCAGTAAAGTATCTGGTGTGAGCTTTGAGTGTTAGGGAGGATGGCATTCTCTAGATTCAGTTGGGCAGGTGTCAGTACTCACTGAGCCATTGGTGGCTGTGTTACTGCTCCCTAACACTGCTGTAGAGCACCGCTTGAGCACACAGGCCTTAGTTCCTTTCCAGGCACACTTCACCTGCAGCTCCAATCCCAAGGACCTGCTCTGCTGCGTGGTACCTGCAGAAAGATGCTGCTCCCCTACATTGGTATCTCCCCTGTCAGTGAGCTATCCTCTGCTAAGAGCCGCTTGGCTCACAAAAGTATCACATTCATCGGCTCCACTGTCACTGACCTGCCTAGCTCTCCCCCAACTTGTGACCAATCGCAGGACTCGACCTCTGCTACTCCTTGAGTGTGCAGGCGTATCTTCACAGCCCCCCATAGGCTCTGCTCTCCTGCGATCCTGACTTTGTATCTCTGCTGCTTCCTTTGGTCTGCTGAGAGGGACTGCCCACCAGTCCACTGCTGCTCCATTCCCTGTACTAGTCGAATGTGTGAGCGAGTTTTCTGCGCCCATTGTAGTTGTTTTAGCGAAACTTGCAATACTTTTGCCTGCTCTGCAGAAGTGAAGCTTGCAGTAGTGATGCTATTTTACTATGTTATGCTATTTTACTATGTTATGCAGTGGGGGTAGCTTGAGGTGCTGATGCCTGTACAATACTAGTTTCGTGTGTACAAGGGACGCGTGCACTGCTAATGTCCAGGTGGTACCTATTCCGTGTGTCCTTCTGGGGTTTGAGTAACCTGTTGCCAAGGTCTTTTCTTCTTGATGCCATTGTCAAGCTGATTTAGACATTCACGTCACGTCATTAGTCCCTGTCATTCGAAATTCCTCTTATGTTACATACTTTTTATATCACACGGATCCCTCACCTCTGCCTGGAGACCTTCAGCGCTTGTCGCCCTTGCTTTGTGCTGATTTTCGCCTAGCTACTTTAATGGCCGGAATTACTTTCTATTACAACTCAGTGGTTTTTCTTTTGCTAAGTTCCTCGACTTTGAAATCAGGAGCGGATGCCGCCCAACTCTCTCCTTGCTCAGGGTAAATTAAGCTAGTATATATACTCTTTCTCCTAGGACATACGGTCATCCAACTCCCTATAGACTTTCCAGACGCCCCGGGCCTATACTAAGGGTCTCAGCTGGGGGCGTGTGGAGTTTCTCAAGCGAGGCAGTGCGCCAGTTCGTGCTCTGGAACATGTCTGTTCATTTGCAGGAATGCAGGGGCACTTTGGAATGCACCGGAGTTTAGGAAATGTGTGAAATGCAAACTAGAAAGCTGCAGACTTCACATATGTGGGCGGGGCTGCGCCATGTTGGGTGGTATATGCCCGGCATGTAGAATCCGGTGTTCCGATCGGAGAACCAGAAGAAAACACTCCCACAGTGGCCATACTATCATGCTAATTACCCGCATTTAGAAAATAACTGAAATTTAGTTTTTTTGTTTTTACTTTTCTCCTTTCTTAAATGTTTCTCACTTGAGAGCAAGCCAAAGAGCAAATGTAAGTCTCCTTCCTTCTCTCTGATTCTCTTTGCATGTACCTAGATGTTATGTGGAAAGATCCCAGTAGGAAACTACAAGAAAGCCTTGTTTTACTTTTTGCCCCACCTTTGTCCTCCTCTTTTATATGTTCCCTTTTCTTACCATCCCAACTCTCCCTTTCTTCCTTATCGTTCCTTCACCCTTCTATGAAACTCCGTTTTTTTTCCCCCAAACATCCATTTTATTCACCTTTTTGATATTTTCAATCCCGGCTATTAGGATTTTTTCCTGTGTTCTGCATGCCCTTCTTTGTCATCAGTATCCACTGTTCGCAGAGGTAACCCCAAGACCTTGCTAAATTGGGAAACTGGATAGTTGCACCCTGCTGGCATGAACAAATACTATTATCCTGGCAAGTAGGATGTAATTGTATAAAGTCTTGTAGTGCTGTTTAGGATAATTCGGGTGACCCCAACCATTTAATGCTGCTCAGACGTAAATCCCCGTCAAGAACACTTTAGAACTGGCCACTAACTCACCAACCCAAAATGCTCCGAAAAAACATAAAAAAGGCTTATTTTAATACGGCCATCTCGTAATTTGAGGTACAGTTTCAGCTTCAGGTCTCTCAGCCCTTTAATGCCTTGTGTACATGGAAGGAATTGGGGGGGTGACTGCCAAGTACGGTTCCACTCTGGACTCAGCTCACAGATGTGCTAGAAAACCAATTGAAGAGTATAAAGAAAGCCATTCCACCCGTGGCACCGTCCTCACAAAGGTCAGTAGTGATTAAAAGCGCCCTCAGAGGCCCTCTTAGGCTTTGGTGCTAGGCTAACTTGTACAACGTCCCGCAAGACTGTGCACCAAGATTCCAAAGATGTACTATGTTACTATGAAAGGGGTGGCGGCTTCTGCTGATTCCCAGATCACCAAAAATGCTGCATCTTGAAACAAGATCATTCAACAGCGATGTGTTTCTTCATTCCAGGGACATGTTTTGCCTTGAGTAGGATGTTATTCATTAGACAAATCAACAGAATCTGATTTAGCAGCCACAAGATTATTTTACATATGGCATGCTGAAAATTAAGGAATTCTATTACATACAGTCTGCCAGACCAGAACACAAGTGACTTGTCACAGAAGGGATCCGTCTAGACATGTAGCACCATCAAAATGGGGAATAGCTTTAGGAACGCCACATTCTTGACCAGCCCATAATCGAAACACTTATCAGACTACACTTGTGCAAATGACTCTGATACAAAATGACCTGAACCCTATGCTGCTTGGCTTATCAGCTAATAAGCCCATCGCTGAACTTGAAATAAGAAGGGGAGGCCAAAGCTCGGAGCCACTGAAACTATCCACAAAGGAAGCTCATATCACTAGTACTACCCTACCTCTCCAGAAAGTCTGGGACTGTTGTCCTTCTCTCTTTCAGACCTGACATAGCCAGTGCAAAAGATCTAGTGGAGGAGCAATCTAACGAGATGATCTACCCTGCAAATTTAAGCAGAACTTAACACTTGCAGCTGTTGCAGTGTGACTTTGCAGACCTCCCCAGCATGAGGTGATTGAATGCTTACTGAATGCTCCTACTTTCTTAAGCTGTAGATGGAAAACCGTGTTCACCGTATCATTTTTGATGCCAAGGAAAACGTACAAAGTAGTTGGCACGGTCTTTTCCTTTGTCAAAGAGACACCAAATGCTCTGATAAAGTCAGTAGAGTGATACAACGATTATTAACATAGAGGCAAGCTCACTGGGCCCAACAACAAAAACAACTAAATAATAGATCACCAACTTTGTTCTGGCTGTTCATTCAAAGGCCCACAAAAGAATGGTGCTGAAACATTTAAAGTAAGCACATGACACAGAGCAACCCATTGGCAATCATTTGTCAAACAAGAATAATCCAGCAAAATCGAACTCTAGCATTTTCCATAGACCTTTTTAGACAGCCTAACTGATATGAGCATTGGCAAAGCAAGCTGGTTTGGCCTGCATTCTGAGTGACTTAAACATTAAAGCCTGTTGCTGGTGCAGTGGAAAAAAATAAATAAACACAATTATTTTTTATAGCGTGCTTTTATTAGGTAAATAATGTAATCGTGGAATAATTCAGTGTATTTTTGGAATAAAAAATTCCCTCATGCATTTCAGGGCAATCTGTCTATAGTAAGCAGAATGGTACACCAGACAGGATGTGGTGAACCAACGACCTTTCTATGTATATTTTAAATCTTTGATAATTATGTGTCTCGAAGGCAACTGCACTGTGATGCCAGACCAAAAAATACTAATTTTAGCATTGCAGATCAACCAAAAAAATGACAAAAATTTTAAATATTTTTGACCTCAGAAAGCACACACTGCCATAGTAGTATCTTACACTTAAGGAAACTTTTTTGTGTGTTTATGTGCTCCTTGTGACACTGCAAAATTCTGTCACTCACAGTGAAGTTAGCTAGTGGCTGAAGTGGCATACGTAATTGGGACATTCTATAGTTGGTGAAAGAAATATGTGAAAGACACCATACAGACCAATGGATGAAAAGGGTTGACTGAAAGCCTCTATAATTTTGTTAAAATCAAAAGGAATGTTATACATATGATTTTTAGTATAGCTAGACCTAAAAAGACGATGATCCAGGCAAATGAGCATACATTGACAGGCATGCAAAACAGTAGTATGTGCCTGGATAAGACTAAAATGAGCATGCAGTGGTGTTCTCAGAAGAATGCCTATATTTTTGACTGTTTCACACAAAAACCTTGCAAGTTTTGCCCTTATATTAGATTCTTATTTTGTTATCTAGGCACTGTCTGTCACTCCGTTGGAAACTTGAGAAGCCAGAAGATCCCTCGCCAAGCATGTTGAGCCTCAAGTGCAAGGCTTCTGTATAGTGGTTCCAGATAGGTTTGGGTGCAGCTTTACCTCCGCATTCACATATTTATTGGCAACTGCAGAATGGCTGTGGGTTTCTTCCCTTCTAGTAGCACAGGTAGTATTTGAATACATGTAAATCTGGCCTTTTGTATCAGGAAAACTGTACGCCCATGAGCTGCGAGTTTGCATGTTCTTTTGCATTATGAGTTGGAGGTACTACTTTGAGCGCCAAGCATTGTCAAAGCCAACAGTTCTGCCTATGGCAACCTTGAGTTTTGACATTTTTGGCAAGCATGTGCTATAAATATTAGGTGTTCACGAAAAAAAGTGAAAATGCTGCTGTCTAAGGGTGACGTGTGTGTGTTGCAAAAAGTGAAAAAGGGCCCATTTAAAAAAAAATAAAAAAAAATAAACGAAAGCAGAGATTGCCCTACTTTTTAAGTAGATGTGTACATGTGCAAGAGAAAACAAATGAGGTCACTCACAGTGGAGAGCGCCAGGGGCTGAGGTGGGCTGACCTACTGCCCTATGCTGGATGCTTGGTGTTGGGAAGCAAAGCGTGAATGACACTTGAACAGACCAATAGACAAAGAGGGCTGATTGAAAGCCTATGTCAGACCTGCTAGCTAGCTATATATATATATATATATATATATATATATATATATATATATATAATTTCACTGTGTGAGGGGGGGCTTGGAGTGGTGGTGCCTAGTGCAGAGAGCTACATAAGGGTCACTCTGCCTCCCTACTAACACCCCACCCTTTCCATAAAAATAAAATAAAAATTACAAAGCGTTACTGAGGCAGTCGCCCATGTCCTGAATTGTTTTCACGGCACACAATGGGCATCGAATGCTCAAGAGAATTCAAAGGGAGCCCAGAAAGCCACTTTGTGCTGTGGTTTCCTTATTATCTTCCCTGCCACTGTGTGATTTTGGCTCCTTAATTGGTGACTGTACGAAAGGAGCAGAAGCCTTGAGATGAAGCCAAAATCATGTGACAAACGGTGGCTCTGCGTGAGTTGGTAAAATTCTATGTATATATGGGTACATGTTTTTGTTTTTTAAATTATTAATTTAAATGAAAACTGGCGATACAGCTAAAACTGTCTAAATCATAGACTTTCAAAAGGCTGTGTTTGGTTCACTCGCCATTAAGAAAATGCATGACCAAACAAAACCGCAAGAACAGTAAGTCTCTCTGTGACTCCCTTCCCCACGTGGGAGTTAATAACAGATTTTGTATTTATAGTGTGTGTCTGAGCAATGAATGGCTGCCTCATTCAAGGCTCTAATCCCTGTTTAACTTGTTGCCAATCTGTTGAAAGGTAGCAGGATAGCGCAGACTGGAGGTTTACCTTTTTGAGGGAGGCCTTCTACAGCTATCCACCCTCGCCAAGATCCAGCCATTCACCTTGTTGGAGCCCCGGGTTCCAAAGCTTATAGTCCCAGCTGAATTTGACAGCAGATCAGGATGGCTGGGTCGAGCACTCAATTCTGTGCTGGCTTTTGCTAGGGGTCCAGCTTCAGTTCTGCATGGTGATCCCTGACCTTGCCTTTAGGTCCTGGGCTCGCCCCTCACGCCGCGTAGCCCCTCCAGACTGTGCCCGTGCCTTCCACCCCACCCTCGGACTGCCCCCCGCCCTCGCTGCTGCTCACCGTAAGGTCTGTAACTGTGTCTCCTGTACTTGCATTGTATTTCGTTTTTAAATTGTGCCTTTTTTGTGCCCTGTACTGCTTTAGTGCTTCTTAGCACTTTTTGTGCATGCCCTGTTGTGCGCTTCCTCCCGTCCGTTTCGCGGCTCCCCATAGCCGTTCTTCCCTGCCATTGTGTCCCTGCAACCGCGCCCCCATTCGCTCCCACCTCCCAGCTGCTCCTCCCTCCCACCTCCCCTTCTTAATGGCGGCTGCTGCACGGTGCAGTGAGTGACCCCTGACCTTGCCTTTAGGTCCTGGGCTCACCCCTCACGCCGCGCAGCCCCTCCAGACTGTGCCCGTGCATTCCTCCCCGCCCTCAGGCGGCCCCCCACCCTCGCAGCTGCTCACCGTAAGGTCTGTAACTGTGTCTCCTGTACTTGCATTGTGTTTCGTTTTTAAATTGTGCCTTTTTTGTGGTGTGTACTGTTTTAGTGCTTCTTAGCACTTTTTGTGCCTGCCCTGTTGAGTGCTCCCCTCCTGCCTGTTTCGCAACTCTCCCGAGCTGTTCTTCCCTGCCGCTGTGTCCCTGCGGCCCAGCCCCCCTCGCGTCCCATTCGCTTCCGCCTCCCAGCTGCTCCTCCCTCCCACCTCCCCTTCTTAATGGTGGCTGCTGCGCGGCCGTACCAAAGGCGCGCCAGAGGCAAGCCCGTCTGTGCCTGTCCACGCCTGGACCGCGCTCAGCGCCGGTCCCCCTGGCCCTCGCTGCCCGACCCCCCCCCAGAGGCAGCATTACTCCTCCACCGTACCCCACGCCCTCAACCCAGGACAACACCCCACCTGCACTCAGGCCAACCCCAAGCACACACACGGACCGTTCACATGTCACGCATGCCGCTTCTCCTGCACTCCCATTAACACCAACAACACTAATGCACCACAACTACACCAACACGCACCACAACAGCCCCCGCAACCACCTTAACTGCATACTCCTAATCACCTGCTCCGTCCACAGGCACGCCATCGAGCTCTGGGACTTGATCACTACACCCTCCCCTGACATCACCTTCCTCACAGAAACTTGGATGAACCCCTCATCAGAACCCGACATAGCCATAGCCGTCCCAGAAGGCTACAAAATCTCTTGCAGCGACCGCACAAACAAACCAGAAGGAAGCATCGCCATCATACACAAAAGCACCATCAAGATCACCACCAACACCCTCGACACTGCAGAACACCTACAGTTCTTAATTGACATAAACGCCAACACCACCCTCAGAGGAACCCTCATTTACAGACCACCAGGCCCCTGCCCCCCTTTCTGTGACGCCATCGCTGATACCATCAGCTCCCACGCCCTCACCTCCACAGACTATATTCTCCTTGGTGACCTTAACTTTCACCTGGAAAACACCCATGACCACAACTCCACAACCCTGCTAGACAACCTCACGAACCTAGGACTCCAACAACTGGTCACCTCACCCACTCACTCAGCAGGACACACGTTTGACGCACTCGTCACCTCCAGCAACCACATCACATTCACACACACCACCGATCTCCACTGGACCGACCACCATTGCGTCCACTTCTCCTTCACGAAACCCCTCGCCTACTACCGACAACACACCACACCCTACCGAATGGGGAACAAGATCCCCATAGAACACCTGAACGCCATGCTCTCACAAACTCCACCCCCCTTCACCAACAGTCCCAACATCGCTGCTCAGAACCTCACGCACTGGCTAACAACCTGCGCAGACTCCCTCGCCCCAATGAAAAGTAATAACACCCGCAACATCATGACCGCCCCCTGGTTCACCACTGAACTCTAAGCCTCCAAGCGTGAATGCCGCAAAACTGAGAAAGCATGGCGCCAAGAGCCCTCCATTAACAACTTCTCCACCCTCAAAACTACAATACGCAAACACCACCAACTCATCCGGACCACCAAAAGGGCCTACTACAAAGAACGTATAGTAACTCACATAACAGCAAGGATTTCTTTACCATCATCAAAGAGCTCACCAAACCCAAATCCTGCACCATCGACCCCCCCCCCCCCACACACAAAACCTTTGCAACTCGCTCTCCAACTACTTCCACCTCAAAATCTTAGACATACACAACAGCTTTACACCATCCGCACCCACCACCACCACCTACACCACCGACATGACCAACAACACAACACCCCCCTACCCCAACCAACTCTACATCTGGACCCCCATCAACTACGATGATACCGAAAAAAACATGAACTCAGGCTCCCCCACAGACCCCTGCCCCCACTACATCTTCAACAAGGCCAGCCCAATCATCGCTCCCCAGCTCCGCGCGGTAATCAACAGCTCCTTCGAAGTCGCAACCTTCCCAGACACCTGGAATCACGCCGAAGTCACCGCACTCCTCAAAAAACCCAAAGCAGACCTGGAAGACCTCACCAACTACCACCCCATCTCTCTTCTGCCCTCCCCCACCAAGGTCGCTGTCTCACTTCCTAGAGGAAAACAACGCACTCAACGCCTCCCAGTCTGGATTTCGCAAGAACCACAGCACTGAGACCGCCCTCATCGCCTGCACTGACGACATCAGAACCAGAGTTGACAAGGGTGAGACCGTCGCACTCATCCTCCTGGACCTCTCCACAGCCTTCGACACTGTTTGCCACCAAATCCTCCACGCACGCCTTTTAGACGCAGGAATCCGGCACAAGGCCCTTGACTGGCTCACCTCCTTCCTCGCCGAAAGAACCCAGAAAGTCCGCCTCCCTCCCTTCCAGTCCCCAGCAACCAAAATCATCTGCTGGGTCCCCCAAGGGCCCTCCCTCAGCCCTACCCTCTTCAACATTTACATGGCCCGCTCCCCAACATCTTCCGCCCCCACGGAATCACCATCACCTCATATGCAGATGACACCCAGCTCATCATCTCCCTCACCAGGAACCCCTCCGCCGCCAAGACAAACCTCCACAAAGGACTCCTCGACACCGCCAAATGGATGACAGCAAGCCACCTCAAACTCAACTCCAACAAAACAGAAATCATCATCTTCGGCCCCAACAAGACAGTATGGGACGACTCATGGTGGCCCACCGCCCTCCAACCACGCCCAACACCCCCCACCCACGCACGCAACCTCGGCATCATCCTAGACTCATCTCTCTTCATGGCCCAGCAAATCAACACCATATCATCCTCCTGTTTCAACACCCTTCGCATGCTACGGAAGACCTTCAAATGGATTCCCATAGAAACCAGAAAAACCGTCGCCCATGCACTCATTAGCAGCAGATTAGACTACGGAAACGCCCTCTACGCTGGTACCACAGCCAAATTTCAGCAGAAACTCCAGCGTATACAGAACGCAGCCACACGTCTCATCCTCAATATCCCACGCCACAAACACATCTCCGCTCACCTCAGATCCCTTCACTGGCTGCCCATCAGCAAGAGGATTGTCTTTAAAGTCCGCATCCACGCTCACAAATCCCTCCACAACACTGGACCAGCCTACCTCAACGAACGAGTGAACTTCCATGCACCCACTCAGCTCCTCTGCTGTGCTGACCTCGCCCTCGCCACAGTCCCCCGCATCCAACGCACCACCTCCGCAGGCAGATCCTTCTCCTACCTCCCCACCAACCTACGCAAGACCCAGGACCTCCTGACTTTCAGAAAGCCCCTAAAGACATGGCTTTTTGAGCAGTACTACGGCAGCCCCCCGCCACAGCGCCTTGAGACCCTATCGGGTGAGTAGCGCGCTTAATACATTTTTTGATTGATTGATTGACTTTCATCCCATGTCTGCCCCTGTGTTCTAGATTAAGTGCCTTGTTTTCATTGGCCACTCACTATGTGAAAGTACAGCATTCTTTCCCCTTTCTCTTAAAAGGTGTTTACAAAAAGTGCCTCCCTGGTCTGTGCCCTTCAACAGCCTAGCTTGAGCTCCATGATCTTGGAATATTCTCGAGCTGAGGCACTAAGCCTCTTTCCCGGTAGTGTTGTTTTTTTTCTCAAAAAATGTAACTATCTCTCTTTTACTGGTTCTTTTTGCATGTGTTAAGAGATTGCACAGTGTGCCTCATGGCACTGGAAGCACCGAACTAAGTGACACAGATCTGGGAAGAGGATGTGAGCTCCCAACCGTTCTAGATTACTGTTACTGCTAATTCTCCTGAGTGACAATCTAGGACGGTATCTAATGCTGTGAAGTGGGACCACGACCATCCTTAGGGGGTGCCCAATGGGCTATGCTCAGAGAAGAAAGAATTAAAAAATGTAGATCTATTCTGGCCTCGATCGGGACCTTCTCTAGTATCCGCAAGTCCTATTTTGCTGCTTTGATTTCCATGCACTGTCAATGTTCGACCAATTGGAGGATCCTTAGATGGTACCTTTTTTTTTTTTTTTTTTTTTTTTTTACCTCTGCTGCCGCCATCTGCTGGTTGACACAGGTTGTGGTTCAGTTCAGACAAGACTCCGAATTATTATTATTTTTTTTTTAAACTTTACATTGTTAATGTATCTCATTTAGAATATAATGCAAAATAAAGGAAAGTATCAGTATAAAGGTATTGTGACAGTTGATGTAGTTCCTCTCTTCAGGTTCTTTGTCTTGTCTCCATTCAGGCACAGGTAGTTCAGCTTCATCCAAAAGATGATTTTTGAAGCAGCCTCATTAAGTTATCCAACACAGATGAGAAGGGAACACAGTACATTAATTGGAGTCCGATTGAGACTACAGTTCCTTAGCTTTAAGTGGCAGGAAATTTTCAAATCGTCTTATGTTATAAGCATTTATAGCTGCTACTGTAGTGGATTTCTGGTCGGAGAACCATTTTCAAACAGTTCTGGGGTTTTCATTGATCAGTTGTGAATTGTTTTGTTAGCAGATATTTCTTAAATGTCAATTTAATAGTGGTGCCTGTTGGCTAATGTAAAAGAAGTGCTATCTAAATAAAGAGCTGTGTGCATGAGGATTGTAGGTTTCCCTCTGTTTGGTTTGTGTGAATTACAAGTGTAATTGGAAATATGCTTTGGTAGGTTTTGTTTGGCTGAAAAAACTCTAGGCAAGCCGATAATAGCCAATTATGGGGTATCAGAGTTGTGCCAGTGGGGCATGCTGTTGGGTGAGGGAAAGCAAGTGAGACAGCGCTAAAGAGTATAGGATTTAGAATCCGGTGTTCTTGACTCACTATGTGGCAAAGCAAAATATATAAACCGATGCATGCTTTGGCAACCGTTTACACCTCCTAATGTGCAGGGACCTCTAATGAAGTGGAAATCATATTGGGCATCCCAGTGGTTTGTCTCTGCTTGTGTTCCCTGGGCATAAATTGGTGGGTTGGTTAGGCCTTCAGATTAGAGGCGTTTCGCAATTTATTCAATAAATTGTTGTGATTTTCTTCTTGCTTTGGGGTCTGTAGTGCTGTTTGTTTCAGGTCTATGGGCTAGACTGAAGAAAGAGTGTGAAAATCCTCCAAGTTTGACCTTCCTTGTTTTGGGACCTATTAGTGTCTCTGGCAGAGCACACTTGTCTTATTGGTTTTCGTTTCTGAATACATATCAAAATACACGTTGTCAGATAAATTAAATGGATGCCAGTTTGAAGCTAACGTGTCCTCATTTAGAAACCACTGCAGAAGCAGAGTACAAAAGGCATCTGAGACTTTTTTCGGTTTGTTTGTCCGAAGCCCTATGTTGGGTAACACAGGCATTTTGTGTCACCTGTATGCCACTAAAACTGGCCTTGAGTAGGCTGTGAAGCCGGGAAGTGAGCTCTTTTACTTGCCCCCAGTTATTGGTCAATACCTGCTCTTAGCAGATGTACTTTCGATTCCAGTTCTCTTTCATCTTTTATTTTCCTTTACACGATGCGCTTTTCATAGGAAGTGTTAGGTACAGACTTAGTGGTTTATCCATATCTGTTATCATTGGACATTATGAGTCATGTGCGGGGGTTATTCACCATGGCAGTTTGTTGAATGAATCTGCGCAGTAACCCAACCTCCCGCCCGCCCCACTTTCTCTCTTTTGCTCAGTGATTATGGTCAAATTTGGGCGAATGTCTTCAGGGATGGCTCATATCAACTGTCTGATGTCTCTGTGGGTACTTCAAGCAGCCGCGTGGCTGAGAGGAGCTTTGGCTCCACTCTCCTTTTGGCGCCATCTCACCAGAGTGCGAAGTTCAGAGTTTGAAAGCTGAAGGTCAGAAACACACTGGTCTTTGGGTGTGAATAAACTACGCTTTCTTCAAGAAGCAATAGTATGTCTGGGTGGAGGGGCGCATACTCTTTTATGCTTGCCACCTTCGAGGAACGTCTTTATGCACCGACTTGTAAATCTATTTCTCGGCGGTTATTTAGCTTGGTTATGAGTACATTTGCACCTACTTAAATTTTTCATCTGCTGTTTACAAGAGATTTGTCCTCCTCTCAGTGTTTTCTGAGAACTGTGGCCCAACACATTTATTTCTCTCTAAACCGCTTGCTACCTAGGCTATTTAAATCAGTTTTTTTCCAATATATTTTTTATTCTAACTCTAAATCATCCTCACTTAGATATTATAACGGTTTAACTGAAAGTGCCACTTAAGGAAGCTATGAAGGAGCATGATCACAGTGCCAGAGAAACATAGCTTTAAACACGAGTATTTTTAAATTCGGTGAATAGCACGCTTAGACTTGAGCCACTTTTCTGGGGAGTTTCATTGTGGCATGGGTGGTTTGATAACGAAGAAAGTGGCAGTCGTTTTTCTTTGTGGTAGCTTTCACCTGTGCAAAAATGCATTTGCGGCCATGGGTCTTTAACGACACAGCAAGAAAGAAATTAAATAAGCGAAGTAAAAATAAAAGAGAAACTGGGAATGTATTGCTAATACACATGGCACAAACTCACTGGTGGTGGAAGATCATTATGTCAGTTTTTAGGGTTGAGCGTGCAAGTGCTCTAGCCTGTTGTAATCTCTCTGTGGGCTTTTAACCACGCCTACTCTTGCTATTCTTTCTTTGTTGTGCTTGTCTTAAATGCTTCATTTTTATTGGTGCATTTTGTGAAGTGTCCCTCCTTTGTGTGCTGAGTTCCCTCTCCGCGATTTAACTAATTGAACATTTTTGTTGGCCACCACACTACATTACGCTTCGTCGTGTTACAGCATGTGATGGCCCCCCCCCCCTCCGGTTTCGGTTTGCCTTTCATCCCAGCCGCAATCCTTTCTAAGACGTTCACGGAGGAAGCCAATAACTCTTGCACTCACGCTTATGGTGCCAGTGGCGCTTTGAATCGGTTCACTTCTGTCAACTGTTTTACTTTTCATTTTCAATTTATGTGGCAATAAAAGTCCAGTTAGGAATTTGCAACGCTAATAGCTCTAACTCGAGCATACACGAGACCCATTGCATTGGAAATGCTTGTTGGGATGTGGCAGATTTTGGTTTTTTTCTGTCTCTACTAGTGCCACAAGGCTTCATAAGCCTGTGCCGATAGTCAATTTCAGTTGGAGGTTGCATGTTCTGGTTGGCTGAGGCAAGGCCCTAATCAGGCAGAACCTGCTACTCTTGTCAGGGGTGGGTGATTCCATTTGCTGTATAACCTGTGCTGACACTTGGGCAGCTTGAAACGGAGCAGTCAGGCTTATCACAGAGGCAATGAGTAAAGAAGAGGCACAGCACTTCTCCCATCACAACTGCGCTGAGTGGCACAAATGAGACTTCACGCACTGTAGTGAAGGTATAAAAAAGTGTATGCAATATATACATTGTCAGCACATTATGAGTATTATGTAAACATGGGCATTAATCACTTTTACTAATGGATTTCACAATATTAGGCCTAACTGTGTGTAACACCAACGACAATATGTACAAGTGAGGAAACAATACTTTCCTTCCAGGCAGCCATAAACGGTGCAGAACCTTGTCAGCACAAGACCCACCCTTGAGTTTACCATTTTCAGTGTGACACATAAATTCAGCGTGCACCCTGGTTCCCAACGTTAGCAGCAATAAGTACGTACACGGTTTCAAACACTTTCACATAGCACTGTGTCCCAAGCCACACTAGTATATCGAAATGCCAATCTTGGGATTTCACTGGCAGAAGATCCTGACCAGCAACACCATGGTGCTGCCCTCACATTCTCCCACACATCAACTCTGCGCCGCTATGCAGTCCCATGAGTATCAGTCAGCTTGTGCACACACACTCGTATGCACTCGCTTCCATCACCCTAATGCGGTGCCCTGATATTCAGCTAGTGGATGCCACTGTGTCTACAAGCACCCTGGGTCCCAAAACCTCCCTCCACCCACCAATCAGCTTCAGCTATCCTGCCCGCCACCAACCAAAGATTGAGTCAACCTTCCCCTGGATACTAGGTCGCTTGTGTCCAAAGTTACACTTCGCAGGATCTCAGGGGCAAGGTGGGGTGGGGGAATCATTTGGGCTTCCAGTAGCAGGTTCAGTCAGAGATCAGCAATACACAGGAGGACTGTCACTGGCCCCGCCCGCTAGCCTCCGCTGCGTCCAGCCGTGCCAGACAATCCAATGTTACCAAATAGTTACTAATTGCAGCACCTCTGGAACAGAGGTGCACCATTGGGTGTGTTGACTTGAGTCGCCTTTGACAATTCTGGTTGCACACAAGGGGTTACTAGGTCCCCACCTCCTGTACAAAGAGGTGCCCCGTCTGGTGCATCAAGACTTGAGTTGCACCAGATGGTTATGAGCCCACTTGCTATACCACCACAAAAATAAGGCACAACGTCAGGGGCCTAATGACCTGTGTCGTCCCCAACGATATGATCACTCCAAAGACAATTCCCAATGTGGTTCCTCCTTGGAAAGAGGCATGTAGTCTGGTGCGTGATGACTTGAACCACATCAGACAATCCCAGATGCTCTCACTGAGAACTTAACTTCATCGCTCTACTGAAATGAGGCAAAACGTCCAGCGCTCAATGACTTGAGTCAGTCTGGACAATCTTGTCACACAAGGAACTTCTTTTCCGTAGTTCTCTGACTCCTCTGCCCGTGCTCACCACGAGGTCCAGCAGTACCGGTCCCACGTCAACATAGATGCAAATCTCTCAACCCCCATGTGGGTGGGTCATACCCATAGATATAATAAAGTGTGCCTTTGATGTTCAAGGTGGTTCAAAGGGATCTCCTTTGAACCACAGATGTGTCCCCTAAATTCCGTCCCTATCCGCCCGAATCCATGGAATTTAGATCGTTATCTTTAGTGGGCCATGCTCTGTTCAAAGAGACCAAGTGTAAGAAACCTCTCTGGCTAATCCATTTATCTCAGGCCCCAAATGGCAGTGGTTTGTCATTCTGGATGGCCAACTTTTATAGCTGTCGCTTGGGGAATGCACAGATGTGCTCTTCCCACACAGCCAGTGGAATGAAGCTGAATTCACCAGACACATGCAGCATTTTAGAACCTAAAAATGGTGCTTCTAGGGAATGAATAACAAAACCACCTTTACCATCAGAGGGTGTTTGTTATTCTGAATCCAGTGATTCTAAACATCATGATGCTGCTCCCCTGCAATCCACTATTGCAGGCAGACCTAATAAGACTCTTTTCTCCCATGTTACTTTATGGACAGAGCATCTCTCATGGGCAGTGTGAACACGCATGGGTATTCCGCACTCCCTGGAAACATGTGCCTTTGCGTGCACACAGGTCTGCAGAGGCAGGCTGGACACTTAGGTTAAAGCCACCACAAGGGGCAAGCGTGCCTATACTTTCCTGCTATATCAGGCTCAGTTTCTATATTAGCATACCCATGTGCAAATATGCACACCTTGGGCAGTGATGCCATATCTAGTATCTATATAGGAAAACACCCGTTTGCCAGTATGCACACACAGGGAAGTTGTGCCAGACCCAATATATGTATAATGCCCTAGTGCAGGTTTGCACTTGGAGGCCATCTATGCCAAGCTCCACATGTATATGAACACCAACATGCACATGGGCATGGAGAGGCCAACTAGGCCCTGCTCAATATATATATTTAGGCACCCCTATGCAAGGGGGCACACTGGCAAGCTTGGTCTGGCGCAATGTACATGAAACCACCATTGTGCAGGTGGGCACACACTGGCCTCTTCTGCCAGGTTGAGTGCCTCCAAAGGCCTTCTGGCGCAAATGCACACCCCAGAGCCTGCCATAGCTGGTCCCACCCATGTTGGTCAGCTCCCCCTCTGACTCAATAGAGGACAGACGCATGCACTTCCTCCCTGCACATTCATGGGAACATTTCCCAGGCCCCAAAGACCACAACTACAGGACTGGCCCATCCCATGGGCGCAGCTGCCCCCCCATTCCCCTCCAAGTAGGGAACACACACATGGGGGTTCTTTCTTACCAGGGCAGAGTACACCTTTGTATACCTGCTCTGCTTTATGTTTACAACATGCCCCGTCTTCGGGGTCTTCCAGGGGAGGAGTAAGGCTGGCTCAGGGTTGGCCCTTGCATAGGGGTCCCACCCGGAGTGCAGGCGCACTAGTGTTCCCGCAGGCCCATCCAATTGGGCCTTAGACATGGTTGACATGTTCTTCTAAGGGGTGGCACATACAGTGCAACATGTCCCTAGTAGCTTGGGCCATATGTGCCCCCGGTATGTGGGGTACCTTTTTCACATGGTTCTCCTGAGTACAGCACCTCAGCCGCACCCATACCCACCCAAAAGGCATGCACACTCTCCCACTGCCATAGAGTAGAGAAGGGCCCAGAGTCCTAAGGTAACTCACAGGGAGTCAGGAAAGACTAGGAGAAAAAAGCAAAACGTTTGAAGAAAATTCCCTAAGAAGTGCCATGTCCAACACTTTCTCTTCCTGCCCTAACAAAAGAAATGACATCTGCTGGTCTGGTATTGCATATATCTTATCTTAACTTATCTTTTAATTTTGACAAATTGTCTTCTTGCGGGCATGGTTGACACACTTCACTCTTCTATGTAGAATACAAAGAGGTTCTGTGCAATAACTGCAGCTTTCAGATGTTGGTGAGAAAGATTGGTCTTTCTTCATATGAAGTTCATATAGTGGTAAGATGTAAAGCTATACAAAATTATCTTTTCTATGCTGGCAGAATGTTTACAGCCAGGGAACTAACCTTTTTTTGGCAGATACTTTTTTGGTTTATGATATTATTGGCCACCTCTATTAAAGGTGTTCCTTCATCAGGCATTTGACATCGTTTTTGTAGATTCTTTTTTTTTTGCCTCATGGTCAAATATCTACGAGTGCTGAGTGCATTTTGAGTATAATGGCATTTAAGTATTGGATACTTTCTAACCTTCTGCTCTCACTCACCTGGTTCGAAATGCTGAAATTTCTCTTTATTGCAAAGAGATGGGTATGTCTGGCTCTTGCTTTGATCAGTTCATAAACCTAAGACATCATCAAGATGCTTACCTCAAGTTGGACAATTACTGATATGATTTTCACTTTTGTTCATTGCTCTGTAGTACTCTATGCCCTTGATTTTGGTTTGGGTCACTGTTCCCAAGATTTGAGAACCACATTGCCATGTCTACTTTGGCAGATTGTTCTCCAGACGGACTTCAGCGATAGATGGTCAGGCATGGGTACAGCCAGGTATTTGAATGTGCCCTAATTTTGCAGTGTTATGCTTGCACAGTGTAGCAGGTCTCTGCAGTCTCTTATTCTTTTTTTCAGTTTTATCCTGGACCTCAAATCATCAATTTTTGATTTTAATAGGTCTATTGCTTTTGGCATGTTATTTTTCTGTGTCAGTTGCTACAGCTAGTAATAATGAGTCATCCAGAAAGAGGAGTAGTTGGATCTTGACAGTGTTCATGTGGTGGGCCATCATTGGAAGGTCCCAAAATGTTATTTGTGCAGGAATGTTATTCTGGTAAGCTGAACAGAGGTTTTTGACGGAGGAGACGGGGTGAGCAATGCTTCAGAAGGATCTGGTGTGATCCCCTGGATTCGTTTATGTGTAAGACATAGGTGTTTGTACTAAAGTATTAATGTTACAGGAATCCAATGTAACTTCCTTCACATTGGGTAGAAATTGCGTTTACTTACACCCACAGACTACTAGGACACAGCATTTGAAATTTGTTGCAGTCTGCCCATAAGTGATGCTTATGTATAAGGCATTGCAGTACCTTAGCCCAAAGCTTACTAAAATACCAACAAGCATTTCCCTCCATTGGGGAGAGATCAGGGTGATAATGAGTCTCAGGTATGTAGCTTGCAAACAGATAGTCTGATTTATCTTAGATAAATATAGCTCCATAGCGAAGAAGCTGCTAACAAACATACCCAGGCTCTTAGCCTTGAATGCTACAATTGAAAATGTGTTATTTCAGTGCATGGCTGTATACTGAAATGAGGTGTTAATCACTTTAGACAATGTCGTTGACCCATTCAGTTTTATCCAACTATTTAACATCAAGGCTTCAACAGCCTGGAAGCATACTAGAGGTTTCTGATGTTAGTCTTTTAGCCCTTGAATCTTTACGAAGATCTATCATTGGCAATGGAGAGATAAAGGAATCTGATTCCAGATATCACATCAATTGGATGTTTAATATTAATAATACATGTAAATCATGTGCAATACTGAGCGATGCCACATGTGGTCCCAATCCTGGAGGGATAGAATGCTCCCATCTTTACTCCCTACATATGCCCCTCTGAAAAGAAGCTGCACCGTTATTCAGAAGACACATCTAACTTTGCCGTTGATCTTAGGTGGGAAGGTAAAAGCCCGTGATCCACTTTTAAAAAAGATGGCAGAGAGATACAGGAGGACCAAGCGGTCCAACTTCCTTATCATTGTTCACCTTAAGTAAGGTATTAGTTATGTCCACTAGTGCAGACTCAGTCTTGTGCCTTGCGAGCTACCCAAATTGCTGGGCATCGAGAATGTGATAACATTCAAGATTATCCACTGCCTTTCAATCAAGTAATCTTGCAATTGTCCTGTGATTGCCTTAGTGTGTTGGCATCTAAAGAGAACTCTATCAGCAGCACACTAACCTGTTCCAACTTGAGCTGTGGGCAAAACTTTCTTTTAGGGAAAGGTTAACCATTAATTAATGAAAGGGGCAAAAAAACACATTGTTAGTGAAGAAGCCGTCAGGGTACTTGGCCATAATAGAAGCTGAGTGTCATTGAGTTTTCATAATAAGAGGCCAATTTCTCAAACCTCCCTAAATAAGAGTGATAGTGCTTGGTTAACAAAGGGCTGCCCTGGTTTCTCATTCTAGTGATAGCTTCCAAAAGAAAATAGAGGAGGGGATTACCATGAGATCTAGTTTTTAGCAGTTGCCAGGATCCCTCAGTGCGAAGACTTAATTTTAAATGAAAAAAATGTAGCCATTTAATTATATAATTCCAGTGCAGGTGCATTACAGAGTAGGCCCCCTGAGAGATGTAAGGGGGTATTTAAGTAAGTGGATATGTCCTTCTTAGAAGCTCAGCTTGTGTTCGATCAAGCTTGGTGATACAAAAATTGAGCGAAACCTTGTAAGCAGTTTTGTTCCTCCATTTAACTTCCCACATCTACAGGCTCGCTTGAGGTCCTTCAGTGATGCAGAGTACTAATCCCTTGGTAGATTTGGACATGGTCTTGTCCTTTGGTGCCAGGACAACTAGGGCTTGTCACAGGATTTAACCAGTTGATTTAAAGGAGCTACAAATGATGAGATGTTGACCTGGCCTCAATCATATTGAGTGGCAGAGATAAAAGGTGTAAACTTGTCAACTGTTGTCTTTTGTTTCTCCCAATTTCCATAGCAGAGGAGTCTTAGATTATTTTCTGCTGGTTCCTGTGGTGCAGTTAACCTACAAGAAGATTATACGACGACCAAACCAAGTAAATGGGGAGCTAGTGTTAGTGCTGAGGGTCTTTTGTTTTGTAGAGACAAAGTAGGGTGTATTCTTTACCTGGTGAGTGGGAAATTACCTAATTAGGAAATTCCTTGTTCTCTTAATTTCTGAAATAGCCCTGGTCCTGCCGCGGTCTTCTAAACGAAGACCGTTTCTCTTCCAGTGAATGTGCAAGTAGCAAGGTTAAGCAGATGATCAATAGCATTAGCTCACTAAACTGGTAGACAAAAGAGTATAAAGCTTTCTACTTTCTATCTCCCTAAGGTATATTAAGTTATTGAAGGGGAATGGTCTCATGAGGTGTGATGGCAAACTTTAAGTATGTTGTCGTTATCAATTTTAGTATCCTACATCATGAGATGTGGGGGAATCTGAATGTTCAGCAGTGGATTACACAATTCATACAATTGTGTCGCTCTGAAATGGACCCAGGGTGGCCCTTTAGGTGTCTAGCTTCCCATTCTGCTGCAGGAAGCTTAAAACAGCTCTTGATGTCTGGCAGATGGCAGACTGTACACCAATAATACATTTTAAATGTATGTATCCTTTTATGAAACGGGTATTAAATGACTAGCTACAGTTTTCCTGTTGAAATAAATGTGATTCCTGACCTTGCCAATTCATTCTTTGGTGGATCCGAGGTATGTTCTTTTGTCACTGCTAATCTCAGGGGGTGCATGACTTGGCTCCTGTATGAAAGAACAGAGGAAGAAAGCGAAACTTGTGTCTTGCTATAGTTTATCCAACAGAAATACCATTTTGAGTGTCTCAATGTTCTGTTTCTCTGGCTCTTTAGTATATATGTACCTGGACGAATTCTTAGAGCTAGGTGTTTACCCATAAGGTAATGGCACGCACATCAAGGTGCCAGCAAGAGTAAATAACACCTTGGCTTCTGGAACTGCAACGGTGGATAACATAAAGTTAGCCTCTTCCAGATAAGTGCCACCATTCCTAATAGAATTTGGAACAGAGCCCAAAAGAAACTCCCAGTGATCAGTGGAAACGAGAAGCTTGTCTGCAGAGGTTAGAAAACTGGGGTTGCTTTAGCTAGTGATTATTATCGATGTGACATTTCTATCCTGAGCAAATCTGAATTATTCAGCAAATGCAGAAGGCATGCCTTTGTTTCTTAGAGAGTACCTAGCGTGCTAGCGTGGGTATTAATCAGCTCTGCCAAATATTGCTGCCTCCCGGACTGCATTCCACACAAAACTCAATCACTGCACAATTCTGCATACACATTGATAAAGAATTCATAGTTCCAAGGACTTATGACTTTGTAAGTATCAGAAAGAAGTGGTTTTATTAACTCCATTAAAACAAGCATTGACAAAGCCCAGAGGTTAAGCCTCTGGGTCCTATTGCTTTTGCCAGTGGCTTTTCACAATGCTGTGTTTTGTCGGAGGGAAAAAAAAATGCTCTTTCCCAACGCTCTGCAACTTCGTTTGAAAAAAGAGAAACTAAAAAAAAACAATCATTGGCAATGCAATTCGTTTTAGCTAATGAATGAAAGTGCCTTTTATGCCATTGATGGGTTTAGGCACATAAGTCATCATACATGCACTCATGCATCCGTTCATCTACCCACTGACTCATTCTTGCTTTCATCCTCTGACACAACTACAATAAAACACACATAACAAATGCAAGATACGTTAAATGAAAACACACTTGAAAGAAAACTTGCTGCCATCTAAAGTAGGTGGGCATATGCTCTGTTGTCAGTCTTGTATAAGTATTATATTTAGTCTATTATTGTTTTGAAGTTCCAGCACATCTGCCTTGTTTAGAACCAACATGTGGGCCATCTTGGCATAGTAAAACAATAATATACTATGCACAAGAGCATTCTATAATGGTTGCCTGGTTTAGAGGATATGGTCTTGTGGGATGTGCGCACTGCAGATGAAATAACCAGCAAGCAAGCGAACCATTTGTATTTTCTACAGAGTTATAGTATGTACATTAACAATGAGGAGCAAAGATATGAAATTAAAACAATAAAAGGAGAAAATTGAGCAACCGCCCGTTGCAGAGGCCCTCTGCATATCTGTTTGTGTGTGTATGTGTATATGTGTGTGTGTGTGTGTGTGTGTGTGTGTGTGTGTGTGTGTATATATATATATATATATATATATATATATAGTATTTTTGTTATTACAGGATCCCAGCAGAGATATAAGCCTATTTTGTCTTCTTTGATTTTACCAAGAATTATTACAAAACTTTTCCCCCTATGGTTTGTCCGGTGGAGTAACCAACACCAAATCCCAAATCTTTGTCACCATAAGCATCTCAGGTCTACTGTGTTGGTAATAAACTTTCCCACAAGGCATCCATTTTGTATACTGTAACGAAATTACAACTATGTATACAAATGCAGTTGTAAAAATAATGTAAAATCCCTACTAATCAAGCCTAGTAAGGATTACTATAAAGCAAGCCTATCCCAGTTGTTTGTTTGTGTTAAACCCCTAAACACTTGCTTACTACAGTAATCTGCGACATTCCATCTAACAAAATACTGAGCCTGGGCAAATATTTTAATTCTGCCACCGAAATTCGCATAATTTTAGAAAATGTGCATAAATCAGGCCTACTTGCTTTGTAATACGTTTTCATTATAAATGGACCAATCCTAATAAATCTAACAACTTTTTCTAGTGAACTGATGAGACCCATAGCCTTTCATTGGCTTGACACTATAACCAGGTTTATTCAAGCACACATAAACTATAGAAAATACAAAAAAGCTCAGAATTTCAGTTGGCAACCCATTGTACAACTCATTTCAATAGGTCTTAACAAGGACATTCATTGTGAAAAGCTTCTACTCCCAGGGTTTGTCAAAGTACTTGCCTACTGTGAGATTGCATATAAACAAATACCTATCTACAGCCTTTAACATAGTATAATAACAATCCACTGTTAGAGGCCAAATGGCTTTCACAAATGTGGTTCACAATAAGCCAAGACTATTGCTTTAGTCGTAACGTTTCCTAATAAATAGACCAGACCTATGGCATCTGGCATTACTTTTTCCCTGCACACCAATCAGGCACACAAGTGTTATTATTGGCTTATCACCCATAGCATACTCGGGCATCCAGTATTGAGTGTAAGTTTTACCACACAGCAGTCCTAAGGCATACGGTCCTAAAATTACAGATTTATACAAAATTACGGTGGACAAAGACAAATACTATCTCTCTGAAGAGGGGTTGACCAGTATTAGCACAGTACAAACTTCTATACCCACAGTTTGTCAAGGGGTGGGGGTAACCAACACCAAAACCCTTCTTTATTATGGTTATCTATGAAAGTCCACATAACAAAATACCTATCTTTAACATTGAATAATTATAACTTACCATAAATGATTAGTGACATTATCATATTGTTTTCACCTTAAATCTATAGGACTGCTGCAGATTTTGTAACATTTCACAAAAAGCCCATCAGGCCTTTAGCTGTGATTATATGCTTGCCACCATAACCTACTCAGTCCTGCTGTATTTATTATAAGCATTGCCATAAGTCAAAACGTGCAATCCTACAAACACATTTTTTAGTAGAACATAACTTCTTCGAAAAAAAAATCCTTTACTCTGGGAAACCAACATGTGGATGGAGCCTAAACCCCTCTCCCAGTAGCTCTTTGAAAGCATTTTTTTGTTGATCACATAATATCTGGCGACAACTGTGCTGTCAAGGCAGACCTAAAAATGCATCTGGATTATTGTAGCGTGGGTAGCTCTCAAACATACATAATCTCTGAGTTCCAAAGTAAATTATGGAAATTGAAGAGGATCTGTGCTGCTGTCCGAGAAATCCAAACACCATAAATCATCTGCTGATCCAAGGCACTTTAACAGTGTCATGTGACCACCTCAGAAAGTTTAAGGAAAGTTCAAGCATTAGCCCATTGTAACCTTGATACTTTGTGTTATTGAGCCTTTTCTAGGCAACCGTCCTGCTTGTGGCAGCTGAAGTGAAGGGGAAGCACACGTCTGCCCAAACAAAACATGCTTTTTCCCTCCATCAACGTGTGGGTGAACTCAAAGCCCCTGTCTATAGTAATCCTAAAAGCTCATTTTTCAGGTTGATCACATAAGGTCTGATGACAGCAGTGCTATTAGGCCAGACCTAAAAAGGTGCAATGAAGTGACCGGCCTTGTCAGTCAGCTTGCACTTGCATTCATCACAACACATGCATGCCCGCAAAATTACAAGTGTGCCATTTTCTTACTTTAGTAAAAGTGGCGAATACCACTTGGATGGGTAAATGAAAAAATTAAGATTGGTTTGTGCGAAAGTGCAATTTTTAAAAACATTTTTTAAAAAGACTGCAGGGGGAGGGCACAATGAAGAAACAGGTGGTGAGGGGGAAGGCAGTGTATGAGCGATAGAGCAGCATGGAGGTGGGAGAGAGCAATGTCGGGGAAGAAGTGCAAGATGGAGTGGGGAAGAAGAACATGGAGCATGGGGGGGGGTGAAGAAGCACTCCAGAGAACTAGCAGCACACAAGGGTGATAGCAACATGGGCAGCGGCAGGCGAAACATACCAGAAACTAACCTGAAGCATGGGGATGATAGGGCTATTTATGGAAAGCACATAAACGAGATGGAGTGAGATGGAAAACACATGGACTCTCATGGTGTGCCTAATCAAAAAGAAAAAAGTAGTTTCCTAAAAGTGAGTATTGGAGGGGCACAAGTCAGCTAAATAAAGAGGATGGTGAAGAGATTTAGGTAAGAGGGATAAACACAAAATTGAACAAGGTGGACTTGGCAAGCCATTTAGTGAGAATAAAGCCACCCAATGGTAAGAAATGGGTGGGCTTTTAGACCATTGTAAGGTCTTGGTAAGCACACAGTAGATTTTTCTACCAAACAACTGTACTTTTCTGGCAGGTTCGACCTAAAAAGAAATCTCTTTGCCTTGCAGCTGCACCCCCCAAATCTTTCTATCTCACTTCCGCTTCTCAAACGTCCTCACTATTACCCCCTCCTCTTTAACTGCCTGTCTGTACCCATTTGTTCCCACTCTGCCTCGCCAAAGCACAAAATGATGACAAAAGTGTGTCTCCATTTTCACACATAAATTACTTTTCTGAGGCATCCAATGCACACTTCATCTAATAGAAAATGTGCTGAGATGGTTATGAATGCACCAGCACTAATTGGAACCAGGAGAGATGGGTTTGTGTGAGAAAGGTAAAGGTTAACCTAACACAAAGTACTTGACTTGTCTGTGCTCATTAGTTGAGGATTAGAGTAGCCTGTTTTAATTCTGGCACAGCAAATTAAAGTGAAAGTATGACATAAATATATATATTTGGGAATAAGGTTGGTGTGGTATGCTGGTTATGCAGTACTAGAATGGAACATGGAATGTAGAAGATAGAATGATGAAGGCTGTGAGGAGGCAGGTGACAGTTGCTTGTGGCATGTGCTCCTGGTCTCTGATGGGTGAGGTACCCTAATAAATGCTCCACTAATTTTACCTGGATTGGTGTCTACATACAGTTTACCTCAGTGGTTGGTTATCTTGTTACACTGGTGACAAGTGTGAGATTTATTTTTGTGAGGACCGCTCAACATCGAAGAAGGCTGTTGTGCATAAGTCAAAATTTGCATGCGGCGAGAAGAACAGTGTCGGAAAACTGAGAGAGTTGGTGTTGTGAGGGAGGCCAAGTTTTGGCCTCCTTCACATCTGAGAGAATTCCACATTGAGGGGTGAAGGAGAGAGGCTTTGTGACGCGTGGGCTCCCCAGTCATGCTGGTTTTCATTGCGTGAACAATGGCTGTCAACTGGGAGCTCTGTGACTTAGCAGGTTTTCTCATACTGTAGGGCCAATCTGCGATAGAAACAACATGTACAGAGCTATACATGATACCATAGCGATAATGTGGCACTCTGGCTCCCAATGAAAATACAAGGAAAATTCCTGTAGAAAGCTGCGTGCGTCTTGCCGCCATTTCGAGTGGTTGAGATCACCGCCTTTTGAGTACATGCAACGCAGTGAGGAGAATCATCATAGTGTGCATTGTCATAGCACACACTGTCTGTCACTGTGACATGCACGCTTTCGGAGGCAGTCAAGTTGGCACTACCATATAAGTGTGCATTGTTAAGTCGGCGACCTAAGGTGCATTTTGGGATCAGCAGTGAGTCGTTCAAGTCGGCGCAGTATAGTGTATACTCTGGCTACTGTCGAGAGGCATTTTAGACAGTGATTTTCTCTTATGCATTGTGTTTATTATAGTGAAAGGCACACATTTGAGAGGCATTTTAGGAGGCATGCATGCAAGTTGGTTTGTATGGTGGGCATTTGAGTTGTGTACATAACTAAAGCAAGATATAAAGTGCAGAGCTGCAAGATTACCCGGTTACAGTGACTGGCACACTTTAATATTTGAGCCAGACACTGGTACCTGATGCAGTGACAAGCACACCTGTGTGTAATCAGTCTTAGCTTTTACTCTCTTAGACACACGTATTGTAATAATAGGCTCTAGAATACTGTAACCCTATTAGGAGGATCAATTCACTTTTGTCATGTTATGGGGTTGAATGTATTACATTTCTTGTAGTGAAATTAAGTTGTCTCTTTCACTAGAAGTATGGTAATAATGGAAGTTGCACAGTATTGCAGTCTTGAATTGGGGGGGTTGGGTGGTAATCTGTACTTTGACTAAGTTTATTTAAACTTTAGAATATAGGAAAAGGGAAGCATGCTTCTGAATACAGTGGACAAAGCAGAATGCAATACCACCACTTTTTTTCTTTTTGTAGCCCAGATGAATCAACAGTGAGATGGAGCAAATAGAAGAGAATGTTTAGGCACTAATGCATGGGTGTGTGGAACGAATTTGAATGCGGAACATAGATGTTCCTGTTAATGCATTATCTTGGTGGGGAAGGTCAGGAGGTTCTGGAAAATGTACTACAGTTAAGTGCTGAAGAACAAGTATATTTGAATGGGTACATGTATTTTGAAACCTAAGTGACACTATTTGCCACATATTAATACTATTATTGAAAGGTACCATTATGTACTAAGGGAACAAGGCAAGGAAGTATTGGTGAAGGAATTTGTAAAAAAGCCTCAGGAAGTTGGCATCTTCCTGCTAATTTGGGGGGGGTCTGCGGCAGAAAGAATAAGAGA
Source organism: Pleurodeles waltl (assembly GCF_031143425.1). Classification (NCBI taxonomy): domain Eukaryota; kingdom Metazoa; phylum Chordata; class Amphibia; order Caudata; family Salamandridae; genus Pleurodeles; species Pleurodeles waltl. Next base: position 713,798,697 of record NC_090448.1, read on the forward strand.
TCAATTTGTGTTAAAGTGCACAAGTGATAACCGAGAATAACTTTGGCTCAAGGATGAACCACATCTGGAGGTTATTCTGGTAGCTAAGAGGGTTTAGCACATGATGAAATGTGTGTCACAATTGAGGACTGAAACAATTAGAGTCTGGGTAACCAGAAAAGGTTTGAGAGATTGTGTGTGAGGTGAAAAGCAAAGTTGGTGTGAAAGAGGATTGTGTGAAATTTGTGGGTGAATGTTATTGCTGTGGCAGAAGTGGCCACGGGGCCAATGCAAAGCTTGGCCAGCCTTGAGTGTTATGTGATATAGCAGTGGGTAAAAAAGGTCATTATATTAAGCATTGTAGATGTAAGACGAAGAAAGATAAGAGTAAGGAAGCTAACACAGTCACACATGAAATGGTGTTTCAAATTAAAGACTCAAAGAGAGATAACATCCCAGTGGTGCTGTGACAATTGATGGGGTAAAATGAAACATGAAATTTGATTTATGTTCACATTTAACCTTTATTTCGAAAAAGAGCTAAACACAATGGTTTGAGAGGAAAAATAAATTGCATGCAATTAATGTAAGTCCAGGTGGTTACGGAGGACAACTCATAGGTATGTATGGTAATTTTGATGCATGCAGTGAGTTGGAAGATAGATTTCTGCTTGGTAATATTTATGTCTCAAAGAAAGACTATTTAATTAGATGGTCTCATCAGTGTTTATTAGGTGTTAAACGTAATCTAATGCTGAGCCCCAAGTGCAAATTCAAGAAGTGGAATTGGGTCCGATAAATTTTGTAACAGAATTTTCTCATCTACTTATGGGAGATTTAGGTTGTTTTTAGGCATTTTATACCCCCTCTAGGCAGGGTTTAGAGAATGCATCAGTATAGTAGACTAAATTTTAGGGCTCCAGCTCCTTTACTGGAAAATTATAACTCTTGTAGGTAGTCGTTTATATGTTGCCTTTGTCGACTTGCGTTCGGCTTTTGATCTGGTTCCAAAGGTTACACTCTGGTGTGTTCTGGCAGACATGGGGCTCCCCGGTGACCTCCTAGCTGCCATAACAAAACTCCACAGCTATAATTATGCTCAGGTCCATTGTGGAAAGCTGGGAGAGTTGACAGAAGCCTTAGCTGTTAGTAGAGGTGTAAGGCAGGGGTGCGTTCTGGCTCCAGCGGTTTTCATGTTATATGTGAATGATTTATTAATATTTTCGAATAATTGTGATGGAGATGCACCCTGCTTGGCTAACATTAAAGTACTGGCCCTGATGTTTGTGGACGACACCCTCCTATTATGGAAAACACCCATGGGGCTCCAGAAGATCTTAGGCCACTTTACAAATTTTAGCGCCTAGAGGGGGCTCAAAAGACATTTAGCCAAAACCAAATATATTGTCCTTAATCTTTGTCCTAGCATGAGTCCAAAGCCAAACTTGCTAGGGATCTATTTGGAACAAGTTCAGATTTTTGAATATTTGGGGTTGACCCTAACAGAACATCTTGAATGGACCCACCACATTGCCAGACATAAGCTTAGACTGACGCAGAATACAGGGTCTTTGCCAGAGCATTGAATAGGTCTTGCTTTTGTCCTCTAGCGCCTGTCATTCAGATTTATAAACAGCAGTTGCTTGGTTTATCTCTTTATGGAGCAGAGCTGTGGGGCCATAAGGATATGGGAACACTGCAAATTGTGGAAAATTGTTATTTGCATCATTTGGTAAGGTTACCAATTAGCACTCCATTGATTTCTATTAAGATGGACATTGATGTCAGTTCATTCTCGGAGGTTGCAGGGATGATGCCCCTGTTCTGGAAGCGTATCTGGTCAACCGAAGAGCTTGTGACTTATCGAGAGGGGCTGGCGGAAGTCCTGGGTATTCCAGGATCCGGAAGCATCCCCTGGGTTGGATATGTGAGAGAGACCCTAATAAAGATGGGTTGTCATGATCTGTGGAGTGCTCCCTGGGAACAATCATCAATCAGTAAATCGATTCTAAAAGCAAAATATAGGCAATTTAAGGGGAAACAATTATTTGAGCATGTTTCAAGCAGTACCCTTATGGGTGCATTTCTCTTATTTAAAGATGTCTTGAAGTTTGAATGTTTTTTAAACCAACCTTGCATCTTTCACTGCAAAGTGGGTGCGTCTGCCTGCAGAGGGAGAGTCTTTATTGCTAAAGTGCAGCCTAAATGAGGAGACTGGGGGCATATATTTATTTTTACTGTCCTTCTTACCATTTGGGAAGACTGAGATGGCTTATACCCATCTGCTGAAATCTTGGGGTGATAGAATTTACTGTGGCATTGTGGATTTTAAAAACTGACACAACTCAGAGTATAGTGTTTGCTGGGTCTTGCTACTTATTAACGATGTGGAGAACCCAGCAGAAAGTGTGTTTAAGTTAAAGCTCTCATGTCTAAGTGGCTTTGTAAGATTGAGAACTTCTCTAGGATTTACACTGGGGGTCACTCTTTTCTGTGCTTGAAGAAATATGCTCTGCTTTGCTATGTATCTTGCTAATATTTTATTTTATTTTACATTGGGAGGTCAATCTCTCATTGGGTTTGCCGAAATACACATTTTGTTAATGTGTACATATGATGGTTTTTAGCTCTTAGGACTTGTTTATTGGGGTCATTTTACCTGTTTTAATTGTGATGTTATTTTAGTTCTATTTTATATGTTTTATATGGGGAATTGTTTTTTATTCTTAAATTAATATTTAATATTTGTGCTTTTACGGCAATTTGCTGAAATAAAGTATTTGATTGATTGATTTAAGGTAGCAGCATTCCTGAACACAGGTCCAGTGTAAGACTGGTACTACAGAGGCTTCTTGATGCTAGTTTGAAATTAAAATGAGAGAAATTTAGATTCTTGGTGAGGTAGGTTAAATACTTTGGTCATTTATTTTCTGGAGAGGGAGGGGCACCTAAAAGGAATTGGTGGACACTATTGTTAGACTGGCATTAGGGTAAATTTCTGGTGACCAGGGATGGATTTGAGTATTGAGTGTGAAGTGAGGAATTGTGTAGAGTGTAAGTCTTGTGACAAAGTTTTGACACCGACATAGGCCAGTGGTGTGTCATAATTTACCAGATCACCCGTGGCAGGAATTTGCTGTCGATATGGTAGGTCCAGTAAGGGGTAAACCTAGCACACCGCATTTGGTAGTGTTAATGGACTTACACTGAAGATGGGTTGAGGTCACATGTGTACAAGAGGTAACGTCTCATACTGTCATCAAGTTTCTAAGTGAAGTTTTCAAGTGAGAAAGTTTTCCTGTGTCACGTCTTTCAGACAGTGGTCCTCAATTTATGTCAAAGACTTTGGAGGAATTTTTTAAGTTCCTGTGGAATTGTACACAACAAATGTGCTATTTCTCACCCAGAAACGAATGAAGCTCTGGAGAGATTCGGCAAAGTGATTAAAAGAAATATACCATTACAGAAATGTCTTCTTTCACATTATTCAAAGGTTCAGCTCCCAACACCATTTTGTGTCCAGGCTGGATGTCTTAGGACAAAATGATAAACTATAATGGTTTAGGTGAGTGGAGTGATCGAGAACTAATGTAGAAGGAAAGAAAACTGTATGTTGAGAAAAGATGTGTAACAATATTGCAGTACAAGTAGGAGGTTGGGTCAGGATAGAGGCTCCAGTACGTTGTGTAATTTGGTCAAAGTTCACTGGACCAACTTCAGTGGGCAGGTGCTCAAACAATGCTGTAAAAACTGAAGATGGAAGAGTGTAGAACAAAAGTGTTTCTGTAGTGTTAAAAAATCAAGTAGATGATGAATAAGTGTAGTATTAAAAAAAATCAAATGGATGGTGAAGAAGAAAGTGTGAGTAATGACTTTAAAGACACGAGAAGAGTTCTAGTCTGAGTGGAAGCAATTTGTCAAAAGCAAAAGTGACGTCTAGGAGAAGTACTCGCAAACGTAGATATCTGACATATCTTATGAAGTATGTTTAATGAAGCATGGATTTACAATTTGCAATATTAGTAATGTAAAGAAAGTATTTACAGATAATATTTACAGAAATGCTATTTAAGTATTTGCAAATGTTGTTATCTGATGTAAGGTATTTCAGCTCAGAAATCTTTTAGACTTTTTTATTTTAAATATATATTTCTAAGGAGGGAGTAGTGTGGTATGCTGCTTAGGCAGTTATGCAGTATTAGATCGAAACGTGAAATGTTGAATGTAGAGAATAGAATAACAAAGGTTGTTGAGGAGCCAGGTGGCAGTTGCTCCTGGTCTCTGGTGGGTGAGGTGCCCTTAATAAATGCTCCATTATTTTCTACCATTGATTGGTGTCTGCATACGTTTTGCTTGGGTAACTGGTTACCCCGTTATACAGGGAGTGCAGAATTATTAGGCAAGTTGTATTTTTGAGGATTAATTTTATTATTGAACAACAACCATGTTCTCAATGAACCCAAAAAACTAATTAATATCAAAGCTGAATATTTTTGGAAGTAGTTTTTAGTTTGTTTTTAGTTTTAGCTATGTTAGGGGGATATCTGTGTGTGCAGGTGACTATTACTGTGCATAATTATTAGGCAACTTAACAAAAAAATATATATACCCATTTCAATTATTTATTATTACCAGTGAAACCAATATAACATCTCAACATTCACAAATATACATTTCTGACATTCAAAAACAAAACAAAAACAAATCAGTGACCAATATAGCCACCTTTCTTTGCAAGGACACTCAAAAGCCTGCCATCCATGGATTCTGTCAGTGTTTTGATCTGTTCACCATCAACATTGCGTGCAGCAGCAACCACAGCCTCCCAGACACTGTTCAGAGAGGTGTACTGTTTTCCCTCCTTTTAAATCTCACATTTGATGATGGACCACAGGTTCTCAATGGGGTTCAGATCAGGTGAACAAGGAGGCCATGTCATTAGATTTCCTTCTTTTATACCCTTTCTTGCCAGCTACGCTGTGGAGTACTTGGACGCGTGTGATGGAGCATTGTCCTGCATGAAAATCATGTTTTTCTTGAAGGATGCAGACTTCTTCCTGTACCACTGCTTGAAGAAGGTGTCTTCCAGGAACTGGCAGTAGGACTGGGAGTTGAGCTTGACTCCATCCTCAACCCGAAAAGGCCCCACAAGCTCATCTTTGATGATACCAGCCCAAACCAGTACTCCACCTCCACCTTGCTGGTGTCTGAGTCGGACTGGAGCTCTCTGCCCTTTACCAATCCAGCCACGGGCCCATCCATCTGGCCCATCAAGACTCACTCTCATTTCATCAGTCCATAAAACCTTATAAAAATCAGTCTTGAGATATTTCTTGGCCCAGTCTTGACGTTTCAGCTTGTGTGTCTTGTTCAGTGGTGGTCGTCTTTCAGCCTTTCTTACCTTGGCCATGTCTCTGAGTATTGCACACCTTGTGCTTTTGGGCACTCCAGTGATGTTGCAGCTCTGAAATATGGCCAAACTGGTGGCAAGTGGCATCGTGGCAGCTGCACGCTTGACTTTTCTCAGTTCATGGGCAGTTATTTTGCGCCTTGGTTTTTCCACACGCTTCTTGCGACCCTGTTGACTATTTTGAATGAAACGCTTGATTGTTCGATGATCACGCTTCAGAAGCTTTGCAATTTTAAGAGTGCTGCATCCCTCTGCAAGATATCTCACTATTTTTGACTTTCCTGAGCCTGTCAAGTCCTTCTTTTGACCCATTTTGCCAAAGGAAAGGAAGTTGCCTAATAATTATGCACACCTGATATAGGGTGTTGATGTCATTAGACCACACCCCTTCTCATTACAGAGATGCACATCACCTAATATGCTTAATTGGTAGTAGGCTTTCGAGCCTATACAGCTTGGAGTAAGACAACATGCATAAAGAGGATGATGTGGTCAAAATACTCATTTGCCTAATAATTCTGCACTCCCTGTAGTCTGTTCCAGATGGGCCCTTCCAGTCTCCTAACAGACTCCTCTGTTGTGTGCCTGTAAATAGGATTTATTGAATGTCTACCCGTTTGGGTTGACAGGCAGTTTCGAGTGCCTGTGCATCAGCCTTCCTTCCCCTAAGCCGGCTAACTATTTTCTGTAAACGTCACTCAAAGGACGGCTTTTTGATGTCCGATCATACCACCTCTGAAAGTCTAAAGTGAGAAACGAGGGAGGCCTGTGGAGGAGCAAGGTCACACGTTTTAATTTGCTATAAAAAATTACGTTTAGCATTTTCTTGGTCTGCTTTGTTTGCTTTCACTAATTGTCAGCAGTTCCATCCTTGCATTGCACTCAGAGCTTTTATAGGTTGGATCAAATATCCTTATTACCCAAGCGAGTTGTTAACCCAACATAAGATGTGTATGTGTAACTGCACTATCGCCCCTTAGGTCATCTTGGCGCATAGTAGTAGCGGTTTATTACCCAACTCACTAGTACTAATTTTGGCTAACTCTGGAGGATAAAAAGCTGAGCGAACCGCTGGGTTTGAAGCGCTGACCATGAGGTCAAGCCGATTTTTGTAGTAGATACATTAGGACTGTGAGCCAGCAGATCCAGAATACAGAAGCCCACAGCAGTTGCCCAGCTTGAAATGCCAGAGTGCATTATGCAGCTCAAAACTTCACATCACACTTTGCAATTGAGAAATAGACGACATGTCCATATCAGGTTGGCTATGGCCAGATCATGTGCTTAATTGTAACTGCAGCAATGGGTAAGTCATCATACGTGCTGCTGTTTGTTGACAGAGAGTGGAGCCAACTAGGAAAGAAGGACATTTTCTACCCAATAATCAAACGTTTAAGGAACATGTGCATTCTTATGCTGACAAATGTCCTTTGGGGATTGCATATATAACCAGGGTGATGACATTCATATGTAGCTCCTTCGGGTTCTTGCTTCCATAAGAGTGTTGGCAGCCAGCTTAGTTCAGGAGGACTTAACTTGTAAAATCTCATTTCTCCACTAACTCCATATGAAAAAATTTAATCTGGGAAAAGACTAAGTGAACCCTTTTATCGGAACAAAGGATTTTTTCTCCATCTCTGCTCACCACTTCTAAGTCTAAAAGTCCATTCCCAAATACCATTTTACCTACCGTTTAGAGATTTACCCCTATCTGACTCTTGTCTCAATAAGAGAAACTTGTCTAAAGGCCTTAAGTATACAAGTAACCAGACTTTTCATAGTTGCTGGGGTTACTAAGTTTATTCAGATTTTCTCCTTAATCAAGTGATGCTGATATTTGGAAATAGTGTGCCGCCTTAAATTAACCTGTCATTTGGAATCTTTTGAGTTTGCTGTTCGAGCCTTCAGAAGTTCTCTTAAGAAGGATTTCTCGATGCCACACCTTTGATCCTAATGTTGAATGGTTTCTGTGTCTGCACTGCTTTGTTGCACAGCTTTCTGTGTTCTATGGGGGTGGTGTCTGAAGGACTTCCACCCCAAGGGCTTTTCAGGCAAATGATGCAATCCAGACCTGCGCAGTGTCTGTGATTGGTCACTGTAGTGGGAGGAGCATAGCAGAGAATTGTGTTTTACCTCAAGTGACTAAATTCAGTCACAAGAGGCACACAGTGGTTCAGTCAGGTAGGGTAGTGGGAGAGAACACAAAACATGTTGTTGGCCCATCCCTTTCTATTTTGGGGTCATTGGTTATCAATTTTGCTCACAACAGTTTTTTGGTAAAGCATGCTTTCTGGATACTTGAAATGGTAGCCAAGAGCTACCATTTGTCGCTTAGGACAGGTGGCAGGAAAACCGAACAATCACACATTGGGACAGAAGAATTTGGTCAGGACAGGGCGGACCTTGGGCAGAAGGAACACAGGGGATAGATGGTTGGGGCAGCTGTGAGTGTACGGTGAATGAAATGAGCGGGGATTCTGGGGAAAATGACTGATTTGTCAGGTTATTTATTGTTGAGGGGGTGCTTAAGGGTGGGGAGGTGATAGTTTTCACATTGTATTATTGTATTATTGAGGTTAGTGATTTTTTAATAATATGTTGGATGTTTTTATGCTTAAACTGCTTCACTTGTCCTAATAAGGCGGCCTTTTGCTTTTGCGAAATGTAGCATGGTCTTTATGCATCTATATTGCCCGATACTCTTTTAAGCTAAGATCTGCATTACTCTATCTACTGCTGCTTCATTGGGCAAAACGATCAGTACTGTACTGTGTTTCGTTGCTGCCAGCTTAGCCCAAAGGCAGGTTGAACTTGCAGGTTTATCAGCATTTGGGTTTTCGAAACGGGAATAACAAAGATCAAGGTGTTAAGAGATATTATACTCCCTTTGATGTAAGAGCCCTGCTGGGAATGTAGATCAAACAAGGGCAGTTTCGTTTGTTTTCCCAGTATCTCTTTGATGACGGTTTAGACTTTTTAAAATTTTGGATGTGTAACAGGTGCTAAGTTCCACATTTGTTGCACAAAGGGGTTGAAATTTTCTTGAATATAAAATATTGTTTCCGAATTTATAGTAATTTCACAATTCTTCGCACATATAAAATGTGTGGCAGAATGTGATTCAGTTTGTGCCTGCCTTGTGGCTGCTTTTTGGGTCTGGAGTTAGCAAAGAACTTTTGGATTCACTAGAATTGTGTGTGCTTGCTTATAGGGGATTATCCAGAATGCCCTCTTCATCCATTAGTCTGTTATTAGGCCATTTGCGTTTTTCTTCCACCCACTAAAAAGTACAGCATGGGGCAGTACTTGAGCCCATTTCGGCCATTGGCTAATATCACTGTGCATGGCAGAATTCTGCTATTGTACATACAGCACAGCAGCACACAAACTAGTTCCCTTCAATGTCACTGTGCTTTATGAGATAGAAAAAGAGTTTTTGCTTTTAGTCAATTACTATTTTTTATTTTATTTTTTAGATTAATGAAGGACCTGTATCTCCCTAAAAGTAAAGATTAGCTTAAACGGTAACAAAACAAGCGCTGGCAAAGCCAAAAGGCCAACACAAGACCTAGTGGGTATGCCAAGGTTTGTTATCAAAGTAGCCAAAAAAGGTTGGCTTCTCTGCCTTGCCTACAAAAGATCAGTGAGGGTGGGGCAAGCCTGTGCTGTGCCTGCCATTGCCATCTTTTGGTCAGAGGCCTGAGCGGTTATAAACTTTGTAGTCTGTTATAAACCTCCAACTTCCCAGCGTGGTCCACGTCACCACAAGATAGTACGTTACACATTCCTCATTAGCTGGGAGGTTTTTTGAGCTCTTACTAGAAGTTGTATCTGTTACCGTGCCTAGAGTTAAACAATCTCCTTCTAAGCTTGAATGACAAACTCCACGCAGAGGAGAGGCGGCAAGAGCCATGAATGAAGACGCACGCTCAGGAATCTGCAGGAGTGGAGCAAAACGCACAGATCTACTGACAAGGCATTGCATGAGGAGAGGGAGGCGGGCAAACCCTAAACACAGACAACAATGGTGAAAGAGAGGAAAACGGAAACTTACAAGTAGAACAATACAGTCAGAGTGAGTGTGGGAACACAGATCTATGAAGGTGTGACTAGTTTATACCAGATAACACCCCCTACAAAGGCCTCCGCTCGTTTGCAGAGGTTTGAATGGAGTCGCCCTCTTTTTAAAACCTACCAAAAAAACTGTTCGTTCTCCTTTGACTATAAATGGACCAACTTCTTGAATGTTTAACTGCACCCCAACTGTAGAGCAATGTGTTGCCTGGTTCAGTAGAACCCGGAGACCACCAGCACCCTCACCCCGACACTAGCTATACGCAGACCGACAAACTTATTTGTTGGAAGAAGCTTTTTATTACAAATTTTTGTCATGATATTTTTATCACACATATCTAAACCATAAGTCACTTCAAATAAACTTCAGCCATATTTACAAAACATAAATCACATTCATAAGACATACTCTGTAACCATATATCATTTTCTTGTGACAGGATCCCTTCCTGTCCTGAACCACCATTGGACCACACAAGTGAATCGTACCTCACCTGTATCCCTAGGGGGGTGGTTGCCCTGACTTCATCGTTCCTTGCCCACCTGCTCAGGGTTCTGTCCCTCCTCCAAGCACCGATCTGCCTAGGAGTGTAAAGGGGCGGCCAGGAGCGGGAGCCCCATGGCCCCCCAGTGATCTGGGCTCCCTACGCCTTAATCTGGTTTGTATATCCGCAGGTTGGCTCAGGACTTCAGGATCCTATCTCTGGTGTTATCCCGGCGCCCCAGCCTTGTTGCTTCTGGTTACTTTAATACCTCACTTTTCGCTAATACCTTCTTCACAGCCTAAATTAAGGAGAGGGTGGGTGGGACAACGACGAACCGTCCGCCAGTCCAGCCGCCACAATGCAAGAAGGCCGAGCCTTCCTGGGGGGCACTTATGTAGCCCCCCACCGGCAGTCGGCGGCAGGAACTGGAACAGCGGCCGACGCAGCCAAAACGTTCCCTTTCTTTAGACTTCCACCCTCACACCTCGCGAGGCGTGGGGGCGGAAGTAAAATGCCAGCCCCTCGCACAACTAGTGCAAAGGGGTTTTTAGGCCACGGCGGCCCCGTTCCCTAAACGCTTTTCCCAAGGTAACACACGATGCAGCGAATACACGGGATGAAGCAGGCACAGAACGAACGGGCAACGTAGGAAAAACAGCTACACACAAATACACACAGTTGCAGACATTTCTATATGGAAATAGTCACAATGCCGAATAACACATGATAGGAGCATAATAAACGCAGTATGACGCACAAGCATGCTCATCGAGGTATGGAAGGACAGGCCCCGAGTGATAGAAAGAATGAAAGATGGACAAAACACCGCTCAGTTAATCACCTAGGAAGGTAGCCTGACAGAGAAAGGCACTGTGGAATAACGTGTTAGAGAAAAAAAGACACAGTCAATTTAAGCATACACACCAGTAAGAGCAAGGCACACTACAAATAAGGCAAATACCTACCCAAGTGTACAGAAAGGGACATAGGTAGGTGTATAGAAAACACTCCCACCCCGTGACAGTGTGCACACATGCGCTCTCGCACTCCCACGCAGTCATTATTAAAACATTTAGAAGCGGCACAGTCCTATATATATCGACACAAATAGCGATTTACAAAATCTAAGATCTGATAATATGCGCTCAGTAGTACATAAACACTTGGATCCCAAAAAAGCACGTGGGGGACACACAGCACGCACTAATCTAGACACACTGGAGGGGGGATTCCTAAAGAAACAAATATCTAAACATACACGGAGAGTCGCCACAAAGCATTGCAGTACTCTTATTGGTGTTAAAGTTTGATAAAATATTGCACTAAACGGCAATTTGCTATATCTTCCGGGGGTCTGTCATACATAAATATCTCTTTGCCTTGCTGCCTTTTTTGTTTCCTTTCCTCCTCCACAACAGGCGGTAGTGGAGGCCGACGCCGTGACCTAGTCCTTGTACAATGTCACAGGAAAGCCAGTCTGGACAGGTCCTCCCCAGATAGCTCCTGTTAAGGTGTTTATTTATCTGAAGAGGAATTCCTGTGCACCACTGACTTGGCTTCTTAGAGGAGGGTAGGTCTGGGGCGCGATAAAGACTTCTAGGCATGCATGCGAGTATGAAGAGTTTTAGGAAGTGATCCTTAACATTTGTGGCGTGAAGGGCACTACCAGGAGTTGGATATGCGGATGGCTGTTTTGAGGCGACAACTGTGGGGGGTGAAAGGCAGTTTTGAAAGGAGGAACGGGACACACCATTGAGCTTCTGTTAGTGGCAGTAGAGAGCTGGGGTTGTGGGGAAACCTCCTTTTTTAGGCATCGCTTAGAGATGACTTCAGCTTCCTCTCCAGCCCTATACGTCTTAAACTTTCATACGAAAAATATATACATATGTACGTAGAGGGGTTGGTCAGCCCTCTTCATCCATTGGTTTGTTCAGGTGTCATTGCACCTACCTACTTCAGCATACAGCACGAGGCAATGGTTCTGCCTACCACTCACTTGCTCCCTTAAACAGTGAGTGATAGTGTTTTTCTGATCATGTATGCATATTTTCCTAAACTCAGGCATTGCAATGCCATTAGGTTTGGCTTATAACTTAAAGTGCCCCTTTGGTCACTGATGAGTTTAAGCACGCAGGAAGTCAAAATAAAGGAACACTATCACTCATCCTTGCACTCATCACCATTAATCCACCCACTGAATTATTCTTGCATACACCCACTTACTCATCTGTGATAAGAGACACAACCTCAACAAACATATAAAAGATAAGCTAAAGGTAGAAAAAGAAAGCATATTGCCACCTAAACATGTTAACCATGTGCTTACAGTACAAAAATAAAATTAAGCATAGCAGGATATGTCTTTCTTTCAGTGGTATCATACTTATTGTACTATTGTTTTCCAACATAGCTGCCATGTTTAGAAGCAAAGTGTTGGCCATCTTAGAACAAGAAAAAAGCAATGACGCACGATTCAGAAGACCATTCCAAGATGGCCGATCAGTACACATCAGTCTGGCATGACCTCTTTGAATGCATGTGTGTATAGTGTATCACTGATCCAGGGTGGCCATTATAATGATTCTAAACTTGGTGGATCTCTTTGAATGGTAGACAAATGCTAGACAATGGACAGTGCCTTTCCAAGATGGCTGCCCGGTTTAAAAATAGAAGTCGCACAGATGTAGCACATTGCAGATAAAATGATCAGCTGTGGAGCGGCCCGAGAGGTCTGTGAGGGGGCGCAGAATGGGTCTCTTAAAAAGGAAAGAAAAGAAATGAAAGGGGACGAATAAAAGAGATAAATGGAATACTGAAAAGCCCATCAGCCAGACACTGAAGCACACATTTTCCGGCAGATGTGCATGTGAGCAGGCAAAATAAGATAGTTGCAGAGAAATAGAGACAGTGGTAGAAATTAGCCTATACAATATGCTCTCGTAGGGAGAAGAATATGAATGATCTTCTACAGGAGAGTGCTCAACCAGAGTCTGTACATGCATGTAGAGGCTTTGTGTTATTTTTTTGTAATTACAGTGGTCTTGCAGACAACTATAGCTGCCAGTCCCCCTAATAATAGGATCCAGCATGGAGTAGAATAAAGCAAATGTTTTACTCTATGGTTTGTCAAGAGGTAACCAACACGTAAATCCTTTCTTACTTGAATACTCATTGATATTCTATCTTATAAAGTGCCTTCCTTATTGGTATTAAGATAGTGTAATATCAATCCACTCTTTAATGCCTATTGGTTTTAAAATATAATTTTCATGGTAAATAAGCCAGTCCTACTCCCTTTGTTGTAATTTTTCTTAATAAACAGATGGTACTTATGTCGCCTGGCTCAGTTTTCTTTCTTAAGGAACCAGTCAAGGCCTATACCCTTTATCATCGCTCATCACAATAACTAACTCAGGCCTACGACATGGAATGCAGATTTTCCTACACCTTAAACATCAAATATACAGTTATAAAATTTGAAATATGTAGAAAATTAAAGTTGGCACATAAACATATTGGCCCTTCTATTAGTGAGTGACTGATTAAGTCCATTGACCAGCTCGGACTAGCTCAGTTACGGTCCACAATGCCCGCCCTTGAGTTGTTTCGAAGGGCAACCGGCAAAACGTCTAAACTAATCTCATCCCTAAAAGACAAGGCTTCTCTTGAGATCTGCTCCCACACATGGATGGTACTAAATATTTAATTGAAGCCTTCAGCAGCAGGATTAAGGGAACCTTCCTAAAACATTGCCTTGGTGTCCTCACTACCTGCACAAATGCAGCCCCCTGGCTAAGGGTAGCAGGAAAAGCTCCCTGTAGGCTGTGCGGCCAATCAAAGGAAGACACAATTCACACTTTATGCCTCTGAGGTCTACTTTAAATCTGCGCTGCCACTTGCTCAGGGCCTTCTGGAACCAGGCCGTGGTGCACTCCTGCAAGCCAGCAATAAGAGCATTCTTAAACTCGGGGGACCCCGAGCAATCTCTCGAACAGTAAAATATCTACAGGGAGTTGATGAGGCCTTAGAGAAGGAACTCTACCAATCTAAACAGCTTCCTCAGCCGTGATCTTTGGTCTCCACCAGGAATAGGGGCAAAATATCTCCCCCATTAATTGCTGCAATGGGCCCTAAATTCCTGGCTGTATTTTAGTCAATACTCGCACATATTTTTTTCTCATACAAAGCACTCCCTGTACTCGAACTATACAGATCCTTATTGTCTTAGGCAGAGTTAAGTGCCAAACTTCCTATACATGTTAAGCCACCGCCTCCATTCATCACTGTATTTTATATTGTAATGATATTAATTAATCTAACAAAGTTTTTTTTTTTTGTTTTTTTTTACACTATAAATTGGGGGTCAAGTTGTGGCAGAGGAAAGGAAGTGGAGTCACAAGGAGTGGAGTCATGAAAAGTGGACTCTGACAGTCAACTTTTCAAGTTATTTTTTTTAAATATGCTGCCAAGAAGTTGACTGACTGCGTGTGCCTAACAAGTATTCTTGCAGTGCAAACTTCTCCCCCAGTTTTTAATCAGAGAAGTAACCAACACTAGACCCCTTGCCTATTGTGGTACTGTATGGCAATCTATGTAACACATTACACTTGTGAAAGCATTATGACAGGTATTAACAATCAGCTCAATTTCTGTTGGCTTTAACATATGCTTTGCACGAAAAATAAGTCAGGCCTACTGCATTTATCATAACTTTTTGCAATCAATCAGACCAATAGCATCTGACATTACTTTTCACAATGAACTAATCAGGCATGGAGTGGCACCAAAAAAAAAAAAAAAAAAACCCAGCTGTAGTATTGGGCACATGCCTGCCGCAAAACAGTGAGCTACACACAGTTATAAAATTACAAATACATACAGAATTATAGGTGGCAGAACAATGTACAGTCCTCGTAAAACAAAATAACAAGGGTTCTCAAAACTCCATTCTACCTCCAGGTTTGTCATATGGTGTAACCTATGCCAAAGGCTTAGCCTACTACATTAATCCGACATTCTTTGTAACAAAGTCCCCGTATACAGTCTTTAGCTCAGTGTAATGACACTGGATTTTTTCTGGATTTAACATATGGTTTTCTCAATAAATGTTAGGCTTACTGTCTTTGTCATAACTTTACATAATAAACATGTAAGTCCTATGGCCTCTGACACAACTTCCACAAGTTAGCCATTGAGGGCTATAACTTTTATAGATGGCTTGTCAACAACTCATTCTTACTAAATCACACTTAAGCTTTCTCACAAGGCAGCCATCAGGAAAAAAGTGAGCAAAATTATAAATGTGTATAAAATTACTGTTGGCAAAACAATATACAATAAGGTCTAATACAGATTACCATATTGCAGATCTTCTGCACTTGAGTTTTGTCACAACGGGAAACCACCACCAAAACACTTCTCTACTCTGGTGATCTGTGAGAACCCTCCGTGAACCAGTTTAACCAGCACTTTCAAAGTGTAAATCTTCCATGCTGAGGGTTTGTCACGTGGGATAACCAACACCTGTACCCGCTATATTAATCTGTGAGCAACCCTGTAACAAAATAGCGGTCTACAAGCTTCAACAAATTGTAATGACAGCCTGCCTGTAAAGGCCTATTGGCTTTAACATGCTTTTTAGAGTAATAAGAATAGGCCTATATCTTTGATTAATGGCTTGTCACCACACCCAAATCAGTCCTGCTGCATTGAGCATAATCTTTCCGACACAGCACACAAGTGTATCACAAACACTAGTTTTCAGTGGAAGCACACAACTTCTGCTCAATTGATTCACTTAAGGCTATAATATTTGAGTGTTGCCAAAGCTACCCCTATCCTCCTTTTAGTAGTGCTTGACATTCTTTTACTGTGTATTAGATAAGGACTGGCTTGACAGCTGTACTGTCAAGCCAGACCTGAGAAGTGCACTTCATTGCTAGAGATGGTGTGCATGAGCCTCAGTGCCACTCCCATTATTTCTGTTTTTGCCATTTTATGGCATAATGGCACTTAGTGAATGCTGTAATGTATAGTTTTATGTCTGGACATAAAAACAAATGAAACTCTGTAACTTCAGTAGAACAAATTAATCTGGTTGAACTCTTAAATTTGAATGGTCTATTGACATCAGAGAGCGCTTTGACCAAAGGAGATAGAGGGCTGTTAAAATGTCAACTGAGTGGGCTGCCCTTATCAGGTCTGACCTGGAAAGTAGAATGCCCAGGAAAGCTAAAGACAAGACACGCAGCAGGGATTTTACTCTCAACTCCGCCCTTCTCTGATCCAGTCCTGAAGGGGGGCTGAGTAAAGGTGTTTTAAGGTGTGGTTCCTGGGCTTTCGTACTGAGACATGTGCATTAGCAGCTTTGTGGTGAGGCTGTACTGTGCGGTACAGTGATTGTGTCATGCGAAACTGCAGGGTTGCTGTCACAGTGTGTTCACTTACATTCAAAAGAATCAAGATATCAAAGACAAGAGTTTATGAATTTTTGAAAAGGCAGATAGTCCTCTATGTACTTTGAGTATGTTGCGGGATACATGAAACGGCCTGACAGCATGAACTGAATTGACAAGGACTCTGGGAAGAGTCCCTTTGTAAGTTAGTACTTGTAGAAAAAATGCAGATAAGGATGTCAGGTTTCCACCCAGTCTCAAAACTTTAATTTCTGTTCTGTATATATTTGAAGCCCTACAGTAGAAAGCATTTTGCACTGTGCAGAGCGACTTGTGCTTGACACACATTGCCCCTGTGATGCTGTGGATAGAGGATGGGATTGGTATAGATGTGGACGCTCTTGGAGACTACATCACAAGATGTGCGTTTATTTTTTTTGTTTACGTGTAAGAAGTTTGAGTTTTATTCTAATAGAAAGTTTTATATACCTCTTTCCCTTGTTGATTCTTGCGTGATGATACCCATTCTTCCATTGCTTTGTTCTTTCTCTGCTCCCCCTGTCTTTCTGTTTCCTATTGGAACCGTCCTTGCCTTGACAATATAGCTGGTAGTCTATTAGAATGTTGGTGTGAGGCGAAGGTTTGAAGTGATGCTTAGAAGAACTTTGAGGTGACATTGAGCTACTATATAAACGATCCTTTCCTTAATCGCTTGAGGCCATTTCTTCAGGGAGTCAACATTCCAATAAGTTGATACTCTCTGCAGTGTCTTTTCTGATGATGATGAACTTTTACTCCTAAATGCATAATTATGTAATTTCTGCTGATAGGCATCTTAAGGATTGCTGCTTTGTTTTTATGTGCAGACGTGTTTTGAACTTTCTAAAATTATTTATTGTAGAAAAAACATTCAAGGTAGATCCTAATGCCTTAATCAAAATGGGCAGGACCAATGCATTGACGACTAGGAGGAGTTGTGAAAGAGACATAAATTCGAGAAATTTAAAAAAAAATGACAGAAGCTGGTATTTAGTGCTGATATTTAAAAGTCCAGTAACAGATCTTTATCGTTTCTAACCGAACTGATTTCTAGACCAATCTCCTGATTCCGCAAACAGATCCTGCACAATTAGTGATCACAAAAGCAGTAACACCTCTTCTGCCACTAACATGACCAGCCAATACATAAACTTTCAACAACCAAGACCTTGCAAGCTAAAAAAATAAAAACTGCACTAATAACTTGCTCAAAAGCATTGTGCTACAAAACTCTAACCTTATGATGAAATAAAAGCGTACCGCCTATAAGGACAGAGGAACTAAGTATTAGAATGTGCACCAATATTCACTGGCCCTAGCCGAACTTCAACAAACCCCATTGCAACCTAAACCAGCAGTAGAGGCCAGAAGAATGTTGTGTGAACTCACCCGAAAATCATCCTCTAAAAAAAAACTCCAGTAACGAGGATTCAAAAATATTTTACTACCAAACGGTACTGCGGATTGAGTAGTAGAAAGTGCACCTGAAATCACTGATCCTCATATAACCTCAGCACAACTGGGCACCTTCCTTCTACTCCAGCAGCAAGACCATTGATTAGAAGGACAAAAAAAAATTTTCAACCCAGTTGCGGCTCACTGGGATTCCTGGGGGGGGGGCGGTGTGGGGTGGCACACGAAGGGGGGAGGGGGCACAGGAGGAATTCATAACAAAATAATTTTATTTTTTTTAAGTACCTCTGCTCCCGAGCCGCTTCTCTCCTCACCTTTGTTCGAATGCTGCAGGCACAGGCTCCTAGCCTGCCCGGCGGCCAATTCTGATGCTGCTCATAGCAGTGTCAGGATTGGCTGGGAGCGCCCAGCCAGGATGCTCCCAGGCAGACCAGGAGCCTGTGCAGGCTCTCTCAAGCCTGACAGCTGTGTTGCCGGCTTGAGAGAACCTACTGCACGTGTGTTTAGCTGGCTCAAGATGGATGGCCAAACATACATGCACAGTAAGGGGGAGAGCGGTGCACCCCCCCCCTCAGTGCACGTCACCCCCATGGCCCGCCCCTTCCATAGAAAAGGATAATAAACACAGTTTATTATCCTTTGAAAGGATTTGCAGCTGGCGCAGGGCAACGCTCCTCCACCCTTATGGAAGAGCCGCCCCCTATTTTCAACCTTATCTGGCCAAAATAACTGTCACTGAGATATACTAATCTAGGCTAGATAACTACGCAAAACAGATATCACAAATAATGATCTATTAACTGACCACAAGCCAGGTCTCCTGTTCATGATGGACCCCTGCTAGGTCATGGTGCACCACCTATTAGAAGCATACTGCAGAAGGAACAAAACCCCCAAAGCGGAAGAGGTTGGCGAGGAAAGACTACAAAAAGCAATATGAGAGCTGAAACAAAAGGAGAGCAAAGAATCCTAGATTCATCTACATGCACTATTACCACTGAGCAAAAGAAAATAATTTTGGGACTATGTCAACTCGCTGCTCCATGCTACAAGAAGTAAAGATAATGCAATATCGGCCAGCTTGTGGGAAACCCATGTGGGCAGTCTCTATGTGGACAGAGAACACACTACAGCCCTGAGGACCAGGGGGTGGCAACACGATCTGGACGGCCTAGTAGACATGGCAGTAGAGACTACAGTTAAATCAGTGGTCGGCAACATTAGGAGGGATGGAGCTCCGAGACCGAATGGCCTCCCAGGGTGCATATTCAGAGATGACCAAAATTATTGGGTGAACCCCTGACCCCTCCTTTTAACTACTGTTTACATCATTTTGTGGTCCCAGAGGCTTGGAAAGGCTCAACATTACACCCAATCTATTAAAAAAAAAAAAGAGACTTCACTCTCCTGGAAAACTGTAGGCTAATAGCCCTTTTGGGTGTGGACAGTAAAGCCTATGCAAGGGTGCTGCTACAAGAACTGGAAAAATGGATTTCAGAGAACAAGATTATACCAATATATCAAACTGGCTTCAGACTTAGCTCTTCCATCTTAGATAACGTGTTATCTCTCATACCTAGGTCAGAAAGCACTGAAACCATCTGCTCAGCTGCTGTTTGCTTGTTTCATTGACTATAGTGCGGCCTTTGATGGGGTGGTGCGCAACATCCTCTGGAAGAAGTTAGCGGCTTCGGAGATACCAGGGAAACTGCTTGCTTCCATAAGCACGCTATATTCGACACCTGGGTGAGAATCAAGATCACAAATTCACATGTGACCTGGAAAATTTACACCACTAAAGGTTTAAAACAAGGCTGTGTCATTGCTCCTACCCTTTTCAACCTGTACACGGCAGATCTGGGAGCGGAATTGCTGAGAGGAAACACATTCCCCCAGAAATTGGGTAAGACGGCGCTCCCTCTAATACAATATGCGGATGACCTGGTTTTGCTTGCTCAGACCAGGATAGGTCTGAAAAGGGGCTTGGACATACTACATAGATACAATGAAAAGAGCAATTTAAGGGTGAATGCGGCAAAAACCAAGGTTCTGTTTATTGGGCATCCGACCAGTAAACTTCAAAGAGAGTGGAAGCTTGGCCCACTAAAAATAGAAACGGAAGCTAAATATCATTACCTCTGAGTCTGGCTATTGAACATGGAGAAAACATCATTCCAGGTATCGGCAATAAGAACTAAGGCAGAAAGAGCTACCTACGCCTTAGCAAAACTCCACCTTCGGCTACGGTCACCAACACCTCAGGCAATCTGGAGGGTTATTAAAGGGAAACTACTACGGGCTAACACCTTTGGACATCTGGCATACCCTGTCAGGATGACTGCATCACTAGAGAAGTGCCAGATGAGAGCCTACAAAAGGATATGCCAGACCCCTAATTCAACCAGACACACAGGGTTACGTTTAGAGTTTAATATAACTAGAATGGGCACCCCTTGTAACATGGATGTAATCAAGCTCTTTCCTTGTCTCTGCAGGGCCAACCCAGATAGCCTGAGGGGCTCCCTGAATATAATCTTTAAGGATGACGCAAGCAGTTGGGCCATCTATCTCAGGGAAGCCTAGGAAAATTTCAACTTAGTTCCCACCTATGTGCTGGACCGTTTCATAACCAAATCACTGCTAAAAAAGACTTTGAAAGATCAGGGAGTGCAAACTCCTAGAGAAAATGATATTGCCACAATCAAGAATATCACCGGAGCAGAGGGCTTGGCCAAGTCTTACTTAACTAACAATCTCCAACCATATACGAAAACAGCACTGGGAGCTCGTGCGTTTCAGAATATTCTGCTAATGCGTCTTCTAACACTCCTCGTCTGGGACCTTAGACGCAACTGGAAGTCTGCATGGGGATATTCTTAAGAATGTGCATTATGCAAATATCATACTGAATCTATAAGACACCTAGGGGGTTATTCCAACTTTGGAGGAGGTGGTAATCCGTCCCAAATGTGACGGATTTACCACCAGCCGTATTACGAGTTCCATAGGATATAATGGACTCGTAATACGGCTGGTGGTATATCCGTCACTTTACCGTCACTTTTGGGACGGATTACCACTTCCTCCAAAGTTGGAATAACCCCCCTAGTATGTTGCTGCCCGCGATTGGCCTTGGAGAGACATCTCCTACTAAAACTGCTTTTCCTGAAATATGGCGTGAGATCATGCATAGAAGCTACAAAGCTAATATTCAGGGCTGACACACCAATGGAACTTGCTTGCTTTGGTAAATATTTTACCATTACGAGATTGGCCCTACAAAATGCCCGGAGCCACCAATGTGCTGAATCGAAAAAGGAAGAGGTGGCCACTAAAGAAACATTAACTAAGTGGCTTACTCGCCAATGAAAAGCTCCCTGATAGTTTGAGGCTCTGAGTTACACCTTGGAGTGATAGGCCAGACAAGGCATCTTTGTTCAAACTTTCAGTTCTTACTATTGTGCATTACTTTACTCTGTTTCCCGCTGCTATCTCAATTGCCAGACTGTCGGGAAACTTGGTATAGGCAACAACTCTTCCATCGCCGTACTTGTGGACTGAAGGATAAGACTGTGCGCTAACATCAAGCACTTCCTGTCATCGGCACTCTAGTTTTGATGCTTTAGATGTTTTATAATAATCTTATCAGATGTAATGACAGATCTCAATGACAGCCTTTGGCTTGAGCATCTACACTGATATGCAGATAGCATTTTATGTAGACTGCTCATATATTTAATGTAATTAAGATTGTTAACAAATGACAGGATTCTGATTGTAGCACAATTTACACCGACATTTGCACTTGGTTGCAGTGAGGCGGATGATATTGTACATGACTAGAAGTATTTTTATGGTAAAGTATTTGTATTTTATGCAATGATTTTAAGTAATTATGCAATAAAGTTACATTTACTACTATTACGCATGAAAATATCCCAGAGGGACACACAATGCTCTTCAGAAAGCAGACACATTGAAAAAATGTTGGAGGTCTTGCCACGGTCTATACAGACTCATTATTGACGTCTTTAAAGACTTCACTATCTAGGAATGCGAAACAACGCTAGTGCATCATTCTTTTGGCAACTTTTGCAGCCTTCTTCATTTATTGCGCTCCACAGCACAGCCCTGCTTTTGCAGATGCTCTCATTGACTTAGTAGGCATTTCAAAGGACCCCAAGATCCCTTTCATCCTTGGGGATCTCAACATCTGGTTTGATAAACCTTTGCTGTGCCAGACATCATGCCTACTTGTTAACATTGGAATATTTAATTTCCCCCAGTAGGTCACTGGACCCAGTCACTCTGGAGCCCACACTGTAGATTACATGTTCACCCCAAGATGTCTAACCTCTGTCACAAAAAGCACATCTGTTACATGAAACAACAACTACTTCATTTGTTTTAAGCTCATCCTTTCTACGGCGGTCCGAGCCGCCTCTAAATTTAATACATCCATAACTAGCATACCTTGGAAGAATTTCAACCTACATTTAATACAAGAAACACTCTCCTCTTCCTTCCTGTCTGACCCAGAAATGTAAGTATTAAAATTCCACCAAAGGATAACCAGGGCTTAAACCCGGCAACTCTTTTATACCATTATGTCCGTAATGTCACAAAAGAAATGTTAGATGGTTCAGTGTTGACCTAAAACAGAAACCAGACCCTCTAGAGATAATGGAGGAACTCGTACAACCACAACAACAAAGAGCATCTTCTTAGATAGTATAGAATCTGCTTCAAAAAAGCAAAGAGATCGCTCTACATGCAACATACTGTAATGCTTCGTGCCAATAAGAAGCCTTGTTTCAGTCTGCTCCTTTATGGTATTTCATCTGTTATTCTCCCATTAATTCATAAATCCACTCTAGCCTAATTGTCTGAATGTACTAGTCATATAATTGGTAAGAGCCAAGGTGGTATCTCCTAACTTTCTAGTTAGTACCATAACTAAGAGTGATCAGCTGAAATGAAAGCATGTTTGTTTCATCTTTCGTAGTCTGACGATACTGCTGATTATTATTTTTCGCTTTTTTTTCCCCTTCTTGTTAACATCGAGGACTGTTTTTTTTTTTAACTCTTGCTCTTTTTAGAGCTGTGTTCACTTTATCAAACTTAAGGCTATGCACATTACCATACGTACAGCCCATTGAGAGAGCAGTTTTATGACTGTTGTGTTCTCTTTGAAAGCAGTCCGCAACTTGCATTATTATAGTTTCATACCAAGGTAAAAAATCATGGCGTCACTAACTGAATCTTTTTCACTCCAATTATGCACTATAACCATTTTATTGTAGGCAGAATGAGAGTATTGAGTTGAATGTCGCTTAGTGTATTCGACCGCAAGCTTTGGGGTATATACCTTATTTACCAAAAAATTTACTAACAGACAGTGAGATGGATAGGTGATTAGTTATTAGAGATGCTTAAATAGAAATTTCTGCAGAAATGGGAAATCTTCAGATGAAACCAAAAAATGCTAGATTGTATGTCAGTTTTCACATTTTTAAACCTTGACCTGCTGGTCTCATCTAAATAATGACCATTTCTGTGGACCAAGTGAACATCTAAAAATAAATTGCCTGTGTTTTGAGTATGAAAGCGAGAGTGCCCTAACGAATAATTCCCTGGGAGATATCATAGGCTATCCTCAAACCACCCAAGAGATCTTCCGGTTCTTGAAATTATATATTCTGTCCCCAGCCCCCCAATGCAATAAACGGTAAGCTTTCTGGAATGTACAGCTCAAGTATAGCCCATCTAGTTGCCTATGTGTCAACTTTGATTTAAAATTATTCTTTTTACCATTTTGAAAAACAATAACTACTATCAAACCAATTCCTAGGTCATCCAATATGAACATTTGTACAGGCCAGGCTATTTGCCTCGGGGTAGATGGGATCCTGCTTAGCTGCTTTGAGGCTGGGCTTGCTATAGTGACTTATAAGGCAGGATGGAACTTACCTGGATGCTGTGGGGGAGAGTTTAAGAATGATGAAGGAGAATATGGTCTTCTCAGACAGCAAAGAAAATTTGGAATCGCAGCAGGTGAGCCCAGCTGGGCAACCACACTTAACAGTTCCTAAACCCCCCATGCAGTGGAAAACTAACAAAGTGTTGATCTTTGTGTTTAGAGAGCAGCTAAGCAGCTCTGATGTGAGGTCTAAAACAGTGGAGTTGCACTAGTTAGGTAATACTGTCAGCAAGCAACATCCATATCGGAGCCAGTACATTTAATGGTATTGAGCAGCAGATATTCTCAAATGTACGTAGGCTTGCCGCATATGGAAGGGGGCAGAAAGTATGCTGAAGACAATTTAAATGTGTATCTGAGAAAAAGGTTTAACGTCGCAAAGGTGTATTTTAAAACAGTATGCCAAACTTTTTTTTTTTTTAAATGCAGGAGAAACTAGTTGGTCAGGGTGTCAAATACCTCATGCGCCCATACTATAATATTATCTTAAGAAAGTTAGGGTCTTGAAGGAGAAGAAAACAAGAAAATGTTGTTCTTTAAAGTGCCACTTCTGTGGTGGAGTTCCTTTTCTAAGGGCACGCCGCATGTTAACAGTGTGTGGTGTAGGCACTTTCTTATGTGGGAAAATATAAGTGAATTGAATTGTTTCATTGTTTGCCTAGTTAAATCCGTTGGAGGAGGATACATACTTCTGTAGCTGTCAATGCTAACTACATTGTCGCAGCCTGCTCAGGCCTTCTCCATATTCGGAGAAATGAAGGTTAGTTCGAAAATTATGTGTTTGCTGAATGTCGTTCCCAAGCCAAAGCTTCATATCACCTGAATGTTTGAATAGGATCTTTGAAGATACGTTTTGAAGCAGAATTAGCCAAAGCTGCTGAAACTGGGGACTGGGCCACCTGTTGATGTGGGAGGGTAATACGGCAGGGTGATATATCTACAAAAAGCGGCTCAAGCAAGTGGGGTAGAAAGAACAGAGTGTAGAGAAACGGATTTGCAATTTGTGTTGGTGCCGTGACAGATATGGTGTGGTACAGTTGTTAAATTATTTTTTTCTCTTTATCCTCATTTGTCACATCTCCCTATTTTTATCTGTATCTCTCATCAGTTTTCTTCACCCACCCACCCAGACGTATCCTGCTTCTCTTGGACTTGCTGTGCCCCCTTTGGGAACTCTGTTTGGCTCTGTACTTACCCGTCTCGTACAGCCTGCACATGGGCAGGAAGGTTTGTTGGACTTGACAGCTTGTCACCTTCTGTTAGCCATTCCCAATATCTTGCTGGTCTTTACCACCTCCACTGGCCCTTCAGCCCGGAGTACTGTGCTACATACATCTGTGGCTCTTTCGGTGCTGCCCTAATATATAGGGCACCTGTCCGTCCTATGCAGGCCTGTCTTTCAGAGGTCACTGTAGTGTCGGCCTCTGCCGAAACCGGGGCTACCAAATAAGCACTCAGCACACGGTTTTCTGGTGTATATGTCGCGTGGCCCCAGGCCGCAGTTGTTCGGCACTTGACACGCTCTTGCACTCGCTAAATTCCCAATCGTGCTGTTATCTGCCACACCCGGGCCACGCCCTTTATTTAATACCTTGTACCTCGTGACCTCGGGTATACCACAACAGGTGGTTACAGTAGAGGGAAACACTGGTAGAATGGTGGGTTGTCTCAACCCCTACAACTTGGGCCACAATGGTAGTGTCCAGCGACCAGTTCCGTCACTAGCTCGCGTCACTACATTCCTCCTAAAATTAAACTACAAGTAAAACACAAGATAATACATCACACATCCAAAAGGTGATCACGTAGCTTCACAGAGGGAGCAGAGTTGCTGCGCCAATTGTATCTGGTGACTGCCAACCTCCCTTTATCTGTGGGGTGCCCGGGACCACTCAGCGGGTCAACACTTGGATCAGGGGTCTGTGTGATATCGCCAGGTCCTTCGTGGCTGTGTTTGTCCACAATGCCTTCATCAGGGAGGGACAAAACATCATCATCAGCTGCAGGCCGATCAGGATCTCGATTTCCAATGGGTGAAGGATTGAACCTTTTGAATAGGGACACATTGCGGGTCACAATGTCAGCACCACGTTGCACCACTATCGCAGATCCTTTCCGCCGAATGATCGTCCAAGAGTTGGGATTAAAAGACATACGGAATTTGCTGCCAGAGGACGGTTCTTTCAAAAGTACCATGTCTCCAGTTGTGAGGTCTGAGGGCCTGGCCCTCCGTCTTTTGCTTGCATAGCGGTTATTAGCTAACCGTTTATCTTGGGCTCGGCCAGGAGTTATGGGCGCAGGGGCTCAGGACCGGTGGTGTGGAATTGAGTCGGCTACAGCCTTCCCGAACACTGCGTGCTCTGGGGCTTGATTAGTTGTAGAGTGGGGAGTCTGGCGGTAGCTCCGCAGGAACGAGTATATGGCATACTTCACCATTGGCCTGGGGCCACCAAGGTGTGATCCGCCTATGTCGAACACCAGCGTTCGCAAAGTATTCGGCTAGCTCTCGACTTTGAAATGGAGGACCGTTGTCAGTCTTGATTTCAGTGATAAGACCGTGGGTGGCCATTATCTTCTCAATGCGAGGTATCGCTACTTCAGCTGTGAGAGCATGTATGATCTCTACTTCTGGGTATTTAGAGAGGTCGTCAATCACGACCATGGTGTGACGGCCATCGGGGAGGCTTCCAAAATCAAGACTAGCAGATATCCATGGCGATTCTGGATCAGGTTCATTTTCAGCTGGGGGTGGTCGGCTGGGCTCTTCAGATGCTTGGCACCATTCACACGACCTCACCACGCTTTCCACTTGTCCATCAATGAGAGGAAATCATACTTTGGACCTCAGGCGACTTTTGGTTTTGACCATTCCTTGGTGGCCATGGTGAGCTAGCTGCACCACTCTTGCAGTGAGAGATGATGGAATGACTATTCTGCAACCTCTGAGAAGACACCCATCAGCATCAACTGTGAGTTAATCTTGCACATTGTATAGACTCCCAAGAATGCATTGAGAGCTGGAGGTGAGATTGGGTAGTTGTTTCTTCACCAAGTACCATTGGTTTGTCTAGATTGCAGCTAAAGCTTTCTGAAGACATTCGTCATCGGCTGTTGCTTGGACGACATCAGCCACCGAGAGGGGTAGAGGCCTGGACCTGTCAGAGATGTACTTTACATACTCTTCTGTTTCCTGTGCGTCACGTACTTCGTTGTCTGAAGCTTCTCGGGGGTGCCTTGACAAATAGTCAGCAGGGTTGTCAGACCCGGGACGATACTCCAACTGGTACCGGTAGTCTGAGCATCCATTTCTCCATTCTGGGAGGAGGTTTTGATGCTGTGCCGTTGAACAGGGGAATAAGTGGCTTATGGTCAGTCGTTACTAAAAAGGGTCTACTATACACGTAGAGGTGGAAATGTCTACAGCCCCAATGCACGCAATTGCTTCCTTCTCTATTTGAGAATATCTTTGTTCTGTCTCGGTTAGAGATCTGATGGCAAAAGCCACTGGGGACCAATCACCACCTTCTTGTTTCTGGAACAGCATGGCTCATAAACCTTTCGGCCCCGCATCAACTATGATTTTGGTCTCTTTTTTTGGGTCCAAGTACCTGAGGGTCGTGTCACTTGACAATGCTTCTTTAATGGCATCAAATGCTGCTTGTTCCGTTGATTCCCATGTCCACGATTCTGACAACTTGGTCAGTCTCCGAGGGGCTGGGTAAGAGATACTGCAGTGATTTACCATGCCCAGAAAGCTCCTCTCTTCCGTCACACACGTGGAAGGTGTTGGGTCCTTGACATCTTGTACGTTTGCGGGGTCTGGTGCCACTCCATTGGTGAAGAATATGTATCCGAAGAACTGGATCTGGTCTGTTAAGAACTCACACTTATTGCGATGCAATGTTAAACCAGATTTCTGGGTTCGGTGCAGTACCTTCTTGAGTCTTGAGTGATGTTCCGCTATGGTAGGTGCATGGATTAGAATATCATCACTGACATTTATTGTGCCTGGCACGTCGGTTAGTAGTTAGTGTATCACATTTTGGAAGACTTCAGCGGCACTTGAGATTCCGAAGTTCAGACGTTTGTACCTCCTCAACCCTACATGAGTAGAGAAGGTTATGATATAACGTGACTCTTTGGACAGTACCAGCTGATGGTATCCGGATCGTAGGTCATGTTTTGAAAACCAACAGGATCCACTGAGCTCACTTATGATGTTGTCAATTGTGGGTGTTAGGTGCCTCTCTCTTTTGATGGCGACATTAGGGAGGCGCATATCCACACAAATGCGGCCTTCCCCTGGTTATTTGGGTTTTCGTGCAACGACGATGGGTGAGACCCACGGCGTCGGTCCTGTCACCTTTTCTATGATGCCTGCTTTCTCCAGATGTTCTAACTCCTTTTCCACCTGAGGTCGTAGTTGGAACGCGATACGCCGATGGCGAAGGGCGACAGGTTGCACCATCTTGTCAATGTGTAGCCTCACTTCTTTGCCTTTTAGACACCCGATCCCTTCAAATACTCTCCGATACTTGTCATGCAGCTCTGTCAGTGATTCTCGATGTATGCTGAACGCAAAGGTGACTACCCCTAATTCTTCCGCTGCCTTGCAACCCAATAACATCCCATGTCCTTCTTCGGCTACATATACTCTTGCAGGGATGATTTTGGATTCATATGTGATGGTAGTTTGAAACACTCCTTTCAGAGCTAACTGTGTGTTCTGTCCATATGCATATACTTTGATTTTTGCTTTGGTCAACACAGGATTGGGTTCATTTGGCGACATTCTTCAGCAGCTAGGATATTTATTGATGCTCCTGTGTCAACGACAGCTAGAATGTCGTGGGTGCCTACTTGGACTGGGCACTTTGGCTATTTTGTTGCTGACTGTGCTGTGTTTCCGACGGTGAATAAGGAGTGAATGACATGCTCTCCTGCGTCATCGTCATCCATATTACTGCCATGTTCTGACTTGCCAGTCGTTACGTTGATGGATGCGCTGCCGGTTCGGGCTTGTTTTCTGGACCTGCATACCTTCACAAAGTAATGCAATTTTCCACAGCCTGCACATTTCTTTCCTCTTGCCAGGCATTCTGAGGGTCTTTGTGACGGGCCTCCACAGTATCCGCATTGTCTCGTTGGCGGTTGGCTTGGGCGGTATCTGGTCTTGTTTGTATAAGAGGTGACCGCGTTGACAGTTTTTTCCTTTATCGGTCTCTGTAGGGCTACCTCCATATGGGACGCCCTGGCCTTAGACAGTTCTATTGTGCGCCCCATCATGAGTATGTCTGGGAGGGACCTTCCTGATTATTCTAGGATCCGTTCTCTGAGCTTTACCGACTCACAACCCTGGATTATTTGCCCTCTTATCTCCTCCACTTTGTCTGCAAACTTGCAGGTGCTGGACAAGTCTCTCAGCCTTATGTGGGACAATTCGATTGACTCCTCTGCTTGTTGGCGAGCTTGTCGAAAGACGAAACGCTCATAGTCTGTGTTTGCTGCCTTGAACAGACACTTTGAACCCATGGCAATCAGAGTAGTGTGTGTCTTGGGGGTGTCCTCGAGGAGGTTCTTGGAGATCTTGTAGATGTCCTTGCCTCCTAATTGTAGGAGCATTGCGCGTTTCTGTGCGTCATCTACCTTTGTGGCTTCAAAGAACAACAGCGCCCGCTCCACCCAGTCTCTCCACTCAAGGGCCTGAGCAGAAGGAGCACCATCCACAATGAAGGGCTCTACAGGTGGTATTGCTGACATGGTGAGGGCAGCTGTGTGTGCAATTTGACTGGGAGCTGACAGACAGGGCGTCTGAAATGTCACTGTATGCGCTGAATTATTAGGTGCTTATCAGAAAACTGTGGTGGGCAGCACAGTCTCATAAGGACCAGAATGAGCCCAGGACACTTGCACGTGCAGGAGTAGGCGGTGCAGGGGCCGTGGATCAGAAGAGAGCCACATGAGTGGCAGTCGGTAGGCGCTGGCGTCGTGGCAACAGAAGACTCTGTTCTTCCGGACGGGGTGGGCGGGGCTTACCGTGAAGGCGCACGGAGTATAGCGTGCACAATGCACATGAGGAGGCCTCACACGCGGCAGTCAGACTCCCACACAGCAGTCTTGGTGCAGATGGTGGTATGCAGCAGCGGCGGTGTCACTCTGGATCGCACCACTGCAGTGCAGGCAGCACCACGATGCGTCACCCACGTGGCACAAACACTGCGTATGAAGCGACTGCCACTGGGGAGCAGCACAGCAGGTACGACCCTCGTCGCCAACATGTAGTGTTGGATGCTGCCGACACCAGGGCTATCAAATAAGTACTCGGCACACGGTTTGCTGGTGTATATTTCCCGTGGCCCCAGGCTGCAGTTATTCGGCACTTGACATGCTCTTGCAATCGCTACCTTCCCAATCGTGCTGTTATCTGCCACACCTGGGCCACGCCCTTTATTTAATACCTTGTACCTTGTGACCTCGAGTATACCACAACAGGTGGTTACAGTAGGGGGGAACACTGGTAGAATGATGGGTTGTCTCAACCCCTACAACTTAGGCCACGATGGTAGTGTCCAGCGACCAGTTCCGTCACTGGCTCGCAACACTATATTCACCGTCGTGACTCGCAGGTCCACTCTTGGCCCTCTCTAAGGGGACTCAAATGCAGAAGGGCGTGCGCGTTTATTATACCCCATTCCACTGCTTGCGTTGTATTTCAATGAGCAATATTGTGCCCATTACATCCATTAACCACTACACAACAAGGTATGTAAAGACGGAAATAATAATGATACAATTAAGTAGACAGGCCAGTGCTATGCGGTGTATTGGATGTGAAATTATTGTAGGTCGGATTTCATTTACGTCGATAAAATGATATAAAAGTGTGTGTTTTCTTCAGCCTAGGGCCCAAACCAGCTCTGCGGTGAATCAACCCAGGGCACAGAGGGTTTTTTAAGGTCTCGAATAGGAAAAGAATACATAGCAAATTGTATGTTCTGCCTACCAAATGAGGGCTTGTCCACCCGCCGCGAGACAGTTAAGAGCGCTAGCAGCCCTGTCATTATCGAATCAGTCGTCACGTGTGTACTTCGCCCCCTCCCCCACCACTCACTTCATGCTTGTTGGGCTGCAGCTGGAAGGAGACTGCACGTGTTCACATTTCAATCATTCAGCGTGTCGCGATCAAGTATAGGCTGTGGACCGCAGACATATTTACCATAGGGGAATTCACCTGGGGAATATAGGTACCCGGAAGAGTTTTTTTTTTTTTTGGTGGTTTTGGAGAAACGTATCATATCGGACATTTCCGGAATCTCCGGGTGCAGTGGGAGAGACAGTGTGAGACCTTGGTTTCGGCAAGGTGAATTGGGACACTACATTCCGCCTCTAAATAGTCGGTGCTGTTCTTTGGCTGAAGGCCGATGCACTGTGAGACTTTCTGTACTCTTGTAAGCAGGATGCCTCTTTTTTGGGGGGGAGGGGGAAGGGATGGGGGTTTGGAGAGTCTCCGCAGTGGCGGGAGGAAGGCATGCCTCAGCAGGAATCTCCCAGATGCCTCTTCTCAAACACGACCTCGGGACTGAGGTGCCTTCCCGCCATTCCGCTAATTTAAAAAAACGTAAAGTTTACTCCACGAAGGCAGCGGCTATGTAGGCACCAGCCAGCTTATGTATTTAACTATCTCGAGAGCATAGCTCCGCTATTTAAATGTCCAATTTTAAGTTGTCATGTATTCAATTATGTAAATATGTAGTATTCTTCTGTATAACCTTGTATCTCTTTTGTAATTTCTCTAAACGTGTTTTCTGTAATTAATAGGTACGATGTAATTAAGTAACCCCTCACGAGTATCCGTAGTATCTATACATTTTGTTTCCTACTAGCGTGCTACTCTCAATTTCTCTTGTAATGTTCTTTGTTATATTGTAAAGTGCTTTGGGTAAGGTCTGCGCTATAGACAATCGCATAAATAAATAAATGTTTTGGGTACGATGTTGGCTTGTGCTTATTGAACTTTTGCAGGTATCTTACCTTCTGAGCCTAGGAACCTCCTTTCTGGGACAACGAAAGAAACATTGCTGGAACCGGGCAAAAAATGCAAGTGGTCTTCCGAGAAGGATACTGTTGTTTTCAGCGTGCTTTACACATCGTCTTAAAGTGACTATCAACTGAAAATAAAAAACCGTTCTCCTTACCAAGTCCCGCATCATTCTCTGGATTTAGTATCTTGTGTTTTCATGAGTGTACATGTTGGGAATAAGTACATTCTCTGCTAAGCGGTTGGAATCTTGCAAAAATGTCGATGGCCTGAGCAAACCAGATACAGGACAGTCACGGGAGTCCCAGTAACTGAAAGGTGTTCTGGTCAAAAAAATGTTTAAATTGTAATGATGTTTATAAAGTTAAGTGACTGGTGTTATGTTGCCTGCAGCACATGCTCTGCCTCAGGAATGTGGTTCAATTCCTGTCACTGCCGATACACAGAAGCAAAACCCCCATGAACGCTAGAACTCGCCCCTCCCTTCCACTGGGGTCCAGGACCCCCCCTTCGCCGCCTCCCACCCAGGCCCTGTCGCTCTTTCTTGAAGTGAGAGCCAGATAACACCGGCATTAGATTGCTTAGCTGAGATCATTATTGTCAGCTAACCTATAGAGGGGGAAAAACGCCAATGTTGCCGGTAAAATGGTGACAACGAGTATATGCCACAAACATGTCAGATGCAGGAAGGGTGCCCGAAGAGAAGGTCATGTCGCATACAGAACATTGTAATGATGAATTAGTCCACTGAACTGTCTTACCACGTCTTTGATCTTGTGGGTAGTATCGATCTGATTATTTAGTTGTGGGCTGTCTGAAAGCTTTGCCACTGATTGTGTGTAGCTGGTGTCCTGGCAGTGAGCACATTGAAGGTTTAGTGGCGGGTGACGGGTGGCATGTGAGAGTGGGGAAGTGTCATCGTGCGTGTTGGCAGTTCATTCGCATTTAACCCTGTTAGTATACTTAAGAACGCATTCGCTGAGTCTGCGAATGAGACACGGTTGTGATGTTTGCAGGACTGGGGTAAGTGTGTGAGGGTAAGCGTAGCCATATACTGTATGAATTCAAAGGCAGGCGAGCTGCAGGTGGGCAGCTGCCACTTTGAATGGGAAAGTGTGGCTGACTTCAAAGGGTTGATGGGCTACACAGTGGCAAGCAGGAGGGAGTTAGACTTTCATCTCCGTATGCTTGCTGATGCCTGGCCAAGGTTTGGAGCACTCGGAACATTTCGTCCACTTGTCAAGGAGCGTAGCTATTTAAATAAATGCTGCTTTATTTTCATTTGAACCTAGAAGCTGACTGGGACACTTTTAGAGCTTATACACATGGGACTAGTTTTCACTGTGTACCACATATGTGTTGAAACAAAAAAACTGCCCCTTATTGTCTCCATTCAGTGTGCATCTCAAGAAAGGCCCATTTTGCTTATTTTTGAAATGTTGATACAAGTTTGCAATAATGTACTTTACATACAGCCCACACCATTGCCAATGCCAGCGGATAGTGATGTCTTGAGACTGAGGCTGAAACTTCGTACTGTAACAGAGCGGCTATGAGCACACATGCACGTTACTCTGTCAGACAGCCATTGACTGTTAATGCATATGTGACTTTTCGCTCTAAATGATAGAGTACGATATTGGATTGCCTTGTAAAATACCTCATGTGCTGTTTTCTCTCCTGCAGAAAATGACAATGGCACAATTCGTTTCACACTCTTGCACTGCAAATTCCAGAAGTGATGCCTCTCGGTCTCGCCCGTGCATGCCTCTCAAACCCTTTCCCCTGCTCGGCACTGCTTTTGAAGGCGTTTATGTGTACTTGTTCATGGTAGAAAGGTTGGTGGAGTCTGCACCGTGGCAAGTTAGCTCTGCAGCCTCCAGCAATGGACCAACCCAGATGCGATTTCCTTAGCTAACCGGTCTAGGCGGCGTCTCATACAGATGCTCTGCATGATGCTTTTTCAAGGGCGGTGTTCATCTTGGTGTATGATTGCAGCTTCCTGCTCCTTTGAAGACGGCAGAGCGTCTCCGTATATGTGAGGTTAAGTGTTTCGAATTTACGGACAAGGGGAAAAAGCAGAGCTTTGGCCGCAGTTCTCGGCATTTTAACCAAAGCAACACATGACTTAATCAACTGGCAAGTTGGCAGACACCATTAAGGACTTCCTCTCATAAGATCTGGTACAGCTCTGGTCCTCGTTGGCCAGTGGATCTCATCCTTGGGTAGCCAGTGGTTCTCGACCATGCTATTGTAATGCATACAATCCCGGAATGTCCCTGTGGCCTTAAATGATTCATCTCTGGGTGTTGAGCCACCTAAGGGATGTGGTCGACTGTTGGCCGAATCCTTTTAAATCGGTAGCACGTGTGCCTAAGCTTTCTGTTAATGTTCTAATCTCCGCGACTTAATTTCGCAGCACTGTGTCAGACTGTTCGTCCACTATGTGCCCAATATCATTTTGGTTAAAGTCCGCGGGATTCGATTTGTGTTTGCTACCTGCTGACAAAAGGTGACTGACGGGTCGGGCAGTGCCCCGTGGCATAGTGTACCTTTCCACTTGCCTTTGTAAATGTTTTATTAACTGGGAAATGCAGTCGTTTTATGATCATGGAACCAGTTCCCTTCTCTCTCCAAAGGCGTTTTCTTTCAAACCCAGAGAGCGCGTAGGCTGTCTTGCACCTGCCAAGACACCAAGTACGTCGTTTGCGGAGCTGGCTGTAAATGTGGCCAAGCTTTTATTGGCACCACCTTCACTTTAGCCCATTATGACGCTCGATAAGGAAGCGCCGGGAAGGTGGAAAATGCGCTGCTACAAGTAACTATACAGGGTGATCTGGCAAATGCACCATTAATTGCTTTGGAGGTTGAAGGTTATGCGATGGGGGCTTTTACCCAATTTGTTTTGTGAGTTCTGTGGCGCCCAGGGTGTGCTGCGAGGGTGGAGCTGAAAGCAGGCTTCATTGCAGCGTTGGGCTGGTTGCTGTTCACACCCTATGAGCCTGATTTAATCAGTAGGTGAGTCATGTAATAAGCCATAAAATCACCTTGCTTTTTTGTAATGAAGCCGTGACTTGCTTCTCCTGTGCTTAAGTTTTATCCTGTGGATACCCTTTTTTATTTTATAGTATTGCACAGGTGATATTTTTGTATAACGTTGAATGTCTCCAATCGACCTGTGAATGCTCTCGACTTCCTAACATACAGATCAGGAGGGTGGGACTATGAAAAGGAAATTATTTCTAGAGGTTGTTTTATAGTTGACTCACGCAGCCAAGGTTCTTGTATATTGTGGTACATTACTGCATTTTAGGTCTCGTCTTCTAGAAAGCCCATGCGTGTCTGTTGGGAGACATATTGTGGGCTTACCCAGAACATTCGGGAGGTTGGAGCCCACCCTTTGCTCGCCATTTATTTGGTTTCCTGTCACTGTCATTTGTCTGCTTCTTATTTGTGTCCCAGCTTGTCAATCTTGTGTTTGTCCCACCTGTGGAGAATAGCTGTTTTACCATCTCTTTGGATTTGCAGACATCTATGCTTACACCACTTGCTTTTCAATGACTACTTTTTCTTTCTTTTGGGTTAAGCACTCCATGGGTGTGCATGTTATTTAGCGGTCTCCCTTGTGAGCTCTTGTCCCCATGTACCCTGTGTGGCTCCCTCCCGCCAGTGTGCTTCTCCTTTTTTTTCGTTTGCCCTACTGTGCCCCCCCCCCCATTGTTTCTCGCTCGTGCGCTTGTCCCCATTCACTTTACATTACTTTCGCTCCCACCAGCACTCTGCTTTGCTCTCCTTCTCGTGTGTGCTTTCCTGCACAGACGCGGTGCAGCATAAATAAAAACAATTGACAAAGCCTGTAGCTCCCAAAGGGGATACCTTTTGGCTTTTCCAGTGGTTATTCCATTAGTAAATCAAGTTGTAGGGCCTGATAACTGGTTGGGCAGACCAGTATCTGGAGTGATCACGAATAACTATATTCATGCACAGGGATTACTGAGTGTGGGAACTATGGCCCAATTCTACCGCAAATCTGATGCCAGCCTGTAAAATAGAATTTTTTTCAGGCGGGGGCAGTGTGCACAAATGCAGCTTGACCCTGCTTCTGCTGCAAAGGAAGGCAGCATGGAACGTTCCAGTCGGCTACATCTTGTTCACCTCTCGCCTCTGACACCTCTTTTCCCTCCCCTACCGAATGACAGCTTGACCTGCAGCAATTGCTCCCATTTATCATTTGCTCAGACCAGGTGGTTAATGGGTTTGGAAGAGGAACCACTGTACTGCATGAAAAGAGGATCCATACGTGTCTTTTAGCCCATTAAAAGTGAGCTTGCACGTTATTGTCCATTTCGGACAAATTACTCCTAATAGCCAGATTTAGGTGTGGGGATGTTGACTGGAAATATTAATTATATGCACTTAGTATCTCAGCCCCTATATTGAGCTACCTTGCAATCTGCTCCAAATTGTCCTAATCCCTCATTGATTTTAATAATAAGGAATTTGGCTGGAATTGTTTTTCATGGTTCCAGCCATGCTGGCGGACCACGGATTCTGAAAAGCAGGGGATAAGAAAAAACTGTAAACCATAAGGTTTCTATTCAAATTCTCCAGGTCAGCCCATGGCCAACACATAGCACAATAGTAATAGTTTGGAAGTACAAGAGCTGCAGGAAATAGAGAAAGGTTGGTGGAGTACAACTGGTGTAAGGTGAAGAGCTTCCTGTCGAAGTTTCAAGGCTTAAGCAGCATGTCATCTTGGACGCTGAGTTTTATAAATAACCGTATGAAAAAAGCAACATTTTTAACAGCTACCTTAATTTGGCAAGCACACATTCCTGCCTCGCTGGGTGGTTGTTCCTTCCTTGGTAGGTCTGTTGGAATTTATTTGGTTTTCTTTAATTTGGTGATTATCAGATGGTTTGAGGCCAGGCTTAGTAAGTTTGACATATATGGCAAAAGGTTTTAAACTGTAGACTGGACAGTTGCTAATCGATTTGAAGGATTGGACAGTTGCACATCCAGAGGCAGTATCCTAGTATCTGTCTTGAAGAGTTGTTTTTCCTTTTCTGTAACTTGTTGGGGATTTAGTTGCAAAAGTGTGTGTGTATGTGTGTGTATGTGTGTATATATATATATATATATATATATATATATATATATATATATGTGTATATATATATATATATATATGTTTGATGACATGTGTAGCTGCAGATACAAATGCTATGCATACGTCTGCTTCTAGTGTTGGGCTCGGAGTGTTACAAGTTGTTTTTCTTTGAAGAAGTGTTTTCGAGTCACGGGATCGAGTGAATCCTCCTCTTTGGCTCCATTGCGCATGGACTTCAACTCCATGTAAGATTGTTTTCTTTCCGCCATCAGGTTCGGATGTGTTTCCTTTCGCTCCGATAGTTAGAGTCGGAAAAGTTTAAAAACTCTCTAATTCTCATCGGTATTGTTTCGATTGCGTTCCATCTTCTATCGACACTTCGGTACCGTCGGGTCAAACATCTTTACTCGCCCTTCGGGGCACCCATGCTCAACTCGGGCCTGCTCGGGCCGACCACGTGGAAGCCTCATGAACCAGACCCCATTCCGCTTTTGTCCTAGGTGCCACGCTAAATTTCCCTACACCGACCAACATCTCGTCTGTAATCTCTGCCTTTCCCCAGACCATCGGGCAGAAAATTGCGAGGCCTGCAGATCCTTCCGCTCCAAGAAAACGCTCTGAGACAGAAGAGCTCGGAGACTCGAGATGGTATCTAAGAGCACCGAACGTCTTGACGTCGAAGAGGAGATCATGCAGACGGCTGTCTCCGTTCGAAGATCCGACTCCGAGCAGGAGTCTGAGGAGGACAGACCGGTCACGGCAGGCCAGCACGTGAGTATGCCTGCCCCTGTCCCAGCCAAGCCCAAACATAAGGCCTTGGGGACGCCACTGCCGGAAGGCCATGGCTCGACCCGAAAAAAGACCTTCGGTGACCAACCCACAACTTCAGCACCGAAAAAGGCCACTCCACCCAAGCCATCGGACTCAAGCCGAGGCACTGTCTCCAAGCCCAGCAAATATCGATCCTTCGAGTCGAAATCTCAAAAATCGTTTTTGGAGCCGAGACCATCCTCAACCCCGACTTTTTCGATACCGAAAAAACCAGCTTCGGAGCCGAAAAAGCCTATTTACACACAGGAGCATGGACTTTCACAAGTCTCAAAGAAAGCCATAAAGTTAATGAGTAACACTCCCAAATGGAGGCAATGGATGAAAGGCAAGCAAGGATTCACATCCATAAAGTGACTGGCAGAATTTTAACAGCACCTCCTCCAAAGCCAAAGAGGAAATTAGCCTTTCAAGAAGAATTGAACACTGCTCAGCCTCCAGCTAAAGTGCCAAGAACAAAGGAGAAACCTCCACCTCCTCAAGTTTCTCCTCCTCAGTCTTCTCCTCACTCTCCACATTTACTTATCTCTCCCCCTACTAGTTCTATACCTATGCAGTCACCAACACACTCATTCAATTCACAGCAGGACAATATGGATCCATGGAATCTTTATGATCCAGACCCCATTCCAGACAACAACCCAGATTGGTATCCCTCTAAGCCTTCACCACCAGAGGATACTACAGGCTACACTCAGGTCATAGCTAGGGCGGCATCCTATCACAATGTCGCCATGCATACTGAGCCATTAGAGGATGACTTCCTTTTTAATACACTCTCCTCTACACATGCAACTTATCAGTCGCTTCCCATGCTCCCCGGCATGTTAAAACATGCTGACCAAATATTCAAGGAGTCAGTAAGAACAAGAATAATTACCCCTAGGGTAGAAAAAAAAATAAGCCACCTCCTTCTTATCCTGTCTTTATCACACAACAGTTACCTCTAGACTCCGTAGTCGCAAGCGCAGCCAGGAAAAGAGCAAACTCATCAGTCATCAGGGGATGCAACCCCACCAGACAAGGAGAGTAGGAAGTTTGATGCTGCGGGGAAAAGGGTGTCACCTCAGGCAGCCAACAAGTGGAGGATAGCCAACTTTCAGGCATTGTTGGCTAGATACGACAGGGCCAACTGGGATGAGATGAAAGACATAATCAAACATCTCCCCAAAGAACAGCAAAAGAGGGCACAACAAATAGAAGAGGAAGGGCAAGCCATCACCAATAATCAGATCAGGTCAGCCCTAGACTCTGCAGATACAGCAGCCAGAACCATCAACACTGCTGTAACCATAAGAAGACACGCACCTCTTAGGTCTTCAGGATTTAAGCCTGAAATACAACAGGCAGTCCTCAATATGCTGTTTAACCAAAAACAACTTTTTGGGCCAGAGGTGGACACGGCAGTTGAAAAAATGAAAAAATATTCTGACACCGCAAAGGCCATGGGTGCTCTGTATACCACACAATACAGGGGATCCTTTCGTAAGCCCCAATATAGAGGTGG
The DNA here is from genome assembly GCF_031143425.1 of Pleurodeles waltl. NCBI lineage: Eukaryota > Metazoa > Chordata > Amphibia > Caudata > Salamandridae > Pleurodeles > Pleurodeles waltl. The sequence continues at coordinate 713,837,955 of NC_090448.1, forward strand.
ATTTAGAGCCCAAACAGCAGAGGCATCAACCTCAAAGTCGGCCTACCAACCTCAATGTCGGCCTACCAACCTCAATATCAACAAGGTGGTTTTAAAGGTACTTATAGAGGCCAGTACCCCAGAGGCAAGGGAAAATATCAAACAGCAAAACATGCCTCGCAACAAACTAAGCAGTAACTTGAGCCATCCTTCCCAATTTCCACCTCACCTGTGGGGGAAAGACTGCAAAGGTTCCACTACAATTGGCTATCTATTACCACAGACAGCTGGGTCTTATCAATTAACCGCAATGGTTATTGCATAGAATTGACACAAACTCCACCAGATATTCCTCCAAAACCACACAACCTCTCCACACACCATATCACTCTGTTGCAAGAGGAAGTAAAATCTCTATTACTCAAGCAATAGAAGCAGTGCCACAAAATCAAATAGGGACAGGAGTTTACTCACTGTATTTCCTCATTCCCAAAAAAGACGGAACCTTAAGGCCAATATTAGATCTCTGAACCCTGAATCTTTACATCCTGTCAGAACATTTTCACATGGTAACACTACAGGATGTTATCCCACTACTTCAACAATACGATTTCATGGCAACATCAGACCTTAGTATTTCGTATTTTCACATACCCATCCATCCAGCGCACAGAAAATATCTCAGGTTTGTCATTCAAGGAAAGCATTATCAGTTCAAAGTGTTACCCTTCGGAATAACAACAGCTCCCAAAGTATTCATGAAATGCCTGGCGGTAGTTGCAGCCTACTTAAGAAGGCAACACATTCATGTCTTTCCATATCTGGACGATTGGCTAATAAAATCAAACAGTCGTACACATTGTCAAAACCATACACATTATGTAATACAAACCCTGCACACCCTAGGGTTATCCATAAACTACCAAAAATCACAACTACAACCTGCGCAAATTCAGCAGTATTTAGGGGCAGCACTAAATACTCAAAGAGCGCTAGCAAGCCCAAATCCACAAAGAATACAAGCATTTTGCAATGTATTAGCACAAATACAGACAGGCCAACAGTACACTGTCAAATTTGTCATGAAACTATTGGGCATGATGGCATCCTGTATTGCGATTGTCCCACATGCAAGACTAAACATGCGGCCTTTACAGCAGTGCCTCGCACAGCAGTGGTCACAGGGTAAACTTCAAGATCTAGTGTTGCTAGACCGCCAAACATACATGTCCCTTCAGTGGTGGAATTCCACAAACCTAAACAAAGGGCGGCCATTTCAAGACCCCGTGCCTCAGACCATACTTACAACAGATGCATCAATGATTGGCTGGCGGGCTCACCTCAACAATCACAACATTCAAGGACAATGAGAGGCCAAAACAATTGCACATAAATCACTTAGAGTTGTTAGCTGTATTCCTAGCACTCAAAGCTTTTCAGCCTCTTCTCACTCACAAGAATATCCTTATCAAAACAGACAACATGACAACAATGTATTACCTAAACAAACAAGGAGGTACACATTCGTCCCAACTCTCCCTCCTAGCCCCAAAAAATTGGCAATGGGCAATCCACAACAAAATTCACCTGCTAGCACAATACATTCCAGGGACACACAACCAATTGGCAGATCTTCTCAGCAGAAATCATCAACAAACACACAAGTGGGAGATTCACCCTCAAGTACTTCAACAATACTTTCAACTATGGGGAACACCAGACATAGATCTGTTCGCCACCAGCGAAAACGCAAAATGCCAAAACTTTTCATCCAGGTCCCACATCCCCTATCCAATGGCAATCCTCTATGGATCAGTTGGTCAGGGATATTTGCTTACACTTTTCCCCCCTCTCCCACTCAATCCATTTCTAGTCAACAAACTGCATCAAAACACTCTCAAACTGATACTCATAGCGCCAACGTGGGCACGTCAACAGTGGTACACAACACTATCAGACCTGTCAGTAGTACCACATATCAAACTCCCAAACAGACCACATCTGTTAACACAAAACAAACGGCAGATCAGGCATCCAAATCCCAACATACTCAATCTAGCGATTTGGCTCCTGAGGTCATAGAATTTGGGTATCTACAACTACCAACTGAATGTATGGAAGTAATTAAGCAAGCAAGAAACCCACTACCCTGCAGTGCTATGCAACAAATGGAAAAGATTTGTGCATTACTGTGAATCTAAACAAATTACCCCTCTTTCAGCATCAATACGGGACATTGTATGCTATTTGCTTCATTTGCAAAAAGCAAATTTAGCTTTTTCATCCATAAAAATACATCTCACTGCAATCTCTGCGTACTTGCAAAATATACAGCACAGCTCTTTATTTACAGTTCCTGTTATCAAAGTCTTCATGGAAGGGTTAAAACGCATCATCCCGCCTAGAATGCCTCCAGTGCCTTTTTTGAATCTAAACATAGTGCTCACACAACTTATGGGCCCACCATTTGAACCTATGCACTCATGTCAAATTCAATACTTAACATGGAAAGTTGCCTTCCTAGTCGCAATTACTTAATTGCAAAGAGTTAGTGAAATTCAAGCTTTCACAATTCAAGAACCGTTCATACAATTACATAAGCATAAAGTCGTTCTACGAACTAACCCTAAATTTCTTCCAAAAGTAGTATCACCTTTTCATATCAATCAAACAGTGGAACTACCAGTCTTGTTCCCACAGCCAGATTCTGTGGCAGAAAGATCCCTGCATACATTAGATATTAAAAGACCCCTAATGTATTACATAGATAGAACAAAATCATTCAGAAAGACTAAACAGTTGTTTGTGGCCTTCCAGAAACCACATACTGGGAACCCCATTTCAAAACAAGGTTTACCAAGATGGATAGTAAAATGGATTCAAACATGTTACCTTAAAGCTAAAAGACAACTCTTAGTTGCACCTAAAGCACATTCCACAAGGAAACAAATTGGCTACAATGGCTTTCTTAGGAAATGTACCAATGTCTGAAATTTTATAAAGCAGCTACTTGATCAACACCACATACATTTACTAAACATTATTGTGTAGATGTCTTAGCAGCGCAGCAAGCCACAGTAGGCCTAGCTGTACTAAGAACATTATTTCAGACAACTTCAACCCCTACAGGCTAACCACCGCTTTTATGGGAGGACCACTGCTTTTTAGTCTATGCACAGCATGTGTATCTGCAGCTGCACATGCCATTGAACGGAAAGTGTCACTTACCCAGTGTATATCTATTAGTGGCATGTTCCGCTGCAGATTCACATGCACCCTCCCACCTCCCCAGGAGTCTGTAGCCATTTAAGTTCAACAATCACTTGTACATATATATATATATATATATATATATATATGTATATATATATATATATATATATATTCCATTTGCATGGACATCTCTTTTCTTTATACTCTATTACTCCTACCTTACCCCCTGCGGGAAAACAATCTAACATGGAGTCGATGCCCATGTGCAGTGGAGCCGAAGAGGAGGAGTCCTCGATCCCGTGACTCGAAAACACATCTTCGAAGAAAAACAACTTGTAACAGTCCGAGCCCAACACTAGATGGCAGACGTATGCACAGCATGTGAATCTGCAGCGGAACATGCCACGAACAGATGTACACTGGGTAAGTGACATTTTCCATATATATACACATATATGTACACATTAAAATTGACTGAAAAAAACGAAGGTTAGAGTGGCGTTTTAGTTAGGTTCAGATTTTACACACACAAAACCATAGAAATTCAGCAGTTCTAGTTATACTTATCTCAAGAAACTAAAACTTGTGGCGTAAGGTAACTATAACTCGTGCCCCGCCGTGCACAGTTTTCTTATCAATAATTTTATTGCAAATGTTGCAGTGATATGATCAGTGATGTCATAGATGATTGATGTCATGTCTGATGTAATATATGGGGTAATAGTACATGGCAAGGGCACGAGCTATAGTTACTTTAGGGCACAGGTCTTCAAACTGGGGGATGGGCCCCCCCCTAGGGTGGCATCAAGTGATTCAAGAGGGAGGGCCAGGCTCTGGCCAAAAGACGCATTATGCTGATAACAGGGCTTTTTTTTAAAAAATGGGGGGAAAATGAGCAACAGTAAACAGCTCTGTAATGGGCCATTACTAACATCTTTTATCATTTCTATCCATGTTGGGAGTATGTGTCAAAAGGCAAGGGACTCCAAGTACTCTTCAAAACCTCCATCCCTACTTCAAATAATCACACTGTGGAAACCTTCACATATTGGAAAGGCCTGCCTGACCAAAATAGTATGTTTGTCTAAAATGTATTTGATTGCATTTTTAAAAAGATGACAGAACGTAACTGCAATGTTTAAACAAGCATATGCATATTTAAACATTGGTAACTTAATAGAATAATTGTGAAAAATTCGGAGGGGTGTCCGATGATTTCCCCCTTCCCCCCCACTTCCACCAGGAGCGCGGCTTAAGATAGTTTGAAGAACACCGCCCTAGGGCAAGTGCCTGTGGCCATTCCCTGCGGCACTCAGCCCCCAGCCTTGGGTCATGCGCATCGGGTGCAGGCTGCAGGGACTGGCCAATTGCCCCTGGAAGGACCCAACTCCACACCACAGATAACCTTTCAAGGTGGAACTGCAGATTAAACACACTTGCTTTGCCTTGGCCATGTGCAAGAATACGATCACATTGTGTGTAGATGTTCAAAGGGGGGTGCTTTTAGTAAGCTGTCCATCACCTTTGGAAAAAGGCGGGAAGACATTGCATACCACTGATGTATATGGGGTGGGGCTTCTAGGTAATTTTACATGCTCATAGTACCACTACATAAGATATTGTGCTTGAAAGAGCAAGGATGCAAACTCCTCCTTCGAGGATTACAGATACATTTTCAAGGTAGAACTGCAGAGAAAACACACTTGCTTTGCCTTGACCATGCACAACTTAGGATGTTTTGTACTTTACAGAAGTAGTCCTTTGTGTTGGTGGAGATGTGATCATTTTCCTGTGCATCAAGGACACATCTCCAAAAATCAGTGGTAAACGCGTTGCGTGGATGGAAGCAGTGGGGGGGGTGTTGTTTAGTAAGCTGTCTATCACCCTAGAAAAAGACGGGAAGATCCTGCATACACTGATGGGGACTGCAGGGGGAGCCTCAAGCCCCCCCGCAGTCTCAGCTGGCCTTCTGCTGGAGCAAGCTTTGCTCCAACAGGCCGGGAACTGCTAAAAATGCAGTTCCCTGCAAGCAGGATCAATCTTTCATCTGTTACCCTTCCCGCATGACAGTGGGCAGCGAAACTGATAAACTCCGCTCTCAGCAAACGGGACCAGTCTGAGAGCTCCCGCTTGCTGGAAGCGTAGTTAGTTTGCCCTTGCTTGGTAGGAGCTGTCACAGCTTACACCCAGTGAAAGTAAACAGCTGTCGCCCAAGGATGAACACCTCGGGAGATAGTAGGAGCTGGCCTGGGGAGGGGGTGGGGGGGTGCTGCATGCCTTACCTACTTTAAATAGCATGGCCCGGCCCCAGGAAGGTGGTGGTCCCCAGGGTCATTTATGGCTTGGGAGGGGGCCACGTGGCCCACTCCCTCTTTCAAAAATTGTATTTGGCTCTGGGGAGGTGGTGGCCCAGTGGGCCCACTGGCCCCATGTTTATTTTGTTATTTAGCCCTGGGGAGGTGGTGGACCCTGGAGACTGACCTTTTTCCTCTCTGTTTGGCAGAATTTGATGTAATTCTGTCCAGTGGGTCAGTCTGTAGGTGTTCAAAATCCCTAGGGGAAAATGCATGGGGATAACTCATTTTGGGACAACATATATATATATATATATAGTTTCAATTACATTATTTATTCTCTGTTTTGATTGTACGAACACATGCTTGGGTTTAATTTTGTGATCTCCAAGATCCACAGCAGTGACGCTAACTGGGTGGCTTGGGATGTTCTGTAACCAACCAGACTCAATTTGTTCTCTCTGAGGGAGGCGTGAACCAGTATTGACAATTGTGGATTAACCTCCCATATCATTTTCACAGATTGGATTGATGTTGAATAACAAAGATTATACGGACATTAGTGATGGGCTATTTATTATTGCAAAACATATTTAATATATTTGGTTATTATGGTCTTTCTTCTTTTTTATGGGGATCTTGCCCATGTGACTATTTTTGTTTGCAGGCTTTGCAGTAATAGTGCAATTGACAAAAGCAGACTTCCTGCCAGAATGCATTTTGTCACCTTTGCAGCAATAAACCAGATGAAGTCAGCAATGTACAGAGAATTCTTTGGCATGTCATGTTTAGTAGTGGCCAGAATAGTAATAGAAAATACTGCTTACTGGTGAAGTTGGATTTAATATTACTATTTTAGAAATGCCACTTTTAGAAAGTGGGCTTTTCTCTGCACTTGCTGCAAACTGTTCCTTACAGCATGTCTAAACTCCACATCTGGGCTGTGCTGGCTCACAGCTCCCCTTGTGCATTCCACCCAGACAGCCGTAAACACAAGACACTGTCACATCTGCATTCTGAATGAGTCTCCCTGGGCAGGAAGTGTGGAGGGGTTGTCCCTTACACTTCAAAGGCCAGTGGCCTGCCCTTACACAAAGGACTGATTACCCCCACAGGGATCCTGGCAGACCGGCCTGGGCTGAAAGGGGAACTTGTGCACTTCAAAACCACTCTTTGAAGTTTCTCCCACTTCAAAGGCATTTTGGGGTATATATACTGGGTCTCTGACCCCACCAAATCAGACACTTCTGGATCTACACCTGGACTCTGTCAAAGGGACTGCCAGGCTGCCCAAAGGACTCATCTTGACTGCTAAGCTGAGAAGGATTGCTGCCCCGTTTGTTGCCCTGCTGCCCTGACTCTGCTGGAAGGACTCTACCTTCCCCACAAGTGCTTTCCAAGGGCTTGGATTGAGCTTGCCTACTGTTCTGAAGACTCAGGGCCACAAAGACTTCACCAAAAAAAAGAAAATCCCTGTGCATCGGAAAATCGACGCAACACCTGCAGAAATCAATACAGTGACTGCCTTGCGGCTGAAGATTTGCTGCATCACCTACCCGATCGATGCAGCGCCTGCTCCTTCTACCAGCACATCAAGGATTTTCAACCCATTGTCCCTGGGCATCAAAATATCCCTGCATCGCAGTGAGGAACCAAGGCTGCACTCTTGGAAATTGACGCATCACCTTGCAGCGTGGAAAGAAACAACTTACCGTCTGTATCGCGCTAGAAAATCTGACACAGCGGCTTATTTGTCAATGCATCTCCATTGTCTATGGCCCCCGTGCATCGTTATTTTTTACGCATCCCAGGTACTGTGTGTAGTTACAAGGATATAACCACTGATTATTAAGGATTGAGCCTCATTTAAACCAGTAAAAAGTGATATCTCGACTTAAGTATATTTGATTTTTATTGTTTTGATCTTATTTTATTCAGATAAATATTATCTATTTTTCTAAACTGGTGTGGAGTACATTTTGTGGTTCCACTGTGTTTCTGTATGAGTTATTGCACAAATACTTTACACATTGCCTTCTAAGCCTGTCTTCTCTGTGTCAAGCTACCAGAGGGTGAGCACAGGATAACTTGGATGGTGTTGTGATTTACCCTGACTAGGATTGTGGTCCCTAATTGGACAAGGGTATATACCTCTGCCAACTAGAGACCCAATTTCTAGCATGTAGCATCTATTTTTTTTTAGATGTTTATGTCTGTACATTAGTAGAATAGGTTTGATGTTTTTTTATGACATGTGCACGCCCAGTCTATACGCCATGCAAAACGTCCCATCTGTTAGATTTACCAGTGCTTATCATTCACTGTAACAATTCCGGTAACAAATGAACCCAAGAGTTTGGTCGCGTAACACAAAGGGTGTAATTTACAGGTGCTGCTGCATTCTCCTAATGACGGGAACCTCATGTCTCTTATAAATCGGCACTCAAGGTACTCTGTCCACAGCAGATTGTGGGGGTCAGTGAACCTCAGCTTCTTAGGTAGACCCCGGCTAGAAGTCCAGACATTAAACCGAGACTGGGTGTGTGGCACTGAAAGAGGTCTAGATATACTACCAACCAATTATCTCTGTGACAAATTACTAAAGTTCTGCGAAGTTCCACACTTATGTGTGCACAATATTTCATGTGTGCATGTGCATAACAAAATACTACAGAGTACTCTGTGATGTTCAATAATGGTAGTATGCTCTAGTAATCTTTCAAGAAAAGGCTAATCTCGTAGCGTTACCGGCAACGATTAGAGCAGATGTAAAACACAAAAATAGACCAAAACCTGATCCATGTCTAAACATTGCAGCGATATTGTTTGCAAAGCTTTGTATGCAATGCAACAATTATGGAAAAGACACAGAACCAATGACCATGTTCTTTATGAACTTTACAAATATGGAAACTGTAGCTGGTACTTTTCCAGCCATATCTAGCTACTTTTAATCTCTTCGCTTATTGGAAAAGGTGTTTGCAAACAGGGTTTTAAGAATACTTGAATAGAACAGCAAATGCCATTATAGTGTTAAAGGGCATCTGCAAAGCACGGGGCAGTGTCTTCTACTTTGTCCCCGCCCAAAGAAGGTAGGGGGAGGTGCACTGACCTTAAGAGTTTCACAGGCATGCCAGGGTCATAGCCTGGGTGCACGCGGGGCACTGGATGAAGTTCCCTTGATCTAGCAAACTGGTTCCCACCCAGATGCTGTCCCAATGCCCATGGCTGGTCAAAGGGATCAGGAAGGATAACATAAAAGTATGAAAAAGTTGGTCAAAAGGATGTACTTGCCCGGCTGAGTCTCAGATGTCTGAAATGCACAAGCTGGTTTCGAACATTCAGGCAGCCTGTCCCCATCGCTAGAGTGTGGTACAAGGTATGCAGCAGATGTTCGCAAACTTCGGTGCACAAGGAGGGCAAATCTTTGGAAACAAGCCTCTGTCTCCTGCTACATGGCCTAGTGGGCTTGGGCACTCTGTAGCGGCCTGGTACTTGCACACTGAGCAATGGCAGGAGGAGCACTGTAACAGGCCTGCAGAACTTCACCAAAGCCTTGGCTTAGTCAGAGCCAGGTTGAAGTGGGTAGCACACCGGCTCCACTCTAGATACAGCTCAACAACCGAGGATCCACAAAGTCCAAGTCCTGAAATGTTATATCAGTTGCCGGCCAGCTTCAGCTTGTAGTCACAAAGCTAGGCAGTTTGAAGAAGCCCAGTAGGTGTCCAGTGCCACGCACAATTTCAAAGTTTCTCTTACCAGAGAGCAGTCTGGGATAGAAGGAGCTCCACCTCTGTGTAGAGACTCCGGTGTAAACTCCCTAAGGCTTCTCTTATGCTCATCCTCCGAATGCTTGCATTCTGTTACATTTAACCCTAATGATGGTACAGCATTAATGTCTATGAAATATTACGCCACAGTAACCTTCATAAATATTCCATTTACAAAAAAAACATTAAAAAAACAGAAAGGGGCCGCTTCTATAAACATCACTGGATCTTAATTTAGGATGCATTGGCCAGTGGGCAGCTCTGCTGAGTGCACGGAGGCACCACAAAAACTATACTGATTTTTCACCAGCCAGCACTTGCACAGAAGAGACTAAGGGCCTGATTTTGACTTTGGTAGACGGTGTTAGTAATGTCGCAACGCAGAGTACTTTACTCCTGTTGTGGCGAAGGTACTATGCCCACCATTTTCAGAGATGTCCGCCGCGGTGGACATCTTTTGCATTTACAGAAAATGCCATCACTGCTGTTCAGGTAAACTCATTGGTGTGTGCAGTGCGGCTCCATCAACGTGACGACAGTACACTGGACATTTCAAACAAGGACTTCTCCTCTCCATGATCCCATGGCGTGGGGGGTCATTGGAAATTTTTTACTTTTACCTACTCCCACATTTTGGTTTGTAGTTTGCAAAAGTAAACACTGGCCAGGTGTCTGCCCACTGTAAATGGGGTGGGTGGACACTTTACTAAACCATTGGTGGCTCTTGCTTTGTTGGGCTGTCGGAGAGGTATGTAGGCTGCGGTGACAGGGTAGTCTCTGCTGTCTACATACTGAAGGTTGCCCATCTGTAAATCAGGCAGGCGGATTTTAAGGGGTTGGGGTACTTTCTCGTCTTTGCAAAAGAGTACCCTCTTCACCAAACTCTAAATCAGGCCCTAAGTGAGAGAGGAAACTAATGAAAGCTTTCCCATTCAAAGGCACACTAAGGGTGTTCCGGACAAGCCCCACGATTGCTGTTCTGATGATCTGTGGAAATTAGGGACCCAAAAACTCTACCAAAAAACAATCCAGGAGAACAGCTGAAGACAAAGAAAAACATGACAACAAATGACAAAGCTGCTGGGTTGGTCCTGTACTTTCCTCTGTACTCCTAGCAAGAGCTCTGCCTTCTCTGCTGACTGAGTTGGATAACCTGGCGCTGAGATGTTGCAGGCCATCAAATGCCATTGTCAAATAATGTAGATCAGAGCTTGTACTGTGTTCTGCGTCCAAAGACGGTGGCCGGCATTTCCTTCTGATGGTCACCAGAGTTATCTCTGTTCATACCCTGGACTTAAAATTTGACTGATCATCGCCCGCAGAGTACGTTTTTATATCATTTTGCGGTCCCCCATGAGCCTGTTGAGAAGAAGCAGGTTAAATATGATCCAGTTTTGCTAAAACGTTCGCACGTTATCTCTTTCCCTGTAGCAGTGGTCTGTTCGATTTGAACATTATCTAGGAAGAGGACAGTGTTCTGCGTGTGTTGGATAGCTGGTACCACAACAGTTTCGGTGTTTTCTATCATAATGGCAGAGAACAGCTTGGCAAGTAGCAAGGTGGAACTAAAGTTTTAAATCATGGATTGAAGCAAGTCAAAAGGATGGTAATGAAGCTATACTCGGGGGTGGGGTCAGACAGAAGCAGAGGATGGAAAGTGCACAATGACTAATTTTTATTTTTATTTATGTCAATAGTTTATAAAGATGAGATGTATTAATTAAGGCCTACATTGAAGTAGCTCTGCGATCGACAGTCATATTTTGTTTACATTCGTACACACTTGTGTTAGAAGACCTTTGTGTATCCAAAAAATCGAATGGTATCTTAACACATAGGTTTTCTATTTCTGTCCACTGAGTCTATTACTTAGTAGTTTGCAGTAGGATTCACTAGCTTTGGAAAACATATTTACTACCTGCCAGCCACCTGACTCACTACGTGGTCCGAAAAAAATATCACATTACTTTCTGGTCAAATTATTCTACTGCCCACCCCGAACCCCCCATCGCCCCCCCTCCTGCGCTTCCCGTTAGCCTGCATAACATGCAAGACCCACAGACTCGCTAACTGCCCTGCAAAGCCATGTTTGCCATTTCTTATGGCTCCAGAGAAGTCAAAGGCCAGGCATCTTTGGATTTGTTAACCCCAAGCTTCTGTAACGAGAAGAAAGCAGAACGCCAATCATTTCTTCCCTGCCACAGGGACCTCAATATAGAATATTCTGCCTCCAGACCCATGCGTTCAGCCCTTTAGCTTAACATTCCGGAACAATGTAAAACATTTCAACCAATGCAACCTCCTCAGTGAATAATCGTTGTTATTTATACCTTCCTCTCTCGAAAATGACAATTTTTTCCACCTTGTTCCTTGTCCCAGTTCATTCTCCCGTTAGTTCTCTGGTTTTCTTTGTGAAGGCGCCTCCTCTCCGATTGTTCTCTAATGTTAATAAAGTGCGTTTTTAGCCCCAGGTCCTCATCACTAAAAATAACCTGGTTGCCTCTGCTGTTTACAATAACCATAACTTTAGCAGAATCTACATGTGAAGCTTAAATATACTGCAGAGGTCGGTTGGTGAGCCTTAATTACAGCATGTAATGGATGCATTTTGAGAAAATATAGATTATACAACCAACATCCCATGTAATTCCTCTGTAGTGTAGCCACCTCCAGTACAAATGGGGGTGTGCTATCAGTATCGCAGTGTCCGGTCAGCTAGGCCACTGGGTTACACTGTTAAGTGTAGAGCTAAATAGGGTCTTTTATGGATTACAATCTCAAATGATATTAAATAAGAATTTTTGCAATGTTTCATTTATCTCCAGCTCACAGGTATTAAAGTATTAATGTATCCAAATCTAATTGCACTAACTTCCTAAATATTGTGTTCTCTGAGTACTCAACACTCAGAAACATAATGCAAATTCAAAATTCCTTTTTTGTTTGTCTAAATGTATTGCGGCCCATACGTTTTACGCTTTTCATTTGATTTATGCTACCCACCATGCATCTTAAAAGGAATTAACACTAGAATTCTCAGTTTGAAGTAGGGTTGTGAGGAACTGTGGGTCTTAAAATCTACAGATTTTGTTAAATTCTCTGGAAAAAATAAAAAATATGCAGTCATATTTATGAAATGTGCAAAATAATTTATTTTCAATAGAATATGAAAATAGTTTATGCAGGTATGCCCCAAAAAACAGTTTTTTGTGGAAGTTGTTTTTACGGATAAGAGCAAACTTTCTTCAGGTGCAATTTTGAAAAGAAATTTTAAACACTGTAATTTCACAATGTTGCAAATTGATGCCTTGCACCTGCCAAATTGTAAGTATTTTTTACATATGCTAACACAGTTCTTTAAAAACCATGTAGTGGGTTCTTGTAAAGATTCTCCAACTGTCTGCTTTCCTGTTTCTTCCACCCAGGATTCCACTCCCGTTTTCTTTTATTTTCAGCTAATCGGTGACTTTACATGGCAAAACTACTCTCCATCAGGACAAAACAACAATCCTACCACCAAGAATTTAATTGTCAAAGAACAGAAATAAATTACGTACATTTATTAATTTCGGTGCCTTTGTAGCACCACACTTTTGTTTTATGGCTCTTAAGGGGGGATTTAAAAAATGTTTTGTTAATAAATCAGCCCTATGAAATTACCTCCTTAAAGTCAACATTCTTCCTTTGATAGTTTGAGTAATAATATTGCCCCAAGATGTCAGCTTTACTCATTTTGTACAGACCTATAACTTCCTGTTTAATCTTCAACAGGGTGAGGTCAGTTGAGACAACCTTCAATTTACCAGATATTCCGGCTTCTCTTTCATGTGTAAATTTGAAACTGGCATCATCATTCCAAGAAGAATTAGGATTATCCTTAGTATCATCACTCTGTGTGTAAACTATAGTTTGTTTACAAAGAAAGAAGGCATGATATTGAATACAAACCAGTTGAGTGCATATACTATTTTTTTTTTTTTTAGAGAACAAAAAATGCCAGCAAACCTTTTATATGCATTTTCTTGATCATACAAGAGATATTACTCTTATAAGCACCAGGCAAATAACTTATTGGTTTCCAACACGTGCTTCCTTGACAAAATGTTTTACTTGATCTGTTCTGACGTAATCTGCCCTCCAACTAGTTTTGACTATGGGGTGCTTAAGTTATTTCAGAACAACTCTAGCTGGATTTGTTTTTTGATCATCCTTAATTCCCTGAAACCCCAAAAAACTAGCTGTGAATACAATAGGAAAATGCTTTGTTGTGTCTCCAAACTTGAGCCTAATGGAAATTTATGTTTGAGATTTTTTTTTTAAAGCAATTTAGATTGTAAACCAGTCAGACATAGGCGACAATGCCTTTCATTGAAGGATGAACATTCTTTTGTAAGATCAAGAAGTTTTTACGTTCAATGCTACCTTTAGAAAAATCAAATTGAATTTCCTGAAAAGAAAACAAGATTAGAAATATTACACATTTTACAGATTACATATGTTTGATTATGTTTGTCGAGTTAGCATTAGCCCTGAACGGGTCAGCATATTTGGTATAGATATTAAATTGGATACCTCCTGTAATTTAGGACCGGATTGGAGATTTTTCATTCTTCTATGTTATGGGAAACTGTGTGAGAATTTTCAGAGAATGTATATATTGGTGAAAATAGGTTCAAGGATACTCTTGTCATCTCCAGAGTTTAGGCATGGTTTCTCGTTGGCTCAAATTGTTTTTTTCTGTCCGATGCACAGATACTCTGGTGACCTCTCATAAAGATGACCTGGATCATGCACTATCCAGTTAAATCCTTTGCTTCATCATTCCTTTTTTGGGTTGCAATTAATACGAGGGAAGCATTCCATGCCACTAGAATGATGTACACAGTTCTTTATTCTTTGAAAGAACCAATAATATTGGCAAGGAAATATTTGGGAGATGGCCAGACAAAACCAATATGTTGTCCTAGTGCAGGATTCGGTCCTAGGAAGGTGTGTGGAATTTACGTGTACAAACATTTGGATATCTGGGTCTTAATGTTGTTTTTCATAGTTCTTTTCTGCTACTTCTCCAGGTTGGACACCAGATTAACCATAACTTGGGACATGCCACATGGTTCAATTTCCACTGACACACACTGGTTCTTACGAATCTCATCTTCAGTGGTAGTTTCTAAGTCGCTTACATCTTTGCCAGTTTCTAAAATAATTTGACCAGCTGTCACATCAAAGTGGAGCTTCCTGCCCCACTAGAAACAAGAAAAAAACTGTAGAATGCTGGAAAGACTCTCCCTTTTATGGCACCCAGCTTCGACAGGTGGGGCTTTTCTTATCAACTTTTTATCTAAGGTTTCCTTGTCTGGGAGGTAAGATACACTTCAAGGGTAAAGACTGGGTGTGGGGAATGGGGGGGAGGGTGGGTGGGTGTGTGTTCGTTCCCACCTAAGAGTTATGAAAGGGGGGGGGGACATTGCTCCGCGATAAACTAAATAAAAAATACAGAATATGCATTTTAATGACCTGCCCACTAAGGTATGCTTTTAAAATGCTAATCCAGAGTACTTATCAGTTCTTGACATTTCTGGTATATTCGTTAAGTATGTTGAAGTCCCCTTGAATTCAGTCTAGTCTCAATCCAGTTCTATTTTATTACGGTAGTAGTTATGCCAATATTAGCTTCTCTCTAAGCAATACAGTTGTGGGAGGTAAGTGAACTAAACCATTTGGCCATTGTAATTGTATTTATAAAGTGCTTACTACCCCTGACAAGGCTTTGAAGTGCTTTCCTGTGAGTAAAACACTACTCCAGAACCTAAAATAGATTAGTGGTGGATTAGTATAGGGAATTATAAGTTGTGAATTTGAGCAACAGACATGGAAGATCCCCCAACACTCCCAAGACCTCTGCAACTCACTCTCCAACTACTTCTACCGCAAAGTCGCAGACATACACAACAGCTTCACTTCATCAGCACCCACCACCACCGACACAACCAACACCACAACACCCTGCCGCACCAACCTACTGAACACCTGGACCCCCACCAACGACTAAGAAATCAGCAAAACCATGAGCTCCATCCACTCAGGCTCCCCAACAGACCCTTGCCCCCACCACATCTTCAACAAGGCCAGCCACATCATCGCTCCCCAGCTCCGGGCCGTCATCAACAGTTCCTTCAACACCGCAATCTTCCCAGATATTTGGAAGCACTCCGAAGTCAACGCTCTTCTCAAAATCCCCAAAGCAGACCCTGAAGACCTCACAAACTACCGACCCATCTCTCTTCTCCCCTTCCCCGTAAAGGTCGCGGAGAAGATAGTAAACGTACAACTGTCTCGCTTCCTAGAAGAAAACAACATACTTGACGTCTCCCAGTCTGGATTCCGCAAGAACCACAGCACTGAGACCGCCCTCATCGCCTGCACAGACGACATCAGGACCAGATTGGACAAGGGGGAGACCGCCGCCCTCATCCTCCTAGACCTCTCTGCAGCTTTTGACACTGTTTGCCACCAAACCCTCTGGCACGCCTTTTTGATGCCGGAATTCACCACAAAGCCCTGGACTGGCTTACCTCCTTCCTCTCCGAAAGAACCCAAAGAGTTTGCCTTCCTCCTTTCCGATCTACAGCCACCATGATCATCTGTGGGGTCCCCTAAGAGTCCTCCCTCAGCCCCACCCTCTTCAACATCTACATGGCTCCTCTCGCCAACATCCTCTGCCCACACGGCATCACCATCATTTCATACGCTGACGACACCCAGCTCATCATCTCCCTCACTAGGAACCCAGCCACCGCCAAGATTAACCTGCACGCCGGACTCCTCAACATCGCCAACTGGATGTCAGCAAGCCACATTAAATTGAACTCAGGCAAAACAGAGATCATCTTCTTCGGCCCCAACAAGGCAGAATGGAACGACTCTTGGTGGCCCACCACCCTTGGACCACCCCCAAAACCGACCGCCCACTCACGCAACCTTGGCATCATACTGGACTCGTCTCTCTCCATGACCCAGCAAATCAACGCCATCTCATCCTCCTGCTTCAACACCCTTCACATGCTACGCAAGACTATCAAATGGATCCCTTTAGAAACGAGAAGAACAGTCACCCACGCCCTCATAAGCAGCAGACTGGACTACGGCAACGCCCTCTATGGAGGGACCACAGCCAAGCTTCCAAGAAAACTCCAGCGAATCCAGAACGCAGCTGCACGTCTCATCCTCAGCCTCCCTCGCCACGAACACATATCCACCCTCCTCAGATTCCTACACTATCATTTTCAAAATCCTTGTCCACGCTCACAAAGCCCTCCACGACACTGGACCAGCCTTCCTCAACGAACGAGTCAACTTCCACATACCAACTCAACAGCTCCGCTCCGCAGACCTCGGCCTCTCTACAGTCCCCCACATCAAACGCACCACCTCCAGTGGCAGATCCTTCTCCCACCTCGCCGCCAGGACCTGGAACTCCCTCCCCACCAACCTAAGCAAGACCCAGGACCTCCTAAGCTTCAGAAAGCACCTAAAAACATGGCTTTTCAAGCAGTAACTGGATCCCCCCCTCCCAGCGCCTTGAGACTCTACCGGGTGAATAGTGTGCTTAAGAAATGATTTGATTGATGATTGTTTGGATTTAATAGGATAGAGGAGGAAAGAGTCTAGGAAATGTTATTTGGGAGATCATAGTTGTAAAATGAGGTTTGGAATGAGTCAAACGCGGGATGTAGGAGGGAAGAGTCTAGAACGGGTTCTTGGGAGATAGTACAGTGATGTTTGGGATGAGTCAGAGTGGAGGAAGAGGATATATTGAGAGATGTATAGGATGAGACCTAGAGTAGTGCACTGGAGAGAGTTGAAGGTTTTCTTTTTCTTTTTCTTTTTTTAAGAGTAATTTAAGAAATGTATAGCAACCTAGCTACATAGAAATGTTTACATGTATAGGGAATATTATAATGTTCCATTATTTAAAGTCCTGCATATGTGGATAAATAGATACAGGTATAGCATGATTGTGATTAATGTAATCACATGAGATCAGATCATAGTGCTTGGGGATGTCATAAGGAGAAGATAAAGGCTCACGACATTAAATCTGTAAATGTAAGGGTGCCCTATTGTTATCAGTAAATGGTCAGGGCACAGTGTGAGTTTGCCAGTGAAGTTGTTCCACATCCTCTCACCAGCAAAGTAATGGAAGCATTGTAAAGTCATCAGTAATAGACCTGGTGGTGTGTAATCATTAACAAATACAACTCTGTGTGGGACCACCTCTACGGTTTGGGGTGCTTTAAAATGTACTTGCTAAAGACCAGAGTGAATAACCCCCTCACCAGTAAATATTAGAAAGCTCCTTTGTGTCACCAGCACTGATCAGGGATCTCTGCAATGTCACCAGTGAAGTCCAGAAAGCTGTAACCAGTAAAGGTCAGAATTCTGTGATATGTTAATGGAGGTCAGTGTGCGGTGTGACGTCTTTAGTAAAGGCCATGAAGTTATGTGATGTCATTATTAGAGGCCGAAGTGCTATTTGATTTCTGCGATTAAGGTTGCGCACTGTGAATGTTATTAGACTCTTGATGTTACAAGAAAAGCACAAAGAGCAGGTCTGTGTAGAGGTCTTTAACAGGGCAGGAGCATAGCCCATAAGAGACCCAGGATGTTGTTTTACATGCTCATATGTGAAAAGTGCACAACATGTCTTGTCACCTTCCCCTGTCTGCATGGTGCGAAGGGACAAGGCTAAACCGAAAAAAGGCAAAGGTGCCAAAGTGTGCAACCAGAAAGCCTGCCAAAGTGAAGGAATACTTAGACTGAAGAGCGCCATTCAGAGCAACCAACAATGACCCTTCGCCCAAAAAATATAAGGACTGCACTTTGGTGAAGAGGCACCTAGAGAAGAACTTGTGCTGGCAGCACAAGCTTTGCTGGATGTTAGCGATCAGGAAAAATATAATGGAAGCAAATTAGCTTAGACTCTGATTTTGTTTTTTTGTTATCTTCCTTGGGCGGTTACTCCACAAAGACTAAAAATAACTTGAAATATTCTCTGGTGATGATGATGTGTAGTGAAAATTGTCTTGTGATATTTGTATGTGGTGATAAATTCCTTGACCTACCTTTTCTTCTGTGCTCCTTGCCTTCGACCTGTGGATTAACGATTGAATAATCATCTCAGCAGCCAGCTAAACCCCAAAATCTGTGTCCAGGTGCAATGATTATTTAGTCCAAGTTGCTGGAGGAGTTCATGACTTAGTGGCTTGAATGCATGGGTTATAAAAGGTTGAAGTATCACAGTGTCTTTGAATGTCAATGTTGCTGTCTGATGTCAAAAGTAAACCTCAAGATGGTACATATATTTTGCAGTAATGGCAGCACTGTGAGATGTCATTAGTAATGGCAGGGTGCTTAATGATTCTATCAGCATTATAGGACTGTAGTATATTGTATTTTATTGCAGTAATTGAATAGCAATCCCTGTCCCTGCGTGGAGAACTGAATCACTTAACCGTGGGAGTTGCATGCTACCCCATGTTAGTTTGTGGTGGACCACGTTGATCTGTGGTTGGAAGAGTGTTGTGCTTTAAGTCTATGTTGGAAGTGTTTCCATGTCATGCATGATGGTCACTGAGATGTGGTTATCATATTATGGGGTGCAGCATTTAGCTGTGTGATGAATGAGAAAGTGTGTGAGATGGGGTACACAGTTTTATGTGTTAAGCTTGTAGTTTTGATAACTACAGGTCCTTCTAATGTGTTGATATTTTGTGTTGATAGTTTATCTTTTATGTTCTCAATTAGATTTCCTTTGCTGGTCAGAGTAGGAGGTCAACCACTCAGTAATCCTAAGGATCGGTTCGAGGTATCGGGTGTTGATGCGATTAAGGATCGGTTATAGGTATCGGGTGTTCATGAGATTAACCAGCCTGGATTGACCATTGCAGTCCACGTTTCTGTGATAGCCATTATGTGATGTTAATTGAAGAGATTTGCCAAAATGGACATTATTATTGGCACCCCTTTTTCATTATAGTATGTCAATAATCAGTTTATTTGACTATTTGGGACTGCTAGGAACGATTATGTTAGATTCCTTTTTTGACCAGCAATTTATGGCAGATTTCTTTGGTCTCGGCAGTTCTGTCTGGTTGGTATTGCATGGTTATTTAGGAGTTGTAGTGTTACCTAAATCTGGGCCATCTAGTTACCATTGTCGTTCCATAGGACCTTTCATACATTATATCCCCGTTCCTAAGAAGTTGTGGGGTTTGCGATGCGAAGATCTGTGTCCAGGATGCTTCACGCAGCAGCGGTTCAGAGAAGGCTGCAGGCTGCGGTTCGAAGTCCTGCGTGGGGGACGCATTTTGCAGTGGTTCCTGAGAGGCGACTCGTTGTTCTGCGTCACTTCTACTGGGACCACAACTGGGTTAGTAGAGCACCTTCAGGCCCACTTCAAAGGGCCCAGGACTAGAGTTGCACCACTTGGGATGGCACGACTTGCAGCTGGCAGAGTCCTGGATCTGGGTGCAAGGTTGTTGGAGCCTGGTCTGACCCTTAGGCTCTGGTCAGGAGGCCAGCCAACTAATCCTTGGAATCATTCTGGTGGTCCTGGATTCAAGATCCAGTCCTCACTCCCGGCAGGAGGGCAGCAGGGTAGCAGATTGTCAGTCGTTCTTGCAGCACAGCAGTTCTTTTTCAGAGTCTTCTAAATGTCCAGATGTGTACCGAAGAGTTGGGTCAGAGGGTCCAATATTTATTCCTGGTGCCCACTTTGAATTAGGAGAGTTTTGGAAGGGTTCTGCTTCCCTGCCTCCATATTGTCTGGGTTCATGATAGACTGGTGTCAGACCCTTTTGGGAGTGTGATCAGACAGAGCTTTTGTGATGTGCAAGTGTGTTAGGTGACAGCTCTGGCCCTTCCTGTCAACACCTAGGGTCCTTTGTTTCACTGCCTGGGAGTAATACATACAAGACCAACTACAGGGAGTGCAGAATTATTAGGCAAATGAGTATTTTGACCACATCATCCTCTTTATGCATGTTGTCTTACTCCAAGCTGTATAGGCTCGAAAGCCTACTACCAATTAAGCATATTAGGTGATGTGCATCTCTGTAATGAGAAGGGGTGTGGTCGAATGACATCAACACCCTATATCAGGTGTGCATAATTATTAGGCAACTTCCTTTCCTTTGGCAAAATGGGTCAAAAGAAGGACTTGACAGGCTCAGAAAAGTCAAAAATAGTGAGATATCTTGCAGAGGGATGCAGCACTCTTAAAATTGCAAAGCTTCTGAAGCGTGATCATCGAACAATCAAGCGTTTCATTCAAAATAGTCAACAGGGTCGCAAGAAGCGTGTGGAAAAACCAAGGCGCAAAATAACTGCCCATGAACTGAGAAAAGTCAAGCGTGCAGCTGCCACGATGCCACTTGCCACCAGTTTGGCCATATTTCAGAGCTGCAACATCACTGGAGTGCCCAAAAGCACAAGGTGTGCAATACTCAGAGACATGGCCAAGGTAAGAAAGGCTGAAAGACGACCACCACTGAACAAGACACACAAGCTGAAACGTCAAGACTGGGCCAAGAAATATCTCAAGACTGATTTTTATAAGGTTTTATGGACTGATGAAATGAGAGTGAGTCTTAATGGGCCAGATGGATGGGCCCGTGGCTGGATTGGTAAAGGGCAGAGAGCTCCAGTCCGACTCAGACGCCAGCAAGGTGGAGGTGGAGTACTGGTTTGGGCTGGTATCATAAAAGATGAGCTTGTGGGCCT
This sequence comes from Pleurodeles waltl, assembly GCF_031143425.1. Classification (NCBI taxonomy): domain Eukaryota; kingdom Metazoa; phylum Chordata; class Amphibia; order Caudata; family Salamandridae; genus Pleurodeles; species Pleurodeles waltl. The sequence continues at coordinate 713,858,995 of NC_090448.1, forward strand.
TCTCGGGTTGAGGATGGAGTCAAGCTCAACTCCCAGTCCTACTGCCAGTTCCTGGAAGACACCTTCTTCAAGCAGTGGTACAGGAAGAAGTCTGCATCCTTCAAGAAAAACATGATTCTCATGCAGGACAATGCTCCATCACACGTGTCCAAGTACTCCACAGCGTGGCTGGCAAGAAAGGGTATAAAAGAAGGAAATCTAATGACATGGCCTCCTTGTTCACCTGATCTGAACCCCATTGAGAACCTGTGGTCCATCATCAAATGTGAGATTTACAAGGAGGGAAAACAGTACACCTCTCTGAACAGTGTCTGGGAGGCTGTGGTTGCTGCTGCACGCAATGTTGATGGTGAACAGATCAAAACACTGACAGAATCCATGGATGGCAGGCTTTTGAGTGTCCTTGCAAAGAAAGGTGGCTATATTGGTCACTGATTTGTTTTTGTTTTGTTTTTGAATGTCAGAAATGTATATTTGTGAATGTTGAGATGTTATATTGGTTTCACTGGTAATAATAAATAATTGAAATGGATATATATTTTTTTTTGTTAAGTTGCCTAATAATTATGCACAGTAATAGTCACCTGCACACACAGATATCCCCCTAACATAGCTAAAACTAAAAACAAACTAAAAACTACTTCCAAAAATATTCAGCTTTGATATTAATGAGTTTTTTGGGTTCATTGAGAACATGGTTGTTGTTCAATAATAAAATTAATCCTCAAAAATACAACTTGCCTAATAATTCTGCACTCCCTGTAGTCATGTGGCCCAGTAAACATCCTACAGGCACCAAATGGTTAGGTTAAAAAAAAAGTCAACTTTCTAAAAGAGGCACTTTCCGAGTTGTGATTTAAAATGCAACTTTAACATTAAGGAGGGCTTAACATTACAATTCTTTAAACACCAAACTCGATATCTGCCTGCTCCCAATTGAAAGTTATTACTTATTGAAGGTAAGAAGTTAACTCAGTGTCATCCTTTGACAGAGGTATGCCACACAGTAGTGAAAAATAAAACTTTTTCATTACCAGAAAACGTTAAAGTACATGTCAAACTCTTTAAATACTCTGCATCCTGCCCTCTGGGCCTGGCAAGAGGTTCATCTTGCCTTGTTAAAATGGCAGTTTAAAACTGCACATACAGATTGCAGTTGGCAGGCCTGATACCTTCTACAGGGCTACTTATAAGTGGTAACCACAATAAGTGCTTCAGGCCCACTAAGTAGCATTTAATTTACAGGCCTTGGTTACATACAGTAACAGTTTACAAGGGACGTAAAAGTAAATTAAATGGTCCAGTTCGTGTAAGCCTATTTTTACCACATTTAAAGGCAAGAGTGCTAGCCCTTTAGCACTGGTAAAGTGTGCAAAGTCATAAAAGCCAACAAAACCAGGTTCTAAAAAGAGATGGGTGAAAGCAAAAAGTGTAGGGCTGACCCTGCAGAAAGGCAACGTCCTACACTTTGCAAGCTGTATTTTTTTTCATATTTGTAATTTAAAACGGTATGCCTCATGGTTGCCAGTTTATATGCACTTGAAAAGACCATTGTTGGATATGGTGTAAAGCCGATGGGGAGGGATAAAGACATCATCGGCTATGGTATGAAACACTATGACCATGCCAGTAGGCCCAACCTACTTATTGTGAAAAGCCAGGGTTAAATCTGTAGGCTTTAATGATTGATTATTATTACAGTGTGCTAAATCCTGTAGACAGACATTTTGTCAGATGGAATTTCACAATTACTGTAGTGGGCAAGGGTGTTGGTTATCTACTCAAACAAACCCTGAGGATAAAAGATATGCACTTCAGTAATCCAAGTTAGGCTTGCTTAGGAGAGCTACTATTTTGCTTTGCCAACTCTAATTTTGGGTAATTGTGTTCTTTTATGACTACGTGTCAGGTAGTTGCCTTGTGGAAAGCTTGCACTTGATACAGTAGGATTCAGTTGGTGATGCTGACAAGCCAATGATAAAGGCTGTAGGCCTGAGAGTTTATTATGATTTTTTTTGATAAAGACAGTAGGTCTGGTTGAATATTGATTGTGAAAAGCAAATGTTAAAGTCACTAGGCATTTAAAGGTGCATTGTCATTACTCTGAATTAAAACCTACAGATAGGTTTTCTTTTGCATTGAATCTTACAGATTGGTTCTCCTGAGTAAAGGATTTGATTGTGCTGAATCTATGTGCTTCCATGAAAAAGACTGCTCGTATTGCTCATTTTGGCTTTGTGAAAGTTTATGATTGATACAGCTGGACTGGCCATTTTTTAACAGAAAATCTCACAGATTGTTTTGGTAGGAGAGGTTTTGGTCTAGGTTACTCCCTGTCACAAACCATGGCTATAGAAAATTTGCACTGTGACAAACCTTGTTACGTCTTGTGTGACGGGAGATAGTGTTTTTTATTTATTTTCCAACTGTAATTGTGTATACATTTGCATCTTTACCACTGTATGTCTGATAGTTGCCTTGTGATAAAGTTTACGCTCAGTGCAGTAGGACTGAGTTGGTTATGGTGAAAACCAGCTAATGACTTAATTGGTCTGCAAGCAAATGTTATGACCGATGCCATAGGTCTGGCCTGTATATTATGAAAAGTTTTAACAAAAGCAGTAGGTCTACTTGATTGATATGAAAAGCATGTGGTAAAGCCAGTATGTCAGTGGGTTTTGTATCACAGGATTCTTTTTATGCCTTGATAAGAGGGCTTGTAAATTGTTTTGCCATCTGTAATTTTGGATGTATTTTGTAATTTTATAAATGTATGTCTGGTGGTTTCCAAATTATGCCCACATCCATAGGCATGGGCTTTATGTAGCGTCAAGCCATAGGTAAAAGCTAGAGCCCTTATTGGTTCACTGGACAGTTATGTCAGATTTTGTAGATGTGATCTGTTTATAAGAAAGTTATGGGAAAGGAAGTAGGCCTTGATTTCCATGAAAAGCATTTGTTCCTGGTAATAGGCGTTTAAAAGTACATTGTTATTACACTGTACTAAACCTCATAGGCAGGTATTTTATGGTAAGACCAGGGGCTAACATGATTGCAATCACCTTTATTGCCACCATTTACCAAAGCCTCTTTAAAGAACTTAGGACACTTAACAACAAAGTTCCAATAATATAAATGGCTAGAACCCCAGGCCATTTTCCTTCTTTTTCACTGCTGCTCCTGACAGATAAGTAAAGTTTTCCTATATGTATAATGAGTTGTGTGATTATACAATTTAGTGATTTGATTGAGTTATATGAAATAGTAATAATATAAATTAAACATTGGTATTTTAATACATTTTTCTGAGTTCCCTTGAGCTTGTGAGGGAATTATTGTAAAATGAGGGATTTAGCTTTGTGGGCACCCGTTGTAGATGTGGAAAACACTGAGTGCTCTGGAGCTCATTGTTTAGAACGAACAGAGAAACCAAGGTGCAGCGGCGCGTGGTCAGTAGTGGACTCTCTCGCCGGAGTTCAGCATGAGGTAGATGGGGCTGCTGCCGATCACCACATATACGGGCTGACATCAAAGTCCCTAGCAGCTGTCAGGGTGTTGTCAGTCTGAGTCTTTGATGGGGGTCATGTCCGCAGGACGCTCTCTGAGCCTCTGAAAAATTAAATTAAAGATAAAGAAGTTGAGGTTTAAAAACTAAAGCATTTAGCATAGAAATAAAATAAACAAAGGACTTGTGTTTAGGGCACTCCTGCCTCACGTGTTATGTGGGCGGCCATTCTAGGAAATTGGGATATTTACACTGAAGGTAAATGGAATTTAATTTTGACAGATTGGTACAGTTTAAGACAGCTGTTATCTGTTTTGTCTAAGAAACTGCTGAGGAGATTTCATTTTATCGGTTTGGAAGAGATGGATAAGTACTTAGTTGGATTAGGGAATAGTTACTATTATGTATTATCTAGTGAGTGAATTCGAAATAGTTTGTTGTATTATAATACCTTTGGGTATTTGAGTTTGTGTTGATTAATAATTTCATTTTTGCAATGTAAGATAAGTGGCTATTGAGATATGGCAGAATCTAGTGCTCAAACTAGTGAGGAAACTCCATTAGAGGAAAAAATGTGTAAGATGTTGCAAAAAATTTCTAATGACCTGGATGGCAGAGAAAAGGTTAGAGGCAAGGTTTCAAAGCAGAAGTATGAAGTCTGAGGAGGTGAGATATTGGTCACCTGGTGAAGGTTCTCAGCATAGGAAAGGTGGAAAAGTAAGTAGGTAACGGAAACATATTGGATCTAATATGACACAAGCAAAGAAAAAATCAGCAGATACAGATATTGGGGTTTGTGAGCACACAAAACATTGTGTTGTTGAGGACGCATTTGGAGGCTAACAGGGTCCAGAGGGATTAAAGGACAATTTTAAAAGTGCTCAAAAACATTTGGTTGTGCAATTGGAGAATTGTCTGGCAGAGCAGAAGTGGAACTAAGCTGTTTATCCTTATTTGATTCGGATAATGAGGACAGGGATGTGATAGAGAACAGAACAGTTGGAGAGCCCAGGGAGCGGAGAAGTTGGAGTTTTAATAGACCCTTCAGGGAATTTTATGTTTGATCCCACATTAATAAAACATCCGCTTTTGCCGGAATGGTCTCCGGCAGCACATGTTGTTGAATATGTGCAAACATGGCCGAGGAAGGATGCCTAAAATCAGAATATCGACGGTCCCACCTGGCAAATAAGGTAATGATGATGCCTGATTTAGATGTAAAAAATCTAGCATTTATTGGCAAAGGAGGACATGATCTCAGAAAGGGTATGGATAAAGGCCTGAGAAAGTGTCAGGGTAGGCTGCTGGATCTCACAGGACCATTGACAGAGATCTTTGATATGGCTGAGGAGGTGTATGTGAATAAAGAAAGTCTAAATGTGGAAGAATTAAGAGAATGGAGTCCAAAGGCAGTTTGTCTTTTAGGGAATGCGAATACAGCCATATCAATCGAATGCAGGAGAAGTATTTTAATTAAAATACACCCAAAATTGATTGAATTGGCCATTAATAAAGCAAGTAAAGTGCCAATGAATTCATAAGAGATGTCGAAATATGTGGAAGTGTTTAGTTCTCTACAAAAGTCTCAGCGTGAGATTAACACAAAAGTGTTTCACAGGCGTGTTTTTGGTTGGGCCGGGCGAACAAGAGGTTGGTTCCCTTGCCAAGATTTAAGCATCACAAGAGTCTCATTTTCGCAAGGTTTCAGGGCCAACCAATATCATACCTCATACCAAACATGGGAGTTTTGTTGTAATCTTTGCAATTTACCAGAACCTCTTCCACAATGATGTAATCCTTAGAGCCTTACTGATATCACATAGAAAAATAATGTGTGATGGAATAGTGAAGACAGTTGGCTGAAGGGTGAGCGCGGTACAGTCTGTGCTGTTCAGGTGGATGCATAAAATTAGATTTAGGAAGTATTTGTGGACGCTGTACTTCCTTAACAGGTTCTATCCTCAAAAACAAAGATCAAGAGGGAGAGCAAATCGTGGAGGCAGTCGCTCCCGGAGATCAGGTAAAGTTAGACTCTTTTGTCACCCCATTAAAATTGGGTGGCAGGCTTGCTCAATTTTTCAGCAATTGGACTCTGGTAACTTTGGGTGCTAGAAACAGTGCAAGGTTATCACATAGACTTTGTGGAAGAACTAATACAGCTTTGTCACCCAGAAATGATCGGGTTCAGTGCAGATTTCCAAATTAGTGAACAAGGAGGTTCAGTAATTGGAGGCAAAGGGAGCTGTTGTGGAGTAAGAGAAGGTATAAAGTGTTTTTTAAGCAGTATAGTTATGATAGAGAAAAGGGATAAAGCTATGAGACCAGTCATAAATCTGAATAATCAGAATGATTAGGTGGAGTACCATAATTTCACGATGGAAAGCATGCATTCAGTGAGGGATGTGCTGCAGACAGGGGGCTGGTTGATCAGGTTGGATTTGAAAGATGCTTTTTTGAAGATTCCGATATGGGAACATCCCATCAGAAATCCTTACAGTTCAGGTGGGGTGGAAAAATATGGATGTTTGTTTTCCTGCCCTTAGATCTGTCTGCTGCCCCATGGTGTTTCACGAGGGTACTTCGGCCAGTAGCAGCGTTTCTAAGGGAACGTGAAGCGCCTTATAATATATCTGGACAAAATACTGTTTATAGATCAGGAGAGATAAAAAATAAGAGAATACACAGATACAGCAGTGTCCTTGTTGGAAAATCTGGGGTTTGTTGTGAACAGACGGAAATCTGTCTTTTTCCAAGTCAAGAGACAACGTTTTTAGGATTTTGGAAAAATACTGAAGAAGTGCAATTGAAATTACCGAAGGAGAAATTGAAGCCGATAAGAAAAGAAATACAGAAAGCATTTGGATCAGAAAGAATTTCTTTGAGGATGTTAGTGAGAGTGGTAAGTCTGTTATCTTCAACGATTCAATCAGTTTTCCCAGGGCCTTTGCATTATGGAGCGCTACAGAGGTTGACAGCGAAACATTCCAGAAGTGAGTTGACATATTCAGAGAAGATTGTGCTTACAGAGGAAAGAAAGGAGGAAATGGGAAAGCTATTTATGGAGAGAATCCAGAAATGATTATAGAATCAGGTGCGGGATTAGCATAATGGGGAGCGCTTTGTGGTGCAGTTTTGACAGGAAGAGTATGGTTAAGGAAGAGAGCAGGTTACACACAAACTGTTTGGAACTTCTGGCAGGGTCCTTTGCCATATGAAGTTTTATGAAAAACAAAGCGAAGTGTTCAATTCTGTTATGGATGGACAATATCTTGGCAGTGAAATATGTAAACAAATTAGTGGGGTCTGAGGTCAAAGGACCTTGCAGATTTGGCAAATGTGTTCTGGGAGTATTGCTTGGAACAGAATATTCTGCTGCAAGTGGAGCATATTCCAGGATTGAACAATGTGGAGGCTGATTGGTTTTTGAGGAATTACAGGGACTGTAGCAAATAAACTCTGAGCAGATCATTTTGTCAGAGATTGATAGAGTTTTGGGGCCCATATCAGGTGGACTTGTTTGCAAACAGGTTGATTGCATAGATGAGGAAAATGTTATGTTGCCATCCAGACCTGAAGTCAGTGGGAACAGATGCATTCAGACAGATCTGGAAGCATCCCAGCCGTATGCTTTTCCCCCCCCATTTTCAATGATGACTCAGTTGACTTTGATGGCATGCAGGTGGCAGGGGACAGTGGAGTTAATAACACCTTTTTGAAAGTCTCATTTTTGGTATGTAATACTTCTAGAAATGTCAGTGGATTTTCCAGTACTGTTACGAACATTTTGGGAAATTTTGGTAGGTCTTACAGGAGAGATGTACAATCTGGTATTGTCAGGGCAGATGAAGTGAATGGCATGGAAAATTGCAAGTGTCTGGGAGGTGCCAGGGCTTTCACAGGGAGCTACGGATCTTATAAAGGTGAGTCCTGGGCACCAGGTACTAGGAAAATCTATAACCTGGCCTGGCAAGAATGGATTTGCTGGTGTGTGGGTAGGGAGTTTTATCACATTTCAGTGGATATTGTAGAAATTGTGAATTACTTAGCTGAAATGTTTGAGACAGGATTATCTTCTAGGGCGATTAATGTTCTTAGATCAGCAATTGCCGCTGAGCATGTTTTGATTAATGGCGTTACTGTAGGTCAAGATGTTTTGAGTAAAAGATTGATGGAAAGTATAAGGCTATCGGAACCATTGGTTTCAAGGTATAATTCCGTTTGGGATGTTACTTAAGTGCTGAATTATCTGGGGGGATTAGATATTAATAATGTACCGGGTTTAAAGGTGTTAATCTCAAAAGTTAATAATTCTGTTATGCCTAATTTCTCTTAGAAGGGCATCAGACATTCGGGCCCTTGATGTTTCAATTGGGATTTTTTCAACAGAGGTATTTGGCTTTTACCTAAACAAAAGGTCAAAAACTAATTCAGTGTCAATATTTTATCCATATTTTGATGAGCATTAGAATGTATGTAGTACGATGTGTTAACAGGGATGAGTGAAGAACATCACAGATAAAATCTGTGAGTGTGAATAAATTGCTTAGTTCTTTTAAGCAACCTCATAGAGATTTATCATCTCAACTCTTGCTAGCTGGGTAAAGGGGGTGATGAAATATTCAGGTGTGGATGTTAGCATGTTTGGAGCACATTCTGTGAGGGGTGCATCTGAGTCACAAGCTTTTATGCTGGGAAGTGCATTGCAGGACATTGTGAGGTGTGCAGATTGGTCAAATGATGCATTTTTCGTATATTTTATTTTAATCCTGTTGAGAATGTGGCATGTTGTCGGTTAAAGAAACTTTAAGGCTGGAATAATGTTAGCCTCCAGTCTAGTCTTAAAAAGTAGATTTTTCACAGCTCTGCTGGACAGAAAATCTGAATTTTATTAAAGACACAGAGGCTAATATACCCCCGCATTCCCAGCCCTGCTTTCATTTTAATGTATTTATCTTGTAGCTCGTGGACAACAATAAAGGAATCAGATGGAGAAGTCTAAGTCTTCAGATAACATAGAATTTACTTGGAGAATTTAGATGTTTTGATTACCATCTAGGCAGCAAAATATGAACTTCGTTATTGTGAACTTTTGTTGTGCTTTGAGATTTTGAAAATGTACCTAAGTTCTATATGTGAAGTGGTGTTGCAGTAAAATGAAAATAAGGAAGATGGCTGAGGGTTCTAACCTTTCATATTTCAGGAGTTTTGTTGTTAAGTGCTCCAAGTTCTTTAAAGATGCTGTTGTGAGTGGTGACAATAAAGGAGATTGCAATAATATTAGTGTCTCTGTCTTTAATAAAATCCAGATTTTCTATCCATGAGAGCTGTGGAAAATCTGCATTTTGTACCATGTATTTTCACAGCTTACTTACTTGCCAACAGTTTTCAAGACACACCCAATTGAACCATGGGGATAGAGAATTTGCACTACGGCAACCCTCATTGGGCACTTCGTAGAGATGTTATATTAATTTTTGTTATTTTAGTTTGGTATGCCTGATGGGTGCCTTATAAGTAGGCTTATGACCAGCATACTAGGTTCAAGTTGTTATTGTGACAAGCCAATAATAAAGACTGTAGTCCTGATTGTTTATAATGAAAAATTACACTAAAGTCAGGATGCTTGACATACTGATTGTGAAAAGTGTATATTAAAGTCAATAGGAGATGATTTATTTTGCATTAAAGACTGCAGAGAGGACCTTTAATACATGAAATATCACAGATTACCTGTGTAGGCAAGGATTAGGGTGTTGGTATTGCCTCTTACAAACCTAGAGGGAAAAGATTTGTAGTATATTAACTCTTGGTAAAATCTCTTCTTAGCTGTCTGCCAGGATATAGAAATAAAAATAATCGTTAAATAATACATCCATCAGTATGTGTGTGTATATGTATTCACACACACACACACACACATATATATATATATATATATATATATATATATACATATATACACAAACACACACATACACTGACGAAAAGCCCAAAGGTTCCAGGGATGTTATAATTAGGCTCACAGGCAAACGTACAAAATCATAGAAATTCACCAGCTATGGTTAGTTACCTCAAGTAACTATAACTCGTGCCCTAAGGTAACTATAACTCGCAGCCCCCTTCAAATCAATTTCACCGCAGGGAGGTGGTGGTCCCTGGCGGAAGAGGGGGGGGATCTGGGGGTTCTTAGGTGGGCTTGCCTCCCGCATACTTAATCAAAGCCCTTGGGAGGTGGTGGTCTCCAGGACCGCGCGAGGGGGCCAGGAGCAGCTTCTGTTGTTAAAGTGTTATCAGCCAATCAGGTCTCTGCAAGAGATCGGGAGGGGTCATGAATCCTTCGCTTCCTTAGATATACAAATTTGGTTTTCTTCAATTTCTCTGAAACTACTGAACAAAATTACCCCAAAACAAAAAAGGCTGCTTTCTTTCAAATTTGTTGTAGTTTAGTCCACTAGTTTTGGCGCTATTGCTGTTCAAAATCCCAATGGAAAAATGAATGATGAAAATGTGTTTTGTGCCCCTCTCCTTTTTCTCACACCACCGCCTCAAACCCCCCCCCCATCACCCCCCCACAAACTCCTCCCCTCGACAAATCACCCTGAAACTTTCAAGGCAGCAGCTTTCAGGACTGGCACATTTGTTTTTTGAAAGTTTTGTGACGATTCGTTGAGCTGCGCCAAAGCTATAGGCAAGTAAAAAAACAAACTTTTTATACATTAACTAGGTCCTAACTATGACTTTTCTCTCTCTCTCTCTCTCTCTCTCTCTCTCTCTCTCTCTCTCTCTCTCTCTCTCTCTCTCTCTCTCTCTCTCTCTCTCTCTCTCTCTCTCTCTCTCTCTCTGTTTTTTTTTTTTAATTCAAAACAGTAATGTTGTCACTGAGAAATTCCCCCAACTATAACACTACTTTAACCTTTGTTTTTTCAGTGAATTTCTAGGTGTTTTTTTAAAGTAAATTAATCATTTATATGTGTCTATGTATGGTAGAATTATGTAATCTATGTAGTGCTTAGATATTAGTTTGTAAAAAGAATGATTTCTGTTGTAACATAACAGGATGTGGTCTGTACTTTGCAAATCTTTTTGTAAAACATGTGTGAGTATTAAACAGATACACATTCACTAGTTAAATATTAAATATTTATTTGCTCATTTCTTGTAACTTTCATATGGGTACATATTACCAGCTATCCTATTTTTAAGGTGCCATTACTCTCACAAAAGCCCCTAAAGTGTTCGCTAAAACATGTCTTTTCAGAGCCATCCTGTAGTTCTATCGTATATATTGTTTTGTACTGTTTCCCTTTTTTTTTGTTCTTAAAATCATTGGGAGACTCTTGGAAGAGCCAGAGAAGGCCCCCATAATCGGCAGCTCTTGTAACAGTTTGCGAGGGGGAGCAGTGCTTCTGGGATTACCTCTGTGCATAGTATGTTCTAGCCAGGCAGTGCCCTCCCTGCTGAAACCCCTCTCTCTGATAATGAGTGTGCATAGTAGAGTGGGAGGATAATATACTCTACTCACAAGTCTTTCAGAATCGATGACCATAAATAGTAGACTGTGATAAACATAATCTCCAGTAAATACTCCTTCCCACAGTACCAAGTGTGCATGCTACAATGTAATCAAAGATCTCCTATACCGTTCTACTTTTCACAATCCCACGAGAGTCTGCAAGATCGTAACTTATTTTAAAAAAAATAATTCAGCACCTAGGCATCACATTACTTGAATCTTACACAAGTACCCTCAAAACCAAGGACCACAATATATACTCACACTAATGGGGTATATTGAGGTCTCATCTACCCTTTTTTACTATTCATGAACTTGTGAGAGTCCTCGATGTTGTAAATTTTTTTTAAAAAGAATAGACATTTATTTTCTTCACTGTAGTTATCCCTTCGATAGCTTCTCTCTAAACTTAGGGGGACAGCATGCCTTTTTGCTTCCCCCTTATATAGCTTTTTTATTTAATTTCCACAACACCTCCAATTTTTCACAGTTGACAGTCATGGCGCATATTTTGTTTCTAACATTCCAACAGCCAATCCGATTGCTTGCTCTTGCAGGACTTGCAGGAGCTTCTCACTCCCGGAAGAGCGTGAAGGCTCATGGAAAAAAACTGCCTCTCGACCAGTTGCAGGCCACCATTTTTAAATTCACATCCTCGCAGGAGGCTCGCCATCCCAACCGTCAAAATATACAATAATTTTTTACGGTTAATTTCTTAAAAACTGCTGGACTGATTTACATCCAAATCATGAAAAGAATAATCTGCGGACCAAGATTTAGCTTCCTGGCGAATTTGGTGTAATAGTGTTCAGCAGTTTTTGCGGTAGCCGTGTCTAAAGAAGTCTATTGAAAATTCACGGGGATTTTACTTTTGAGGATCTCCCTTTTTTCTCAGCCCCTGCTCAACCTGACACTTTCCACGAAGGAGCTGAGGTGGATGAAATTTTATTCTTGGAAAGCTTTGTGAAGATTCGTCAAACAGGGCCAAAGTTATTAGCAAACAGAAAAAAAACTCTGACTATTGAAAGCAGACCTAACTACAACTATACAACTACCTATTGGTGACCACCACTAGGTTGTGTGTGTGTGTGTGTGTGTGTATAAGTGTGTGTGTGTGTGTATATATATATATATATGTGTGTGTGTGTATGTATGTATGTGTGTGTATATATATATATATATATATATATATATATAATATGAGATTTTGGGTCAGCTCTGGTCTTTCATTGGTCCTTTTGTGAGCGTAATTTACATTATGCGTCCATCCATGACAACTTAGTGCATGGGGTAATGGTTCAGTCCAGTCCTTTGGTTTTCAAATTTCTCCTTTAAAGTTCCCCTTCCATTTCTTTGTTTCTCCTCTTTTTATTTTAATGTTCCTTCAGAGGATAATGCAGCTCTCCAGGCAATGATAACGGGTCACTTGCATGCTGCTCATTTTGTCTACAGTGTGATGCGTTCCCATGTGGCCGCTTTCTCTGCACCAGGAGACCATTATGGAACGCTGTTGTCCATTAAGTATTGTTTTACGGTTCCAAGATGGCCAACACATTGGTTCTAAACGTGGCGACCGTGCTGGAACTTTAAAACAACAATATACTATTTACAATACCACTGCAAGCTTGACATCCGCTCCTATGTCTAATTTCGTTATTGCAAACATATGTTTGTTTAGACAGGGGCATATTTTCTCTTTTCTACTTTATTCTTTTCATTTATTTTGCATATGTTGTTGAGCTTCTTTCGAGTGTTTTATTGCGGTTGTGTCAGAAAGCAAATGCAAGAAAGACTTAGTGAATTTAGGATTGGATGCATGAGTGGATGCATGAATGTAGATTAGTGACAAATTGCAAACCTGACTATTGAGTGTCTAAACCCATCAGTGAAACAAATGGCACTTTCATTCATAAGTCCGACCTGTTGGCAGTGGCTGTGTTTGTTCTGTTTCCTATTATTTATGCAAACTCCACTGAGTGAGAGAAATATTTCTGTTTGCATTCCTCAGAGCAGAAAAATATGCACTTTCCTATCTGTGTTAGTGCACTCCCACCTTCCCTCCCTTCAGAAAAGGGAAGTTGAAGGTCCCTTGCTGTTCCCCTTTTTTCCTTTCTTAAACCTCTATCGGTAGATGTTTAAAAAAAAAAAAAAAAGCAGCATACTTTAAGATTTTTCATCTATGGCTCCTACATTTAATTTAAAGATATATTGTTTCCTCTCATAATATATACATTAGTATAAAAGTGCATTGCATATTTTTCGCTTTTAATTTTGTTTCAAGAGCCACTTGTTTGGCACTTGTAACCTTTTTTCTCTCTTTTTTTTTTTTTGCCTTGTTTAAACCTTGTAGTGCTTGCCTTTTTGTTATCATATGGGATGCCAGGCTGTTGTGCTGCACACACCAGGGACCACATAGGGGCGCGATACGAGTTCAGGGCTAAATTCCACTCCCTGCGCAAACGTGTTTACTCGGGGATTTGAATTACGAGTCGTGTAATGGTATTTACCACAGGTAGTAAATATCTAGCCCCTTCACAACAAACTTGCAATGAGGGCCAAACTGTTGCCGCACGGTGCTTCCGACAGCAGTAGTGGTTATTTTTCCAGATATACATGACATAAAGGTAGACTAAGTCAGTCCTGCAAAATAGAGTGGAGACACACAATGAGCTAGCTTTCCAGTCACCTTTTGGAGCAACGACTAAGCAGTTGACAATCGCCGGCCTACAGAAAGTAAATAAAGAACCCCGGCCTTTGCTATTCTTCTTGGCTTTATAGTTGTCATGGTGGTGGCATTTACTTGGAGCCTTTCCAGGAGAACATGCAGAGTTGTCAAGTTTCCCAGGTGACTCCGTGAATGGCTCCTCCCTTCCAGGCTGCTTTGCATTGTGGGATGTGTAGTGCTGAATTCTGCAATAGGAGAAACAGCAGTACAAGTGTCAGAAAGCAAAACTTTGAAGTTTCCGAGGGCTAAGCTTGAGCAGCTCTTCCAGTCAAAGCTTTGCACGTAGCTTCGTTGTTTTGCTACGGAGACTGACGCGATATAGTCCTTAGCAGGGCCGGCACTAGGGATGGGCAATGTGGGCAGCTCCCCAGGGCCCAACGCCTACTCGCAAACATGGTGCCTCGCACCACTGTGCTAACTTTACAAAGACTCGAGTGTTTCGAGGCGCATTGGACAGGCGTGGCCTCCACCCCTGAGCCTCGCAGCAATGAATGGTTCAAGGTTGTGAGGCCCAGCAGAGGGGCCCCTCCTTTGGGCCATGCTGAAGATATATCTTCAGACCCCTACCAGGCGTCATGGACAGGGTTGGGCGGCTGGTCGGTTGTTCAGTTCCTTTAACGTCTTACAGTCGCATCTATAAAGACCTTGTAATCAGAATAAGTTTAGATTTTTTGTTTTTGTCAGCTTCCCCTGCTAGCTCCCGACTCTGATCCTAATTGCTGTAACTGCGTGATAACAGCGATTAGATAGGTACATTCAGCTCTGTTAGCTGTGTGTTGGGCCCTGTCTGTGCGTGAGTAAAAAGCAGGGTATCACGCAAGGCTCACACACAAAACAAAGGGCGACATTACATCACAATGACCACTGCTCACCTTGAATGAAGAGAAAGGTAGAAGAGCAGTGCATGGCCTTTACAGGTCAATATAAAAGGGGGTAACACAAATGATAGAAGGTGAGAGGAGGAAGGAGAATTTATAGGTGAGAGAGTACAGAGGGATAGTCTGTGCAAAAAAGTATGAGGATAAGGGAAAGTGAGAGCATTGATGTAAAGGATGAGAACAAGGAAAGTGAGGTAGGGGAGAAAAAGAGCTGTGAAAATCATAATCTGGAGATGAAAGGTGGACCGTTATAGGGTTGGAAGCATCTAGAGGAAGGTGGAGGCTGTGGAGAGATGAAATATGAAGAATATCCGGTGGAGGGAAGAGGTGCATGTTAGAGGGCGAGAACAAACGAGGAGAGTAGAGGCAGGGGAGATATGAAACATGAAGAGTAAAACACGGAGGAAGGAGATGGTTGTAAATGTGGCAGAGACAGCAGAAAACGTTGAGGCTGGAGGGAAAGATGAATGGTGAAAGGTAGTACATGGGTTTGAGAGGTAGATATAGATGAGGCAGAATCATCAGGAGAACCTAAGTGATGGGGAAAGGGAATAGGGATAGGTGGATGTAAGAAGACAGGATCGCCAAGAGCAGGTAAGGGGCTGAGGGAGAGGGATAGATGTTAGGGGGGTAAAACCATTGAGAGAAAGTTAGAGGCTAGGGAGAGGTGAAGTGTAAAGCAGAGAGGAGTGATGTGTCTGTAAAAAGGCCAGAATTGATGCGAAAGGTAAGAGGCAGGGGAGGGATGAGGTGAAGTGTAGATAATGGAAGGGAGAGGTGGATGTAAGAGCGGGACAGTTGTAAATGGCCCTGTTTGCAGGGTTATCCCCAAACCTTGTGCTTCTGGCCTCCTGTTTTTGATCCTATACTATATACGTTTTTGCTGGCTTTAGGATTCTGGGCACTTTACCACTGCTAATCAGTGCTTAAGTGCAAGAGCCCTCTGTCTACAATGTGTTGGTGATTGGTTTACCAATGATAGGCATATTTGATCTACTAGTAAGTTCCTAGTAAAGTGCTCTATGTGTGTTCATGGCCTGTAAATTAAATGCTACTAGAGGGCCTGTAGGACTGATTGTGCCATCCTCAAGTAGCCCTGTACACATGTCTCAAATCTGCCAATGCAGTGTCTCTGTGTGCAGCTTTAAACTGTCATTTCAACCTGGCAAGTGCACCTACTGGTCAGCCCTAACCCTTCCCATTTTTCTTTACATGGATGTCACTCCTAAGATAGGCCCAAGGTAGCCCCGTGGACAGGGTGCACTGTATTTAAAAGGAATGACATATACTGGTGTGTTTTGCATGTCCTGATAGTCAAATTTTGCCATGTTCGTTTTTCACTATTGCAAGGCCTATTTCTCCCATAGGGTAACATGGGGATTGCCTTGAAATATCTTTTAAGTATAATTTCACATTGAGGGCAGATAGATGTGTGGAGTTTGGGATCTCTCAACTCACAATTTAAAAATACAGCTTTGGTGAGTTTGGTTTTTGAATTTTGAGTTTGAAAATGCCACTTTCAGAAAGTGAGTATTTTTTTCGTTAACCAGTCTGTGCCTCTTCTTGCCTGTAGAATACACGTCTGGGTCAGGATGACAGTTGGGCTGTTTGTGAATTCACTATAGACAGTTGCACAAAGGGAGCTGATGTGTGCCCTGCATTTCCTGATGGGTCTTCCTTGCCTAGTGTGGTGGGAGAAGCTGACGCTTGCACCTGGATAGGGCTGTGCCTGTCCTCACCAAGCAGTCTCCAAACCCCTGGAGTGTGTCTGGGGCCAGGGCAGAGAAAGGCAGACAGGGTCTAGTGCACTACACAACTTCTCTCTGAAGTTGGCCTCCTTCAAACACAGAAATGGGTATAAATACTGGACCTCTGACACCACATAGTTAGAACACTTCTGGACTGGGGACATTCCGCCAGGAAGAAGAGTTTGATGCTGTAGGAGGGACTGTCATTCTGCCTATTGTGCTGTTGTTTTGTTGTGCTGGCCTGCTGCTTCTGTCCTGGGAGTGAAAGGACTGGACTTTGCTTTCTACATCTTGCTTTCCAAGGTTCTGCAAGGGCTTGAACTGAGCTTGCATCCTGTTGTGGAGTATCTGGGACATCAAAAACTTCATCTGCCAGTGCCTGGGCTCTTCTGCTGAGAGTCCTGACATGCCAAGTGGGCCAACTCCATCCCTGGGCCCTTGGAAGTTTAAGCTGCTGACCTGAAGGAGCAAATCCATGCACACCGATGTATTGCGGCTGAAAAATGGATGCGTCACCTGAAGAAACAGTGCAGCGCATGTCTCGTGGTTGAAAAATCGATGCAGCTCCTGTTCCACCATGATTCCAACATCACAGCACATCTGGATTCCCCCCCCCCCACTTCAGTAAGGAACGAAGGCTGCATGTACAGAAATCAACGCATAGCCTTTCCTCCGAGGAAAGAATCAATGCATCTCTTTCCCTGCAAGTGAGGAACCGCCACATCTCCTCACCTACGAGTAAAGAATTGAGGCATCACTTCCCCTGCGCAGTAAGGAACCAACGCATCGCTTTGCTTTTTCAGGACCTCACCTCCCCTGCGGCCCTCATCGTTTTTGTACTTTCTGATGAAAAGATACAAGCATTGATTTCTATGGACTAAGACTCATTTAAACCTTTTAAAAGTGATACATTCAATTGTGTATGTTGGATTTTAGTCGTTTTGGTCTTGCTTTACACAGATAAATATTGGCAGTTTTTTCTAAACTGGTGTGGAGTACTTTTGCTGTGTTTTCCCGTGTTACTGTGTATGTGTACATATACTTTACACATTGCATCTGAGATGAGCCTTACTGCTCGTGCCCAGCTACCAAGGGAGTGAGCAGTGGTTATCTTAGCTGTGTGGCTCCCTTACCCTAACTAGAGTGAAGGTCCCTACTTAGACAGGGTGCAAAACCACTGCCAACTAGAGACCCAATTTTTAACAGGTAGAAACAGTGGGACAAGTAAGAGCTTGGAGGATAAAGGGAAGAGGCAGGTGTAAAGAAAACTAACGCACAATGCTCCTTCAGGGGTGCAATTTTTAGAGATGCTTAAACTTAATGGGAACAACTACGTTCAAAGGCCCTCAATGTGCAAATAAAAACCCTGCTGAGGCATCTCATTAAAATATGTATTTAGTATTTATTTATTTTATTAAGCCTGATTCAGAGTGCACAGACATTGTCAGATTAGTGGATTGAGGCACACAGAGATTGATAAAGTTCGTAAAGTAGGAGATCCGACAACACAGTACAGCATGCTGCAAACATAACTTTTGATAATAAATAGTTTTCAAAATGTTGATAATATATATTGTGATTCCCCACACTAAAAGCTTTTAGATTCTTTCAAAGGTGCCCAATCTTTGTACCAAATGGGAGCAGACAAATAAGGTCAGAAATTGGTTGAAAGAGAGCACTAAACTTGTACAAATAGGAAGGATCAGATTATAAACCATGTCTCCTGAACCACTATTTGGGTGGCAGAGACTCTGATGGCAAGGCCAAGAAACTACCCTTCCTAAGAAAACGTCACCATGTTTTTGGACTTGTCCACATTGATGATCTAGTCTTTATTTCTAGCATATTCAAGTAAAATGGTAAAGCCAGTTTTGCATATGAAGTCTTCTAGTTCCATGGCAAAAATGTACTACTGTGCCACATCTAGTGATAGTGTTTGCCCCGCTTGCCAGTGGTCCTGTCAATGTGTTTTACAGCAGTGAAAACTTTTATTCTGCTGGTTTTAAGCTCTTTCAATATTTTTATGTAATAGAAAAAAGGCAGAAGAAAATTGCGAGACCTTTACTTTCAGTCTGAAGCAGTACGTGGTTAATCAGCAGGATCGGTAGTGGATATCATTGTTTACAATTGCTGTTTAAGAATTTAAGACTATATAGTTCATTTGGATGAGCCCTTCCTTTTGGAAACTTGTCTCTCCAAATGTGGCAACAAAGAGCATTCAAGGCTTACTCCAAGAGATGGTTAAGGTATTGGACAACAAATACAGTATGCCACCTTAATCATTCCCTATGAGCACCTCATCAAAAATTCTAGGAATGTCTTTTAAAATGATCAGATTTAGAGAAGGTGGTTATGGAATGAAACACCATTAATTGCGCTCTGTGAATATTAGTCCCTCAACAAACATCCTACAATGTGTCTGTGCTAAAGATGCCCCGTGAAATAGTAAGGAAAATAAGCCAGCCCACAGGACTTAAATGTTGTGAGTGAAAGGGGGCCAGACATGGATAGGCAAGGTGCTGGAAAATCCAAAGTTGACTAGTGGATCTATGGCTGGGGCCTGCTGGTGGGACAATTAACCTTTTATCCAAACACCAGTGCATTTATCTAAAGGGGGGTGCAATTTGGGTATAACTTCTAAGGCTAAATATGAGTCAAGTGGCTTGGTTCTGGCCGGGGGGGCATGGCCAAGCAGCAAATGGCGTAGGCAGCTGGGTGCTGGAGCTCCGGGACCTGCGGCCTCATCTAACCCAAGCAGCCCATCCTTCGGCGGGACGATTGTCAGGGATAGCAGGAAAGATGCCATTGTCCACGTAGCACCCGCCTAGCTGAGCATCAGCAGGAGACAGAGGGCCGGAAAAGGCTGCCGGAGCCGAAGAGGACCGCAAACTGAAGCCGCTCTAAAATGGCACCGCTTGTCTCCCGGAGAGGCCCTCTGATGCAGGTGTAGTTCTACCCGCGGTTACCCCAGGAACTGCAGATGAACTCATCTAAAGGACCGACCAAACAATCTAGCTACAGTCAGTTGGTGACCATTGCTGCTCTCTCAGCACCCACACCAAATATTGCTAGGCAAGAAAAGGAAAGTCAAGCCTGCACCTACCCTAACTGCAATAGTACACTCCTAACGACAACCTGAGCTGATCATACACTGTGGACATATAATGGGCGTGAGATGGGAGCTGGGGGTGCCTGGAGCCCCCTACTGCATAGCGATGGAACAGACACCCCCTCACAGACCGTAGCCTGAACGATAGACTGCATGTACAAGTTTGTTACTTGGTTGTTTGGGTGAGCAAGTCACACCTCTTGTCCTTGGGACGTGGAGTTGGGGAAAATGTTATTTGGTTACCATAAGAAATGTTTTGTGGTGCCTAGCCCTGCCTTCCATATGAATTGCTGTGAGTAGAGCTCCCCTCCAGACGGGTCCTAGACACCTACATTTGTTATCATGTCTTATTCAACACCCAAATGGACACTACACTGAATATCAAGGTTCTAAGATGGAATGTTAGAGGGCTGAGTTCCATGGCTAAATGGCATAAAGTATTTTCACATCTCACTAGGCGGGGAATCCATATCGCCCTACTACAGGAAACGCATTTAGACGCAGTTGAGGGGCGAGCTCTTCAAAGACGATGGAGAGGCCAGGTATACTAAACTACTAACTCTGCCTATACCAGGGAAACCTTAATATGGATTAAAACCAGAATCCCCTACCAACATACAGCGACCGTTATAGCCCCATTGGGTCGCTATACCGTAGCCGTTGGGAAGCTGGATGGGAGAGACATAGTTTTGGGCAGCATATACGGCCCTAACACTGACCAATTGGGATTCCTCACACTCCTCTCAGAATGACTAGCCACGCAGCTCACAGGGGCTGCGTTGCTAGGGGGAGACTTTAACTGTGTCACATACACCGCACTAGATAGGTTGCATCCTCCGTTGCAATCTCCGCCGACTGTGCGAACTGCCCACTGGTTCCAAATCTGCCAGGGTGAGTGGGGTCTGGTTGACTCCTGGCGAACCCATCATCCGGGGACTCAGGATTACACCTTTTACTCACCAATGTATGACCTACACGTGCGGCTGGACACATTTTTGTGTTCTCTGGACATCCATGAGTTTACACGGAATACCGAATATCTGACCCAGACAGTCTCGGAACATAACCCGCTGCTGAGGCATCTGGAGTGGTATTAGACTCGGGCGCTGATACCCACATGGCGGCTCCAACTGGCTTTGTTGGAAGACCAGGCTTTTACTGGTACCATTGGCGCTGCCATAGATTATTACTTTGCAGTCAGTGAGGGCTCGACGAGCTCAAGACTGATAGAATGGGACGCATTTAAGACCGTGATCAGGGGGCGATGTATCTCAGTAACCACGGGTGTCCGCAGGACACTTCTTCAAGATTTAGCACGGCCTGAACAGGAGCTGCGTACACTAGAACAGAGGTGCCCAGAGGACCCAGATCTCCAGGCAGCACTTCTTGCCGTCTGGGAAAACACGGCGATAACAATGGAGAGGCTCAGTTGTTACGACTACAAAGCCTACGTGGCTCGTGTCCATTCAGACAGGGATCCCGCAAGCTCCCTGTTGGGCTTGGCTGGTGAATCCAGCGCATAGAGGTTCGGTTATAACTGAATTGACTGACGCCACGGGTCAGAGTGTCTACACTCAGACCTCCAATAATTACGAATTTTATAACTACTATACTGATTTATACAAGAGCAAAATCCAGTCAACTCCGACGGACGACCACAACATTCGATCACACTTAGTTCTCTGAACGATTTCAGACCAGGAGGCGACAGACTTAGGAGCAGCGGTCACACTTGCAGAGGTGAAAGCTGCTATTGCTGACATGGCATGAAATAAAACTCCAGGACTGGATGGGTTCCCTGTTGAATTTTATTTAATGTACATCACTAAGCTAGGCCCTAGAATGGTCGCACTGTTTGAGGAGGCCATGAGATGTAGCATTCTCCCCACGTCAACTCGGGAGGCCTTAATCATTCCCTCCTCAAACCAAGGAAACCTCCCACAAATGTAGCTTCTTACCGCCCCGTATCGATGTTGACTATAAAATATTGAGTACAATTCTGGCAACACGCCTATTGTGACATATGCTACACGTAGTCCACGTAGACCAGGCGGGGTTTATCCCCAGGCACCAAACCGCTATTAACATACGGCGCCTCCTCTCTCTTCTAAACATACACATGACAAGCAGGAAGATGATCTTCGCAATTGACTTTGAAAAGGCTTTTGATAGCCTGGAATGGCAATACTTACATGAGATACTTCGTAAATTTGGACTTGGCGACCAGTTCATCGCGTGGACCTGATTACACTATGCAGAGCCGAGGGCCTAGGGTCCGCCCAGGTACCACCATTTCAGAGAGCTACCGAGTAGAAAGGGGAACAAGACAGGGTTGCCCACGTTCTCCCTTGCTCTTCGCACTTGCCATTGAGCCACTCGCCTGCACAGCCAGAGCGGAAAGCGCCTATAAGGGTATAACAGTGGCAGAGCAGATACACCACCTAGCTCTTTAGGCAGGCGACCTCCTCCTCTTTTTGGGTGACGCAGGAGAAGCTTTGTGTGGGGCCAGGCGGCTGTTAACGGAGATTTGGCGCTATATCTGGCCTGAGAGTGAACTGGCAAAAATCTGGTCTATTCCGGGTTGTTGAAGGCCACGCAACTCCACCAGATCGTGGTGAATTACAACCACAATGTTTGGCCTACCATGGATATTGAACATGGGAAAACAATATCTGAGATAAATGCAAAGTTGGTGGAGAGGAGCACCAACCGGTGTTATGGTTCTGTTACGTACAAAGAAAACTAATATTATTATTATTATTTTTTAAGTGGCTTGGTTCTGGCCCCTTTTAATTTTGGCAAGTGGCTTCTCTTTTTAGAATTGTAAATCTCTAGCATTTCAGTAGCTTTATTTCGCACCCTGCTGGAGTGTATTATAGTATGTCCCTCTTCTTTTGTTGCTTTAATTTACTAATTGCCTGTTTAGTGACTGGTTCAGTATAGCTTTGGGTACATTTTTTCTGCTGGCATCAAATTGTTGTACCTTTTTAACCTTCTCTTCTTTATATCCAAGTTAGTTCATCTCTTTGCATCTATTAAAACTATGGTTTGGGAGTAATTGTTGTTTGCATCTATTAAAAATGGAGTTTGGGAGTAATTGCTGTGTTTAGGTACTCCAAGTTGTAGCTGTGGTCTAGCATTGGGTGGCTCTACCTGCTAAATATGTCAGTTACCCCACCTGCATAGGACATCTGCGCCTTCTCTTCCTCTTATCTCTTGAGATCTGTGCTTTGTATTCTTTGATGCTGCACTAGCAGTTCACTCACCTGACCCAGAATGTATCCCTTCTCATTGATTCCCATGCCTGCTGAAAACCAAATGCTTTATCTTTAGGTCTCACTGTCATAAAGGGAGGTTTGGGAAGTCACTTGCAGACCTGCTGGACAGCGCTGGGACAGTCGTTCTTGGAATTTTAATCATGCACTAATCTGGAAACAATTAGTGAACATCGCCACAGGCCTAGCTTTTTTGCCCTGTTTGATTAATGTATTTCCGCCTAATAGAGGTTTAAAATATATGTACATATTTGATTTGGATTATTAATCTGTTTAGTCGCTAGGCAAGTAATTTCTTGCAAAGTTACTTCAATAAGGCCAGGGAATTAATGGTCAATTGATGTCACTTCCTGTGAGGTTTCAGCCTATGCAAATTATAGGGGTCTCACATGTTCGTATTCTGCCTGGGGCCTAACAAATCCTGGTCCTTAGCATCACCTATATACACTGCAAATGCTGCACTGGTGTGATTTATGGTCTATCTCGTTCGTCCTGCCCCGCCCTCATAATGTGAAGCATTTAGGCTCCTAAACCCCACCCCGCTTGGCTGCAGCAAGTCTACAGGTAATCATCGCCAGGTGTGCGTCTTTGAAAAACACAGGAGCAGTCGGCCCTGGGGGCAAACCTTACCTGGCTAAGCTGCCTTTAACCATCACCTTGCCTTTCAGAATGCTACGGGAATTTATTAATCTATGATTTTTTTTTTTTAAACTAGCAGGGGCTTGGCGTCCAGAGGCTACTGTGGGGCCCTGGGAGCTTTCGTGAGCAGGCAGGAATGCAAATCACGGGATGGGTTGGCAAGGTGGGGTGATTGGTGGCTTTTATGTTTGACTTGCTGGCCTGTCACGTCGTCTCTCGCATTGGCCTGCAGTGTGGGCGTTTTATGTGACGCCCATGTTGTTGGCGTGGCCATCATAATTCCCAGTGTGTCATTGTGATAGTATAGATTTAACCTCGACTCTCCGAAGACTCACGTTTTGTTTTTGTGTCTGCCACAAAGGGTAGAATTTATTGACGTTTTAGTCAAAATATTATTTGTTTTCAATCAGGGACAGAAGTAGGGTGTTCACTGGCCAGCATAGCCTATCTACGATGCGATGTGGTCAGGGGACTACTATGTCCACTCCACCTTACTGAAAACCGGAGCATTTTCCCCAGCAATTTGAAAGCGTGTAGCGCCAAGGCTCCTTTCTTATGGCTGGGGTATGCTCTCTAAACTTGATCAGAGGTTGACGGGCGTGTCTTACCCAGGCTGGGTATACTTGCGGTCTTCTGCTCCAATTTACATTACCAATTTAACAACCTTACAGCTGTATAACTAGCATCACATTCTGATTTCTAAATTAAAAAATATTCGACTGTTCCTCAGAAATACGAATAGTTGGCATTAAGTTGTCGAAAACAAGGTGTCTCTGTCTTGTGTCCAGAACTAACTGCCTTTGCTCATTCGAAAACCATGGCTTTTTACTAGTTGTGCTCTTGTATCAGAAACAACATATTAGAACAATTTTAGTGTTCATAACTTCCTTACCGCTGGATGCACAAATGTTTCTTCACCTGTCCCTGTACATAAAAAATCACCCATAGGTACTGTCAGCAAAATAGAAAATGTTGATTCTAAAAGTATTCTGACCTGCTACTTTACATCCGAGGTTCAGCACAACTGCAAGTTTAACAGCACAAAACAGCCTGTAACGGTTCCCATTCCCTTACAGAGGCACAACATAAAAGCACTTCAACACCCAGCAACCAGCTGCACCACAGCCTCTTATGGTATTGTAAACAAGTTTCAGACTAACACCACAAACCCACAAACATAATGTACATACTCCAAAGAGGAGACGCCTCCAATACATCAACATCCATTGTAACAACTTGTAAAGGTGCCCTTCAAAAGAAACAGCCTAACATCAACACACAAGCACAATTTTACCTCTAGCAAATTTCTTAGAGACCTCGTGCTTAGTATGGTGTGCAGCCGAATGGAACCAAGACCTGGATATACAACATTGTAAACAATATACAACATGGTAACAGACATCTACCAGAAGCTAAACCATTAACATGTTTTATGACTATCACACATCTATAGCATTAAGACTACCAGGGAAAGGAACAATGTATCGGCCAACCAAATTAATTTATCCTTGGGGTGGTTAGAGTTGGGATTGCGAGAGGCTGGTGAGCAGAGCTGGAGGAGGGGATAAGTGTGGCCTATTCTGTGGTTGGTGCTATTACCTTGCAGTGGCTGCACCAGACCTCACGGACCCTTACAGCACCAATTGTTATGACCCCCTTCAGTACTAGTGTTGCCTTTTGTTCCTCATGTGTCTAATTAACCTACCCCAGTGCTTGACATTTTCTGGAGTATCCTCGTTTTCTTCTAGGATAGCTACTGAAGCTCGTTCTCTCATGGAAAATGTGGTTTCTAACACGAGGAGCTCCTGTGTTGAAGCATTTGAATAAAGCATCACCCAATCCTGTGTAAAGTCTGATTTTCCCACCTCGGTTTCCCTGCACAAGACTATTTGAATCGGAGGCACTAGGTATGATCTAGTAGATGTTTACCCTTACCCCAAGCTGTTCCCTCCCAAGCTTGGTCAAATAATTGGAGGTTGCCTAGGTTTCCGTTCCCCATGTTGGGCCCTTTATTGTTCAGTTGGTCTTGATCCTTTGTCTCCTATGACACCTTTATCTTTTTCTGTTTATCCAGTTACTGTTACTCCTGTACCTGTTTGCTCTACTGGATAAGCCCTCCCATAACAAGGATTTTTCAAACGTTAGACTTTCATGGTCCATACGCAAGTACCTGCTGGATCTGAGCCATTAATTGCCCTGTTTCCAACATTACCCACTTTCCACTGGTGATTCCATTTTACTCAGCTCAGTTCCACAATTCTCTGTCCCAGCATCTTCGTAGCCTAATCTTACTACAGCATCAACTCACCAGCCCCTCTCTGCCTATTGCTTCCATGTTACATTCCAACTGGTTATATCGGCCTCTGGTTACTTAATTAATTGATGATCTCTGGATATGGTATGACACACGGGTTGGAGCAACCATATGCAAATCAGGCTTCGTCCTGCTGCAGTAGGAACAATTCAGCATGAACAGCCTAGCCACATTACTTCTGACACAAACTGGTTTGGATATGATTGCTTTCCGCCTGGAGTGTTGCAGTGAGCAAAGTTTAAGTTGCACTAGAAAATAGCCCAAGTGATTGCCACTGGTTGAGATCTTGACAAGCATGCCACCTGTCGCCCTTCGTTGTTTTCATGAGACTCCCTAAGTTCAATTGAAATGTCCAGATGTTGGTCTCTTATTTACTGTGCCTCAGGATCCAAGCTGCACTTAACTGATGAGGCCTGTCTAGAGTGACAATGCAGCGGGGTGCACATGTCTGTGTTCAGAGAAGTTGTGGTTGACAATTTGGGCTAGACTGTTCCAATGCAGGATCAAAATTGATTGCTTATGATTGCCCCTTCAGCCCCAGGAATGGCACAGTCGGCAACAAAATGATAAAATTGGAACGCAGCTACCAGTGTCTGAAGGGTTTGGAAGCATGCCTGGTATCTTATGTTTTTTTTATTTGCTATGGGCCCTTTAAAAAAATAAATAAAAAAAAATCCCTCCTCCACAATGTTTTTTTGCTGACTTGCCGAAAGTACAGTTTGAATTTCAGTTCAGACCTGAAATTATTTTGCATGTGCTCTTTCCCCATCAGTGTTTGCTGAAAAACTCGTCCCCAAACTGTGTATTAAAAACTGGATACTAATTAGGGGTGTGCAGTTGTTTTTTTCTTTTTTAGCCATTGTAGCTTGCACAGTTACCGATTTGCAGATTTCACTTAATCCCAATTTTCCTTTGCCGTTTGTCCCTTCATAGTTTTCCTGTACATTGCAATATAAATTCCACCACAGAGAAGGATCATTATTAGTCAGCTTGAGTAGGTTTAGTTGGATTTATACTTTTTCACTGCAAGTTTTCTACATTTGTGGAGCGTTTCTATGAAAAATCACAAATGCATGCAGGCATTTTCTCTGTAGGGTTACCTTTCACTGTGTTTTTCTATGCACTATTGTATTGAGCAAGCGAGTAACACTTTTCTGCAAAGCTTAACTGAAACAGAACTATTATTAATCTCAAATAAGGGCATAGATCCAATGAAATGGTCGCAGAAGTCACAAATTTCATACAGGTGTGGCTTTATGAAAACTTTGCAAAGTTGGAGAGTTTCCCACGGAGCGTAAAAGAGGTTGTAAAAAAGCTTTGCATGCTCGTAACATTCGAATGCCTCTTGATTACGTTGTGAAGATTTGTATGTCACATTGATACTGATCTAAGCAGTGTCCATGTAGTTCCAGCACCACATGTCCATCAATATTATGTGTAAAACTCTTCTTGTGCTGCGCCCTGCGCTTTCTGCCAGGGCCGTATTAAGGGCGGTGTGGCCGGTGCGGCTTCATCAGGTGCTGACCTGGATGGGGGGGCGCTGCAATAACTTACTAAACTTGCGATTTAAAAGCACCTTCTGAAAAGTTCCCTGTGAGTCCAGCCTTCAGGAAACAATTAATATGCCAGAATAACTCTGTGATTAATGTTCTTGCTAGAGAGATTGGAGTTTTGTCCAGTGGCAGTTTTGACTCCGTATAAAGTAGCGCAGAGGGTGCTGTAAAGAAGAGATCTGCATTTTATGTGGATAACTGAGTGGTTTAGTAAAGCCAGCATTTACTGGCGCTTTTAAACAAATGAAATATATGTGAGAGGTTGGCAGTGAGGGAATCCGAGGAGGTGGTCATGGGGTGGGGGTGCCCAAAAAGATTGCTATACAGGGTGCCACCAGCACTAAAGCTGGCCCTGCTTTCAGCAAGCATCGTACCGTATTTACACCTTTGTGGACCGGATGAACTGCCTCACCAAGTCTTATATAAGACTCTTTTGGGATTGACATTTGGGGTGGTATATTCCTGTTGCCTACTTTCCTAAACTACTTGCAGCCTTTAACATCTTCAGATATCCCACATCAACATGAATTTGTATGGTAGTATGATTAAAAACTTAATAAGAAAGTTATTAGCAAATTTTTCCTTAGTTCATAAGAATGTGAGGAGTGGATGTATCAACAAGTACAGTTTGCTCACCATAGTGTTGTATATGGTAATAGTCGTAAGTCAACCTTCCACAAATGGCACACCTGAAATAGCACTGTCAGCACAGGTAGTTACTTGATTGGAGAGTATAAAAACGGAGGAGTGGATCTCCCAGTAGCATGAGATTCCTTGGTATGGCCAGGGAACCATTTAGGCCAGGAATTGAACTTCTAACCTACATTTCAAGTCTAAACTGCTAGTTTCAGACCTCCAATAAGCTGGTAATACTAGAGAAACTAGAAAATGTATACGATTTTCTTTGTTTTTATTTTCAGGTCTGCAGCGTCTCCTCAATGCTACACCTCATTCCATAATGCAACTGCTTCTCATTCTCTCTCTCTCCTCCTTGCTCTCATTTTATTTCTCAATCTGTTTTTCTCTACTGCTCACCACGTCGAGTTTTCTTTCAATCAGTCATTGCTGATTTGCATGTAACTCACCAAACCACTACAAACAAATTCCATTTCATCTCATTGACATTACATACCTGGCCTATCACCAATTAACACCTAATGAAAGAAAATTAGGTTCAGCCCTTCACCCCATCTACTGTTTCCAAGAAGCATAAAGGTCACCACCTACCCAATACCCATGGTCTCTGGTCCCTTTAACCACACTGTGGTATTTGAAAGGGGAGAGGGAAAGTCCATTATTGCAGACTTGTCCCTTTGTTTTTCTCTCCTGTCTCAAGGAGAATACACCCTGACTGAAAGAAAGGTTAGTAGCCACTCCTAGCGCTCTGAAGTTGCACAGCTGCTTGGGTTATGTTCTATCCTTTTTTGTGTAGTGTTCACCAGTTACTTGGCCTCTAAGCACTTTGATGAAGTGCTTGTCTGCAGTTGTGATTTTACTCTAGATGAATGGGTAGAGCTCCATGGTGGAGATGCGTCCGTCCGTAGACAGGTCCAGACCAAGTGCGTAATCATGATGACAAATGAGTGTGTGATTTTCCATGCAGTTGAGAAGGGAGTTTGAGTCTTGCAACCTGACACCCAAACCTTGGTAGGATTGGTAAATGTTTGGATTGTTGCTGTGTGGTGTACTGCATTGGTGGGGTTCCAGTGTTCTTGAGCTTTGGCCATCCAAAATCTGCTGTGGACGTGTAGGCCATCGTGTATCTAATCACTCATTCTCTTCTCTGCTAAATCATCACTTTAACAAAAACCCGAAACAATGTTGCTAGTTTGAAAAACGTGTGCATTCATTATTCAGAGATTAATTTACCTTTTTGCCATTTGTAGAGCTTTTGCTTTGGTCACGCACGTCAGGCACCCCTCCCAAGACCCATGGAAGTAAGGAAGTCTTCCAGGATTTCCTGAAGCGCAGCTTTTTCTAATTGTACCAATGGAAGAAACCAGCGATCGAAGGTGGGCAGGGGACACTGGAAACATTTCCCAGGCTTTATTAGTCTGATCGAAACAGTTCCCATAGTTTATTTTTAAAAAAAAACACCTATTGTTGAATTGCTGCGGGCTGCAAGGGGAGAAAAGGGGTCTAGTATTATTCAGAGAGAAAGGTGAGGCCAACCCCTCCACTTTGCATGATACCTGAAAGAAATGTAAATATATGTAAATTGTAAAATAGCAAATCTAAAGACTACTTGGGAGCCAACATAGGCTTTAACTGATAGATTTTGGAATTTGCATTTTCAATGGGAACCAACAAAAAGGGTTTGCAGAAGTTATAATCAGTATATTACTAAAACATAACTTCTGAGAGCACTGTAAATATTAAATCAAAATCTTTTTGCACATTTTGCAGCCGCTTATTTATACTGTGCAACCGTTTTTTTTATTTTATATAATGCATTGATTTTAAACTAATGGCTGTTCAATGTGCTTATTGTCACAGGTTGGACCACTTAGCTCTATAAATACAGCTCGCTATTTTCCCCAGTGCACTGACCAGGATTCAAATCTCTGGTGGTCCGCGTACACCCACAGACATCTGAAGTGGTTGGATTTCAACTGAGGTGTCATACCAGAGAAATGCATTTCCCACAGAGTAAATTTAAGTTGTATTATTTCATTTTAGGTGTGTGCATTATACTTTATATGCATTTACTTGTAGTTGAAAGTCCAACAATACAGTTACAGAATATTTTATTTTTAGCCATATCTCTGACCCGGTCTTTATGCACTTTGACCGCTAGAAGAAACCACAGTAAACGTTTGGATTTATTAAAATGCACGCTCAAGAGCACCAAGTTTCTCACTTTGTAAATTTCAGTCCAGCTTTACTTATTTTTGTTTTGTTCAAATGTCTGATAAATACCTGACGGCAAACTAAACTGACAGATCCTAAGAGCTAATTTATGACCATTTGAGTGATCAACATTGCGCTCTTCTGATTAATCTGTTCTGCTGGAAGTGTGCGAGTAACCATTAACTAGGTGTAGCCCTACTTGGCTGACACATTTTCGGTGTCGCACCGCAGTGTTTGCGTGCGGTTTCAGGCGGAAAAGTTGCTGGGCCTGAGCCCAGGAGAGCCTCGTGCAGTGCTGCGCCACACCAGCTCTTCACTCGGCTCTAATTTGTACACGTGACGAGGCATGAGTCACACACAGCACGAGGCCACGGAAAGGGCCGAGCTTTGTTGTTCAGTCTCCCAGTAGTATTCTGTGAAAGCTTTTAGGAGATTTAGCGCTAAAT
Source organism: Pleurodeles waltl (assembly GCF_031143425.1). Lineage (NCBI taxonomy): Eukaryota > Metazoa > Chordata > Amphibia > Caudata > Salamandridae > Pleurodeles > Pleurodeles waltl. The sequence goes on from NC_090448.1 coordinate 713,889,550, forward strand.
GGTTTAGCACCAACTGATTGATTGACAGACAAAGAGTACCCTCGGGGATGGCAAAACACACAGCTTTACAGGAGTCGCACCTTTTCATCCCTCTTCCACACTGCTCCGTCTTTTAACCATACATTTTAACTTTCAGTTCCATAAGCGTTGTTTTAAATTGACAAGTATTGTTCGGTACCGAGTACCTGCACGTTTCAGATTTGAAAGGGGAAGTACTAGCACTGAAGCAATACTGTTTAGGTTGCGCCTCCGAGATTGTGCTCTCGCGTGCGAGACTCTTGTCAAGAATAGGCTTGGAACCCACCCATAGCCTACCATTTGTTGCCGTCATTATCACTCTTCGCTGCCTTCTCATCGGGCAGCGCTTACTATACATCACTCCCTTTGCTTGTCCTGGTGCGCAGATCAAGTACAGATTGATTAGATTTTTATGACCATCCGCTGATCATCTGCTGCTCGCACTGCAAGTCAGGTACTAGTTCTGATATATGACGCAATCAACTCTGACCACGTCATAGCTCCTTCTCATCTCAGGATTCTTTTCCACAGACTGGGGTTTTGCTTATCATCAATACTATGCTAAGCTAGATACTAGTTTCACAAAATTAGGGGAGAATGGGCATTTTCCATGATCACTGACCGCTGCTTGCATAGGCTGTCTATGCACAATACAACATTTGCCCATAAATTCAGTAATTCCTGATCGCATAACAGCCAATCCCAGGGTTAAATATATTCTGAGAATTGTTTGGAAGTGTGACCGAGCTGTAATGTGTAAAGTCAACCAGAATTGGAGAATCATCAGCCCCTCAGCCAATCAAAGTGCTCTGCACGGAATTCCAAAGTGCTCATTGGGTATGTCCATTAAGCAATGCATGGACATTATTTTAGCCGTCCTAATCTAGTTGGTGGTAACGATGCACTTTCTGGCACTTGAACTTTGCACCTGGACACTTCAAATAAGTTGAGTTTCTATTATTTAGCTTTTCCCTTGCCCCTTCCCTCCCTGTTTCTTCTTATCCTCTTTCTTATCCCTCTCCCTCCAGCCCGCTTCCAGATAAAAAGCGATATAGAGTGGCCAGCGATGGACGCTTAATAAAATCATTCTGTTATCCACTCCCTCATTAGCCATCCCCACTCGATAGACAAAGCCAATAGCTCACCAGAGAGTGAGGCCTTTTTGCTTTGCCAATGCTTGTTTATTGAGAGAGCACCAGCACTTCCAAGTAAGAAACTGCCATTTTGGACTGCGAGTATCCGTTCTTATACAATTCCCTTTAAAGAACCGTTTTTCTTTTGTATTTCCTTTCACAATTACATTTGGTGCTAGACATAGTTTGGGAGAGTTATATGCAAAGAGCATTAGAGCAAACTAAACCTTTAGAACGGAACTAAAGATAAATTAGAGAGATTATAATCTCCTCAATCTTGAACTTTTTTTGGCGGACTGAAAAGATAACTGAAAACTGAGAATGTGGAGGCAATCTAATGTGGGCACTTGGCACAACACTGTCTAGTGATAGGTCTGTTCAAGAAGACCTGCCTGACGAAGAAGGTAAAATCATAGTGCAAGTCTCTTAGCTACTATTTACTTTTAGATCTTGCTTGAGACAATGTGTGCGCTGCTGCTTATGAGACGTTTAGTTAGCTTACAGGATGCTTAGAGCCTCCACATTCCTTATTGTTCTATGGCTTAACTCTTATTTTCCTTCTTTTCTTTGGTCAGCGCAAGCCAGATTCACTTCCTGTTAGTATGATTGTCCCTCCCTTGGAGCTTGGCCCAAGTACTGTTTCCTTGTTCCATTGTGTCCTTCCACATCTTTTGCATTGTTTTCTTTTAGTCGCTTGACTCGCCGCCATTGCTTGCCCTTTGGTATTGCTTTGTCATAACCTTGCGCTGCCACTCCCAGGATGTGTTGCTTCTCCCATTCCCCACACACCTCCCTCCTGCATTGTGTTGCTTTTCCTGTCTCTCCCATCCTGCTTCCTAGTTGTTGCTTGCCCTGTCCTATCCCCCCCATCCCACGTTCTGTTGCTTGGTCCATCCCACACCTGTGTTGTATTGCTTACCCGTTTACCCCCCTGCGTTCTTTCGTTTGTCCCTTCCCTCTACTACTTTTGTGTTGCTTGCCCCACCTGCCAGAATAAAAAGCGGTATGATGTGGTCAGCACTGGCCGCGTCATAACACTTTTCCCCCCGTATATGTACATAGAAGCAGTAATTATGGCATGGTCTGATATACACATGTATCTTGTGGTACAATATACATTTCCCCCCTTATATAAATGTAAGTGCTTACAACATGAATCATAGTTCAATGTACAATGGCACATGCATAGCAGCAACCTTATATCCATGTCTAATTGTACTGTTGTGGTACACTGTTGTGAGTATATGCATCATGTGGGGAAGAACCAGCTCTTGACTAATATTCTGGAGCTGAGATGGTTGTCCATGGACCTTATGTTTGTGGGCAGCAAAATCTATTGCTTGGCTGGTTGAACGAGAAACGTGGCACCCTTGTTTTTTTCTTGTCTGTAGGAATTTTGAGCCTGAGAGCTATTCTCTAGCGTAGATTCCTTTGTTCTAAGTGTCTGTAGATTTTCTTGGTCCTTTGCCATATATTACTTTGTGTGTGATACAAAGCAGCTTGAAAATGAAACTTCAGGCAAATGGTTACCAGTGTAGGGCACTCAAGGCAGGGGAGATGTGCTCTTGTGGCTTTACCTGTAATCGGAGTCATGCAACAGTGTTCTGAATTTACTGTTGTCTTCTCATAGTTGACAAAGGTGAGCTGTGTTACAGACCATTAGCGTAATCCAGCTTTGATAGAAAAAAAGAGATGGGAGCTTCAACCTTGTGGGGGATTCCTAGGTGCAGGAAAATGGTTGCAGAGTTTTCACTGAGAGAAAGCTTAATTTGGCTACCTTATCTACTTATGCATTCATGGAAAGCTTTGCGTCCATAGTATTTCTGAGGTTTCTTACCTCCTTCGTTACTATTGGTGATGGTCTTTGATCAGAGGGCCAGATGCAGAGAGGTTCATATGTTTTACACTCACCACAGATAAGTATTTCGGTTTTGGAGGCATTCAGTTTGAGGTTGCTCCATGTCACCCATTAGTCACCGGCCTGGAGGCAACTGAAGATATTGATTTTCCAGTGTCCTTTGGGCTTCTCAATTTCAGTGGTAGGTGCGTGTCATCTGCATAGTTATAGCAGGTTAAGTCAAAACTATTCATGAGATCTGGTAATGATTTAATATAGATTTTGAAAAGCATGGGTGGGAGGAGTGAGCTTTAAGGTACTGTGAATATCGGAAATAAAATCTATGCTGTCCTAAAGGAAGTTTGTTCGCCAAACAGACTCCAATATATGAAGTATGCATTGCTGCGAAGGATTAGGATTTCAAGCACTCTCCGTGTTGCATGACCCATGTATTGTGGTCATAGCCACTAGAGGATTAACGAGTGACACACTTGGCGCTGTCAAATTAATTCTCTAGGTCTCACCAACAATCATGTTGCTAGGCTTCATTAAGGTTTCCGAAATACCAAGCATGGGCAAAGCCAATTTTTTGGGTGTTTCATTTTTAATTGGTTTTCTGTAATGAGAACAAAGTTGTGTTATTAGAATAGGAAATTAAGTAAACGTGTAATGCGTGAAGAATATGTTTACGGAGAGGTAATCTGTTAAATGAATGAAACATTTTACTCTGGTAAAATGAGTCTTAGAGGTGTTTGTATTTATTGGTCGAGTGTCTTGATTCTGTGAGTTGTTGAGATAATTGAAAGTTGTAACAGGATTTTGCCAATGAATGAAAGGGAACTCAATAGAAATATATTGAATTAAAGAACTAGTTATTTTTGTTAATATGTGTAAATAAGCAGTCAAACACAGTGATCGTGAACCTGTTTCTGCTGTGTGGCACATGAACAATAGTTAGTGCGAGGCAAGCGGTGTTAAAATGACAGCAGGATGTCGGCGTTGATAGGGTTTTTGCTGTCACTGTAAGTGGGTTAAAGATGACTCGGCCCAAAAGGATAAGGGCAGAAAAAGGTAAAGTTCGTGAGATTCAGGAACATGTAGATCGTCACTGTGGAAGCAGTTATTTTCTTACTAAATATATGAGTACTGAAAATGAGAGTTACTTGAATACTGCCACACTGCGTGTTTATGATGTTCCAAGATGAGTATCGTTTTGCTTCTGCGTGCTTGATGATTTAGGCGCGTTATAAATAATTGAAATTAGACTAGATTGCTGCCTCTTTGAAAAGTGCTCCTAGTATGGGTTTCCTATTTAGTATTTTTTTTTTTTTTAACTGTCGTATGTCAAAATGTAACAAAAAGGTGAACATTTGAACGCCGGGTGGGAGAGGGGAAGGTTCAGTGGGAGTCAGTTGGTCGAAACAGAGTTAAAATCCTTTCAGCTCACAGGGAGTTTAACTAAAATAAACTAAGAACGTAAGTTGTTAAATAGGACACATGCTGTCACGGAAAATGGTTGTAACAATTAGAGAAGTTGTTTAACAGCAACAACAATCAATAAATTCTAGTTTTTTTTAGTTCCCACACACTTAGACATCTGAACTCTTTCTGCAGCAGATGGTTACCTAAGGTGCCCAAACACAGCTTATGCTGATTGCTGCTCAGCTCCGCAACTGTTTTATAGCAAAAACAAACAGGTGCCCACTGCTGCACCGAGGAAGAAACTTACTGGACGAAGTGCAAAAGCTGCTGTGGTAAGAGACCGTAGGCAAAGTCAGCCTAGACTACCACTGAGATGCTCTAGAAAAACAAGCATTTGTAATTCAGTGGGTCTTGCGTTTGCTCGAGTTAGAGCTATTAGCGTTATAAATTCCCAACTGGACTTTTCTTGCCACATGAATTGAAAATGAAAAGTAAAACAGTTGACATAAGTGAGCCAATTCAAAGTGCCACAGCCGCCATGCGCGTGAGTGCATGAGAGAGACACAAAAGGAAAAAGAAGTCTGCTTGCAGTCAAACGTAATGGAAAAAGTGCAATTATCCATGTAATAGGGTTGATGGCCAAGGCTGTAACAAAACTGCACCAAGGAGAGACAAACGTAAGGCATTTGCCAATGATAACAAAAGGCAAGTCCATGAACGAGTGATAGTGATGGGCGTGGTTAAAAGCCCACAGATAGTTTACAAGAGGCCATAGCGCCCACACGCTCGACCTAATAAGAATTGACAAAGCCAGTCTACCTGGTGTTGACAGCCAGCCTTTTGTCCCTACTTGTTTAGTTTTTTTTTTTTTAAAGTGGGAACTGCCATGCCTTTGTTATCATTAAAATAAAATATGAAAAGCAAAAATATTTTTAAACTAAAGGAAACTACTTTGGGTGTGGATTGGCTCCTTGTAAAAGTGAAGAATGCTGTCACTCACTGTGAAGTTAGCCAGTGGCTGAAGTGGGCTGAACCATTGATTCATGCTATATGATGTACAGATGGCAGAAGAACACATTATTATGGTGTGCTGCACACAGTGCACTGCAGTTATATAATGTTTTGTGAGAGGAAAGGTTTTGCCGGAGTGCACAAAGAAAGTGAAGAAGGACATAGTGCTTTGGCTGACTTTGGTGCCCACTGGGCCTCCTAATATGAACGATTATTTTTCACCTTGTAGTGGCAATATCTATAGGTGACAAAACCTAAAAACTATTTGTGGTCAGGTGTGCTAGTGTAATGCAAGTCAGGAGATGAAATGAAGATATTTAAATTTACTTCTGAGAGATGATTCCTACAGAAATCCACTTTCTAGATTAATGCCAAAATGATTGACCATAGTTTATTCTTGAAGGGTGAGGGCGGTGTTTAGGTTTTGCACATTTTTACCTGGAAGCATGAAATTCCTGCTTGCTGTGTAATTTGGATGCATAAGTTCCTGTCATATGGTGTAGAACATGGAATCTACCACTTTTTTTGGCGGTATAGGACTCCTAAAGTATACTGAGGGTAGTTGTGAAAATACACTGCTGCCCTTAAATGTAACTGTAGCCATAACATCTGTGTGTAGCTGGGCTGGGTCCACTATTTGTGCCATGCAGGTAACTTATAACAATGGGTTCTGTGTTGATAAAAAGTGTAGGGCTTGCTCCTTCTCGAAGCACCTGTGACCAATGGTCTGCTGGTAACCTTGACCCAATTTTAAAAATACAAAACGGTTGTTTGGTTGTGTGAATCTCGGATACAACTGAATTGATAAGGGTCAAACTGCCCTCAAAGTGTCAGCCCTTTGATCCATAATGTAAAGGAAAACGTCTGAGCTCTTAACACTTTGACGATGTGCAGGTTTGTGAAACACCTATTAGACATTGCTACTCCTTTTATTTAGATGATTTCGTAGTGCAAAATTTGACAGTTATTTGCTTGTTGTGACACTGGATGTAGATATCCTCTGCGGTTTCGGGATTGTAGCCGTTGCTTATAACAAAATTCATAATAATTAGTAGGGCCACTGGAATTATGTGGCAGGGGGCCCAAAATATGCTGCAAGGTTGAATAAATTATGCGGTAGGGATGACTTGTTTATGCAACAAGAAAAGGAAAATCATGCATCATACTGCAGCCCATTTTTTGGTAGTATTACATCATTATTATTTTTTTTTTAATATACCATACATAGTGATACAGCCTAGGCAAAGATTTCACATCATTAGTTCCAATTTCCAACCAAAATACACATATAAGCAACTGAAAGATGACCAGTTAACCTTTGCTAAGGGCCTTCCACTGCATGGGAACACACGTCACCACATTTTCAGCAGGCCTGGGCGGTGTTTCTGAGTTCCACTATGCGGAACTCCGCGAAGTGACCAAAAAACTCTGCCGCATACGTGGAGTTCTGCAAGTGGTGGAGTGTGTTAGGTCACACGGTTCGTGGTGATTTTTAGCACTGGGTGTTTGACCAGCGCTGAAAAATCTGCGCGAATGGCACCCTGCGCAGTGTACGAGGTCACTGCTTCTTTTCTGTCACTCGAGTAGATTTTCTACTCAAACAGCAACTTCCTCATCGTGAACTGAAAATTTCTTAACGTAGGCGATAGTGACCATCCGCGACTGCCTGCGTTGAGAAATCTTGCTGGTAGGTGGTGATGTTCCTCGCTCGTGCTTTTTTTGGAACCCTGTGCTGTAAACGGAGTGGGAAAAACTCAGCGAGCAGAGTTCACTGCCCACCCCTAATTTTTTGTAATATTTGTTCCCTTTGACTAGAAACAAGTGTTTGGTTCAAAGAGTAAGCAGCAGATGATGGATTATGTGGCAAAAATGGCAAATCCATAATTATCGAAAAAAAAACCTGACTGCAGAATCTCCTAATTTCAGTGATCCTTAATATTAGTTATGTGGTTGCACTTGGCAGAATGTTGGTCAGCTCAGTGTGTTGAGGTAGTCGCAGTTGATGGTGTTGTATTTGGATCTTATGATCTTCTGCTTAACCCTGGTGTATGTAAAATTGGCAGCAGTTGTTGATGTGAAGAAGGGAGAGTCCACCTAGTTCTAGTGTGTGAACGTTTCCTAAATGCGTATTACAGTTAGTCCCTTTGGTGCAGTTCCAAAATGGGATTTGGGCCTATGACCCATCTCAGAATTCAGTTTGTCATCCACAGGGCATACCAGATCTGTGAGCAGGGTCCATTTCTCTTGCATATATATATATATGTGTGCATGCACACGTGTATTGACAGATGCACGGGGGATGTGTGTGGTTGTGTATGAGAGATTGAGATTTGAATCCTTGCTAACATTGCTGTACTGGTGTTGTCTGGTCTTTTTTTAATCTTTGTTCTGAAGAGGTTTGTGTGGTGTTGTGGTATTGGTTATTGTACTGAAAAACATACTACTGCAGACCTGCTCATTGAGTTTTGCAGTTTAACACACATCTTCATTGCTTGCCCTGGGACGTTTATATCCACCCTTAGTGCGATAATGGACATGTAGTAAAACATTTTTCTCTATCCACCACAGAGAAAAAACGAAGATCATGCAAAGCAGTTCCAAATGAAAGAATCAACTCTCGAAGGGTGTCTGTAATACAGCTGGGGAATCCTCTGCCTCTCCTCGAGAGCTGAACAGCTGAGGGTCCTCTGTTAAAGTCAGGCTATTTTTCCTTCAGCTTGCTCGGGGTTTTTCTTTTGTCCAACCTGTGGCCGGCTCTACTCAGGTCTAATAGTAAACCCCGTCACCTATACATCTTGTCACCTATACATCTTGTCACCCTTCCAATACACGTTATTGCCGCGCCAGACACAACTTCTAAGAGCTGTCTTGTCTTCCCACTTCCGCCCCTCTCATTCTTTTCTGTGTTTGTCTTCGCTTAACTCCGCTTTTTCACCTGCCAGAAGGTAGGACTTTGGACTACGATAAATGCTAACCGTTGGGTTTATGGCTGTAACAGCTGTGAGGAGCTGAGTCCCTCTGTCTCTAACACTACAGCGTTCACCTTGCCCTGCTCCCTAACCCACTTATCATTGATCTGTTGACAAAGTGGTGAGGTGGCATGAGTCAGCTAGGCCCCCCTGATCATAAAAGTGTTTTCTGTTTAAGGTTTTGCTACTACGTGTGTTACCATCTGTCTCACAACTCTCTTGTCTGTTCACCCTCTTCATGGGACATATCTCTTTCTTACTTGCAGCATTACACCCACAGTGTGCATTTTGAAAAGTGGCACCTGCAATTGTTTGGTGGTACTATGACTTCCCAGGGATGCCTCGGATTCCATTCTAGTTATCTCTCCTTGCAGGTCTTTCAGTCCCCACTCATCAGTTACTGGACACCCTGATGCCCTGACTCCCACCCACTTTACAGCTTTGCCCTCTGGTCTTGGAAAGATCAGGGATATTGGAGAAATAGCCACACTCCTAGTACCAGATGACTCTACTCACTAGGAAATGTCGAGTGGGACACTGAGGTCAGCCTGCACAGCGCAAAGGTCAAACAGTTCTGTTGAGTAAATAACCCATCCATCCACCACGGCAGCTCCCTTGGTGCATAGGACATTTTCCAAATCCAGGATCCTCCGCACCCAGAAAGTTAGATATGTACATGGACATCTGATAAGGTACACAACCCAGATTGGTTTCTAATGTCCGCCTACCCTTTGAAGTCACCAGAAGTGTCCAGAATACTCGGCCCATAGTGAGGATGTTACTTTTTCGTGAGCTTGACAGTCATAAGTCCATGGAGTTTACTTTCCTTGGGGCCTGCTTGTTCCACTGAGAGTCACTCTGCTGATGGGTTCTGCTCTTCTTTGGGTTTTACCAATATCGAAAATATGTTCCTGCTCTGTTCGTTTCTATAACTGGTGGTCCACGTACAACCAGGGCCAATGTAACAAAGTGCCTTAGTGGCCCAACTGGTGTTTGTATGCGTTTGTGGGGACACTGAGGCACATTGGTATAATATAAGGGGCCTCAGATGCTTGTGCTACCTTTTGTATAACCAGCATTGCACCAGCGCACATTGTATCCCTCCTTTGCATGTGACCCCATGTAAATGAGGGAAAGCTTTGCTTTTACAACCATGCTGTATTACATACCTAGATCAGAGACAAAGGAGCTGTTGGGAGGCACACTACTGTGTGCTGCATAAAGGTGACGCCGAGCAAGTGTGCTGCTCGAGGGCACCACTAAGGATGGGGAACGGGGTCAGAGGGCACCAGGATTCCTTCTTTTGAAACATAGGCCGGTCTGTCTCTAAAGAAAGACCAAGCTGTAGTTTCAAGCCATTGCCATATATTTAACTAATGTGCTGCCCTCAGAACTGAACTGTCAAAGATTGGACGTGCTGCAGATGACACTTTTTTGTGTGTAATCCAGCACACTTTTCTCCTCAGAATGATCCTTAGGCCTCGGAAACTGACAAACTGGAGTGTTGGTTGCAGGGTTGTTTCAAGCCAGATTGTTCTGCTTAATTCTACTATTTATTCTTGCACTCCAGTTTGCCATGGCTGAAATTCCAGTCTATATTTCTTAGGTTGATTGGCGACCTGTCTTTTTTTTAAATGTCTGACTCAACCCCTTCCAGGTGACTATTATTAACAACCACTGCACAGCTTTTCCTCACCTTCCAAACATTAGAGATCTATCACCCCATCACCTACATCATCCTTCCGGGACAATACTGCCTTCTTCAGTGATCAGTCCGGTTCACTAACAAACCTAGACGTTTTTTGTGGAAGTGCACCCTTGGGTGGGACTGAAGTACTGGCCATTTAGTTAAACCGTTTACAGTCCTTGCCTGATGTTTGCACTGATAAAAATGTCCTGTCATGTGAGATGATTAAAGAGCGTTTCTTTTTGAGTATTGTTAGGTGCGCTGTGTTGCCAAGATTGTGCACATTCCTCTTGTTATGAGTGCCATCTCCGCATCTCCTCTTTTTGCTCTGCTCTCCCGAAGGGAGGGAGGCACGCTTCCTGAAACTCCTTGACACACTTTTGAAAAACCTAATCCTTCCTGTTCACCTTACTTTCCAGGCTTCATCCAAGCCTTATTAATCTCTTTTTGGAAGATAAATTAGATGTATAGACTCTCAAAAGCTTGGGAGAATTACATTTATGGCCTGGTCATTGTTGGTTATTTGTGTGGGTTTTCGCCATTTTGATGTAGTCGTTTCTGTAATATCCCGATTTATGTTAATTTATAAGAACAAATAACTCGACTTGTTATCTTGCTTAAGTATTTCTATTTGAAGAAAGGGTGACAATATAAAGGGGCTTTAAAGATCGATTTTTGGAGATGATTCTCGTGCCGGACTTTAAGATGGGAACTCATTTGTCTCTTTAGAGCACCTGTATTGATCTATGCTAAAAAAGGTAAAGAAAATGCATTAACGGGCACTTGAACTCATAAAATGCGTGACGTGGCCATGTAGTCGAAGGCAGTGTGTTTTTTTTATGGCTTATTTTCATTGTTTAGTATTTCTTTGATGTGTGTTATGATTGTCTTTGACTTGTAAAGAAAGACCCGCGAGTCCCGTCCCTCACAGATTTCCCAAAAATATACGTATTCAGATTTAGGCTGCACAAGACAAGCTGAAAATGACTACCTCGACTCGCTTTGGTCGTCCCCGGATAAGTGCAGCCCTGTACAGAACATGGAACGAAATTAAATACAAGGTTAGGTCAGAACGTCCCTTGTGTCTAAAGAATTGCGGCAGAGCGGCTGCTGTTTGTCTGCGCTAGTTTAATCAACAATAGGCCATTGGCCTGGGGCCTGGTGTGCAGTGAGGTACAATGTGCCAGTCAGCTTGTCTAAAATGTTTACTAGCGCTGAAAGAAAAGGCAGAGAATACAGATGCCAGCTGCAGCAGGTACACCTGGCAGTTCAGGGGACGGTGGGGGAGGGGAGAGAGAAAAACAGGTTTCCGGCTGTAGCAGAGTGAACCGGGAAGAGAAGCGACGTGTAGAAAATGAGCCATTGGAGGAAAACTTAACCGGGCAATAGGGAAATTTAGAGGAGCGAATGTGTATTCAGAAAAAAAGCGAAAATGACACCATTGAGTGTAGAGAAAGCGGTATGGTTAAATGTAGAGCAGAGAAGGAACATGGTAACAAGTACAGAAAATAAGTGCCAAGAAAAAAACTGGAATTTATTTTTCGGGACAAACAGAAGGTGGGCGGGACAAAAAACACTCCCTAAGGACTCCCTACCACCCAGTCACTAGGTCACCCATCTCAAAGTGGTGGCAGGGAGCCCAAAAACAGCCCTTATATGTCCTTGGGCTACTGAGGCTGTGACAGCCCATAACATAAAATGGCAGCTGCTGAACTGCTCCACTCTCCCAAAACCCCAGGAGGCAGACTTCCCCATGTTCGGCTGCCCCCAAATTCACACTGGAGGAGAGGAACGAAGCACATACCACTGGCCACTTATATTGTGTGAAAAAAGCTGGTTTATTAAAACGGGTGCACATAACACATTTTACTTCGGCAATCCACCTTCCAAAACTAAAACCTCACTGTGCATCAATTGAACTATCCAATATCTTACCCCCAGCTCTACGGTCCCACCACATATCCCAAACCACAACTATCTTCTTGGGATAGTAGTGCAACCTTAACTTTCCCCAACAGCCTATGGAATCATGCATTAACGCCTAAACAACCAGCTTCCTGCCTACCCTCTCTTTTACGTGATTCACCAATGGCAGCGCCAATCAAATGTCTGTAAACTCATGCACAACTTTCCAGGCCCCTGCCACCCAAAAAAAAGCTGTCTGCTGACAGAGGGGACCCCGAGTGCCGCAAGCGCCTTCCGCAAAACTGAGAGGAGTTGAAATGCTGTTACCGCCTTGCCAGACTGATGCCTGAAAACTGTGCCGCTAACCACCTTGCTGCATGCTACCTATCTATCGCTAATGCCACTGGGCGTAGGCTGAGCTCATACATAGCCTGTAACAGCACACTCCCTTGAGATCTCTAAGTCTTAGAACTACGTAGCCAAACCATTGACTTGTTGTCCCTTCTTGTGACGTCCTCCCATCTTACCCCCCTCCCGCCGACTCCTACAGCTCAACAATTCCGACATGTGAAAAGCTCCACGGAACATCCAGGCCATGAGGGTGGAAAACAGGCAAACCTCTTAATCTCCCTTGCACAACTCGAGCCAGCAACCCAGCACCCTACTGTTCTCTTGCCCATCCCTCGAGTGTCTGCTGACCTAGTTCCCCCACTGTCTGTGCGTAGCCCCACAACAATTTTCCCAAGAACACTACACCTGCATGTTTACCTCCAATTGTTACCCATGCCAATCCCATTCTGTCAAATCCAGTATAAACTAGACCACGTCCTTTGTCAACCCACGGTCCTGCACGTGCACCCTGATGCTAAAAATTCCGCCTATGCCTAAACATAAGCTGTGCATGTCGACACAGCTAGTAACCCTACCACCAGTTGTACCATCCTGCGCTTCCTCCCGATCACAACTCCTCTGGCATGGGTGTCTCGCATCGATCTGCTTTAATGGCCAGCTCACGGAATCTCTCCCACTGTGAATGAGACAAAGCATCCACAATGTTATTGTCCACCCCCCGGAACATGCTGTGCCCTGACCTTCATATTGTAAAGAAGGCAACCCGAAACACGCAACAGCTTCAACACATGCGTATCTCTGGCAGACTGTCTATTCACAACCTGGACCACCGCCATGTTATCCTTCCTAAACAGCCCTCTCATGTGCGCCAACTCTGCTCCCCACAACATGACAGCCACTACCAAAGAAAAGAGTTCCAAGAATGTGATGCCTCTGCGTCCTGATTTCCACCTCACCGGCCGTTCCTCCACACACCACTGCCCTTGCCAGTACAGGCCAAAACCCAAACCTTCTGCCGCATCCAAGAATATCTGCACACCCTATTCTGTATCCTCCTGCCTGGCCAACAGAATTCCATTAGATTACTTCAAGAAAAAACTCCACATCCTGAGATCCTCCTCGACCCCGCTGATAAGCGCACATGATGGTGTGGCAGTAAGACCTCCAAAATAACCAAACTAAGCCTCCTACAAAATGTCCTCCCTGCCCTGACCACCCCGCAACCAAAGTTTGTGTCCCAGCAACACCTGAATCTCCCTCTCTTTGACCTTCTCTCTTGCCAGCATGTCAGACAGCAAAATCTGCATTGACTTCTTATCCTTTGATAATCTTACCTCCATGGTCTGCAAACCAGTCTCAGTCCCCAGGAATGACAAAACAGCACTTGGGCCCAATGTCCTCTCGGGTGCCAAAGGGGGTACCCCTAAGGCACCCATGAGCTCCTGGAAGCTTACCAGCATCTGCTGGCAGTCCATCGAACCGGGTGCCCCAACAAAAAAAAAATCATCTAAGTAATGTGTATCCAGCTGGTTTCTTGTGTACTATGTGAAAAGCCACTGCAGGAACGAGCTGAAACAATAAAAAAGTGCGCAGGATATTGAGCAGCGTATCTGCAGTGCCTTGTCCACATACCATCGCCCTTCAGATTGCATACCCAGTAGCTGAAAATAGTCTGGATGCACCAGAAGCAGCCGAAAAGCTGACTTCACATTACACTTTGCCATCAGTACTCCTGGGTCCGCCGTCACTACCAGTGACATGGCCATGTCCATTGCGGAATATGACACCAAAGCCATTTCATCCAATATGAAATTATTAACAAACCCCGCCCCCCCCCCCTTTCTGGCCAAGATAAACGTTGAGTCAGCCTAAATAGCCCCCATTCTTTCTTAGGCCAGTTGTCAAAGAGTCTTACCATTCTGTCTTCCGATAACTCTCTGTCCAGTTTTTCCTGCACTGCCTGTTTGTGTTCCCTCACAGACTGCAAATTGTCATCCCACCTCCAGAACCTGTGGCTGTCATACCCCAAGCAAAAACATTCTTGGAGACCATCCCGCATTACCCTTGCTTCCTCTGGCCAATCATAAAAAGCCAGCAAGTATTCAAACATGTTTTAACCGGCGTAGAAGCCTTTTGCACCAGATCCTTGTGTCTCACTACACCCTCCGTTGCCATGTGATTGCTGCTGCTGATGTGACTCCTGACTGCTATTGTAGGACTGCCACACTCCTGCATCCTGACCTTGAGACCTGCCCAAAGCCCCGAAACAATGTATGAGGCGTGCCTAACTGCGCCTTTGGAGCACTCCTGGCAGAATTTGCACTAGTCCTGTGTATGCAATCCTTTGTTATAGTCCCAGTTGGCATCCCCCAGCCCGCACTGCCCCTTGGATACCTTACCCACCCCTCCCCAGGTGGGGCATCCTTGAAAGAGCTGGTGGACTATTTGTATGCCACTAGCTGTGAAAATAGCCCCCCATTTTGCCTTGGAATCCCATGCCAACCGAGCCCTGAATTCCTTGACATACTGAGCCCAGGCTTATCCCCCACCCTGTTATCTGAGCCTTATGAATTATGTCCATATAGTTGGACGTGGCCGCACAGCGCTCCAGGAACTTCTCAAAATATACACTAGCATAAATTAAGTACGCCACAGTCCAATTCTCTATTGTGAGGGGCACCATCGGTCGCTTCTTCAGCTCATACTCTTCCTCCTTAGAACCCTCCTTCGAGCGCACCTCCCTATATAATAGCTTGAGTTTTTCCACATATTCCCCTTTACATAGTCTTTCTTTAGTAGTCAGCATCAAGTGCTCCCCCAAGGACTTCCTCACACCTATATAGGGCAATTGCTTAATCATGAGCTTCTTGCTCTCCAGACCCTCTTTCTTAACCCTGGTATAATCTGAGCTCTCGCTGATGCCCACCTACATACTGCTATCCCCTATAGATGTCGTCACTGATCCGTGCGCACCTTTTGCGCTATCCGTAACTGCTTCTGTACAGACCCTTACATAAGCTATGTACTAGCCCTTGCATGGCCTCTTCCTTGCCCCACCCTTATTCACCTCCGCGTCCACATGTGGCCACCATAAACGGACCCATGCCGGCATCTTGGCCCTTATCTGGCTCCAAGGTCAGTGCCCATACAGATGTTTGCCGCCACGTCAATGGGCTTTTGGTCACCAACACCGTACTCTTTCCCCCCCCTTATCTGCAACACATTAGACAAAACACATTAGCCAGACCTCTACCCCCATTTACCCACCCATGCCTCCATGGACTGCTCACCGTCCTGCACATTGCCTTCCTCGAGGCTCTCCTTATCATAATCCACCAGTGGCACACCCATGGTGTCTTCCTCTCCAGCCCAGTGTGGGCCTGTAGTCAGACTCCACCAGGTTACCAGTGCTCTTGTGTGGTGCAGGGGCCATAAGAATGTCACCATACCGCTCTGTCGACGCCACCCTTCTGTCTTTTGCACCGGAGGCCATCTGTGACCGTCCCTCTAGCAGAGCCGCTGCGTTTGTGCCACACCTACGTCTGCCAGCTCAATGGGGGTCCCCAAAGACATCTGGCAAACTGCACTGGGTCCTGCCATCTCTTCCCCTTGGAGCCGCACCAAGCTCCTGAGTCTCGAAACCTGCGGTGCTGCTCGGCCTGTAAAACAAGATGGCAGGTCTGGTGTACTGGTGGCCTGAACCCACCTCGTCCGAACCTCCTCTACCTCGGGGACCTAGGACCATTTATCTTGCTCAGCGCTGAGTCCTGTGTCTCCCCTCCCCACCTCCCTTCCCCCAGATACCATCCCTCACCAACCACACTCCTGCATCCCTGACCACTGGACACCCCGGCTGCCTGCTCTACGGTCTCCCCTTCATCCTACTCCCTGCTCCACTACAACATGGCCGCTAATAGCGCAGAAGCAGGGACCCAGGTTGTAAAGGGCCCCGCCACCCCTAATCCATTAAACCTCTCTGCTGTCTATCACTGTTGCTGCCCAGTACCCAGCCACCCGCACTCCACCAAGCCACACCCCACCAAGCCACACCACAAAGGATCCCTTTCCACCCACTATGACTGCAGCCGCTGCGGAACCCTCAGGAGCCATTCCTAACTCCCCAGCCGCCCCCCACCCCCCCACTCTGCCTCTGAGTGGGCCTCTGCCCTGTCCACCATCCTGGATTACTGAGAGGGCCCAGTAAAATCGGGTTTCTCAAGATTCATTGCTGAAGACCGCTCTTCCCCCGCTTCTCACACTCCTCCCAGCTGACATTTCCATTGCGGGAGTCTCTGCAATAGCCCCTGCATCGATTTCATGCCCTTTACAACCGACCCATACATGCGGGGCTTGCGGGAATGGGTCACTGCCATTTTTTCCCACACCAGATCTGCGGCCTCCTGTCTCGGGGCCTGTACTGCCTTTACTGCCGGGCCCGCACCCTGCTAAGCAGCCCTATCCATGTCAATATTACTCTGAGCAGCTCGCTTTGTGGCAGAGCGATTGGCTCTGCATCTGTCATTGGCATTGTCTGCACTGGACGTGATGTCACGATTCCTATATAAGCACCACCCTGGCGTGCCAATGTCAGTTCTTTTCTCTCCGTGCCAGCCAGCGCTGATCCTCAGAGAGATACCCCTCATCTGTTTTTTGACTGGTCTTTTTTTATTTTTTATTTTTTTCAAACTCTTTTCCGAGAATTTCTCCTGGTGTGTTGAGGGATGTTTTCTAGGAAGACAGGTTTCAAGCCCTGTGGGCCCTGTCATCGGACATTGTCCGTGACCGATCCGCACCTTGTGTGTTTGGAGCGTGTCAATGACCCAAAGTTGTGCAACTTCGCGCAAGTCAGGGTCTTGGTTGAGAGGAAGGCCCCAGGACTGGTTGTGGAGTCCAAAGTCTTCATCGACCCATTAGAAATCCTCTGGGCGATTGGGTAAGTGAGGCAAAAGGAAAACAAAATGTAAGAAGTTGAAGCACTCTTCAACTTCTCCTTGTCCGTCAGCCGAAGCGTCAACGAAGCATCGTCATTCTAGGCCTCGTTTTGCAGAACCTGTGCCTGGGCCGACTCCGCGCCTCCCCAAATTTCAGGGAGCCAGAGTGACCCCTGCCCAAATTAAAGAGTTATATGAGGCCATGTGCCTAATTTTTGGGCAGTCTGACCCTGCTGGAACTCCTTAAGGCCGTGCGCGGTGAAGGGGGCCACTTCGGGTTCTGCACCGGTGGCTCCGGCCTCTCCGCTGAGAGGCTCTCGGATCCAGTCCTGGATCTGACCAAGAACTGGTCATACCACCTTGACTTCCCACTCCCGGCCCGATGCAAACTTTCCCGGCCCCCACCAACAGTGCCATCCCCATTTGTAATTCCTGACTCTGGCATGGAGCCGGATGGTCGTATCCCAATGCTGACTCCGGCAGGAGTTTTGCCTCCTCGTTCGGATCAAAACACTTTATTTTTCTTTGCTAGGCCTAAGGGAAAAATGGGAGGGGTCGTTGGATCCTTTAGAATACCAACCCTACAGAGGTGAAATGGACTGGGGCGAGGACTTTGGTGAAGCCAAGCAGACCAGACACAGCTCCAGTTACTGGCATGCTTTTTCTCCCTACTGTGGCTACGGAGGGGGAGCTTCTTATGCAGTGGTGGTGAGGACAGCGGCTTAGGTCCTGCACCCTTAGCTACCCACAGTGGCTGACAAGACTAATCTGACAGAGTTGCTGCAACTGGGTGTTTCCACCTCAGAACCCATGCCATCACTGATGTTCTACTGGGTATCTGGTCGAAACCCAGAACAAGGGCTCCTGTGTACAGGACAATTGCCCGCCACCCTCGCCCAGCACCTGGGGACCCAAGTTTACTAACACAAAACTCCACCTGTGAGAGAGAGCTTGGTGGTCCAAGCCTGTACCTCCCAAGGTGCATTCCCTGTCGCTTGCCCTGATAGGGAATCCAAAAGATTGGATTAATTTGGGAAGATGTTTTCTTCTGCCAGCCTTGCTTTGTGGCCAGTGAACGCTGCATGCCTTTTGGGCTGTTTACTCCCACACACTGTAGGATACGGTTCCGCAAGTGTTGCCACCGGTCCTGGAAGAGGCCCGGTCTGTACTCTCTAAGGTTGTTGCTGATGGGAGAGATGCAGCAAAGTTTGCAATTCTTTGCGGACTTGACACGACCGAATCGCTAGGTAGAGTTATTTCCACAGCAGTGGCCCTGAGGCACCACGCTTGGCTGAGGACATCTGAGGACATCTGGCTTTTTGGGAGATGTCCAGGTTTCTTTGATGGACATACTCTTCGATGGCACCTGGCTCTCTGGCGAATATGCAGACTCAGTGCCTTTCACCCCTTTCGTGGCTACAAGAAGGGGTTACCAACTGTGCCAATTTCTGCCCAGTCACTGTGCCAAGCATACTGCCCAGCCCCTGCAGGACCGAGGGCATTGGACCCACCGACCTCATGAGTAAAGTGGCCAGCAGTCTGGTCAGCCCAACTCCCCCTACCACTACAACCCCGGGCTCTAAACCCTCCTAGTCAGTCCCCCACCCTCGCTGCACCATGGGCCAGTTGGGTTCGCCATCACCTGTCCCACTGGCAATCCATTACACAGACAAGGTGGGTTTTGCAGATAGTCTGAAGGGGCTACTCCCTCCCTTTCAAGACTACTCCTCCATCCATGCCTCCATGTTACGATCGAATGACAGAGGATCATGTGTCCCTTCTCTGCAAGGAAGTTGCAGCTCTCTTGGCCAAGAGAGTCATAGAGAGAGTTCCAGTGCCAGAGGTTGGTTGTGGTTGCAATGCCCACTACTTTCTGGTCCCCATAAAGGACAAGAGCCTGCCATATCCTAGACCTACAAGCCCTCAGTCTCTTCCTCAAGAAGGAGAAGTTCAAAACGCTAACATTGGCTGAGGTCTTGTCTGCCCTGGATCCCGGAGACTGGATGGTAGCACAGGACTTATTTTCACCTCCCCATTCTGCCTGCCCACAGATGTTACTTGGGGTTCACAATAGGCCACAAGCACTTTCAATTCACTGTGCTCCCCTTTGGCCTTACCAGCGCCCCTTGGGTGTTCACCAAGGTGATGGCTGTGGTTGCAGCTCATCTGTGGATATCAGGGTTATCAGTCTTCCCCTATATCGACAACTGGCTGTTGAAGGTGAGTTTGCACCAGGCTGTCGTCTCCTATCTCCAGACTGTGGCAGACCTCCTGCTTTTGTTGGGATTCACTATAAATGTGCCAGTCACACCTGACTCCCTCTCAGACTCTCCCTTTCATTGGAGCTGTTCTGGATACTGTGCAGTTTCAGGCTTATCCTCCCAAATGGCAAGTCCAGGATATTCAGGCTATGATACCGATGTTTCATCCTTCATCCTGGATTTCGATGAGAATGACTCTGAGGCTGCTGATCCCTATGGCCTCCTGCATCCTGCTGGTGACATGTCAGAAGGCATATGCGAGCTCTCCAGTGGGAGCTGAAGTTGCAGTGGGTGGACCGTCAGGGGAAACTCTCCTGTATCGTCCAGATCTTAAAGGGAACTGTGAAAGTTCTGCAGTGGTGGTTAACAAAGTGCAATTTGGCCACAGGCAGATCCCTCTTCCTTCCCCAGCCAGACCTGACAGTAGAGACAGATGCGTCAATCCTGAGATAGGGCAGCCATCTAAGAGAGGTGAAGATTAGAGGAATCTCGTCTCCGGTAAAAGCGAGACTCCACATCAACATGTCGGAGCTTTGTGCGGTCCGACCTGCATTGAAAGCATTTCTTCCCTCAAACAAGGGAAATTTGGTGCAGGTGTTGACAGACAACAACACCGCCATTTGGTACTGCAATAAGAGGGGTGGGGTGGTTGACCCTTTTTCATAGGCTCTGCGCCTCTGGGCGTGGCTGGAATAGCAGGACATATACCTAGTGGTTCAACATCTGACGGGCTCTCTGAACGCCATCACGGACAAACTCGGCCGAAGATGCCTAGCAGATCAGTATTGCCATCTCTATCCGGAGGTGATGCAAGGCCTCTTTCAGCAGTGTGGAGTGTCTTGGTTAGATCTGTTCACCTCCGCCAAGAATGGGTAGTGTCAGCAATTTGCGTGCTGAAGATTCCAAGGCGGCAATCGCTTGGAGATGCTTTTTGTCTCCAGTGGAATTCAGGCCTCTTTGTACACCTTTCTGCTCATACCACTCATATCCAGAGCTCTCAAAATCAGCATCGACCAGTCCCAAGTAATCCTTGTGACTCGGACTGGGCATTGAGAGTCTGGTATCCCGAGCTACTGGGCATGTCCATCGATCCTCCGATCAGACTCCCCTTTCAGGGGCATCTTTTGTTGCAACCGCAGGGGAGGGTTTTTCACCCGAACCTGTCCACCATTCACCTTGTATGGAGATTGATCTTTCTGATGTTCTATTGCTCATTCTTTCCCTTGCCCAGCAGGGTTCTGCTTTGGGCACTCTCAAGGGATATTTGTCTATTTCTGCGTTTTTTTTAGGTTGCCTGATCATCCTTCCTAGTTTAAGTCTCCTGTTGTACATGGGTTTCTCTAAAGTCTTACTCCTCTATTTTCTCCATTCCCATGCATTATTCCTCAATGGGATCTGGATTTGATTCTAACTTTTTTGATGTGCACTCCTTTTGAGCTCCTCCACAATTGCCCTCTCAGGCATCTCACATTGAAAACAGCCTTCCTTGTGGCGATTACATCTGCCCGCTGAGTGAGTGAGCTGCAGGCCTCATTATCTAAGCTGCCCTACCTTTCTATTTACCCTGCAAATTGGTGCTTCGCACTAAGGCCTCTTTTCTGCCAAAAGTGTCCATGCTTTTTCATGTAGGCCAATCCATCACCTTGCCTACTTTTTACGCATCCCACATCCTTATAAGGAAGAGGAGTGACTCCACCGCCTGGATCCAAAAAGAGAATTGGTGTTCTACCTTAATCGTACAAAAGAGTTCTGGGTGAATGGCCAACTCTTTGT
Source organism: Pleurodeles waltl (assembly GCF_031143425.1). NCBI lineage: Eukaryota > Metazoa > Chordata > Amphibia > Caudata > Salamandridae > Pleurodeles > Pleurodeles waltl. The sequence continues at coordinate 713,910,848 of NC_090448.1, forward strand.
AGGGTATGTGAGTGGAAAGAAAGGTTGGCCAGTGCAGAAGTGGACCATCTCCAGTTGAGTTGTGCTCTGCATTGAGATCTTCCACACAGTAGCCAAAAAGCAACCCACCCAGCGGTTTGCATGTTCATTCTAATAGAGCCAAAGCTGCAACCACTGCATTAGCATGCGGAGTTCCGGCCCTGGACATCTGTCAGGCAGCAACATGGTCATCTCAGAACACATTTACCAGACACTACTACCTGGACAATCATGTCTGTAGGGACGGACACTTTGCCCATTTGGTTCTGCAGGACTTTCTTGTTTGTAATTGGATCGCAGACCACCCCCTCTGGGGATGGTATTGCTTGGGTAACTTTTCAAAGGTAAAAATTCTTCAGCTAGAAGTCTCTATCAGATGGACGAGTTACTTTCCTTCGGTAACGCCTTTCTGGTAGAGACTATACGTAGCCAAAGATACCACCCTCCCCCTCTGCTAACTGATTCCTAGGGGCAGGGCCTTAGTTTTGACAAACCAGTAGTGGGTGTTCTTTTTGGCTCTGCTCTTCTATTGTGGAAAGTCGTGAAAAGAAACTGACGCTGGGGCGGCTGGGTGGCACCTATATAGGAACCGCAACATAATTTCCAGAGCGGGTGATGTCGATGACGGACACTTAGCCAATTTACACCACCTAATAGCATTGTCGCTGGCTCATAATAGTGCCGGCAGACATGCTGCCCCCCACAGGGGGCACCAGCACCCTCATAATGCTCAGCAGACAGTGCACATTATGAAGGGTGTTGGGCAGGGGGACCCTGATCCTGGCAGAGACTGCAATAGGTTGGCAGGGCTGCCTGCCAACGTTGTAATGTGATAGTTGGACCACCACAGCCGCTGTGGTCCAACAGCCACTGCCAGTGTCGCGGTCTTAGGACCGCCCCACTCGTAATGAGGCACTTAGGTGGTCGTTATGAACTAGGCGGTGTGGTCCGCCATGCCGGCGGTGGGGGGAAAACCCCCCAGCCGGCATGGCGGGCCACACCGCCACATAAAGAAGACCATGAGGGCCGCCATCCGCAGCCCTCACTCACCGCCAGGCTGCCTCCGTCAGGCAGCCGGGCGGCGGTCGGAATCATTATCCGACAGGGCAGCGGTGCTGCCCCTCGGATAATGATTCCTCAGCCTCCAGCCTTTCCCTGGCGGGTTTCCGCGCCAGAGAAAGGCTGGTGGAAGGGGTGCACCGGGGCACCCCTGGGGGCTCCTGCACTGCCCATGCACTTGGCATGGGCAGTGCAGGGGCCCTGGTGCAGTGCCCCATCGCGCAGGTCACTGCCTGATTTTCGGGCAGTGATCTGTGCGACGGGTGCAGCTGCACCCGCTGCACAGAGGCATTGGCGGTGGCTCCATGTGGAGCCGCCGTCAATGTCCTGGCCAGGCATTCCTGTGGGCCGAATCGGGCAGTGATCTGCGCGACATGTGCAACTGCACCCGCTGCACAGAGGCATTGGCGGCGGCTCCATGTGGAGCTGCCGTCAATGTCCCGGCCAGGCATTCCTGTGGGCCGGCGGGCAAAAACAATGTTTCTGCCCGCGGGCCCACAGGAATGTTCATAATACGGCCGGCGGGGATCCGGGGACGCTGGCGGTCAGTGTTTTGACCGCCAGCATGAACACGGCCGTTTCGACCACTGTGTTCATTATGATCGCCTTAGTCTCCATCAGATAAGGTGTTACCGAAAATTAGATAACTTGTCTATTAGACAGAGATAACTTCACATGAAACACGGCCTAAAGATACTTCTTTAATTTTTTTTTTTTCCCAGATTGAAGGTTAAACTCCTGAACTTCTTGACCAGCCACTCAAACTATAAGAGTACAAAGATTCACACAGCAATAAGTGCTCTTGCCTTTATGTATATTGGCTTGCTTTAGCAGAGCCACACTCATTAATTTCCTGAAGCTTCTCTGTCCCTTTTAAAAGCTGCATGTGGTTGCTCATTGCCATAGACTAAGACTTTTGCGAGCATTCAAACATAAGCTTGTTTTTGTTTTGCTCTCAAATGCTGCCTCTCCCCCAAATACTTCCATTTGTTATATCATGAAGTTCGGATCAAGTAAAAAATAGCAGTTTAAAAGTTGTTGAATCCAGACTGTTAACTTAACTTGAAAACAAACACCTGGAGGTCCTAGAAAGCATCTGAGTTATAGAAAAAGCTGTGGAAAGGTATCTTTAACCTGTTTCGCTGGAACTATGAAAATCTGCCTTCTCAACGCTTTGCCCACAAGTGCTTTTCAGGTCGAGCCCAGGCAGCGCATGCGCTGTCTCTGCAAGACATGCTGTGTTCAGTATATGCGCTTTAACCATGCCCACTCTTGACATTCGTTCTTTGTTGTGCTGGTCTTAAATGCCTCACTTTTATTGGTGCATAGTGCTGAATGTCCCTCCTTTGCGTGTCAAGTTCCCGCCCAGGGAGCTTTCACTAAGAGAACATTTGTGTTGGTGTGTGATGTCCCCACCTCCATCCTCCTGTCTGGTTTCGGTTTTGTCATTCATCCAAACCGCAATCCTTTCTCCTTGCGGCTGGGAGCCAATATTTTGCAAATATCATATAAAGTCAGTTGTTCTAGCTTTTGGATAGGTAAAAGAATGTTTGTGTTACTGTGCTTATTTTGGGCCACTTAAATGTTTGAGGCTGAGCGTGCCCACCCCTTCTATTCTTATAATACGAGTCTCCGAGGAGTGGTTCCCCCTTCTGTTTTAAAAAACAAAAAACACTACAACATAGCAGTGATTGCGTTTCCATGAAAACCAACCAAACAAAAATACAAACAAACATTGTGCACTTGTGCTGTTAACTGTAATACTAGAACCGGTCCTCTCTTAGAGGGTGCCAGCGGGCTGTCTAGTGTTTCATGATTTACTTAATACTGACTGATATAATTATTTTCTTAATTCACTTTTCCTCAAAGGAGAGTTCATAGCCATTTCAACATTTTATTTTAATTTCACTAACATTTGTGGTTCATTTGTACCAAGAAACTATAAAAGTCCCCGGGTCGTTACTTACATCAGCTCCCTTTCTGCTGCACACCATATCACTCCTGCCCGATAATCAATAGCCATATTGCTTATCAACAACCGAAATGTCAGCCCACTATATCTTTTGGGAGAAAAACACCGTGTTCGATGGCATCTGTCGCTGTAGATACACATGTTGTGCATAGCCCGCCATCTGGTGTTGGGTCGGAGTGTTACAAGTTGTTTTTCTTCGAAGAAGTCTTTCGAGTCACGGGACCGAGGGACTCCTCCTCTTTGTCTCCATTGCGCATGGGCGTCGACTCCATCTTCGATTGTTTTCTTTCCGCCATCGGGTTCGGACGTGTTCCTTTCGCTCCGGGTTTCGGAACGGAAAGTTAGCTTAAAACGGAAAATTACGTCGGTATTGTTGCGTTCGGGATCGGATTAGATAGCATCGACATCGAATCGATACGATAACATCTCCGTTGCCCTTCGGGGTAGTTTTCGATCCCCCGTCGGGGCCTGGTCGGCCCGACCGCGTGTGACATCAACGCTGATGGAACGGACCCCGTTCCGATTCTGTCCTAAATGCCACAACAAATACCCATATACAGACCAACATTCGGTCTGTAACCTGTGCCTGTCGCCCGAGCACAGGGAAGAAACTTGTGAGGCCTGTCGTGCGTTCCGGTCCCGAAAAACGCTCCGTGGCCGCCGAGCCAGAAGACTGCAAATGGCGTCCACGCCGACAGGACACCGAGAATTCGAGGAACAAGAAGAAGTAGAAGCCTTCTCGATCCATGAATCAGACTCGGACGAATTTGACGACCATGAAACAGTGAGTAAGACATCGAAGATAGCACATAAGAAAACTGACAAGGCCCAGGGGACGCCACTGCCATCAGGCCATGGCTCAACCCATAAAATCGGTGACCGACCATCGGCACCGAAGAAGGCCGAAATAGTGCCGAGATCGTCCGACTCGGGTCGAGACACAGGCACCCAGCCATCTCGGGACCGAGATAGTGCTGCCGGCAAAGATCGACGCCGAGACAGCGGAGCCGAAGCTGCTCGACGCAGAGACAGCGGCACCGAGGAGGATCGACGCCGAGAGGGTTCGACTCCAAAAAAGGGAAAAGTCGCCCCGGAGCCGAAAAAGAGCGTGGACATAGTTTCGGTGCCAAAACGACCCGCAACCGAGCCAACTACCGGTTCCTATTCAGAGGAACAATCACTGTCCTCTCAAATGCGAAAGCATAGATTCGAGGAGGAATTACAATCCACCGAGGTGGACCACACTCAAAAACGGATTTTTATACAGAGTGGAACAGGGAAAATAAGCACCCTTCCCCCTATTAGGAGGAAGAGGAGACTTGAATTCCAACAAGAACAAGCACCACAAACAAAACTGGTGAAGAAGGTAACTCCGCCACCCTCTCCTCCACCTGTAGCTCACATTTCACTGGCACAGACTCCGTCACATTCACCGGCTCACACCACCTTAAGCCAAGGTGACCAGGACCAAGATGCTTGGGACTTATACGACGCCCCAGTGTCGGACAACAGTCCAGAGGCGTATCCTACAAAGCCCTCACCACCAGAAGACAGCACAGCCTATTCACAAGTGGTGGCTAGAGCAGCAGAGTTCCACAACGTGTCTCTACACTCGGAGCCTGTCGAGGATGACTTCCTCTTCAACACCCTCTCTTCCACACATAGCACCTACCAAAGCCTGCCTATGCTCCCAGGAATGCTAAGGCACGCAAAGGACATATTCAAAGAGCCTGTCAAGAGTAGGGCAATAACACCGAGGGTGGAAAAGAAATATAAAGCACCTCCCACAGACCCAGCTTTCATCACCTCACAACTGCCACCAGATTCGGTTGTGGTAGGGGCAGCTCGCAAGAGAGCAAACTCTCACACATCGGGCGATGCACCACCCCCAGATAAGGAGAGCCGCAAGTTCGATGCAGCCGGTAAAAGGGTCGCAGTACAGGCTGCAAACCAGTGGCGCATCGCTAACTCTCAAGCGCTCCTAGCGCGATATGACAGAGCCCACTGGGACGAGATGCAACACCTCATTGAGCATCTACCCACAGAACTGCAAAAGAGGGCGAAACAAGTGGTTGAGGAGGGCCAAAACATCTCCAATAACCAGATACGCTCCTCTATGGACGCAGCGGACACAGCAGACACAGCAGACACAGCAGCAAGAACAATTAACACGGCAGTAACCATACGAAGGCACGCGTGGCTACGAACATCTGGTTTTAAACCAGAGATACAGCAGGCGGTGCTCAATATGCCATTCAATGAGCAACAATTGTTCGGCCCTGAAGTGGACACGGCAATTGAGAAGCTAAAAAAGGACACTGACACTGCAAAAGCCATGGGCGCGCTCTACTCCCCGCAGAGCAGAGGCACTTTCAACACCTTCCGCAAGTCAACCTTTAGAGGGGGGTTTCGGGGTCAAGCCACACAAGCCAGTACCTCACATTCAACACCGTCCACCTACCAGGGACAGTACCAAAGGGGAGGCTTTCGGGGCCAATACAGAGGAGGACAATTCCCTAGAAGCAGGGGAAAATTTCAAAGCCCCAAAACGCCTACAACCAAACAGTGACTCACACGTCACTCATCCCCTCCACACAACACCAGTGGGGGGAAGAATAAGTCAGTATTACCAAGCTTGGGAGAAAATAACAACAGACACTTGGGTCTTAGCAATTATCCAACATGGTTATTGCATAGAATTTCTACAAATCCCTCCAAACATACCACCAAAAACACAGAATATATCAAAACAACATTCGGACCTCCTAGAAATAGAAGTTCAGGCATTACTGCAAAAGAACGCAATAGAACTGGTACCAGATACACAAACAAATACAGGGGTTTACTCACTGTACTTTCTAATACCAAAGAAGGACAAAACACTGAGACCAATCCTAGACCTCAGAACACTAAATACATACATCAAATCAGAACACTTTCACATGGTCACGCTACAGGAAGTGTTACCATTGCTAAAGCAGCAAGATTACATGACAACCTTAGATCTCAAAGACGCGTATTTCCACATACCAATACATCCGTCGCACAGAAAATACCTAAGGTTCGTATTCAAAGGAATACATTACCAATTCAAAGTATTGCCGTTCGGTTTAACAACTGCACCAAGAGTCTTCACAAAATGCCTAGCAGTAGTGGCTGCACACATCAGAAGGCAGCAAATACACGTATTCCCGTATCTAGACGACTGGCTAATCAAGACCGACTCACTGACAAGGTGCTCACACCACACAGATCAGGTCATACAAACCCTCTACAAACTCGGTTTCACCATCAACTATGCGAAATCACACATTCTGCCGTGCAAGGTACAACAATACCTAGGAGCGACAATAGACACAACAAGGGGAATAGCCACTCCAAGTCCACAAAGGGTTCAAAATTTCCAAAAGATTATACAACGCATGTATCCAACACAAAGAATACAGGCGAAGATGATATTACAACTCCTAGGCATGATGTCCTCCTGCATAGCCATTGTCCCAAACGCAAGGTTGCACATGCGGCCCTTACAACAGTGCCTAGCATCACAATGGTCACAAGCACAGGGTCAGCTTCTAGATCTGGTGTTGATAGACCGCCTAACATACCTCTCGCTTCTATGGTGGAACAATATAAATTTAAACAAAGGGCGGCCTTTCCAAGACCCAGTGCCACAATACGTGATAACAACAGATGCTTCCATGACAGGGTGGGGAGCACACCTCAATCAACACAGCATACAAGGACAATGGGACGTACATCAAAGAAAGCTGCATATAAATCACCTCGAACTACTAGCAGTTTTCCAAGCATTAAAAGCATTTCAACCAATCATAACTCACAAATACATTCTTGTCAAAACGGACAACATGACAACAATGTATTATCTAAACAAACAGGGGGGTCACACTCGACACAGCTGTGCCTTCTGGCACAAAAAATATGGCAATGGGCAATTCACAACCACATTCGCCTAATAGCACAGTTTATTCCAGGGATCCAGAATCAACTTGCAGACAATCTCTCTCGAGATCACCAACAGGTCCACGAGTGGGGAAATTCACCCCCAAATTCTAAACACTTACTTCAAACGTTGGGGAACACCTCAAATAGACTTATTTGCAACAAAGGAGAACGCAAAATGCCAAAACTTCGCATCCAGATACCCACACAGGCAGTCTCAAGGCAATGCCCTATGGATGAACTGGTCAGGGATATTTGCTTACGCTTTTCCCCCTCTCCCTCTCCTTCCATATCTAGTAAACAAATTGAGTCAAAACAAACTCAAACTCATACTGATAGCACCAACATGGGCAAGGCAACCATGGTACACAACACTGCTAGACCTATCAGTAGTACCCCACGTCAAGTTGCCCAACAGGCCAGATCTGTTAACACAACACAAACAACAGGTCAGGCATCCAAACCCAGCATCGCTGAATCTAGCAATCTGGCTCCTGAAATCCTAGAATTCGGACACTTAAACCTCACACAAGAATGTATGGAAGTCATAAAGCAAGCTAGAAGACCATCCACTAGACACTGCTATGCAAGCAAATGGAAAAGGTTTGTTTGCTACTGCCATCATAATCAAATTCAACCATTACACGCATCTCCAAAGGATGTAGTGGGTTACTTACTACACTTACAAAAATCGAACCTGGCCTTCTCTTCCATTAAAATACACCTCGCAGCAATATCTGCATACCTGCAGATTACCCATTCAACTTCACTATTTAGGATACCTGTCATTAAAGCGTTTATGGAAGGCCTCAAAAGAATTATACCACCAAGGACACCACCTGTTCCTTCATGGAACCTCAAAATCGTCTTAACAAGACTCATGGGTCCACCCTTTGAACCTATGCATTCTTGCGAAATACAATTCCTAACCTGGAAAGTTGCATTTCTCATCGCCATCACATCTCTAAGAAGAGTAAGTGAAATTCAGGCGTTTACAATACAAGAACCTTTTATCCAACTACACAAAAATAAAGTAGTCCTAAGGACCAATCCTAAATTTTTGCCAAAGGTTATTTCACCGTTCCACCTAAATCAAACAGTAGAGCTACCAGTGTTCTTCCCACAGCCAGATTCCATAGCTGAAAGGGCACTACATACATTAGACGTCAAAAGAGCACTAATGTACTACATCGACAGAACTAAAAACATCAGAAAAACTAAACAACTGTTTATTGCATTTCAAAAACCTCACGCAGGAAACCCAATATCGAAACAGGGTATAGCCAGATGGATAGTTAAGTGCATCCAAATCTGCTACCTTAAAGCAAAAAGACAACTGCCCATTACACCAAGGGCACACTCAACCAGAAAGAAAGGCGCTACCATGGCCTTCCTAGGGAATATTCCAATGCACGAAATATGTAAGGCAGCCACATGGTCTACGCCTCACACATTTACCAAGCACTACTGTGTAGACGTGCTATCCGCACAACAAGCCACAGTAGGTCAAGCCGTACTAAAAACCTTATTTCAGACTACTTCCACTCCTACAGGCTGAGCCACCGCTTTTGGGGAGATAACTGCTTACTAGTCTATGCACAACATGTGTATCTACAGCGACAGATGCCATTGAACTGAAAATGTAACCTACCCAGTGTACATCTGTTCGTGGCATCAGTCGCTGAAGATTCACATGTGCCCACCCACCTCCCCTGGAGCCTGTAGCCGTTTGGAAGTTAGCTTCAACTTTGTACATTTGTAAACATATTAAATCTTAAATAGATACATACTTATTCCCTCCATTGCATGGGCACTATTACTAACAAACAACTCCTACCTCACCCTCTGCGGGGAAAACAATCGAAGATGGAGTCGACGCCCATGCGCAATGGAGACAAAGAGGAGGAGTCCCTCGGTCCCGTGACTCGAAAGACTTCTTCGAAGAAAAACAACTTGTGACACTCCGACCCAACACCAGATGGCGGCCTATGCACAACATGTGAATCTTCAGCGACTGATGCCACGAACAGATGTACACTGGGTAAGTGACATTTTCATTTCCATCGTCTTTGGCAGTGAAGGAAAACCATAAGAATCACTCATTTCTCCTTAGGCTACTTCGATTTGCAAGCTCGGCTTCCAGAATCTGCGACATTGAGCGCATTAGTCTATTAATGTAATACCTCTCAACTCGCTTAGGAAGCTTTTTAGCTGCTTTACAATGGAACTGGAGAGGAAATCACTGGCATGTGCCTCTGCATGAATGTAATATACCTTAATTGTGCCCTTTGAAGGTTATTCAAGATGAATGTGTAAGCTCTGGTGCAAGTGCTGTAGTTAGGGATTCCCATGTTAAAGTGAATGTATACTGTGATCAGCATTATTGTTTTCTTTGCATAGGAAGTACAATTATTACCATGATTCATGCCAACTTAACATCCTTATTACACTATGACTGTTTGAACACTGTTGATATGTTCGGGTGACCCTTCTAGTTTATTTCTCCTCTGTGGCTGTCGTGTGTCTTTTTTGGGGGAATTGCGATAGCCAGCCAGCAACTCTGATGGTGGGGTGATGAAAGTGGTATTATGTTTGAATTAGCATGGCAGATTTAAATTAGGATGCTAAATGGCAACATTTTCTTTTTTTGCTGCAGATAGAGGAAGAAGATAAATGGAAGTACTTTTGCTATATACAGGACCACTAGAATTATATGGCAGGAAAAGACGAAGTTACGAGGCTGGGTTAACCAATTTATGTGGCAAGAAAAGCCCAATTATGAATTTGCAATGCCACTAGCTCTAACTCAACCAAATGTGAGACCTGTTGCATTGCAGATGCATGTTTTTATTGCTTGAAGGAAAGTTACCACCATATAATGCCATTAGATTTTATGTTGTAGCTAGGCCCAGTTACTCAAGGGAGGAATCCATTTAATTTTGGACTAGCTGTACCTTGTCACAAATCCGAGCACATTGATAGCATAGGCGCTGCGATACTCATCGGTAATGTCGCAGGTGGCTCTACAGTATAGATGAAAAATGTTTTTTCCTTAGATTAATCAAAAGCACATATGTCCCAGTATGTGTGGGAACTTAATTCTACCGTGGAGTGTTTCCATAATCTGGATTCAGTGGCGTTTGCTGTGTACTGATTTTCCATACGATACTCTGCAACCTGGATGGAAAAGGGCGCCTGTGCCTGCAGGTAGTCGCCCTGTCTTACACAAGCTAAATTTCCATGACTGCTTGAAGTGATGGTCCTTCCTGCTGGTGGGAGCCTCGAGGCACTCTCGCCGTTTGCAGCGCTTAAATGCGAGCCCCAGGGTTAGTAGCGAGTTCCAGAGTACAGATGGAGATCTTCTGCTTAAGCCCCAACTGTTCTCACTGACAACACGAGACATGTCAGAAAAAAACTACTTCGTGTGCTACGCAAATTGCACAAACTATTGTTTGTGCAGCAAGCTTCTTCCCATCTAGCTTCATGCAGTCATGTAAGACTGTGTATGGCCCACACTATATTAGAGTAAAATTGGTCTACTAAATCAATCATAATATGTTTTGTACAACTGGTTTTCAGAACTCACATATTTGAAGATGCTTTACTAAGCTACAGTGAATAAAGAGTTTTGCTGAAATAAAATATTTGCCTAAGATCACACAATTTAAGTGGTAAGCCGTGATTTAACCTATTTTTGTGATTTCACTTTGTACAAATCAGCCACTAAATCAGCATCTGTTTGTATTTTTTTATGTGAACCATTTATTTTCACCTGTGTGCATTTTCTGCACTTTTATTATACCCCATACTTGACGAGAATTCTATTGGATGGGCATTACACTACACTAGGTCACATTCATTTTTAACGGCATGAGAAGATTAAGTTATTTGCCCAGAATGACAAGATGCAGAGCCAAGGCCAAGACTTCACGTCACTCTTCTTTACCAGCCTGCTTAATTGGTTGGTGACTGGGAAACGTCATTTCCGATCATTTCTCTGGAACAAGTACCAAACACAGATTAATTCAAGTTAATACGTGCCTGTTCGCTGCTCCTGACGTGATTGACATACTATTTCTTCCCCCCTCCCAGACCCTCTGCCTGCTTCTCCCTCCATAGCGATTGTGCTTTATTTTTCTTGTTTTGTGTGTTTCCACACTTTTGATCGTGTGTGTCTGTGTGTGTATATGTATGTGTGTGTGTATATATATATCTATATGTATATATATATATATATATATGTGTATATATATATATATATATATATATATATATATATATATATATACTATTAAATTACTTTCACAACTGGCCAGGCAAATTTGCTTTTTCGTGTATTATGGTTTTATGATTCTCAACAGGTAATCTTTAGGCGCTGTAAGCCCAATGCCACTCTTTTGTGCAGTATTGCCTTATAATGATTTCTGTCTCTGGAAATGATGGTGCTTGTGTTGTGTAACATGCCAAGGCGTGGGAAGGGCATGGAGGTTATTCACATTCAGGTTTTTAAGGCATGGGAAGTTAAGAGATTTGGGCAGAATAATAGTATGTCGTGCCAACGCCGAGACACAAACCTGGTTGCCCAGGCCAAAGTCTGCAGCTCTGGTCATTACGCCACATTCTCGCCTCACTTACTCTCCTGTGCCTAAACAATTAACGTGGTCTTGTGTATTATAACTGGTGCTCATTTGAAGCACTGCGAGTTAGCGCTATATAAGGGAAAAAAATACTTGAATGTAAGTGTTTGAGTGATACATGCATTTGAGTCCTAAAAGAACAGTGGTTGCTTAGATAGGTGTGGCTACATTAGACTCTGTTCTGCCCCTTGGTTACTCTTCTGTCATTTCATCAGTACTAATATTTCAGAACTATTGGAGAGGGATCCTCGGCTCAGGGAAGAGCTATAATACTCGTGAGTTTGCTAGTTATAATTTTGAAAAAGTATTATTTATTAATCCGCCCATTCATAATATTTAGCAATACTGTCCATTACATACCGTATTTAACGCCATCCAATCCCAGGCATATTTCTGATTTGTTTTTAATCCAGACACTTTAGTCTGCCTTTTCAAAAGCTTTCACAGAAATGGTAGCAGTCACAATTGCGAAATGACCACCGGATGCTTTTAGCCCCTGCAGCAAGTCTGCAGGATGTCTGTTGTGTTGAAGCATCCTGCCCGGACCAACACTCCCATCAGGAGCTGCAAACAAGGGAGACCGTTGGTATCCATAAGGAGAACCCCAAAAGCGTCATATCTCTGTGCGGACAGCTCACCTCTCTTGACTGTGGCCCTGGAGACTGGGTCCATGGTACTGCTGAAAAAGAGACCCCCTTTGCTGCCCCACTTGTGCATTTTGCCACACTGATCAGCTCCTGTTCCCTCTCCTGCACTGCCACAGTATCTCCCTGTAACATTGTCTAGCTAACCCACCTCCTGCGCTGGCCCTTTCAGCGTCCTCCTCAAAAGCCTGTCAACGCTTTCTCTTTGGGATCTCCCTCTTGCACTGCCCTCCTAGGCTCCACCCTCTGAAGGTGCAAGCAGTGGAGAAATGATGGGTCCAGGTTAATTATCTTTACTAGTCCGAGGTCTGCAGAACAGAATCAGGATGTACGTGCTCAGGTGTTTTATGCTTTAGTTATGAAGCTGTTCTCTGTAACCATTTCCATATAAAAAGCTTAAACACCTCGACAGTGGTAGTAGGCACCATAAATAATCAATACCATACCATAATAACAAAGATTTTCTCCTTCGTTATCGAAACAGTTATCTTACTCAAGTCACCGTGGGGTGCTCACAGCCAGCTCTGCAACCACCACCAATAAATTTCGGGTATCTCATTTTGCAGGTTCATGCTAATTTTTGTTACACCAAGGGATGAAACACAGTGAATCCCGGTTAACTTTAAGTGTTTGTGTGCAACTCAAAGTGCATACTACAGCGTGCATCTTCTCTTGGCGCTCAATAATTGTTTGCATCATACATTTTAGTGGTACTTCTTTTTAATCAGCTTTGGAGTGAAAAGCTTGAGACATTTGCGGAACTCGAACTTCTGATGTGCACGCCCTGCGCGGTACGAACTCAACCCCCTGAGCTGTACCGGGGGACACAAAAATCCTTTACAAATCGAGGAACAGAGGGGGACTAGCGGTTATAACTATTTAAAAATACTTGAGATCAGTGTATGTCATATTTGGTAACTTGTCCTTTCAGGTTTTCAAAATATCATCTCTGGTATACTGGTAGAGGATTCCAAGACCTCTTTATGGTTTACCTATACAGGGAGAGGTGGAATTATTTTGTTTTTGTTCTCGGCACGCACTGGTGTAAATTAACCTTTAAGACCATGAACTAAAAGGCCCAGAGAATAGTTTTTTCACATCTTGGTGTAGAGGAGGGAAGCTTGCAACGTCCACCCCTTGCTCTTTTGTGCTCTCCTCCTAGTTTTCAGGTGTTCATAGTGTTTTTTTTTTGTTTTTTTGTTTTTTTACTAAAATTTCTCGAAGTTAGATTCAACTTTCTGCCTTGCTTACCATTTCTTAAAAGGTTCATATGATTTAAAGAAAACACACCCACACACAACATCAATATCGTTTCCCCCTTAAAAGTACCTGAAGGGGGACATCCTGTATGCAAATCCCCAGCAGGCCCCCTCACACAAGGTAAAAATTGCGACCAGAAGAGATGAGGAGGCAGAGACTTCTATATCTGACAACAGCTTAATTTGTATACACATTCACTCTACTTGACACTTACCAGGTGCTCAATTTAGGTTAAACTTTGTTTTAGGATGTCTGCTTTTTTTAAATTAAATTTGGTGTTCCCAGCTCTTCTCTGTTCTACGGTTTTCTTTTTGTTTCTTATAGAATTGTAAACATCAGCAAGAGTTTTCTCCCTCAGTTTTTTTCAAGAATAAACAGGCTTATACCTGCTTTCTAAATATTATTGCCAATTCATCTGCACAAGAACGCAGTTTATGCTCGGCTACTAATGTATTTCATCTTGTATAAAGCATGTTGATGCTCTTCAGTGCTTTGCTGGCGCAGTAGAAAGATAATAAAATAGCCTTTTTAGTTTTTTCGAGTTCCAGCCTCATAGGAAACTCACAGATTTGGCTGAAGGAATTAAAGTTTCAGTAACTCTATGCACTGCTATTCTACATAGGTAAATGTACTTACCATTGTCTACTTATAATTAGCATTCGATCATGGTTGCTAAAATGACTGTTACTCGCTCCCATCAACAGAAGCCAGTGCCCCTGGTTTTCAGGTCGTGCCTTTGTCCTGTGCTCTTGCTTGCAAGATGTATGTGCTGAGTAATGGGCTTGGAGCCCACCCATTGCTTAGCATTTGTGTGCTTCATTGTCACTCTCATTTGTTGGCTTCTAATTGGGCAGCAAGTGCGATGTGTCACTGTGGTGGAGCACATACCAAGCAATGATTGAGCTGCATGGGTTAGGGCCTTTCCATTTTTGGCGCTGTGATTGAGGTACTATTTTGAATTCTTCTTCCCCTGCCATATTCACAGCGCCAGCAGCAGAAGGCATGTCAGTACTTCCGTCTTTGTTTCTTCTTACCCTCCCCCCGTCCGTGCTCCTTATTCTCATCCCACCCCCATCCGTGTTGTTTATTCCTTTTCCACCCATCCCATCCCCCCCCAACCCAGAAGGAAAAAAAGGGCTCTGACGTCTCCAGTGCTCGACGCTTCATAGTGCTTTTTTTAATGTCCTTCTCGCCACACCCTTTGCACTCTCATTCACCACTCCCTTCCAGTTGCCAAAGTTAACAGCTCACCCATAGGCTAGACCTATTGGCTTTGCTAGTGCTTGTTCTCAATGGGCTTGTAATAATACAACAAGAGAACAGGTTTCAGTCTCTCAGCTCTGGACTTCAGCTAAGGCTCTAAAACTTCGTAGTGAAAAAAGTGTGAAGAATTAGGACTGTGACAATTGTGAAACTTTATATTCTCAAATCTAGTGCCTTCAGTTTGCCAAATCTACAGTTTAATACTTGTTCCAAGTGTGTTCACATTATTTTTGCAAATCAGGCATGGAGTGGACCAAAGACATCATGGTTAAACAAACCGAGTACAGTGCTGAAAAATAAATTATCTCTATGAATTCTTGAGGGTAAAATATCTAGTTCATTAAAACTAGAACCTTGCAACTTAAGTTTACTGGCACAGACTCTTCTGGCGGAAAAGCATTTACCTTTCACTTACTTGCCATGTATATAAGTCAGGAAAGATACCTCTGACTACTTTACCATTCTTATCAATTTGGGGTACTTTAGTTACTAATCTCATTCACCAGATCTGGGTGGCTACATCTGCTTTATCATGGATGACATATTTATTTCCCACATAACTGGATGGTTTTACCATTTCCAGCTCTTACTTCCTCTAAACTCACCCATCTTGCAGTATATTTTTGTTTCCAGAAGACCATCCTTCCCACCATTACCACTCTAGAAACCAGAACAGCCATGCAGTCCATTGGAGCACCCTTTGACCCCTGCCCTCACCACACCTTCATTAAAGGACTGGACCCCATCAGCACAGTCCTCACCCCGATCCTGAATGACTTAATAATCACAGCCACCTTCCCGAACACCTGGAAAAATGCCACAACACTTCTCTCTCTTCTTCCTCCTCAAGAAACCCTCTGAAGACACTAGTGAATTACTGGCCTTTCGCCCTGCTAGCCTACCTGACATAAGCCATGGAAAAGATGATAAACACCTAGCCACTGACCTCATTGACAACCACCTCCTCACAGTATTCATTCTGGACGCAGGCCCAACCACAGTGCGAAACCGCCACAACTCTGCCACAGACGACATCCTGTTGATTATGGACAGAGGGCACTCAGTGGCTCTGACCCTACTCGATCTCTCTACAACCTACAACACAGTCTCTCACCCCATTCTTATCTAACAGCTGCACGAAGCCGGCTTCCATAGTCCCACACTTTGCTGTATTTGGTGCTTGACAGGCTGCACCCAGTCGGCCAGGCCTATCCTTTTCTCCTCCAACACAGCCAGTATCCTCTGCGGAGCTTAAAAAAGATCCTCACTCTGCCCTTTTCTTCAACACCTACATGACTATACTTACCCGCATACTCTGGGCCCATGAAATAAGCATCCTCTCCTATCCTGACGACACCAAGCTCATATGCTCTCTCCAAGAAGATTCCAAACACCAGTACCAATTTCTCAGAGCGCATAACCGAGGTTGCCAGATGGATGAAAAACAACTGACTCAAGCTCAACATAGACAAGACAGAAGTAATAATATTTGGCAAAGACACCTTGCTGTGGGACTCCAGTTGATGGCCTGCTGAACTTGGACCCACTCCCCTCACGGCAACCCACAGAAAGAACCTTGATTAGTAATCAACAACCAACTCAACACGTCCAGCCAGTAAGTTCACTTTCAGGCTCCTGCTTCCACACACTTCAAGATGCTCAAGAAGATCTCAGAAATGTCACCCACTTCACTAGCAGACTTGACCGTGGTAAAGCACTCCATGCTGAAATCCACAGTCAACTGACCAGAAGACTCATGACCATACAAAACTCAGCTGTTAAGCTCACCTTCAACCTCCTGCTCTGCACTCACATCACCCCGCACCTCAGAGAGCTCCACTGGCTTCCAGTCTACAATCAATCACTTTTCAAACTCCTCATACACACATAAAAAGCCTTACACAACATTGGCCCCACATACCTAAACAACCACAAACTTTCATAAAACTACCAACCACCTCTACTTAGTCAAATTTCTACTCCCACACTTCCCCAACTAACAGTCAACCAGATCTGGCAGTTGTGTCTTTGCCTACGTCGCTCCTAATGCCTGGAAGGACTTGCACCACACAGCTTTCAGAGCCTCCTCCGCAGTTCTTGAATTCTGGAAGAAACTAAAGACCTTTTCTTCATCTAGCACCGACCTGTGCTCAACTCATACAGCTCCTGCTTCAGTGCCAGAAGAACCTCCGAGGTGAGTTGTGTGCTATACAAATGCACATACCATAACACCTGGCCTTTCTCTGATAATACAGAAGGCGAACGCTGTTTTCTAAGTGCTGCTTAATAGTTGAAATCCTGAGTGTGGCAAAGAAGTGCTATTTACGGCAATGTCCAATTCTCATTCACAGCTCTCCTACTGAGGAAGGGAGTACTATTTCAGCAATATCTCTCGGCATTGTGGGAAAAGCCATAGTAACTCTCCAAATGTACGTTTGTGCACTAGTGTTACTTGTATAACTCTGTCTCCTAAGCTAGGTTCCACTTTGCACTTATAACTTCTCATCCACCGACTCCAAATTCCTCACTTTGTCCTCACCTCAGCTCCAGCAATCTATCAATGAGATTACAGGAACTTTAGCATTGGCTTGTTCTAGACTCTCCTGCACGATTGAACTCACATTAGGCATACAAATACACAAAGAGGCCTAGCACAAGCAACTCCCAAATAGTAAGCAAATAATTGAATGCTGTAAATAACACTGACACACAGCTACTGCACCAGCAATACTCCTGCTGTTACGAGTATCCCCTTGTAAGCACTGGAATAGATAGTTACCCTCACAAGAGTTACACATGCTTAACAGGCATGCTATAAATCAGCTATCGTTTTGAAAAAAAAAAAAAGTTATCATTTTGTTGACACACCAAAGGCAAGATTCAATGTATTCCTTTTTTAGGGAGGTGAACATGTTATCTCATCGAGTTTTGGAGATTTTGGGTTCCTATGAATGAATCTAACCAACGTGACCATTCTGGAAAATTGTGTAGAAAATGAAGCAAATATGGTAAAGAAAGTCGAAGTTTTTAGCAAATGATTCCTAATAATTGTATTGTAACTGCAAATATAGTCTGATGCATTGAGTCACCCTATGACCACACCAGCTTCAAAGTCTAAACGTGTCTAGTCTTTCCACATTGTCTCCCTATTTTCCCAGGATTTTGGCAAGTTTTTAAAATATTTTTTTAGGCCAAGAAAAAATTAAATAAGGTTGAAAACCTTTCCATACCTTTAAGTTTGATTTTAGGATCTGACCTTTGCAATGTGTCCTTTGCAAATATTTTACTTGTGTAAGTACAGGCTTTAAATCACCTTTATTTTCATGTGGTTTTATTTGTTGTTGCAGAGCTTACTGACACCCAAACGCCATGCAAAGTGACGTAAAATCATAGCAACAGTTCGTCACAGGAGTAGGTGTTAGCTTGTCATGACAATCCACAGGGGATCGGGCAGCTCTCTGTAGACACCTGCAGGCCTGTTTCCAGTTGGTGAGGGGACACCTAGAACCAGGGTTATTTTATCTAGAACCATTGAAGGTGCTAGCGCGCCTGGTCCTTAGTAAGTAAACTTACAAGGGGAACGCGTATAGGCTGATGAACCCTTTGGATCGCATAGAGTATCCTAGCCATGTAGTGACCAATGTTACCAATATTCAATATAACAATCAATAACCACTAAGAGAATCATTAATCATTAGTCCATTATATCAACATTTCATGAATAATCCCAACTCAATATACGTTTTAACAATTTTTATTTCCCTATTAGTTACAATACTAATCCATATGGTTAATCACATTTTATTCAATCAGTTCAGAATTAATTCATTGGTGACCACCAATAACATAATCTAATCAGATCTTGAGAAAACATATGCTCTAATGCTTCAGCATAAGACAACAAAGATGAATACTTTCAACATGAATAGAAGAGTTCAGCAACCAGTTTGTCAATCATTTGTCACTGTCAGTGCCACCCATAGGAATCCTACCTAACTCAGATTAGCATCAGCACGTGGGACTTCATGCGAAAACAATTTAGATCATGAATTTAGAAAAACATCTAGCTAAGAGAAAAACTATTTAAACAGCGCAGTTGGTACCTAGAAAGAAAAGCTCAAAAGTTAATCAGTCACATTGTCATAGCTACCTATCCACGAAATGGATCAGCAACAAAGTCAGTCTTCGTCTTCAGGTCATTAATCGATCAGCAATGCATCAGGCTTTCAAGAGCATGAGCCCAATGACAGAATCTCGAAACGCGTCTTCCGGCATCAAACATCTGCATCAGTTTTCCCCTCACATCTAAAGTTTTTGCCCCTTGTCATGACATTTTATTAAGGTTACCAGTCCATCCTCCTAATTCCTAATTGGTCAATTAGTCTCCAGATATGACTCTACCTAATAAAATTAATTTTACAAATCTATGAATTCTAATATTACGCCGTTCTCAGTTCATTGATTGATTCACTGTACGATGCCCTCATCATCCGGCTTATCAGATATCAAAAATGTTGCATCTTCTTCTCCAGTCAGTGTCTCTATTGTTCGAAAGTACATCTCGTCTGTCTTGCACCAATTTTGTTACATACCTAGTTACATCAGCTCCTGTCCGTCGGTTCATTGCAGAAACTTCTAGCAAATCAGACTTAATTAACATACGCGGTTCAGGGGCAGTTCAATACAATAGCTTCTCTGCAGTGCATGGTTATTCTGCGGCTGCACGAGGCCTGGCAAAACTAGGCCACAACTTCGGCTAAGTTAACTCTACAATATAATGCAAAACATATTTTATACATCTTAATATGACATATTACTACATTATTATTGCACATTTTCAATATTACATCCAATTTTAATCATTTGGTACAACTTCGTATAAGCTTGCAGTCACTCTTTGTGGGCACATTTTCAAACTTGCACATTAATTTGTCTACGTTTAATTATTCTATTGTTTTCTTGTTAATCATAACGCATAACCATTCATTAATAATTTCTAATGATCATATCTGCTTCAACAAAGGTGTCACAACAGTTCCCTTCCCAGGTATGGGTGGCTTCAGGTCCTCCCTGTTCGCCATAAACCCTTGGTTATTACAACTCTTACCTACTGGAAAAGCCTGTTAGGGAGGGAAAGGTGCCACAGTACACCTTGAGTATGAGAATCCATATTGCCCACCCACCCCTCAAGAGGAAAAACAAGTAGGCAACTGCACACACCTCTGGACTTGATTACTGGGTGTGAGATGTGCTCCATTAAATACTGCCTTAACGCCTGTAGTATAGGACTATAAATTTTACTCCATGGGATCATGTTTCTGTCAGAATATTTATTTAGATTTTTTATATTGTGTGTTGTGCGGTGTCAAGATCGTTGTTTATTTTACTTTATTTCCTTTAGGGGCTTCTCAGTGGGCGAGACTGGTTGTGCTACGTGCATAATGACATAATTTGTTTTCCACTAGAGATTCAACGTTTGCTACCTGGTTAAAGGAATATATTGTCACAAAACATATATGTCGTTATTTGTTTTGTAAGAGCGTCACCTCTTCCCATCCGACGAAAGACTCTTGTCCTCACACTGTGCTGACGTTGCTTGTTTTCCACCTAAGGCGCGAGTTTGCCTAAAGTTTTTTTTTTTTTTTTTTTAAACCTTGCTACTCTCACATTCCTCTTGGCCTGTCATTGTGAACCTCCAACGTGCATTTTGGTTCGGACACTAAGGTGATGTATCCAAAATTGTTGGCTTAAGAACCGGGAGACCGAAGTTCTTATCCCGGCTTCCCCAATTGCCCATATTTTGGGGTCGCTGGCATTTCCTGTCTTCCTGTAGTAAAGACCCTACATATGTCGCAATTGAGAGCTCTTAGCAATAGTCAAGCGCTACATAAAACAAGCATTGGTAAAGCTAGGTCTGGGTTTAATGTGCTACAGCCTGCAGCGCTAGCACTGTAGACCGGGACTCAACGGAGGGAGCCAGCAGGAGCGCACAAAGGGTTGGAGTTGTACAGTGCTTGCTCATGCTGCCTAATGCAGGCGCTCGAGCCAGTGTTAGAAAGGCTGGTCATAGAAAGTCAAAGGTTGAAAGCATATATTGTTTAGGAATAGGTCTGTGCGACAGCTTGGCTGTCGAGACCCAGACCTAAAATGACGTTCCTATCACAGCATGGATTCGCCAGCAGTCACGAGAACAAACAAACTTAGTTTTCGTTTGAGCTTTTCCATTGAGTATTGAATACCATAAAAAAAAAAACACAGTCATACAAGTCATGGTTTCTTGATACCCCACTGCGAGGAAATACATATCTGGAATGTGGCAGCTGCAAAATGCGGAACTCATCCGCTGTAGAAACGGTGCAAAAAGGGTCGTAAGCTACAGTAAGGGGTGTGAAAATATGGGGCGGTAACTGTCAGATATGGAAATGTGCTACCGTGGCATCTGGCAGTTACAAAAGAACTTATTTCTAGAGCGGGGCGTGGACTGTTTTGAACTTGGACACTCGGGTGTGCCCTAAACTGAGTCACGGGAATACTATGGTTTTAGAGGAAGCGTCTCTTCGTGTGCTGGGTGTGCGTGTTACCTGGTACGCTAGTCTCGCTAGGGACACGCCCTCTCCCGCCCCATCCCTGGGAACCGTCCGCGCTAGGCGTAGCTCACTCCGTCTCTCCCTTTCAGCTTTTTCCACGTGATGCTTTCTGTCTTCGACTCATGAATGCGGGCCACTACACAAGGGTTCTTTGTATTACTTTGCTGTCACTCAGTGTTACTCCAGATGACATTGTTTGCGTTCTTGGGTGTAATGTGGTTCTTCGCTGGGAGTGATATTACATGCTCTGGGAATGAGCCTCATTTGCAGAGTTCCAGAAACCTGAAATTTGACAACTAGTCAGCAGGGCCAAGCCAGGCAACCTGCCTCTCCTTGGGATACCAACCACACACGAACATAAGCTTTACCCTTGCTTACCCTTTCCTGCTGGTAACTTTTTACTGCCCTGCTGTCAATCATGGAGTAATAGACTGTTTTCAGAATGGCTAAGGCAGATCCATCGACTAAGGGAACTTCTGCGGCACCGGGCAGTGTGGAATTTCCACCACACAGGATATGTTATTTCAAAAGAAAGGG
Organism: Pleurodeles waltl; assembly: GCF_031143425.1. Lineage (NCBI taxonomy): Eukaryota > Metazoa > Chordata > Amphibia > Caudata > Salamandridae > Pleurodeles > Pleurodeles waltl. The sequence continues at coordinate 713,932,788 of NC_090448.1, forward strand.
CATATATGCCAGTATAAACTTCAAGGTAAAATAAAGGTCATATATTTGAATGTTGAAGTCATCTGTCCTTATACAGGGAACCAAAAAAACTAGATGTGTGTTACCTCACCCAAAGATGATTGGACAGGGTATTCCCAGGTGGCATTTTATGACCCTTGATACAGAAGCTCGTTGGTCTGCAGGGAGCTGCTGGGATACTTGTGTGGCTGTTCGGTACCACCCAAGTGACTGTAGGCATCAGCTGTCATAGTGCCGCTAGATTATTTTCTCTCTAAGTTATATTTCGAGCACAGCATGTGAAGCTCTAAGCCTGCCTTTCAGGTTCCCTCGGGAGGACATCAACCCTCATACCTGAGCAAAGGCCTGTAATCTGCATCTGCAATGGGGCATTCAGCATCTAGAGGGAGATTCCGGCCAGGAATGCCCCGTTGCAGATGCTGATGCAGATTACAGGCCTTTGCTCAGGTATGAGGGTTGATGTCCTCCCGGGGGAACCTGAAAGGCAGGCTTAGAGCTTCACATGCTGTGCTCGAAATATAATTTAGAGAGAAAATAATCTAGCGGCACTATGATAGCCTTATTCTTGTGCTTCACTCTTATCGGTACTATTTTAATCCTACTGTGTTGTGTAGTTCTGGTTATTGCAGCTCACGCTTTGCTATCTAAAATGCAGTCGTTTTATTAAACCAATCTTTAAAACTTAAACTGCCTTTGTCATTTATATATGAGACCGTACTGTGTATGAGAGAACCACCACCAACCAACACAAAATCGAAGCATAATCCTAATACAACCACTCAAAAAACCCCATAGATTTTCACAAAGTGTACATAGGAACATATATTGAATGGATGGTTGGGAACACATGGCATGTTGGAGTTAGAAGCTGAGTCACTTTGTAAATGGACCATCAGATCACTGGAATAAGGACTCTATTGGCTACCCTATTTTTCAGCAGTAGGTTTATGATTGAGGGGTCAGAATGGAAGAAGATCGAAGGGTGTAGTGCCTTGGGACACATGTATTTCATGTGCTGTCTCCATGCCGATATTAAAGCAAAACCTGCTTTATTTGCCTCTATCTGGTTTAAGTCTTTTCTGTCCAAGACATCACAGGTCTAACTACATTAAGTTTCTCACTTGTGTACTTCTCCATAGCGCTACGTACTGCTTTCACCCTCATGCATGTCTACCAATCCCTGCATTGCTTTCACTTGTGTTTACTTCTCGCTTTCTTGTGTGCTTCTACCCCTCTCGTGTTCATCTCGTCGTCTGCACACTCCCAGCACTCTGTGTTCTTTTATCCATGTGTTTCTTCACCCGCACCCTGTGATGCCCTCTCGCTTGTGCAGTGTTTTCCTTTCACCTCCACCAGCTCCACACAACCCCATGGTCCCTTTTTTTAATGTGTGCTTTCGCACTATTTATTTATCGATCTAAGAGGCGTCAGCCATCTTGAATGGGTAAATAAAAAATTAAAGCAAATGGAGCCTGCTGCGTTCCATTGGTGCGTACATCCAGCAAGGTCTTTTGGTTTTGGCAATGCTTGTTTACTTCAAGCTGGCGATTTTCACTTTCCAGCATTAACCGTGAACTGGACAGGTTTTCATGAATGCATAAAGAGGAGTTTTATCTCAAGTTTTTTTTTTTTTTTTTTTTAAAGCGTCCATTCAAGAGAGAGTATTGTGTAATTATGTTGCTCTCGTAGACTTTATCTTTGTAGAACTGGGACTTGTCAAGTGTTGTGCTGTTATAGAACTGTACCCCTGCACTCTCTCTGCATCATGTACTGCATGCTGTCTTTTGGAGGTCAGGGAGGTGTAAACTCGGGGAGCTGCACTTGTTGGTAGTACGCTACTCCTCAATGTGTTTTGAACCACCCGCCGGCAGGCCAGCAGGTAAGCACTGATCTGCAACTAGAAGCCTCCGGTTGTGGATAAAACATCCCTCTAATTTGGTAGGGAGCGCATGTGTAAGCAATGGAGAATTCACTGTTGCCTGAGGAAGGAGCCTGATCCAGAGTACTGGTAAGCTGTCCCCTTCTTCACTTCATTCCCTGGTGTCTATTCTGTGGGCAGAGTAGAGGCAAGCCTCCCTACATTACCTCAACAGGGCGTTATTATGAGCCTACGTTTCTCGCAGTAAGAATAGGCAAGATGGTAGTTTTTGATCCAAGCTTCTTTGCTCCCGGCACCTCTGTGCAGGTTGATTACAATGTTCAATTTCGGATCATTACCACTCATGCAAAAGCCACGCCATTATTCTAGTGGGTGAACGATTCTCTCCATTGTGCCTTATTTTTGCCACATAGTTTTAAACTATTGATGTACTCCATATTTTGCATGGGCTTTCAGCTTGTTAATCTATTTCTAGCACAGGTGTTTCCTCCCTCAACGTTTTAATAATCTTGTTTGGCCTCTTCTGCTTTAACTCACTTATTGGATATGTTGGCCGCTTGGAGAGACTGGGTGGCAAAGAAGAGTCTTCCTAAATCGGTGTTGATGCTTAACCTGGAAACTTAAGTGTGGTCTGAAAGAGGGAAGCAGCTAAAAGGTGTAGAAATCCAGACTCTCTCAGGAATTTGGAGCACCATCACAGCTACCAATCCATAATGGAGATTAGAGCAGCACTCATAGCAGTGTCTGAGTGGACCGTGGAGATGGTGCAGGAGAATATGGGAGGTTAACATATTTTTGTGTCCATTGCAGTGCTTCACTGACCACCCTCCATTCTGTTCTCTGAAAGAGTATGGTTCACAGCCTGATTAACCTGAGGCAGTGACGAGGCCCCTGTTGCCCAGTTTATCACAGCATCCATTGTGAGTGCCTTCCATTAGCTTTCCCTGTCGGCCATAAACTTAACCTTTCCAGTGGGATGTTGCATGCCATTAGAGAATGCTCACGAAGAAAAATTACGCCCTGCACAACTCCCAGCTGTCATAGCTTCAAAGTCGGAACACAGGTTTTGGACTTATGTGGCATCGAGTGGCAGCTGACACTTTCTCTTCTACCTTTGCCTCGCGGCTTCAGATATATGTACGGACTGGTTCCCCGGAGAAAGGGCACGTGTAAGAAAGTTTTATCCGTGTTTAATGGCGAATTGCAAACATGGATGAATGGTCCAAAACAGAATTGCCAGTTTCCTGTCATGTGATCTGTGTGACCACTACTTTCAGTCAAGTCAATATCCCTTTCTGTGATGCTAATTAGGGTCATTACAATACACACGTTTAAACTGGGTTAATCCCTTTACTACAGAACCCAAACCAGGCTATTTTGACCTATCGCTAACACTTTATTTTTACAACTACATTACAGTAAATGCATTTTTTAAATCAAATTTTCTATATACTTCGATCTATTCCCACAAAGATGAGCATCTGTACCGTCAAACAGACTATTAAGTTCCTCAATCATCATACGAAAACCCAATAACTCCGAAAAATGACTGCTGGCAAAACTTTACGTTTGTTTGGAAAGTTTTGACAGCTACACTCATGTTAGTCAAATTGTTTACTATTGTCAGTTTTTCCAGGATACTTTAGAGTAAATCATGCATATTTAAATGACATTTTTGTCTCTGCAGTGGTTTTATTTTTCCAGGAGTCTTGCAGATCTGGAGCGAATAGAACACCCCCTGCCTTCTACAACTGCTTTGTGGTAGTTTTAACTAGCAGGCCCTGCTATGGTGCCAATGGTCAGGTTTGATGCCAGTAGTAGGGTAGTCTGTGAACGTGGTGCAGGAACCCTGTTTTTTAAACAACAAAAAAAATAGAATACTTCTTTTTGAAAGTTTAAATAATGGCCTATAAACTGGCAAATTGGCCTACGGAAAGGAGATGATTTCCTGTTGTTAATCAAGTCAGCATGTTAGGCAACATAAATGTTTTAGCCACAAAATTCTCATATCGGTGAATAAAGAGGTGTTAAACTTAAACATAGTTGACTAATGCTAACTAAACTGACTATATGATAACTGAGTCTGCCATACCCCCATGGGCATCCAGCCGTGCCTGGCTTGGGGTTGGGTGTAGGGCCTGGCTTGTGGCCACTATCTGTCCCCAAGCCACACACAGACTCCCAATACCCACTGAGCATGGCTGTCGTAACAATATAAAGGGTGTCATTTTAAGTTAGGAAGACCTACTGGCTTTGTTAAAGGGTCAAAATACGATGGGCCTATTGGTGTTATCAAGGGGGTCAGCACATCAACATATAAATCTGACCTACTGACTTTGTCAAAAAGTCTCCAATAACTATACTCAAGTGTATATTTAATAATTTCACATATTGCAATATTCAATAATAGTGATTGTCTCAAATTACCTCTAATAAAACATTTTTAATAAAAAAATGTAACATGTCTGACAGTTTTATAGGCACAAAGTGCAGCATAGAACCAACCACAGGGGGTCTAGCAGCCCAGCTGAAGAGCATATAGCTCCAGTGCACAATGCTTTAAAAAATATGGTAGGCTTTCCTAGGGTCATGAATTGTATGACCTAGGAGACTTACTGTGTTCTTTTGTGTGTGTTTGGCAGCCCCTACAACAATAACAAAAAAGGTTGGTGGTGCCCCTCCCCAGTTTAGAGGCACCACCAGAAATAAAAACAATATATATATTTAAAAAAGCCTAAGGGCATCATGGGCACTCCAGAAACTGGAGCAGTGAATGTGAAATGAGCATCTGCTCTACTCATTTCACATCCTCTTTGGTTTTTTTTTTTAAATGTATTTATTTATGTATTTATTTTATCTGAGGAGGGGGCATGCAGCCCCCCTTCCTGAGCTTCTATAGGCCTCAGAGACTACATCTTCTGGGGCTAACATTATGTTTTAGGCTGGGGCATTCTTTGGGCTGGGGACATGACACCCCTCCCCCCCCCCCTCCCCCCATCATACACTGGCCCTAGGGACCCTTTCTCCCCAGGCAGATGAAGGAGGGTCCTAGGGACCCCAACTGCTGGGACACTGCATTTCCGAACCTCCAAGAGTATGAGCAAGGAGAACTTAAACTCCGAGCCCGCTCCTAGTCCTCTCTCATGAAGGCAGGGAATAAAGTTTAATTATACGTGGGGGGGGCACAGAAAAGCTGCTCCTGTCAGGCAGGAGCAAGCAGATAAAGCTGGCTCCCACTAGCCACAAATAGGTCCAGGGGCTCCCCCTGGGGCTTCATTATGCTGATGCTGTGGGTGTCCCTCTGGGTATCCCGGCAGGCATCTGGGTGCCCACAGAACTTTTTTGTTGCAAGGAGATGGTGATGACCCTGGGCCCTCTGAAGGGCTCAGACAGGGGGTGCGCATACCCCCTTCCCCTAATAATAAATGAAACCCCACATGATTGCCCTTCTCCCCTAAAGATTAATGTTCAGCATCCCCAGTGCCTTGGTCCCCACCATAGTTTTTTTTTTTTTTTTTTAACAAAAAGGTGGGGTCTTGCTTTTTTTCTTGTTTTTTAAATTCTGTAGATCCTCTGAAATTTGAGGTATAATTCCCCCCCCCCCCCCCCCCAGTCCTCCCAATACACCGCCGGCACCAGCAATTGTTTACACCACCACTCAACACCACTCCTTGTTTACACCAGGACAGGGGGACTGATAGTGACCGATAGGGACCGAATCCTAAGATGCTGCTGCCACATCTGTTTTGATGTAGTAGCAGTCAATCAGATCCCAACTAAAGATTTGGCAACCCCTCAGATCCTCTACGGCGTGAAACATCTATACATTTTCAGACTTAGTTTCTCAAAAACTACTGAATGGAGTTACACCAAATGACAAAAAAGCACACTTTCTTGACCAAGATCTAGCTTTGTGCCAAATGTAGTGTAATTCCATTCATCTGTTTTATCTGTACCTGTGTCTAGTTTTTTCATGGAAAAGTGCCTGGGGGAAATCTTCTTTGGGACGCCCCCCTTTTTCTCAGTACCTGCTTGGCGGATCACTGGGAAACTTCCAGGATGGAACTGAGGTGGATGAGTTAAAAAAGTTCAGTGAAGATTCATCAAATAGTGCCAGAGTTATTAGCAAACCAAAAAATGTTTTTCCTGTGGAAACTTGGTCATAACTAGAACCTCCCAGTGGAGGCTGCCGTTGACCAATATATATTTATGTGTTTTGTGTGTGTATGAGGTACAGAATTTAATTTATGGTTATTGAGTGTTCTTTGTAGGTGTAAGATAGTCCCTCATGTATCACAGGACTAGCACTCCATCAGAGGCTACATGATGCACCAAACAATCAATAGCATGAGGTAAGAGGAAAATATTCCTGTGTGAAGTAAATTCCGAGTGCAGGTATATTTTACCAAATTGGTTGCAATAGGGCTTGCCTAAGGTGTGCTGTCAAGTCTGACATAATAAATATTCCTGGGTGTGAGACTCCATCATATTAAAAGGGACCGTTGATTCTGGACAAGGGTCAAAATCACCCAGGCGAGTGACATTGAAGTGTTCAGCTTGTTGAGTAAGGTTAGCTGTTGTAAGCCCTTGTGAAGAGGCGAAGGTTACACCTAAATGGCAACCTGGTTTGTCCCTCTCCCTGGCCGAATTTTACTGGCTTGGGCAGCCCTCGTTCAGACGTTAGAGGCGTGGGTGAGTAAGAGCGGGTTACAGTGGAGGCGGCTGGTATTCTTACTCCTCTGGCATCGTTCGGTAAACCGGTCCGACCCGGTTGGTCTAGGGCCCTTATTGTGTGGGAATCTAGGGCAGCAGAGCCAAGCCTCGGGCGCTTCCGAACCGGAGAAGCCGCTCGGTTTGAAGGGCAGAACTTCAAATGAGGGCTGTGTTGCCGCGGAGTAAAACTACCCGCGGTACGAGGCGAAACGACGCTGCCGCTGGCGGGAGCAGCCTCCTGAAAGGATCTCTCGCGCTGCCCTGCCTTCGTGTGGCCACACTGAGGGCCAAGAATCTCCCTCGCTTCCCCTCAAAAACTATGGTAATCGCAGCCTCCAATGGAAGACAAACCGAGAGCAAACAATTCACCATGAACTATGCATATTTTAAAAGTTTCTAATGTGGCGGACATCGAGGTTGCTCAGCTCGTTAAGCGCCTATTGCAGAGTGTAACCCTGTAACTAGCAGGTCACATATTGGAATCCTGGCGGGGCAAAAACTGCCTTTCAGTCTTTCCGAGAGCCACACCTACTCTCAAACGTTTGTGAATAGAGATGTGCTCATCAAGATCTGCTGCGCCTCGGTTTATCTCTGCACATTTTTAAAGGGGCACGTCGATCTTTCCATACTGTTTCAGAGCATTTCCGGGACTCTTATTACTCAAGGCAGCGGCGCTACGTTATCTGGTTTTGTCAAACCCGTTTAATTGTTGTTTTTTATCTTTGTTGCTTATGTTTGTTTCTGATTAAGGTTGTGTGTGTGTGGCCGTGACCGTGTCCAGGGCACTCATGGACGCTAAAAGCACCTACCTATCTAAAAATGTGACTTTCAGATTGTGAAGTCATCTATTCCTGCACCAACAGCCACATAGTACTAGACTTATATTTCTGTGGTGCCCGATATGGCCAAAGAGTGCTTTGATGAAGTGTCCAGATGTAAGAAGGTCATGCTTCACCAAAAACTGCACATGACCCCAGCACCACAACACCTGCTGCACTGCTTATAGCCATGCTCCTGCACAGGGTGGATCTCCGACTTGTGACCTCTAACCTGGGGCTGTACCTCCTCCAGGGCATGCAGGTTATACAAGGGGGTGTCAATGCCGACTGTTTTTCACGAATCACTCTAGTCATTGTGGACTTCCAGCTTGCTTTTACTATCTCTGGATGCGAATTTTCCCTTTTTATCTTAATAAGTACTGGAAAAGTGTGCATGGCCCTAATTCCAGCGCGCCTTCCTTATTGTCCAGCGGCTGCCAGAACTGGGTGTAGTCATATGCTCTTGGTCTGCACCACGATATCATGGGCTCTTTGGTGGTGGGAAAATGTAAACCCTTTAGTACGCTCACACATGCAGTGTCGTTCTCCTTCAAAACCAATCCTTAAGTTAGTGGTACAGATGATGGTCCAGTGTATTCCAGGTAGGTCATACCTTGATTTTATTTAAAGCATTGTTAAACTTGTTTCTATGTAAAGAGTGATATTAAAACAAAACTTGATGTATAGGATTACATTGAGAATTCGCTCATGTTCCCGTTTACATCTCCTGCTGGGGGCAGGAAAATAAAGACAACAAATATAGCAAGGGATTATAAAATCTGAATACGACTCCTATATACAGATGAGTTGCATATTTAAAAAAACAGCAACCAGGAACCAGTGAACGCACCATCCCTGCTCAGGGCAGCACTGACCCAAGCTATTCACACCCCATCAAATCATAAAATCATTACAAACCCAGGGCCGGGGTAGAAGGCCTGGATCCCCTGCAGGACAACCCTCCTTGTTGGTCCCGTACCCAAACTACATAAAACTGTGGGCAATTCCTAGGTAGAACTAGAAGGCCAGGACTACCAGCTGGTAGTCTTCCATCTAGCCTGACCCCATCTCTCATGAAGGGAGTTGCGATACTTTGCTGTATGTTATTCATAGAGCTATACTTTTTCTCCTTCTTTACGCTACAAGGTTAGGTCCCTTGTGAATGTGCCCTGCCCTTGCCTAAAAATTCCACTTTCATTGCAACATGCCTCCAGAATTTTCTGGATGAAAAGGTCGTGCTCTCCATCCAGAGATGCTTTGTGGTCTGGCAAAAAATTGGTTTATTAATCTGCTGCCACATTGTTAAATAAGAGGGGTCAAGTGCTCTGACCAATTAGCACATCTTTTTGGATTAATCGTAAACCATGCCAGGTGAATGAATATCTTTGGACTAGAAAGATGGGAGGTAGGTGGGATATGTCTTAGCCCACAGCTGGAAAATAGGAATATCCAGAATCCCCAAACCTCCTGTGCACAATACCTGATGCGATAACATGAAAAAGTTTTAAAAATAAATACATTTAAAAAAATCTATTATTCAGGAGTAAACTCTACCTGGATATCAAGCTTAGCATCGCTGCCCTTCGGTGATCAGGAGACCAAGAGAATGTCCCTAGGTTGACAATCAAGGACAATGGTAGTCAACTATTGCTTAAGGACTGACGACCTACAAATAGGAGAGAACAACATGACGATTAATATTTGAAAATCAGGATGGTAAGGTAGAGTGGTCAGCCTGCAATATTTGGCCTCCCTGAGAGCTGCCCAGTCTGCCTGCCTTCAAGGGAATACATATCCGTATGACTCATGGGTGGCCACCGATGATCATACATAGAGACAGTTTGAACCTCAGGAGGTCGTATTCAGAGGTTATACCTAGTGTATTACATCAGACTGTCCTTCTGTCATCAAGTTCTGCACACACTTATCCAGAATAGTTTCAGTAATGAGGGCAACAGGGCTAGATATGAGCAGACAAGGGGCCATTAGAGTTGGCAGGTGGAAATCAAATGCATAGAGCTCCTGTGTAAGGGATGATAGCTTGACAGAATAGCATGCGATCTATGTTGTGCGTTCTCTCAATGGATAATAGTGATGGCAAAAAACGATGGTTTTGTTGATAAGGCAGGAGTGCGTTTAGATCACTCTGTAATTTGCCAAAGGGATCATATGTTTCAGTCAAACAATACCACTCCAAAGACTGAGATCTTAATACACTGGGTCACTGATCTCTCACTCATCAAAGTAACTGACAAACGCACAAAGCCGTCTACACGTATGGGAGAGAGTAGGGTGCGGCTACAAATTACCGGCGTCTCCTCTCCATTCAGAAATGAAAGAAGCGGAAAGAGTATTCGGCCCAGATAAGATCTCATAAGTGCATCCTGTGCACCACTAATGCTAGACTGTGACCTTACACGTGGCGCCACCATTTTGAAGGTAGTTCCAGCAGCAAGTAGTTGTAATAAAAAGGGGCACGCTATCCCAGTCACTTGTAAGGAAACAAGGATTGCAATAGCATATAAAGTGATATTTGTCAAGTGACATAGTGATGTGTTGTTCTAACCGTATTTTCAGCCTGCGTTCTACTTAGACATAAGGTATGTTTTATAAAGCTGTAGCCAGTTACTCCACAGACCAGCATCTCAAGTGACATATGTCAGTTGGCAAAGGAGGTTATTGCCCGCATTGCCTTACTATAAAGGTTAATTCAACAGCGTACTAATTCAAGAGAGCAGTGGAGATGTAGAGGAAGGTAAGTAGGACCTCACAATGGTGAACTCCCTTCATGTTACAGTGACTAGTTGCACACCTCTGCGGTTTGGGAGATGCTTTTATCATTTTCTTCTGCAGTTCCTAAGATCAGCTGACCTTCCAAGGAAGAGTTTATTCCTTTATCAGAGCAGTCCTTCTGATTCATTGCTGCAGGTTGTTTGGTGGACTGTAGGCTATCTCTGCTTGCCTTGACAGACCAAGACCTGACATTTCCGACCGTTATTCTATACCGCATACTTTTCTGCAAATTTAATATTAAAATAACATCAGGGGTGTTTGTGTGACTTTTGTGTTTTACATTGCGGTTGGTTCTCTGTGTCCGTTAAGAGTGGTTTGTTGCTTTAAACATTTTGCGATGAATATTGGGTAAAGTTGGTTATATATGTTAAGTGAGCGTATGTAGTTAAATGTAATTTTGTATGTTGGTTTTCGTTGGTTTTGTATGTTTAATTGCATGTTCTTAGATGCGTGTTGATTTAGCATGTATTTGTAGCAGTGGTTTAATTCATGTGTCAAAGTATGTTAGGTAAGGTAGGTCATTTCAGTTAGTTGTTTGTGTGTCAAGGACTAGTTAGATGAGAGAAGGGAATGCTGCTGGGCAGCCAGACAGGGGCTGTGAGGCGTGCAGGGGGCCCACATCGTGGTGGGAAATAGGAGGGTGAGGAGGAGAGACAAAACCAAGAATGTCAGAAGGTGCCTGGCATTCCTTGCATTCACATTCCACCCTGCATGTTTACAGTTTGTGGAAGCCATGCCCATCCCTTCATCTCAAGTGAGATGTGCGTGCATAGGCCGAGAATGTAGATGTGAAGATAATCACAGTCTAGCATCACATTCTCATCAGCAAGTCTAGTGACAACGGGGCTGGCAGGCAGCGTTCAGCACCAAGTTTCTGAACTCGGGGATGGTCCAGGCTTCACCTCATATTAGATTGCTTGTTATGGCATTTATCTGTTAATTTTTTATTTTTGGGAGGGGGGGGGGTGGGAGGTTAGCCTAGAGACAGAATCAAATATTTCACCATCATGTTCTTCCAAAAAATCATAACAAAAGTACATGCATATGTACATACTTGTAGCAGCTTAAGGTCAGCCTTCTTCATCCAGTTGTCTGTTCTATTGTCATTCACATTTTGCTTCCATCCAGCACTACAAAGATCATGGGGCAATGGGTCATCCCATTCCATTGGTTGTCTTGCACTTTAATGAACAGTATGTCGTTCTGATCACATGTGCATGGCCACATAGAGTGCATGTCAGTACCAAAGCTAATTGGCCTGGGCTGATGACCTTCTCCTTTATTTTTATATTTTTGTCTTTTTGCATGTTGCATATGTTTGCAAAGCAAATAAAAAAAATAGCATTGCACACTTGCTAAGGCCAGTCATATTCTGACTTTTGTTTTATTTTATGGTTGTAGTTTTCCTGCAACCTTTAGCGAGATTGTTCTTACTGAAGTAGCAAAAAACAATATTTATAAAGGCATTTTCACCCTTGAAAACTACTACCAACCTTTCCTGCAGCTTTCCTTCCAGATAATGACTTCCTATTGTGAGGAAACAGTGCAGGTTTGCAACAGATGTGCAGGCCCCTCTTATTAGAGTGACTAGCCACCTTCTCTATAACCGTTTTTTTTTATTCTTTTTTTTTTTTTTTATAAAACCCTGCAATTTAAACATTTTAATTCTTAATTTAAAGAGCTCGAATAATATTTTGATGATGGAAGAAAGCATCATATCGCACAAGAACCTAAATGGTAGTGAAAGGAGCTCAGTACACTGCACAAAAAATAGAGCCTTGACCTCAGACGCTCCTAAGAAAGTGAACAGGTTGGTTACTGTTAGCAGCTGTGGCTCAGTGGCAGCAGGAACTTGAGGATTTATATCACACACTTAACAAAACTAATGCATCTACAACTACCAAAACTGTATATAATTTTTGTCACTATGGTTCTGTTGCTGTGTATAGCTTCTCTTGTTGGAATGCTCATCTCTTTACCTACTAAAAAATCTGGGAGAAAGTAAGGATATTGCAAATCAGCAAGTTGTGTAATCATATAGAGAAATGAGCGTGAAGGCAGAGTACCTTTATGAGGTAATGGATCCTTCAGAGGACTTGAAATATCTATTAAAATGTACGATAGGGGGTATTTTATTCATTATAATGCAAGTTAAACCACCATTCTTCTCACAAACATCTTACATCCTTGGTGTCTTGCCCCTACGTATGAAAGATATAGTATGGTTGTAGACATGAGGAATAAAAGAAGAAGAAAAGTAGAATCTATACTGCTAAATTAAATGCACCAAAAAAGAAGATAGTTATTTGTTGCAAAAACCTACTCAAATGGGTTTGATGTAAATCAGATTAAAAAAAAAAAAAAGGGGGCTAGGGCTGTAACGTAAAGAGATTCAATTTTTCCTGTACAGTCTCTTCTTTCTGATGATCACTTTTTATTTTAGAAAAACAAATAATAAGCATGAAAGACCAGATTAAGAGAGCATAGGAGAAGTGGATATACTGCTCAGCACGTTTAGAGGATGCCACAAGGGCCCTTGGGGGAGACTTGCCCGAGGGATGAGGTCCTTTGTCCTACTCAACATTGGCCCCACCCCTAAAAATAGATCCCCATACAATACATCTGATTCTGCCGTATATATTCTAGAGCATGACACAGCATACCCATGCAATACTCATGTACCCCCTTGGAATAGTTTGAAGTAGTTTCTAAGAAGTTGAAGGTTTTTGTTTCTAGTTTGACTGTTGGATATCCCCCCAGAAGGTGAATGTGAGTTTGATATATATATATATATATATATATATATATATATATATATATATATATATATATATATATATATATATATAGAGAGAGAGAGAGAGAGAGAGAGAGAGAGAGAGAGAGAGAGAGAGAGAGAGAGAGAGAGAGAGAGAGAGAGAGAGAGAGAGAGAGAGAGAGAGAATGAATATACTATAATTGGTAACAGGCGGACATTAAACCTATGTACCTTGTAAACTGTGAAAATGTACAATAAAAACACATTGATGTAAAGCATGAAATGTCACTGCTAGTTTTTGTTATTTTACCTGCAGCAGCACTGATGCTACTTTACCTGCCTTTCACATTAGCTGTTGGATGTGGTTATAGGCGTTGTGACGTTAAAACTCAACTGGAATTTATTAGAGTTGAGCTGCAAAGCCATTTTTTTCATTACAGAATTACAGTTTACTAGATACGTTCCAACACGATTATAATAAGGAAATCAAAGACCAGTTTTATGCTGTGATTGCAGTCTTCCCATGTATTCAAAATAAATAACATAAAGGAAACACAACCACACATGGGACATCAGATTTGAGTAAGGGTGTTCTTGTTTTTCACCACAAAATTTGCTTCCAGATTAATGAAGATAGTGTAGTGATAGCCGATAAGGGAAAAACTCTCTGGATCGCAGGATCATTAGTGCTGGTGAAAAACCTCTAAGACAGCAGAAACTTAATAGTCAGGGCAACTGGAATTATGTGGCAGAGTAAATTATGCGGAAAGAAAAGGCAAATTATGCAGCACTTTTTGTGATAGTTTAACTTCATTATTTTGTCATTTTTATGTCAAGCATAGCAGTGCACAAGCACTGCTTTTCCGACGTTTTGGTATCTATGTGGGCTTTTAACCACGCCCATCACTTCCACTCGTTTGTGGGGTTGCCTTTCAAAAATCCTTTGTTATCATTGCAAAATATTTTAAGTTTCTCCCTCCTTGGGGCGGTTTTGTTACCGTCTTGAGGACCGGCTCGGTTACATGGATAATTGCACTTTTGCCCATATGTTCGACTGCGAGTGAACTTTTTCCTTGTGTCTCTCCTTTGCGCTCATGGTGCCGGTGGCGCTTTGATTTGACTTGCTTATGTTAACTGTTTTACTTTACATTTTCGACTTATGTGGCAAAAAAGTCCTGTTGGGAATTTACAACGCTAATAGCTCTCACTCGAGCAAACGCGAGACCCAATGCATTGCAAATGCTTGTTAAACTTATTAACACTGTTTGGACATTAGTTGTACCTTATTAGTACTAGTTTTAACAACCAAATATGGCAATAAGCGACTAGAATGTGACCAGTCAACCTTTACAAAGGATCTTGCACTGTGCGGCAACACGTTACTGCAGTTTTACTAACCTTAATTAAAAAAAAAAATCTGCAGATTATGCGGCAGATGATGGATTGTGTGGCAAATGCGGCACATGTACAAGTATGCGAAAATCGTCGCAGAGTCGTATAATTCCAGTGGTCCTGCTCATAGTCCGTGAACACGGAGGTCACAAAGAGAGCTCTGTAACTACAGGAACTTCACAGTTAGCTCCCTATGTGACACGTACTTTCACTTCAATTGCAGATGAGCGCGAGGCCGTGCAGAAGAAGACCTTCACAAAGTGGGTGAACTCGCACCTGGCGCGGGTCACGTGCCGCATCTCGGATCTGTACCAGGACCTGCGTGATGGCCGCATGCTCATCCGCCTGCTGGAGGGGCTGTCTGGGGAGCAGCTGGTGAGTGTGGGGTCCTGCCATCAAATGAACTGGGGGTGGTAAAGAGGGGGGCGGGGGGGGGGGGGGGTATTCCACTTTAAAGCAGGAGGTACCCTGCACGCATTCACAGGCCACAGACCACATAGTGACACACACCAAGTTAAATATGCGACCGAAAAGATCGACGGTATACTTCTTACCACTAAAAATGCTTCGTCGGAGCTCCAGCACCATTTTAGGTAGCCTGTGTCATTACAGGAGGCAAGTAAGTTCAATGCATGTTTGATAGGCCCACCCTTTAATGCTGCAAGGCCCCATTTCTTAACAGTGCTTTAAGGAAGTTAGCGATACACAACCGTTTGTCTTCAGACTTCAGACACCCCGCAGACAGGTATTCGCTTCAGACTTCATAGCACTTTACAAACTGGTTAAATTTTCTCCAACATTGCTCTAGACACATATTTTACAGCACCCTAATGTACATCTCTCAGAGGTCTTTCCTGTCAGGTTAGATATCATATAGCGCGTTCTGTCCGATCCTGCTGTACTTTATCGGCAAGGTACTCCTTACATAGCACCGTATATCAGACTTCGGACTGCTTTACCAACATTTTATTCGTGATACAACATTTTCTGTCACATCTTTAGGAGTACTATATAGCCCTGGTACAGTGAGACTTATCTGTTAACCTCACAGTTCTTGAAAGACACACTTTACATACCACGAGCATGCCTCGAAGCACTTTACATACTGGTATCCCATTATACATAACTTTGTCTTTAATACCCATACACTGAACATGTACCCATGAACACTCTCTTACCTTCGTCTCTTATTGAAGCATCAGCCTGCAATTACGCTATTGATTTCGCCGTCTGTGATTAGTTACAGAGTGTAGTATTTAAAAGAGGCGCCACACGGTGCACTACGCCTAATCAGCATAAAGCTCTGCCAGATATTGGCTTGTGCATACTTGCCTTGTGGTACATCAGACTGAGGTGAAGAGCACCATCTTCCGATTTTGCTTTGAGAGGGGCTGTTAGGCTTTGCCTCTTGCTCAGGCCCCAAACAGAGTTCTAACTACAGCAGTTTGTAGCTGTGGGTACCCGGCCAAAGTCTAGGTCTTGATGACTGGGATGAGGGGTGGTAACAAAACCAACGTATCACTCTCACCTACTCATCACTCAAGCTGAAAGAGTTGATTGTTCAATTAGGGGAATACTGCTGTAAACCCACATTTACATAACAGTGTAAAGTAAAAGCCACCAAAAAAAAAAAAAGACAAAGGCTATCTTCCTAATCCTTCTGGAGAAACAAAGCAAAACAGCTCGGACCCAAAGGTAGAGGCTTCTACTCCCCTCGACATGAATGGGACAGGTGTTAGCAAAGATGTTAAGTGGTAATCTGTGGCTTCTAGTTGCAAACTCCTCAGGCGAGCTTGAACATAGAAATAAATGAGCTAGTGTTCTCCAATAACCCAGCTTCAGCAAACTAATGGCCCCAGACCTGTGTTTGCTACTGAAGACTTTTACAATGTAATTTTAGGGGAAGACATACTTTCTGCATACGAGGCTACAAACACCACCAGTGAAGCTTCGCTTTGTAAGAGCTCACCAGTTAGGAGGAACGGGCAACTTGTGTCTTAGGTTACGTGAAGCTAGAGGACCCATGTGTGGGCAAACTTGTTGTACTGAAGGCAAACTCGCTAAGGTAACCAAGATGGCGCTGGATAGAAGGTTGAATAACAGAAACTACTGACAATTACTCTGTAATTGCATATGCTAGTTCTTTGTTTTTTAGCTCACTTACAGACTAGACCCAATTATATCCAAACCATTCACTGAAGGACAGTCCAACCTGAACCCCTAGGCCACATTTCCTTTTCTTGGGGCAATAGACCTGTTTTGGCTTGTAAGGACTCAACAGTGCTGTGTATTTAATAAATTTGGCCAGAGTAATTAAGATGGATAGGATTAATTAAGGATTTCAAGCCGTTGCTTGTATGTGCCGTCAGTGGGAGTCAACCCTTATGGGAGGGTTTGCCAAGATGTTTCCCCATTTTCTCTCCCTTATGAGTCTGCCTGCACCTCAGTTGCATAGCAGTCTGTGTTTGCTTGTGTCCCCGTTCAGAGGGGGCATTATCACTCCATTCACAGTGCCAATACTGATTGCTGTATGTTTGGTCCTTTTCTGTAATGGCACTGATGGTGAACACTTATACTGAGAATGAAATAGAATATGTATCCAAGTACTTGCTACTGGCTGAGATTAATGCAAGCGCTTCGTCCATCACTTATTGTGCTGCTCACACTCCGTTTTCTCTGGTCCTCTTGGGTACTAAAAAGGTTTTTAAGGACTAGTTTCAGGTACCCTGTACTTGTGCAGATTTGAGGAGCTGTGGAGTTTCCATGGTTTCCCAAGAAAAAAATACCACTGACCATTTAGACGTCAGTGCTCCTTTGTGTTGGCAAATTTGTGGGTAAGTTCAGTGGAGCAGTGTTGTTATCACCTTTAGTTTATTCAGACGAACAAGCGCCAGAGGAGATAAATGCATTTGGACATTGAGAGGGGCTCTGGGTAAGGAGTTAAGTGCATAGAAGGAGGCATATCCATGCGGACATATACTGCCCCTCCTGCAGTGAAGAGCTGGTGAACTAAACTTGTGGATTCCTCCATGCATATGCCATACATTCTAATCTTGCCACATAATCATGATGAGAGAACTGCTCTCCCTTTGTACAGGACTATATAGATTTTTCATTGGAGAAGTAGTAACGATCTCAGTAGTAACTGCGACTCCTGAGGAGAGCTTTAAAATGTACTCCTAAAATTATTGCTAAAATGCCACAGCCAGGCCATGTACCCCACGGTCGGACCAGGGGCAAAAATAGACCCAGGCAGTGAAATAAGTGGCCCTCGTTAGCGAACCACATAGCTAAAAAAAAGTTGCCCATATTTGCAAATCATGTAAATTTGTAATTTGTAAAGACATGCTGTATGAGTATTTTGCAAGGAATGGGAGACTGCATACATTTGTGTTTGCTGCAGGCAATGTTTGTTTTAATGTCAGAGAAAACAGGCCCATAGACTGCTAAAAAAAAATGACCGTACCGATTTGCTGGCAAACACATCACAGTAGTTGCCGTGTCATATGTCTGACTAGCAGCGCCGTCGCAGTGGGGCGACGGGAGGATGAGGTCGAACACATGATCCGGTGAGATGCTACAGGTGCTTGGCGGAGCTGCCACAACGCAGGTCTCAAGAACTCTGTCCGTAAAGAGAGAGCGTGCAGCATCATTCAATACCTGGCACAGGCCCTCCCTCACAGCCACGTTGATTCCTGCGCGGGAAAAGACCTGCCCAGCTCGGGGTCCGAGGTAACAGGCTACAGAGAAAAGAGGACGGTGTTTACCTTACCTGTTTTCAGCACCAGTGTCGGTGCCAGGGTTGAATTTAGATTGGTGTGCGGGGAGGGCTAGGAATGCGCCCTTGAGCTGCGCGTTTTGCTTCTGTGCCCCCCATGCCTGACGAAGGATTAACATTCAGCTCCAGATTTGCATCTGGGGATCCAGGACCCCCTGCGAGAGCTAGAGTCTATGAATGGTTTCTGAGCTTTGGCTCCAGGACACCTGATGCCGAGTGGGATTAAGGGTGGAGGTGAGCGTGCCCCGCGGGCGCTGCCATGACCACCGCTAGTGGGATCGGACAGCACTTTCAGGGTGGTTGCTGTTTACTCCTGACTAAAGTGAAGCATGGGGGCTAACGCAGAAATCAAATATAGGGGGCACCAGTCAAACTCATAGCAGTCGAGCTATCCTCGGGACTCCCGAAATGATCCTGCTTCCTAGCACCTCTGGCGTACCGTACCTTCCAGCATCCCTCCTGCTGCGTGTGCCACTCAGATTCATGTGCACCTTTATGCCTTCTAGCACCTCTCAGGCCCTCCGTGCCTCGAAGCACCCATACTCTCGTGCTCCGTCAGTCTTAAACTGCCGGCACTCTTGAAACTCTCAGTGCTACTGGACACCTGTCAGAGTCTTAGCGCCACTCAGCCCCCTTCACGTGGGCTTCTCGATGGTCCCCAAGCTCTGTCCCTCAGCATGCCTCAGAGTGGACACCTGGTAGCTGACTTTACAGACTTCATGGTTTTGACACTGTACCAATGTTACAATAAAGACTAGTTGCAGCATCTAATATGCGGACTCTCGAAGACGTAGCGCTGCCGCGTTAACGCCCGGTGTGATTATACTTTTGTTGGCAGCCCAAGCCCACCAAAGGACGCATGCGCATCCACTGCCTGGAGAATGTGGACAAGGCCCTGCAGTTCCTAAAGGAGCAGAAGGTGCACCTGGAGAACATGGGGTCGCACGACATTGTGGACGGGAACCACCGCCTCACGCTCGGCCTGATATGGACGATCATTTTGCGATTCCAGGTACGTGGGGTGGGTGGTGGTGGTGGTGGTGGGGGGGCGTTAATAGAGAGCAAGGTAACCTTCGGTATAGTGGATACTGTGTCTCGTGGGCATTCTGTGGTTTCAGGGCAGGAGGAGGGGATAGATTCATCAGATCTTAGGCCTGCTGTTTTTATTGGGACCGCCCCAGTGTCTTTCAACTGGCCCAGTGGTGACGTGGTCATTCACAGTTACCCCTATACAGTTAGATATAATTCTGGCAGGGTTGACCCTATTTCTGTACCTCTGTTGCATGTACTTTTGTTTTTCTTTAAGGTTATTTGCCTAACATGACAAGTAGTCATGGCCACCTATAACCAAGCTGCGAGCTTGCAGGTTGTGGCATTAAACTGAGACTGGGAGATGGCCTTGCTGGTAAAGTGTGCAACCCAGATGCTTCTCAAAGACAAGTGACTAACACCTGATTCCTCTGTCCACAGCCCTCCTCTTTTGATAATCAGACTTGTCCCTCAACCTCTCATTTATGTTTATGAAGCATGTGCCTACTCTTGATTGGCCATGGCAGGACATGTGTCCCTCTATGTGTGGATTCTTGTTTCAGCAGAATGTGTGTTCGTTACAATTATTCTTGCTTACAGCAAAGTGTCACTCCTGGCCTTAGTTTCTTGCTACAGCCACTTGGGCCCTCTTTTCCTCCCTTTTTTAGTTAAAGATGAAGGTTTCCTTTTCCCTGGTACCTGTAACTTTGGTTCTGGGTACGCAGAATGTGGGTTGTCAAGTTAGAACAGAGCAGATCCTTCTCCCTTGTGCCAGAGTTCAGCAGACTGTTATTTTATTAAATTTCCCCTGGTGGTTTATGTAGAGGAACTCCCCCTTTTGTTCCTTACTTCAGGAGAACTTATGCTACCCATTCTGTTGATTCTGTGTCCAGCCACGTCTGTGTCCTCTCCTCCCTCCCTCCTTCCCAGCCGTAGGAGAGTGGATGCTCATCCACAGCCTCCTGATGTCTCTTTTTTGTGGCATGCGCAGTGCAGTCTCTCTTGTGAATGGTGGAAGATGTGAGTTTTCTCTCTGTCCCTTTCGGTGGCGACAGAGCTCACACTGCTTCCGGTAGCCTGACATGTAAGTGGCATCTTCTAGTATCTGTCTCTGTATTTTTAATACCAGTGTGCTGCTTCTTTTGCAGATCCAGGACATTAGCGTGGAGACAGAGGACAACAAGGAGAAGAAGTCTGCCAAAGATGCCCTCCTTCTGTGGTGCCAGATGAAGACTGCAGGGTACCTAGCTTTGTAGTAATGGTTGGCCGGTAGACTGAACATCTCTTGGCTCACACAGTCCACAAAGGTCAACATGGCGCCATTTGTAAGGCGGCTTCTTCCGCAAGCTCCATAGTAGAAACGGCTTTGTCAGCACATTTTCTTTTGAGCAGGAATAAGGGGCTAGAACTAGGACATGCTTTTACTTATATCTTTACTAAAGATGCCTTTGTTTCTCAAGTGGCAATGAGAGATCTAAAACACTATAGCTCTTACACATCCAATTCAACAACTGTGTTGGAGGTTCAGAGTTTCTTTTTAATGAACTTTTTAATAAGTGCAAATTGCTCACATTATGGCCTGCATTGTGATATTCTGGAGTGTTACATAAAAACTTAGAAAATGTAGTGTGGCTCATAAATATCAGGCATTGACTCAGCATGTAGATGTGTTGTTTCTACTGTACACTTCGCAGTGTTTTAGTGACCTGACTGATGTCCTGATAGCGTGTCTGAGCTTCAACCTTCCCTTCTTGGGAAGCGACACACCCTAGATGGCTTTGATTTTCTCAGACCCAGCACTACCTCGCACCAAGGAAAGGTGTGACAGAAAGTGCAAGGCTTGGTGAGGAGTATTTTGGAGCCAAAGGTTGACATTCCTTAGTTGCTCGGATCTGCTGGCTGGCGCCAGGTGTCTGGGTAAAAGTGCGCTACCAAGGCTATGGTATCAGCGCGTAATGGATCACCAATGGTGTGTCCCATTGTAAAAAGTTCTGTAAATAACTTCACACTGGAGGACAGCTCCTAAGAGAAAGGTGTAATTGATCCGTTATCAGGAGGAGGCCGAAGGGTTGGCTTGAGAGAAAAGTGGTAGAATGACTCAGCCTTCACCCCTTGGGCCTAGCAGCCAGTGTGTGCTCCCAGCACCAGAGTCGCAGGCTAGTGCCATACCGTGATGTTAGAGCCCCATTGACTAACCGACTTACACCGGTGCCATGGTTCCCGTTCCTTTGGGGTGCTTGTCATATGTCAAACACAAAATAAATCAGTTTTCTCTTCAAACACATGTTGACTTTTCTGGACACCTGTTTACTTAAATACCACTGTTGGCTTTGTGACCCGGTGAACGTGTCTCAAGCCCAGAAAGCACTGTTCAACTGGGTGGAATGCTGACTAACAGGAATATATTGGTGAAGGTTGCACTTGTTTGACAAATGGAGTCTTTTTATCAGTTTTTTCTCCAGAGATCTGATAGTGCCCTATCCATATCGTCTCTCTCTTTCCTGTAGGTACCCACACGTCAATGTACACAACTTCACAACCAGCTGGAGGGACGGCCTGGCCTTCAACGCCATTGTTCACAAGCACAGGTTGGTGGCCGGATTTTCAAGGCGCAGTAGACCGCATGATGGGGACGGGTGTTTGCAATGATGACTTGATTGGAGGCCACGTGCTAGGAGTGGGACGTTGCAGGATGTATAAAAGACTTTGCAGGAAGAGTGGCTTTTTAGAGAAGGTTATGGTTTTGCCGTTTTTTTGGCATTAAAGAACATGATGTGTGGCATTGCAATGGGAGTGGCAGTGCATATAATGCATGACGTTTGTGAGGTTTGGTGGCAGGGGTGGAAAAATAATTTTAACGGTGGAAATGTTGGCGTTGTTTCTTGGTTCCTGGCACAGCAGGGGTTCTTTAGAGGCCTTGTCCTTGTTCATCAATCTCCCGTTGTGATGTTCCATTTGTTGTCATCACCGGGAGTTTTTGAGGCAAAGTGATGTGCTCCTCTGCCAGGTAGGAGCCTCTCTAGCATTTGACCCTCCCATCCCCTCCCCTTCTCCCGAGTTCACTCTATCTGCTGCAGCGTGGAATCTGCTGAGCTATAAAGCTCGCTGCAGTGGCAGAGTGAAAGGCGCAGCCATCTTTGATGTTTGAATGTGGCTGCACTTCTGTTTGTTCTGGCCACTGTTAGTGTGTCATTCACATCGGTCACCACATCCATACATTTAGATCTTTCGGATATATTTCCCAATTGCCCATTTCTATGTAACATCACTTTTTTAATTATAAGAATCGTTAAAACTCCTGAGTGTTTGTTCATGTTCATTTACCATAACATCAATTACTGTTGTGTGTTTAACCAAAATGGTGTTTATATTCCATTTTAAGTCTGCCAAAGAGAAAGCTTTAGTTGTTGCCAGCTTTATGCAAGCAAAACCCTGCGTTATACAAAACATACATATATGTATACATGTATAGAGATGCTTTGGTTCACTCCTCTATTCACTTGTCATTCACATTATGCTTCTGTTAAATGGGAAATACCAACACGTAATTTTCAGCGCTAGGAAGTCGAAAGAGCACATGCGGCACAAAATACACGTGGTTCCAGTTCTCTAAGCCGCTGGTTGCTCTCCTCCGCGCGCACTGCCTATTCTAGGCCAATAGTTTTAATTGATCCGCAGGGATATGTCCTCCCTCGACGGCCTCCAGCGTTAATTGGAGCGTCACAGTGAAGAGATTGATTGTTCTTTTACTGGCGCGAAAGTCGAGGCCGTGTGAAACTTTTAGGGCTATTCTGACAGGAGCTGCCCTCGAGGTGGTGGTTCTACTCAAACCCCTCCACAAATATACCGGCACAGTAGTGCAAGTGCACGGAGTGTGCGTCCCTGCACCCCCTGAAGACCCTAAAGCCTACGCACCGGAAGTGTCCAGGAACCTGCTTCTCCCAAATGACCATTACCGGACTGGGGGACAGCTTGACATATCGCTTCTCTTAACTTCACACAGTACTCCTGTGTCTTGCTCACCCACCAGTAATGGCGAACCCAACATCCCCATGAGACCTGATTGTTGGCGGTGGGAGACATTTATTGCATCTCGCACATTTATCTGGATACTTGTGTGCAGTGCAGTGTTATGTCCGCTATTTTGAAGTTATTGTTTTGCATTATTGGACGTTGCTTTCATAAATCTCCCAGTTTCCACTAAAAATTCTGTTTAAATGTTACATTTGTAGGAAGTGCTGTTCTTAACCGGTGGTGGGCAGATAAAGAGATGATTTAGTTCTAAAGATGTGTCACGGTTTTGAGTGTTCTGTATTTCATGCACTGTATTGTCCACCATGAACCCTATTTTCACCCTCTCCTTTCACTCTCGCATCTGCCATCCACCTCCAGACCAGACCTGATTGAGTTTGACACCCTGAAGAAGTCCAACGCTCACTACAACCTGCAGAATGCGTTCAACGTGGCCGAGAAAGAATTGGGCCTCACCAAACTCCTGGACCCTGAGGGTGAGCTCAGCACACCACAAACGAATGAAAGGGAGCCTCCCACTGAGTACAGGGGACAAAGCTCAGCTCAGGGCACATGTTATAGGTGATGATCCATCAGATGAAAGATGGAGGGCCCTAATGCACTGTTGTTTATGGGGGGTGGGGGTGGTTTACCACTGGCATTGTGGACGTCTTTCTGTGACCTGGAAGTAGCCTTCTTAATATCACACCCTACGTTAATGGGGGTGGGGAGATAACCCTACGATCTGTCATATTTGGAGAGCTGGAGCTACACTACATAGAACCTTGGGTGTTGATTTTAGTAAGTGGGTGAAAGTCTGTAGGCCTTGGGTGCTAGTTAAGTTTATGAATACCAGACTTACAGCTTCGGTGATAAGTAAAATACTTTTCACTTATGATGGCCACCGGCATGATTTATAAACAAAAGACTGGATGTAGAACTTTGTTTGGTATTTGTAGGGGTGATGGTGGAACTAAGGTTCTAGAATGTCGGGTTTTATGTGGGTGAGGATTGATGATCAGATTTTGAAACCCAAAATCAGGACATTCCACAAATGTAGAAGCAGGACTACAATTTTGCATTGACCAAGAGGCACTGAAAGACTTAACATCGCTCAGCAACACAGAACACAAGAACAGTGGCTCACTAAGGGAAATTTAATGCATGTTTTACTCTCAGCATCATCTATGTTAATCAAAATGCATTTCTGCTTGAGGCTCTTAACTACTTCTGAACACTTAAAATCTTGCTTCCATCTCTGTTCCGTCAACACTCTCTGAAAACCAGGACTGCAAATAAATTTAAAGAAATTAGCATGTAAGGATGATATAAAAAAACAGCACAGTCTGGGTAAAATTCAGGACACTCTGTTATCCTAGTTAGTGTAGGAGAGTGCAATACTTAAAATCGTGAGTGAGGAAATATAATATTTGTAGTAATTTCAGAGAAGGCTACTTTCAGCAGACTTCCTACTTAAAATTTGTAACTGGTTATTTTGAGCAAGGGTCATTTTTTTTTTTTTTTTTTTTTTTTTTCTTTTGGTCCTAGCTACAGCTTCCCGATGTAATATCAATGGGAGCCTCTTCCCTCTACGTCCAATCAGCGACGTTGCCACCCAAATGAATGTAGTTACATTATACAAGGCCCCCTGGAATTATGCGATTTTTGCGGCTGCAGCGTTTTCACCATAAAGGATTTGCTCGATTTGGCATGTAATCCATCATCTGCAGATTTTAACAAAAAATGTTTCTAACTCGAACGGACCAAAAGTTACCTAAAAATTCAGCTTCGTGTGTTGGCGCACTGTGGAGGGCCCGTGGGAAAGGTTGCCCGTCACCTTTTTGTTGCTTATTGATGTATTAGGGTGTTAAACTGGTTTTATTAAGGTGATACCTTTGCCCAGACAGTCTTGCTGTGTAAAAATGACACAATAATGAAGTAATGATCGCACAAAACCTGACGCATTACAGCTCATATATGTTGCCGAATAATTTAGTCAACCCTGTCACAATTGTGGTCCTCCCTTGCCGGATAATTCCAGTGGGCCCTGCATTATACCAATGCCAATCGGACCTGAGACAAAAGAGATGGATCAGATAGTTGAAAGTACCGTGATAAACACATTCTCGAGATTTTTTTTGTACCGTGTTTGTGTTTGCTAGTTAATGCTGCCCCTTTGTGGTCAAAGCGCTGAAATGTATTTTTAGGGCGTCGAGTAGCGCATTTCTTCGCACTGATTGCTTCGGTTTAATCTTGGTGATATTCATTTAACTAAAAGTGGAAGCCAGGGTTGCCACCTCTGCACCACAATGCACGGGTCACACTTACAACACAAAGGCGGAATTTAAGAGATGCTGCCTTGGGATCATTTTTGCAAAATGTAACAAAAACATTTCTTTCTTTCATTCTCATGACTCAGTAAATTAGTGCTGCGTCGGACAAAAACAGTCTTCATAGTAAGTCAAAGATATTCAATTACCCTTAATATAATTTTTTTGTGGTAGTGTATAAACACATTTTTATTAAATGCGCCAGCAGTGGAGCCTTATTCCTCTGCCCATTAGCCATGGAACCCAGCACTGATACATTATCTAGGGCATTGCCTGCTTCCTTAATGTATACACCTACCAACCTGCCCTTAATTCACCTCGCCATCCCCCTTGCCCCAAACACAATGTGTGGTGTCAGCATTGAAAGTCCCTTTGCTTGAAACATGCAGCTTTCTTGGCATCGGCCTTGAAATAACGTTTCCAGTCATTATTTGACTCCTACCTATAAGCAACAAGATACGACCATCAGCCGGCACCATGAATCGGAGAGTTAAAAGCTAACTGCTGATTCTGTGATCTCCAGGTCCTGAGATCTTTCCAGTCCGAATCGGTTTTCCATCCTTCGAGTGTCGGTAAATTAAGAACCTTTACAGTGGAGAGTAATAATACATCTTATACAGAACACTTAAGAGATGGCACCGCATGAATCACATTATAAAGGTCAACTTCGTCATCCATTAAACGACTTTCTCCATCAGCCATGAAATGACCATTTCTCGAGCTATTGCTTTCTCCACTGATCACCAGTGGACCAACCACACCAGTTATAAAATTACCCTTTATATTATGTATGAAAGAAGCTCTTTCCAATATCAGTGAAAATATACCCAACGATGGCCATAGAATCCCAGTCCCATAATGCATAAATCAACCCCCAATATCCCAACAACAGCGCTAAAATGACACATCCTTCTGTTGTGAAAGGATCCAAGATCATCCATTGATTGACCCCATCAGTTGACCACTCCATCAGCTGTGAAATTACCCTCACCAGCCTTAGATTGTACCTCCGTCACCTCCCTGACCTGCCGCACCAGTAGTAACATTTCTCTTGTTTCAAGTGTGAAATCCCCTACCGTCTACTTCCTTTTACTAAGAATCAGTAAGTCTACAGAAGAAAAAGGTAAACTAGTCGTTTGAAGATGACTGTTTTCTGCTTCCGGTCTCCCTTGCTGCCTCGTTCTGTTCAGATTGCCAAAGTCACCAGCTTGAGCCTATTTGAAGCTCTGATGGAAACATCTGGACAGATGAATACTTTAACCAGATCACTTCTGACAAATGGCCTTCTTGCATGAATGTGTCTATTGCCATCACTGATAGGATATTTTCCTCAGTGATGTACATAAAGCAGCAGAGCAGCCTCCCACGCCTCTACACTTCCTGATCTGTGGGTCCACTGCCCCCCCTTCGCAACCTCTGGTTGTGCTCCTTTTGTTTGAGGGTGCCTCAGTAAGCCAGTTAACAGGACTGAATGACTCCACTGATTATTTAAAAAGTCTGTAGCCAGTATAGATTTTCACAATCTTGCTCCTAATGTATAAGGAGAGTCCCAGCTCCCACTGGGGCAGTGCACTGAAACTATTCACCCTCCTCCCGCCCCACTTAAAATACAAGACCTCAGTTTGTCTCCCATGACTCTCGATGTGCAGCTCTGTTACTACCAAACTAGAATAGCCCAAAATAAATGCCACCGCTTGCACAGGTGATAGCTACAGGCACCCAAACCCATGAAAAGGCTTACAAAATACTCACATCCCATATTAATTAGATTGTGGCCTTTTTGTGTATTCAGTATCCCCTTCCTCACAAAAGATGGAGGGTCTTAACTTGCCACGTCTTTAATCTGAAAGTCTCCAGGTTTGTTACCTCTTACATTAAAGACCTAACATATCGCTTTGAGTGAAATCGTCTTAGCTTGTCAGCTTTTAGAATAGGAACTACATACATTTATCATCCTCTGGATATCAATATCACATGCTTGAGTTTTTTTGACAGAAGTTACACCGCCATGGCTGTTTATGATTTGAGGATGAGCAGCTCTGAAGTGAGTCTAGTGTGCCAGCCTCCCTCCAGTAGCCGTAGTACTGATCTAAATGCGTTCTTGCGTAGCTGAGTCAACAGGAGTGCTCCGACCTAATGCTGTCTGTCCCCGAGACCGTTTCTGATCTCTTCCCACTTCTGCTGCGTTCCGATCTAGTCATATGCTTTCACTCTGGCGTCAGCCAAGACCTTTTGATTTCAGTAAAAGTATATGTATAGTATATTTTCTTATAGGGGTTTTCAGCCAGCGCTCTTTGGCCTGTTATTGTCATTCACATTTTCTTCTACCGGCTGCAGCATAGAGCATGGGCCAAATGGGTCAGGCTGCTTCAGCCATTGATTAACTTCACTGTGAGCGATGAAACTGCGCCCTTCCACAAGGAACGCACCCAAACTCATTCACACCCAGTGCCAGGGGCGACTGTATCAATGTGTTTTTGAGACCAGAAAATATTTTTGCTTATTTTTACCATTTTTTTTTTTGTTAATGTTCGCAAGTGGAACAATAGCTCCAACTGTGTTTCACATATAAAAAAAAATCATGGCAAAACAAAGCTATCGCTGCCAAAGCCAAAAGCCTGGTAGCCACCGCAAGACTGATTGTCTTTGCTGTTTTCTTTTTGCATCGTTTCACTTTGATCAAAGCCTTTTGAGTTTAAAAATATTACGACTTTGCCTGTTTTTGTAAACATTTTTTTTTTTTTTTTTTTTTTTTTTTACAGACGTCAATGTGGACCAGCCAGACGAGAAGTCCATCATCACCTATGTGGCTACCTACTATCACTACTTCTCCAAGATGAAAGCTTTGGCCGTGGAGGGCAAGCGTATCGGAAAGGTGAGGATGCCCTATTACTCCACGTGGGATGTCAACATTACTAACTGGTTTATTTGTGCAAAGAGTAGCAATGACTTGCCCACAGGAGACTGCGCATCATACAGTGGAGAGGATGAGCACGCGTGCAGATATGGATGTTGACAGTATGTCTGAAAAGCATCTGATCGAGTGCAGGGAACCCAAGGCGTGTCACAGTTCTTCCCTAATCCTGCGACTTTTGTCAGTTAATTCATAATATGGTGAATGAAGAACATGGTTTCAGTCTATACTAAATGAAAACCAGACCAACCAAAGTCAGTTAAGTTTTCATGTTAAGTGCTTCCGGATGGATACAGGTCACAATAACACACGGTCCAATGCAAGTTGAAGGGGGTGGCACTTGACAGTATATTTACAAGAATTGGATCTGTTGTACTCGCAGACAACAATCCCCGTGGGAGCGTTCAGTGCCATGCATCCAACAGAACAAGCAGGTTATGTTTTATGCTGCATTGATAGGCATCCAAGTGAGGCCGCAACCCTCAGACAAGGGCCTTGTTGGGCCACCTTGAGAAGGTGGCTCGGTCAGTGGGCTTGATTTCTTCAGAAAGAGCATTTACACATGCTGATATCAGGAATTTTCAGGTTATCCATTTAGCCACAGTAAAATAGATGGATTCTGTGCCATTGTCCAAAGCTAGAATGAAATAGTTTAATCGGGGGTCACTGTAAAGATGTTATTTTTGTGCTAGAACAGTGAAGGTGTAGATTAGTTTCTAGGCAAGGCCCTTAGAGTCACAAAACATTTATAAACTTTAATTTGGGAGCGTTCTTTGAGGGTATTTATGGCACAGGTTGGTATTATATTTTTCCTAAACAACCCGTGGGCCTTGATACACAATATCATTCTAGTCACTGTATTTGGAGTCATTGTTCAAATTTTTTGCACAATAATTGGCTAAGGTTACACAAGTATAGTTTTGCTAATCTCTTGCGGTATCCACCAAATCACCATTTGGAAATTTCTAAGATCCTGATACTCTGAATAAAGGGAAACTCAACAGGCATTTCCTCTTCTTTAATGATATTTAGTCAACTAATACTTAAAACCTCCACGAGCTCTAACAATGCATGAATAAAAAGCAAAGTTTGATATTAATCACTATTTATAGAGTACTTTGCTGCACAGGTGAGCAGACAAGAACATTACCATACCCGTAACATAAACTGATACACTATATATGATTTGTCTGACAATATGTGACGTCAGTCCATGGATCGAGACAGCGGATGTGTTTAGGGCTGCCCAACCCGTTACGTCTCACTTAGGCAAGTGGTCTCAAAGAGTATTCGACATAATGGCTGATGTACAGCAGTGTTAGCAAAGGTTATGCAGCTCGCGGGGAGACAATTCAAATTACTTCTTTTCTATGGATCATATGAGCTATTAATTGACGCATAGTTGGCTTTACGTAAAGCAGGAGATTTCTGGAGATCCAATGACTTTGAAAGAACAGAAGAATCAGTCCTGTGGTTCTATTAGGGCCAAAGCTGTTGACAAATGTTTTTTTTGATATAAGATAGACTGCTGGATGTGGTTTTCTCTTTTGGAGTGACTCCCCTAAAAAGGGTGAGTTCTGTCCCTCAGATTTATGTTTGTGCTGCCAAGGATTTGTAATAAAGTAGATATGACCCAAGCAAGGGCACGGTTTTAACTGTTGAACATGGTGTACTTAATGTGACACTTTATCTGTTGCTGCTATGGAATGTGCATAGTGGATGGAGGGCCCACCATACTGTTGGGGACACTATAAGGTGGGACAGTGACCCAAGAATTTTATATAAGGGCAGCGAAAGCGAAGAGGGTCTGCTCCATGTTTTTTTAGGTCTCGGCTAGGCAGCGCATGCGCTTCCTCGAAGAGATGTGTAGTGTTCAGCCTGTGGGCTTCAGTCCACCCAATTTGCTTGCTCCATCGTCCCTCTCAAGTCCTTTGTCCCCATTTGTACATGGCATAAATACGTCATGCCGCTCTGGTGTTTCACCCTCCCTCCAGAGCATGGCCAAGTACATGTAAACAGTCTTATGTCCTATTTTGCCACTTTTTTCCTTTGTCTTGTAGCTCTTCATACGGTGCTCGTGCTTTCAGTTTACTCCTTATTTATCTTTTCTTTTCCAGTACAGTTTTATATGGCAGCAACACCACCCTACTGTATTATTAGAGTGTTTTACATAAGCACCAGTTACTTTACACAAGGACACAGTTGTTTTGTAGGAACAGGGAGATCAAGTGATCTGCCCAAGATCACAGGATGTTGTGCCGACACCCAAACCCGGTTCCCCAGCTCCATAGTCCGCAGCTCTGGCAGTAACGCACGTCCTCTCTTCCTGTCCTGAACCTCCGGTGTAGCTTTCCGAGTTACCTCTCCCCCACCCGCCGTAGGTTTATACATCTTCGCCATTGGCTCATTTGTGTTTTATTTATATTTCTCCCTGAGGCCGGCTGCTGTGTTCTCCGTGTCACCTGGTCCTGCCCTCCAGAGCTTCACATGGATGGTCACTTCCCTTACAGTCTGCCTCCTGTGCTGAAGCACCCTGGCACTTGTTAGCACGCCTAGTCCTTAGTAAGTAAATTTACAAGGGGACGCGTATAGGTCGATGAACCTTTTGATTCGCATGGAGTTTCCTAGCGATGTAGTAATCGATGACCATCAATAATCAATGCACAAAACAATAAGTAATAAGCAAAGACATTAATCATCAGTGAATAGTGTCGACATCCCATGAATAACCACAGCTCAATTATATGTTTTATCAATTTTTATTTCCCTATTTGTTACAATACTAATGCATAAGGTTAATTCAAACTTTATTCAATCCACTCAAGATTAATTCATTAGTGACCACCAATAACATAATCTAATCAGAACTTTAGAAAACATATGTACTAATGCCTCGACATAAGCCAAATACGAAGAATAGGTTAACATGGGTAGCAGAGTTCAGCAAATCAGTCCATCAATCATTGTCACCGTATATATGTCAATGTCTCAGAATCAGAACTCTACCTAGCACATATTAGCATTAGCATGTGGGATTTCATGTGAAAACAATTTGGAACATGAATTTGGAAAAACATCCAGCTACGAGAAAAACTATTAAACAGCTCAGTTGGTACCTAGAAAGAAAAGACACAAAAGTTAATCAGTCACATTGTCATAGCTACCTATCCACGGTATGGATCAGCAACAAAGTCAGTCTTCGTCTTCAGGGCATCAATCGATCAGCATCGCATCAGGCTCTTAAGAGCTTGAGCCCAATGACAGAATCTTGAATCTCTTCTCCCCCAATATCGCATCAGTTTCGGAATACGTTCTCTCCCTGATCATCTGAGTCTAACGTCTCCCAACAGTTCTGAAGTTTTTCCCCCTTGTCATGACATTATATTAAAGTTGCCCAGTCCATCCTCTAATTCCTAATTGGTAAATTAATCAACATATATGACGCTAGCCAATAACTTTTATTTTACAAATCTATGAATTCTAATATTTCGCCGTTCTCAGGGTGTCGATTGGTTCACTGTATGATGTCCTCATCATCCGGCTCATCAGGTATAAAAAATGTTGCATCTTCTCCAGTCAGTGTCTCTATTGTTCGAGTCCTGGGAAAGTACATCTCGTCTGCTTTACACTGAATTGGATACATACTCTAGTTCCTCATCTCCTGTCCGTCTGTTCATTGCAGAAAATTCTAGCTAAGAAGATTTTATAAATGCGAGTAGTTCAAGGTCAGTGCAACACATCAGCTTCTCTACATTGCATGATTATTCAGCTTCTGCATGAGGCCTGGCAAAACTAGGCCACAACTTCGGCTAAGTTAGCTCCACAATATAATGCAAAACATACGTCATATCTCTCAGTATGACATATTACTACATTATAATTACGCATTTTCAACATTTTCACATATTTTTTGTCATTTTAGTATAATCGTGAATTTTGGTAGCCACTCTTCGTGGGCACATTTTCAAACTTGCAAATTATTTTTCTACATTAATTTTCTCTACAATTTATTTTTATTATTCAAAATGCATAAACACTCATTAATAATTTTAATTAACATATCCGCTTCAGCACACTCCATGCCCTCTGAGGAGCACTTGGTTTACCTTTCCATTTTTGTCGAATGGGACGTCCTGGTCTCCGGCAGACAGGTCCTGCTCCGGGCCTCCTTCCTCAGGGTCTAATAGCGCAGGGCAGACAGCTTCGTAGTCCAGGTAGGGGGTTGTTGAAAGAATGCTCTGCCATCTTGGACTCACCCCTGAACTGCAGCTGCAGCTTCAGCCTCTTGGACATATTCTCCCATCTCATGGGGATCCGGTGGGACAAACTAATGCGCAATGCCAGCAGGACAGGGAACAATCGAGGAGCCTCTTTACGCTGGACTGATGTGATATATAGGGGATATTGGAGTCTATCCACTTATGTAAGACAATAACATTGACAACGCCAATAGCTCTCGAATTGCCGAGACCTATAGGCTTTGCCAATGCTTGTTTTGCCTTTACACCTACACACCAATACACATTTAAAGGGATGCTGCGCTTGTGACTCCATGTTCGTGGCTGATTCCCATGAAGTTGTGTGCGTCCATGAGGTGTCTTTTCATACATAGGCATTCATGGCAGAGGGTGTAAACTCCATTTCATACACTGGAGCAGAGTCCATTACTTTACATGGGGTGTTTTGCCAGCCTACGCAGCAACTGCAATTGCCAGCCTACGCAGCAATTTTACAGCATTTCTGTAAAATGAAAGTAAGCTAGTGATAATGAAGACGCTTACAAAAAGGGAAAGGTAAGCCACATGGAATGGAAGAAGCAAATCATAAC
This sequence comes from Pleurodeles waltl, assembly GCF_031143425.1. Taxonomy (NCBI): domain Eukaryota; kingdom Metazoa; phylum Chordata; class Amphibia; order Caudata; family Salamandridae; genus Pleurodeles; species Pleurodeles waltl. The sequence continues at coordinate 713,966,049 of NC_090448.1, forward strand.
CAATAATGTGTGATGTAGCAACGGAAAAGCTAAGCAAGACAAAAATGCAGGAAGATTTTTACCTTGGAGTAGTACCAGCAAACACAGTTTACCACTGATCAACTGAGCAACTGCTTTTGTAAGCAGAGATCATGAGGAATATCTGAAAAGGGCATTTTTGGGAAGATGGGTTTTGGAGAAGTGCACAGGAGAGCCTCGTAACCAATCCACAGACAAAAAGCTTAGCGCATGGGAGTGTTTTGAACGTAATTCACTGATACAGCATGCAGTGTAATAGATGTTATTCAGTGTTCTCTGTGATGAGGTAGGACTAAGACATTAAAATACTAGACTCTGAAGAGAATCATGACAACACTTTGAGTGGCGCATCAGTCCCATTGCTGGGCACTTTCTGACCTCTGGTTCTTTTGATGTACTTTTTATGAAAAGTCCAGAAGTTAAGAAGAAACTAGACCCAGAACATTTTGTGAGCCGGAATTAACACTCCTCTGCCCCTTCTTCTGGTCTGTTGTGTAACTTTAAATGGTGTGTGCGATGCCAGTCACAGTAAGAAATCTCTTATCAAGGTAAAATGCTTGTGGTACTATCTCTGGGTGACTAAAGTTTGACTAGTTGTGAGCCCATTTGGTGAAAGTAGTCCTCCACTAGGGGAAGTTAATAGAATGGGCGAGGTTAGGAATATTGAATAAATACACAAACATATTGGAGAAGCATGACCTTTGTGAGATGGGTGGCTATGCAGTGGGGAGAGCGGGTCGTGAGTGTTGGGGTAGAGGTCTTTGGGACATAGATGAAGCCATTTTATTCACTCTGATAACTTCCCTCATATGTGATAAATTGAGGTATGACATCATCATGGTTTACATAGACGAGAGAAAAGTTTAAAAAAAGAACTGTGGATATGAATATTTTACTAACATAGTAAAAAACAAGGTCCTCACAGTTCTGTCATACGGGCAGTGTCGCAGACATGAAAAAGAGAACAGTGCCTCAATGAACCTCAAATTCAGTGCACACTGGACTTTACGCACAAAGGTACACGATTTCTGACTTCACTTTATCTATCTCCCAAATTTTCTTCTTCTGGAACCGTTGCCTAAAAGGGCAACTGTCCACTAGATTTGCAGAGAGCTGCAGCAGTTACTATAAAGTGGCAAAACATTGAAATTTATGAAATACGTCACAGCCTTAACATATTGCGTAGATTCTAAACATAACCTGATACCTTTTGGATAACATCAGCGTTCTAATTTTGCAGATAAAAAGCTTCAGTGGCACAGGACAGCCTCCTTGGCGTCCTTAAACATGATTACCTCTAGGGAGCGGCAAGGAGCTTCATCTGTTTAACTGTTTACCTGATACTAAAAAAAACATGTCTTAAGCAGGATATAACACCCATCAGAATCCAGAGCATGTTTCCCGGAAATTCTGATTCATGTTGGCTCTGTGGCTCAGAGAAGGGCTCGTCCCTCTTCACAAATGGTGGGAATAAAAGAAGATCAAAGTCTTTTGTAAAGAGATACTCAGCCGTATAGACAAATTTACAGGATAAACAACGTCCAGAAACCCATCAGTGGTGCTACTGAATATGTGGGGTGACAGTGATAGTTTGGTTCGGACGTCAAACAGACTACACATGCATCATACCACTGCTCTAGAAAAACAAAATCAGAACCCTGTCTGGTAGCCTTATAGGTTTGGAATCTATGGCAACATTAGTGGTAGAAACATTGTCTTATAGTTTACTGAACACAAACTAAAAAACATGACAGGAGTACACAAGCTCAAGAGGAGCAATGTGGTATAGTCCAACCAGTCTAGAAAATGCAGAAAATGTGGATGTGATATACTATTCATATTTGCAAACCAGGGATGTGCAATATGCACACCGACTGGTTTACACATGTGAATGAAGTTTGGTATGTGACCTGTATAGTTATAAACAGCATAAAAAATTGTTCATTCACGAGAAGTCGCAAAATAACCTGTCTAATTACCATTATTTGACAGGTCTCTATTTGTGACCCCTTGTGACTGGCTGTGCATGCAGGGATGAAAGCTTACAAGGGACAACAGACCACCATACTTGTATTTCCAGTCCCAAATGGAGAACATTATGTTCGATGGCATCTGTCGCTGTAGATACGCATGTTCTGCAATAGCTCGCCATCTGGTGTTGGGCCGGAGTGTTACAAGTTGTTTTTCTTCGAAGAAGTCTTTCGAGTCACGGGACCGAGTGACTCCTCCTTTTGTCTCCATTGCGCATGGGCGTCGACTCCATCTTCGATTGTTTTTTTTCCGCCATCGGGTTCGGACGTGTTCCTGTCGCTCCGAGTTTCGGAACGGAAAATTAGCTAATTTCGGAAGATTTTCGTCGGTATTGTTGCGTTCGGGATCGGCGTACTTAGATTCCACACCGCATCGAAGATCGAAGAGCTCCGGTGCCCTTCGGGGTAGTTTTTCGATCCTCCGTCGGGGCCTGGTCGGCCCGACCGCGTGCTGAAGAACGCCGATGGAACGGACCCCGTTCCGTTTCTGCCCCAAATGCCACAATAAATACCCCTACACAGACCAACACTTGGTCTGCAACCTGTGCCTGTCACCTGAGCACAGCGAAGACACCTGCGAGGCCTGTCGTGCGTTCCGGTCCCGAAAAACACTCCGAGACCGTCGAGCCAGAAGACTTCAGATGGCGTCCGCACCGACAGCCCAACGGGAGTTCGAGGAACAGGAAGAGGAAGGTACCTTCTCGATCCAAGACTCAGACTCCGAAGGATTCGACGATACACAAACCGTGAGTAAGACGTCGAAATCCACTCAGAGGAACATTTACAAGGCCCAGGGGACGCCACTGCCACCAGGCCATGGCTCGACCCATAAATTCGGTGACCGACCGTCGGCACCGAAAAAGGCCCAAACAGTGCCGAGATCGTCCGACTCCGGTCGAGACACCGGCACGCAGCCTTCTCGGGACCGAGAAAGTGCTGGAGACAAGCCTCGACACCGAGATGCCGGTGTGGACACGGCTCGACGCCGAGACAGCGGCACCGAAACAGATCGACGCCGAGAGGTTTCGGCCCCGAAAAGGAAAAAAGTCACCTCGGAGCCGAAAAAACACGCAGACAAAGTTTCGATGCCGAAACAAACTGCAAGCGACCCAGCTTCAGGCTCTTATACAGAAGAGCACTCGCTAACCTCCCAAATGCAGAAGCATAGGTTTGAGGAAGAGCTACAAGCAACTGATGTGGACCATACGCAAAAGCGTATCTTCATTCAGCAGGGGACAGGAAAAATAAGCACCCTTCCCCCCATTAGGAGAAAGAGAAGGTTGGAGTTCCAGACGGAACAAACACCACAACCAAAAGTGGTGAAAAGAGTTACCCCACCACCCTCTCCTCCGCCCGTGATTAACGTTTCACCAGCACAAACTCCATCACACTCCCCAGCTCACACCACCATGAGCCAGGGTGACCAAGATCAGGACGCATGGGACCTATACGACGCCCCAGTGTCAGATAACAGTCCGGAGGCATACCCTACAAAGCCATCTCCACCAGAAGACAGCACCGCGTACTCTCAAGTGGTGGCTAGAGCAGCACAATTTCACAACGTAAGCCTCCACTCAGAACAGGTCGAGGATGATTTCTTATTCAACACACTCTCCTCCACCCACAGCTCATACCAAAGCCTGCCTATGCTCCCTGGTATGCTCCGGCACGCAAAAGACATCTTTAAGGAGCCGGTCAAAAGTAGAGCAATCACACCAAGGGTGGAAAAAAAGTATAAGGCGCCTCCTACGGACCCGGTTTTCATCACTACACAGCTGCCACCAGACTCTGTCGTTGTAGGAGCAGCTAGGAAAAGGGCCAACTCTCACACATCTGGAGATGCACCACCCCCAGATAAAGAAAGCCGCAAGTTCGATGCAGCTGGTAAAAGAGTCGCAGCACAAGCTGCAAACCAGTGGCGCATCGCGAACTCCCAGGCACTACTTGCGCGCTATGACAGAGCCCACTGGGACGAGATGCAACATCTCATTGAACATCTGCCCAAGGACTTACAAAATAGGGCAAAACAAGTGGTTGAGGAGGGACAGACCATCTCCAACAACCAGATACGCTCCTCCATGGACGCTGCAGATACAGCTGCACGGACAATTAATACATCTGTAACTATCAGAAGGCATGCATGGCTCCGAACGTCTGGATTTAAACCAGAGATTCAACAAGCAGTTCTCAATATGCCTTTTAATGAAAAAGAACTGTTCGGTCCAGAAGTGGACACAGCGATTGAGAAACTCAAAAAAGATACGGACACTGCCAAAGCCATGGGCGCACTCTACTCCCCGCAGAGCAGAGGGAATTACAGCACATTCCGTAAAACGCCCTTTCGAGGGGGGTTTCGGGGTCAAAGCACACAAGCCAGCACCTCACAAGCCACACCGTCCAGTTACCAGGGACAGTATAGAGGAGGTTTTCGGGGACAATATAGAGGAGGGCAATTCCCTAGAAATAGAGGAAGATTTCAAAGCCCCAAAACCCCTACTACTAAACAGTGACTCACATGTCACTCACCCCCTCCACACAACACCAGTGGGGGGAAGAATAGGTCATTATTACAAAGCATGGGAGAAAATCACTACAGACACTTGGGTTCTAGCAATTATCCAACATGGTTATTGCATAGAATTTCTACAATTCCCTCCAAACATACCACCAAAAGCACAAAATTTAACAACACACCATTCCAATCTCCTGGAGATAGAAGTGCAGGCACTATTGCAAAAGAATGCAATCGAATTAGTGCCAAACACACAAATAAACACAGGAGTTTACTCACTGTACTTTCTGATACCAAAGAAGGACAAAACACTGAGACCAATCCTAGACCTCAGAGTAGTGAACACTTTCATCAAATCAGACCACTTCCACATGGTCACACTACAAGAAGTATTGCCATTGCTAAAACTACACGACTACATGGCAACTTTAGACCTCAAGGATGCTTATTTCCATATACCAATACACCCATCGCACAGGAAATACCTAAGGTTTGTATTCAAAGGAATACATTACCAATTCAAGGTACTGCCTTTCGGATTAACAACCGCACCAAGAGTCTTTACCAAATGTCTAGCGGTAGTCGCTGCACACATAAGAAGGCAGCAAATACATGTGTTCCCATATTTGGACGACTGGCTAATCAAGGCCCATGCTTTCATACAGTGCTCAAAACACACAAATCAGATCATACAAACCCTCTTCAAACTCGGGTTCACCGTCAACTTTACAAAATCCAACATTCTGCCGCGCAAGGTACAACAATACCTAGGAGCCATAATAGACACATCAAAGGGAGTAGCCACTCCAAGTCCACAAAGAATTCTAAATTTCAACACCATCATACAACGCATGTATCCAACACAAAAGATACAGGCAAAGATGGTATTACAACTCCTAGGCATGATGTCTTCATGCATAGCCATTGTCCCAAACGCAAGACTGCACATGAGGCCCTTACAACAATGCCTAGCATCACAGTGGTCTCAAGCACAGGGTCACCTTCTAGATCTGGTGTTAATAGACCGCCAAACTTACCTCTCGCTTCTGTGGTGGAACAACATAAATTTAAACAAAGGGCGGCCTTTCCAAGACCCAGTGCCACAATACGTAATAACAACAGATGCTTCCATGACAGGGTGGGGAGCACACCTCGATCAACACAGCATACAAGGACAATGGAACGTACATCAAACAAAACTGCATATCAATCACCTAGAACTTCTAGCAGTTTTTCAAGCACTAAAAGCTTTCCAACCAATAATAGTTCACAAATACATTCTCGTCAAAACAGACAACATGACAACAATGTATTATCTAAACAAGCAGGGGGGGACGCACTCCACGCAGTTAAGCCTGCTAGCACAAAAAATTTGGCATTGGGCAATTCACAACCAAATTCGCCTAATAGCACAGTTTATACCAGGGATCAAAAATCAACTCGCAGACAATCTCTCTCGAGATCATCAACAGGTCCACGAATGGGAAATTCACCCCCAAATTCTGAACACTTATTTCAAACTCTGGGGAACACCTCAGATAGACTTGTTTGCGACAAGGGAGAACGCAAAATGCCAAAACTTCGCATCCAGATACCCACACAAACAATCCCAAGGCAATGCCCTATGGATGAACTGGTCAGGGATATTTGCTTACGCTTTTCCTCCTCTCCCTCTCCTTCCTTACCTGGTAAACAAACTCAGTCAAAGCAAACTCAAACTCATATTGATAGCACCAACTTGGGCAAGGCAACCCTGGTACACAACGCTGCTAGACCTATCAGTGGTACCCTGCATCAAATTGCCCAACAGGCCAGATCTGTTGACACAGCACAACCAAAAGATCAGACACCCAGATCCAGCATCGCTGAATCTAGCAATCTGGCTCCTGAAATCCTAGAATTCGGGCACTTACAACTTACCCAAGAATGTATGGAAGTCATAAAACAAGCCAGAAGGCCATCCACCAGGCACTGCTATGCAAGTAAATGGAAGAGGTTTGTTTGCTACTGCCATATTAATCAAATACAACCATTACACACAACTCCAGAACATGTAGTGGGTTACTTGCTTCACTTACAAAAATCTAACCTAGCTTTCTCTTCCATTAAAATACACCTTGCAGCAATATCTGCATACCTGCAGACTACCTATTCAACTTCCCTATATAAGATACCAGTCATTAAAGCATTCATGGAGGGCCTTAGGAGAATTATACCACCAAGAACACTACCTGTTCCTTCATGGAACCTAAATGTTGTCCTAACTAGACTTATGGGTCCACCTTTTGAACCCATGCACTCCTGCGACATACAGTTCCTAACCTGGAAGGTGGCATTTCTCATCGCCATTACTTCCCTAAGAAGAGTAAGCGAGATTCAGGCGTTTACAATACAGGAACCTTTTATACAACTACACAAAAATAAAGTCGTCCTAAGGACCAATCCTAAATTTTTGCCAAAGGTTATTTCACCGTTCCATCTAAATCAAACAGTGGAACTTCCAGTGTTCTTTCCACAGCCAGATACCGTAGCTGAAAGGGCACTACATACATTAGATGTCAAAAGAGCATTGATGTATTACATTGACAGAACAAAAAACATCAGAAAGACTAAACAACTCTTTATTGCATTTCAAAAACCTCATGCAGGAAACCCAATTTCAAAACAAGGTATAGCCAGATGGATAGTTAAATGCATCCAAATCTGCTACCTTAAAGCTAAACGACAGCTGCCCATTACACCAAGGGCACACTCAACCAGAAAGAAAGGTGCTACCATGGCCTTTCTAGGAAACATCCCAATGCAAGAAATATGTAAGGCAGCCACATGGTCTACGCCTCACACATTCACCAAGCACTACTGTGTAGACGTGTTATCCGCACAACAAGCCACAGTAGGTCAAGCTGTATTAAGAACATTATTTCAGACTACTTCCACTCCTACAGGCTGATCCACCGCTTTTGGGGAAATAACTGCTTACTAGTCTATGCAGAACATGCGTATCTACAGCGACAGATGCCATCGAACTGAAAATGTCATTTACCCAGTGTACATCTGTTCGTGGCATCAGTCGCAGTAGATTCGCATGTGCCCACCCGCCTCCCCGGGAGCCTGTAGCAGTTTGGAAGTTACCTTCAATTATTTATATATGTGTCATCTCAACCTTAAATAGGTGCATACTTAGTCACTCCATTGCATGGGCACTATTACTACAATTCAACTCCTACCTCACCCTCTGCGGGGAAAAACAATCGAAGATGGAGTCGACGCCCATGCGCAATGGAGACAAAAGGAGGAGTCACTCGGTCCCGTGACTCGAAAGACTTCTTCGAAGAAAAACAACTTGTAACACTCCGGCCCAACACCAGATGGCGAGCTATTGCAGAACATGCGAATCTACTGCGACTGATGCCACGAACAGATGTACACTGGGTAAGTGACATTTTCATTTTTAAAAGCAGCTCATATTCATTAAAGGACAAGTGTTGCTTTAAAAAAAGGTTTACCGCTTGGGAACACATTGGGGGGAATAGGATGTGGTCCTGTCGACCATTGCCTGTTTCTTCCAAGACTACTTATGCGATGTCCAAAGGTGAAAGACGCCCCCTTTGTGAATCAGTTACCACCCAATTCATTGGCGGTAACTGATCATTGTTTTGTGACCGCATTTTCAGTAACAAACCATTGATACATCCCTTTGCAAGTCTCAGCAGGTGGTGGGGAGAATCGGTTGCCCCTTCCGCACCCCCACTTGTTTGGAATTCAGAAAGGGTTTCAAAAGCTTTTTTACAAGTTCGAAATACTTTGACTAGTGAAAGGTCGTTTGTGCATTGAGAATAGCCCTTTTCAGTATTAGGCTTGTGATTTTGCAATCTCAAGATTTCGTACTGCCAAATGGTTTTATATGTGTGGCCCGATCGCTTTTGTTGGGTCCCAGGTAATTTTTGTTTATTTTCTTTGCAACTCCAGGTGCTGGATTATGCAATTGAAGCGGACCAGCTGATCGAAAAGTATGAGACCTTAGCATCGGATCTTCTACAGTGGATTGAGCAGACCATTCACACTCTGAATGATCGGCAGCTGGCGAACTCGCTTGGCGGAGTGCAGAACCAATTGCAGGCCTTCAACACCTATCGCACTGTGGAGAAACCTCCAAAGTGAGTTTCTAGCATCATTTTCTGTTTGTGTTAAGACATTCTCGAAAGCTGCCACAGTAATATGTGAGACTTGACAAAGGTTGCTTGTCATTGAAGAAGCTGTAACCATATGTGGTTATCATCCGAAACAAAAATAATGTACAAAGTTTATGCTCAAAGCAGTGCACATTCCCCGTTCCAGCATAAGGAAGCAAAAACCAGGATGTGGAGACATGGATGGAAAGAGAGACCCTATTACATGTTAACCATGTTACATACGAGTAAAGGTACTCGGCATAATGTTCTTTGTCCATATGATACCCACTTTGGGCCCGAAGGGACACCTTTGATGTAATGTCATGCATGGGAAAGGGGAATTTAAGACCTTTCAATTGTGATCCTTTTTTGCGTGACATTACTCAAACCCAACTTTCTGACCCTAACAATCTGTTATCTCATCAAAGCATGTATCGACTACAATACAAATGGCTTAATGTAGAAAAATTCCTGTTTTTAGCAAGTAACACCTTGGTTTCCTTCTTTCTGCTCTCCCAGTCTGCCCTACGAAACTATTGTCATTGCCACAGCATACTAGAGATAATTTCCCGCTTTTTCTTTTGTTAATTGTTTTTAATATTCTGGGTGTTGTTTCCTTTTTTGTGGATTTCATCATTCTTCGTCAGCATAGTGGCCACTTTTGCCTTTTTATTCTAAAACTAGAAAAAAGAGGATTACCTCAAGGATGAAATGTTTTGTTAATGATATCTTGCTTAGAATAAACAATGGAGTTGTTCAGCGGACGCTGCAACCATTGTCTATCTTCTGGTTGTGAGGTTAAGAAGTATATGCATTGTCAGACGATCGCTACCAAGATGCTGACACAAAGTCAGATGCCCATAATCTGGTGTTTGTCCTGCGTTTTCTTCCCAGTACCTCATTCCCTCACTCAGTGCTTCTTCCATGAAAATATATTTTCTCACACGAGGTCAGTCAGGATGCTGTAGTGGTCATTTGAGCATTCATGAGCTCACTTGCAATAGAATGCATTTCTCATGCTGTTGATGGTTTCTAACCCGCTCTTACTGATCCTGCTCCCCAGTAATCTGTTGTTGATTGTACTGCACTCAATTGTGGACCAAGATGCCCAGAATCATGGGTGAGGAATAAATATTGGCATCCTCAGATTACACCAAGTGCCTCTCATGCTTTCGAAGGTATGGTAGTTACCAGACTTAATTTAAAAGTTGTGAGCAGCTTGGTTTTCAGTCGTCATTCTGAAGTGCCCATAAAACACAGTAATGTTACTCTACAATGAATTACATCAAACTTATATGACACCCAACAGAAAGCACAGAACATTCCTTACAAGATCAGAGTGCTGCCTGAAATGTCGTGTAGGGACTGCAACCTTTCTGCAGATGACATGGAAATGCTATAAGTGAAAGGACTATTGGACCGCAGCTTGGTGAGGGTGACGACAGTACAGTTAAGGGTGACAATGAAACATTGTCTATTGGGGTTGAAAGTCTGGCCTTATAAAGGTTGAAAAATCAGAAACTGAATTGCCACACTAAGATTACTTTTGCCTGAAAGACGAATAGCCATTCGTTAACTTTTCCCAGTTGCTCCCAGATGCCAGTCTCGATTGAGGACTCGCATGAATGGGCCTTGGCAAGGGAGCAGTAAATCCACGAGGTGAGAGTGGATGAACACATAGTCATAACTGGGGCTACGGGAGGAGATGGTAGAAATCCCGACTGACCATAATGCATTGATGAAGTCTGAGACGGACAGCTTATCGGACAGTGGGAGATCGTCATGAGAAAATCCTGAGTGGGTGGAGTCGAGATTGTTCGAGTGTGGGATGGAAGACAAATAGTTTTTTGCTTGAAACGGAGATGCAAAGATGTGCCAAAAAATGTTTTTTATTTACCTCGTACTGAAAAAAGTTATAATGTAACCAAATTGATTCAACAATGACCACTGACTGATTTACGATATAAAGGCCAAGCTGAGTTTCTTTTGTTCATGTAATATGTTGTTAATTAACAACATGAGAAATGTTTAAAAAATATGATTCTCCAAGCCAGAGGGTACACCAAGTCCTCAGCGTCTGCTTATTTGCCTGCCAAACTCATTTGATCTTACTGATGGTCCTCCACAGCACTGCAGAGGAGTTGCCTTTTTTAAGGATTGCTGTGAAGCGTCAATTGTAGGTTCAGGACATACTGATAACACAGGAAGACTTACTCACAGTTCAAAGCTTTTTCAAAGACCCAGATATTCTCCTAAAGGAAGGTGCATAACTTCTTTGAAAGGAGTTTGGAGGAAGTTTAGCTTCAGTTGAGATTTCAAGAAACAATAAGAAAAGCAAGATCTCGGACAATTAGGACTTCTTGGATCACAGGTCATAGAGAAACTGGGATTAGAAAAATAACTGAATAAATTCACAGTGTCTGCTCTTTCTCTCCCAGTCAGGGAAAATTCCTCTCTCTTTAGATCTATAGGCTATTTAAGGGATGCAGAGGAAAATTACTTTTTCCCAAATTTGTGGATTGTGGTCGTGACTACTAGTTCAGGTTGAATGTTTCTGTCTGCATTAGGGCACTCTGCTGCAGTCCTTTCAGTACGGGTTACTCTAAGGAGAGTAGCAAGCGCACTGCATGGGTATTCATATTAAATGGCAGAAGACCTCAGTACAGTGAATATCCTAATATTTAGCATTGTTAACTACCCTAGTGTATTAACAGTCCTATTGTATTGTTGGTCCTGGAATCTTCCAGTGCCTTCTCCTGCAGTCAGAAGCTGGAACAGGTTGCTGTAAACATCAGTAAGTTGGTGCTCTACTGTTCTCTATTGAGAGCAAAAGGTCTGTAAACAAAGTTTCTCACTATTGTGTGTTGAAGGGAAGCCCATTGAAAAGCATTTAAAGGCAGCTGGTGGCCGAAGACCAATAACGCTCAAAAGGGCTAGTGCCATTAAAACATTGATTTCACCTTCAAGGACGAGTTACCCTTCAAACTAATACTACTTAAGGCTAAAATATTTCCCCCCTCTATTTATATGGTCATCACAGCTGAAATAACATTTAGAAAAGCAGGCTAGATGTCGATGAAGCAGTATTGAGGACTAGACTTTTGCATTTTGACAGATAACCCTCTAGGTAGTGACTTGACTGTCTATCATGTATTTGATCCATGAAAAGGAGAAGTGAATGAGTGATATGACAATAAACGGACAGGCCACAGTATTTGCTCATTGTTTTATTTAGAGTTGTGTGAAATTGCCCTTGTTCTTATTTTTCGTTATGTTTCTTGAACTTGACCGAGTCTACAAGAGTGAACGAAAAGTTGCAGAGCGGAAACATCTGCTTGACGTGGGTTTGCAAAAGAAAATTATTTAAAAGCTCCTCTTTAAAAGGAAAACCATCTCACAGAATACCTTACTTGTATAGAATCTCGCTAACAGGATATGTTGGGGAAACTCGTCATACTAAGCAAACTTCATCCAACTTGAGAGAGAAGTTTAAAGTCTTTGTTCCACTGTACAGTCGTATAATATTAGTATTGCTATTTCAGTCACTCAGCTAATTTATGATACATCACGCAGGAAAAAGGTAAAATACAAAATACAGTACACATGTATACGTTGTATGCTAGGAGGAAAATGGATATTAAAAAATAACTTGCATTTAATCTGGCAGGTTCACAGAAAAAGGTAACCTGGAAGTACTGCTCTTCACCATCCAGAGTAAAATGAGAGCCAATAACCAGAAAGTGTACACCCCGAGGGAGGGCAAGCTCATCTTTGACATCAATCGAGTAAGTAATGTGCATCTTTGGGAAGCTGGTGGTGTCAGAAAAGGACTGTAAATAAATGTGTCTCACCTGAAAATCTCCAAATATCATTTGTATTTGTTAAAGGTGCATAAGGGCAGCAGTGTATTTCCGTAATTTAATAATGAAGCAATGTTATAGTATGTTTCTACTACAAAAAGCAACTTTGTAGAATAGAGAGATACCCGTAATTGTCGAAGGGCTGTTTACTGCCAAAATATTGCTATGCACTTACATAAATGCATTCAATCTATTTGTTTCATTTAAATGGAAAACTGGTTGAGTAAAATAACGCATTAAAAAAAAATTGCGGTAGAAATTCAGCAGTGTCAGATTATATTTTCTAGTCTCTGCAGACATTTCTCTTGCTTTTTGTTGATGAAGAGACACTGCACAGGGTTAATGTTTAGTGCTGGTAAATAAAGATCAAGGCGCAACTTCTCACCTGTCAAAGATTTATTTAGCTTGGGCCACCTATTACAGCTCTTAACTTAAGACAGAAATGGGTTTTGTCCCATGGCAAATGCCTGGAGAGTCGTCTAAAGATAAAACCCAGAGCAGTCTTTTTCCTTTCCATTTGGATATTGATGATTGTAGAAAACGGGTTGTCGTGGCATAGCTAGCTGTGTGATCAGTAAAAAGAGTGTGCGCTCTTGTCATTCACCTTCTTCCAGTGGCGTTCGTAGGGCTGCAGCGTAGAGTATGACCTGAAGGGTCTAAAAGGAAGTTCTAGAATAGTTTGAGTCTTAAGGCGTTGAGACAAAAAAGGAGAGCACATGCTGCTGTTACCCACACAACTTTCACAACCATATTAGTTGTCATAGGTGTCATGAAGAAGCTTGTTCTGAATGCTTTTTGTGTACATCACTGTTCTCTGCAGGCCTGGGAGAGACTTGAGAAGGCTGAGCACGAAAGGGAGCTGGCACTGCGAAACGAGCTCATTCGTCAGGAAAAACTGGAGCAGCTGGCTGCAAGATTCGACCGAAAGGCAGCAATGAGGGAAACCTGGCTTAGTGAGAATCAACGGCTTGTGTCTCAGGTGAGTCAGAACTTAAATCTGTTACTCAGGTTGGGCTGGAAGGGGCTATATGTGCCTCACATAAACAAAAGTAGGTTTCTCAGTGTCCGATTGATAAGCAGGCCACGGTTTCTAAAGAAGGAATACTGCTGCTCATGTCCCACGCGATTCATATCCTGCTCTATGCATTTCACTTGAATATTATCCTGCTTTATGTGTCTCAAAACATTAATATTCTTCTTCGAAAGGCCCCGGGGAATGACTTCAATGCGCAGATCTCTTTTTAAGCTGGTGCATCAGGTATTACAAATTATGCACCTCTGATTCCAGATACTGTTGTAATTTGATGATTGAATTATTGAGATTCACTTGCTCAAGTTTTACATTCTTCCCTTTAGGACAACTTTGGTCTAGACCTGCCTGCAGTAGAAGCCGCTGTCCGTAAGCATGAAGCCATCGAAACTGACATTGTAGCCTACAGTGAGCGAGTTCAGGCAGTACATGCAGTAGCAGCAGAGCTGGAAGCTGAACGGTACCATGACATCAAGCGTATTTTGGCAAGGAAAAACAATGTCACTCGACTCTGGGACTACTTGCGGGAATTGGTGGCAGCCCGCCGTGAGCGGCTTAACATGAACCTAGACCTTCAGAAGATGCTCCAGGATCTGATTTACCTCCTGGACTGGATGGAGGATATGAAGGTGCGCAAATTATTATAAAAAATCTCCATCTTGTAGAAGAGTTGACGGTTAAGAGAAAGGTTTTCTTTTTTTTGCAAGTTAAGAAATTAGTCTTGATGTCTTGAGTGCTTGAAATTGTGTTTACCGGTGATGTGCTAGAACATCATCCAGTTCATTTATAGTAGTGTACAGCTTGAACGTTGTTTTGGGTTTCTTAAAGTGGTAGAGAACCGAAATAGACTCTTGTCATACCTGCTGGGGAGCTGGAACATGTAGTCTTTACTTGTCACAAGATTGAATATAGATTTGACCAATTCTACAAACGCAGAGTTAGAATACAGACATCATGATTTTCACTAGAAGAGTGCTAGAGCATGGACCTGGTGGTCTTCATTAGTGGAGAAAAGGAAAAGTGCTTGCTAGTATTTATAAGTGAGCTTCAGATCAACAGTATTGGGTACCTGTATATTTTTAGGGTGTTCAACATTGAAGTGAAATGTGGATGCATTGAATAATAATCCTTTAGTGAGCGGCTTCATTTTGTTCCATAAGGCTGTGACTTATTCAAGAACGAGTCACGAGAATGAAGGCACCAGTAGCAGATAACTGAGATTTTTCTTCCTCCTATTGTTGCAAGAGAATCAGGGCATCTCAGAGCCCCTCAGTGTGAGAAAAGTAGAAACATATGTTTGGAAGCTGGCAAATATTAATATGTCAGAAGAGCATGGGTTTGTTGGTTTAGAAGAAATGCTTTCAAATTGATTAATTGCCCGACAGTCAAGCAGTGGGAGTGCTTGGGGATGAACTGAGGTCGTGGTTCCCATTCCCTTTATTACGCAACCAACTGATAGAGGTTGCTATGTACATTTTAAAGATAGGAATTGGATCTTAGGCTGCTCTGCGAGGATGCTGATCACTAGTAGAATTTAATGATGCTGTCAAATATAACCCTAAGGTTTGTCAGTTATCATTGCTGTCTGCCTGTGTCAAACAGGGAGTTATAAGAGCTAGTTGTGCTATAATACTTAAATGCAGATCACAAAAATACAGTATGAAGGGGTAGATAGCATAGTTTAGAAAGTCAGCTAAAGGTTTATTTTAAAAATGGGAGGTGCAGCAAGGCCGAGTAAGAGACAGGTATCTCCTCCGTATCCCCCTATATTAAAGGAAAGAGGTTGGGAGAACACTTGCTTTCTCTCCTTGCCTAATACCATAAAGGTAATCTTAAAAGGTAATTTCAAATCTTTTATGTAAATTCCTTATACAGCGCATACAATCAAGGAATCTTTGTGGAATGCTCTATCTAGTTGGTGGAGGCTAGGCATTTAGACTGATGGTCACAAGTAACTTTCAGCATACTTTAGTGTCTTTGGCATACATGTGGGAAAGGATGGACAGGCTGATTTTGCCATTAGATGTTTAGGAGGAGGGGACAGAACGACTCCCCTATGAACACCAAAGCCTAACTTTGACTTCAGACCTGGGCACAAGAGGAGCAGTTGTAAAACCACTGTTAGTTTGCAAGGTAATCATGATTGTAGCGTGTCAACCAAGAATCAATGCCACACCGATTGGCCCATTGTGTCCAACAACCAAGAGTGATTTCTCAACAGTGCTCTGCTTAATCAGTGGAATGAAATGGGTGAAGCATATCTGTAAATTTCATATTTAGTTCTAAGTTGGTTTGGTGGTGGTATTTAAAAAAAATGTAAACATGGAAAGGGTCTGTAGTTGACTGACCAGTTGTGAGCAAGTGAGATTTTTTGCGTGGGTGATACAAGATCTTTTTATGTTGATCAAGGGTGTTCCCTTGTGAAAGCAATATTTTGTGATATAGGTGACAGGGTATAGTTTTTTCTGTGAACTTGGAATGGACGGTAGATCTGGGAAGAAATATAATTTTGCGTGGGGTGGGTTATAAGTAGGGGCGTGACAAGTTCATGCCATTTGGCTTTGTTTAACTATGCTAAAATTGGAAAAATTACATCATTCGCAGATCCACCTCTTAGCTCTGTTCAGTGCTAAATGCGGCCTCACAGTCATTTTGGTCAGGATAGATGTCTTTTATGCAAAAAAGTGAGTATAACACACATGCTTCGAACAGCAGTCACTTTCTCGGTCTTGGCATTGTTCCCATGCTCTTAAGCTATAATTTTGCCACAAACGTGATATAATTGCACAACGTGGTGTTATTTTGGGAATTTTGTGGAAAAAGCATACCATGAAATTCCTGAAATTAAGCAAATTACGCTGGTGTAATTGAAATTTCTCCATGGCCTGTTTATAAGTGATGTTTTTAAATAAGGTTAGTGGTCGAATTATTGGAGGTAGAGGGTGGTTACGGGGTAGTATCTTCGTTATATGAAAGGACAAATATCATCCATGTTCATCTTTGATGGTGACAGTTGATGCCAAGCATTTTTTAAGCTTGCTGAGGATTCTGAATAATTTCATCTCTAGGGTGGGTGGAACAAGATCAAAGGGAGGAATATTTTGTGCTACCCAGTGGTTGTTAAATGGTCTCAGCCATGACTGATGAACGCTTGTCCGTTTGCAGAGCCGCTTGCAATCACAGGATTTCGGTAAGCACCTGCATGGCGTGGAAGACCTGCTGCAAACCCACACACTGGTGGAGGCTGACATCGCAGTGCAGGCAGAGCGAGTCAAGGCTGTCAGCAGCGCCGCTCAGAAGTTTGCAGCGGATGGAGAAGGTACTGGTTTCTTATAAATTTCAATGATCTTCCCTTGTACATTAGCAAGTCTTTACATCTTTTTTTTAGTGAGTTCTGGAGTAAGAGCTATGTTCATGCCATAGTTAAAACCTCTATGTGGGTATAAGTGTGCAATGGAAACCCTATGTTTGTTACTCATAGGTATATAAAGTAATATGTTGGGACATTTACAGAGCATTCGGACAATCAAGGGCTACTTTGTAAAAAACGAAATGTATATATGCAAATTCTGAAGTGCGCCCAAAAGTCAGCTTCTGCTACCTCATGCTCTGACAGATCCCCAGCCAGCTAAACCTGTTTTTGTGTACTCAGTTATTGGGGCTCTGACCGCTGATCGACACATTTGATAGCTAATTTATTCCAGCCTTCACATTAGCTGTGGTTTGCTTCAATTAAGGAGGTGTGTTAGGTAGTTTCTGGTTTGCAGGAGGCAGCAGTTGAGGTTGCTGACTGGTCATGACACAGGAGATACTAGGGGCAGACAGACCCCATTGGAGGTTGTCTCATATTTAGCTGTCACTGACTGGTAAATGTCTCAGTGAGAGCCTGCTGTGTGTGTTTCAGCAACAGGGTAGTCAAACTGTTCTCTGTCTTGAACGGACATGACCCTTATTTTTAGAAGTTGCACCTAATAACATATGTGATTCATGGTCTTTCATCAGGATATGGGACCCATTGTGGGACTAACTATGTTTGTGGAGACAGGTTACACCTTGGCAGTAGTAACCCCAATTTACCAGTCAGAATGTGAAATTGGAAGAAATGTCTGGAAGCTGCAAACTTCCACTTGACCCTTAGCACAAGCTTATTTCAGTGGCGGCAGAACTCTACACTGATGCGGCAGTGACGTCTAGAGAGCTGGTTGATGTCACTGCCAGCCTTTTTTAGAGACATTCACCCTTGAGTATTGCTACCCTACTTTGGTATGCAGCGAGGATAATGTGAAGCTTGAGATGGCTTACCTAAATAGCCTCATCTGAGAGGTCTGTTGTCTCCAAATTACAACCTTAGGGGTAGGTGTATAAAGGGTTAAGTGTGTGTGGGAACATCGTTTTCATGGTTGTTTTTTTTTCTCCTCAGGTTACAAACCATGTGACCCTCAGATTGTGAGTGACCGTATCACCAAGCTGGACCTCTGTTACCGACAGCTGTGTGAGCTGGCTGCAGCCAGAAAAGAGAAGCTGGAGGAGTCCCGACGGCTATGGAAGTTCTTCTGGGATATGGGCGAAGAGGAGGCTTGGATCCGTGAACAATGCCAAATCCTGTCATCAGATGATTTTGGCAAAGATCTGACCAGTGTGCTACGTCTTATTAGCAAACATGATGCTTTCCAGGATGAGATGAGTGGTCGCTATGGGCCTCTGCAGCAGACGATTCGTGAAGGTGAGGGCCTTGTTGCCGAGGGACACTTTGGTGCCAGTGAAATCAGGGATCGGATAAAGGACATCCAGGGTCAATGGGAGGGACTACGAGCCCTCTCCAGTGAGCGAGAGATGCGTTTGAAGGAGGCTGCTAGTTTTTACCAATTCCAGGCTGATGCAAATGACATTGAAGCCTGGATTCTGGACACCCTGCGCATTGTCTCCAGCCCTGAAGTGGGGCATGATGAGTACTCCACCCAGTCACTGGCCAAAAAGCACAAGGATGTAGAAGAGGAGATTGTGAATCACCGGCCCACCATCGATGCTCTGCATGAGCAGGCTCGCAGCTTGCCCACCAAGTTCTCCCAATCACCAGAGGTGGATGGGCGACTCCCTGCAATTGAGCAGCGTTACGAAGAACTGGCGTCACTGGCTGAGCATCGTAAGCAGGCCCTGCAGGATGCCCTGGCTCTCTACAAGATGTTTAGCGAATCAGATGCCTGCGGTCTATGGATAGATGAGAAGGAGCTCTGGTTAAACAGCCTGGAAATCCCGGAGAAACTGGAGGATCTAGAGGTGGTGCAGCAGAGGTAGGTCACATGTTTTCTCTTTGGACCATGGCTTCAAATTGCCAGGAGAAAGCATTTCTGTGGGCGCGAAATCGAGCATACACTACTCCAACTGCGATACAGCTGGAATAGCGCTGATTGTTCTCAAATTCACCCATTCCATTGCCTCGTTACACATCTTTTTTGTTTCAATGCACATTTACTATTTGAGTTCTCTTAGTATTTTATGAGGAATCGGGTCATATTTAATTAGCATAGCGTGCATATAAGTTTAAGCATTGTTAGGTAATCTTGCCAGTGCTAGGTATCTGTGGCTTCCATGTTCATTTTGATGGTATTAAGATACAGTGCTGAAGAGCTGCTAAGGAGCGGTCTCTGCTCTGATGAAAGAAGACACACAGCCTTGTGGTAATGTGGTCCAGGGTTTATATCCCACCTCTTTATGAATTTATTCTTTGGGCTTTCATTTGTTCTTTCTCCGTGTGCCTTACTTGACTAGGTTTGAGTAGTAGTGTCTCTTTTATGTTTCATATTTATTTCACTGAGTTTTCTTACAGAAAGAAACAATTTTGGTAACAAACATTAGCATATTCTCATTGATATCAGTGGTGTCTCCTTTAGAATAAAAAATTGTGTGACCCAAGTTGCTGAAATGTAAACACCTTCTCTATAAATTACACCACCTCGCCACACTTTTATATACACATGGACTAAATCCAGAAAATGACCTACATAGACCTCTAATCCTCCAAGCCCAAATCGCATAACTTTGAGAAGTGCTGACTACACTTGTAACTTAATCTAAGAAAGACATCCTCAAGACTTAAGGAAGCACCCATCAAACCCATGTAACACATTACATCTGCCACCCTAATGGACAAAATACTGCCATAGTTAGAGCTCCCAACTGGCTTAGTGGTGAGTTCTGAACCTTCCGAAGAACTGCTGTCACAGCGATTTCTCTGAAGTATTAAAATCTTTTTGTTTTTCAAAAACAAACTCCTGAATTTTGAGTTTGTTTTTGAAAGACAAATAGCTGATTGGCCCCCACAACCAGGGAGTTTTTTTCACTGTTTGCCGTGGGTCATTATTTTTATTACTCTGTTTATCACTGCCAGGCTTTAAATGATGGTGACAGACAGAACAGAAGGGTGGGTTGCCTGATTCCATTACTCCGACGGTCAACGCCCTGTCATTTCATCAGAGTAGGCTTTCCTTCAATGGAGCCAGCTGAGGCACCTCCAACGGAAAGCTGATGGTCCACATGTTGTAGGCTGTGTAGGGCAGGTGGACTGAGGGTTTGCCAGACAGTGCACTCAGGCACATATGACGGTGTACTGTGCCCGCCAAACACTAGATCAGGCAGTAAATAAAATATGTAAGTAACACACTGCCGTCACCACTGCTCACCCACCTTCTCTTCATCACAAACCGTACCAAGAGTCCTGAGAAATAGGTGACCACCTCTATGATGCTTCCAAAACCTCTGCAGAAGAAACACTGCTGGCATTGAGTCGACACAGTTACTCCCAGTCCCTCAGAATCATATTAGGAATACACCCAACCAAAAGGCTTTCTAAAAACCATTAATAGCAAACACTGCTTTAACTGCTCTTAACCACCACCAAAGCAAGGACACATTCACGTAAAAAAGCACATTCCTTGATCTACTAAGTGCACATCTCCACTGTTGAGCATGTACATTGCACACAACTGTCCATTTATATGGCACTGCATTCAGAAGAACATGGCTCGTTTTCCAAAGAGTTCTAACATTATCATTGCAGACCGCCCATGTTCTTCTGAATGCAGTGCCATATAAATGGACAGTTGTATGCAATGTACATGCTCAACAGCAGCAACAACCACTAACCTCCGTGCTCTGCTCCTGCCACCATGATCTTTGACCATGGCCATTGACACTGTATATTTACCCTGACCCACACAGAATCCTTCCCAAGGCACCTGCACAGCGTTTTCTCTCCCATTTTAGAATGTACAGCATGGTGACACTGGTGAATTAGTATGTGCTGTGATATAAAGCCAAATAAAGTACTCTCGTGCACAGAGATAGGAAGGAAGAGTCCCAGCCCTTCATTGCTGTGGAAGCAATGTCCATCCTTTGGAAATACAAGCCACTAGTTACTGATTGGGCCTTTACATGGCAGTGGCTTCTGTCGCCTTCATCAGAAAACCCATCTCAGTGTATAGAACTGAACCTGTCTCTCTTTCTGCAGATTTGAAACCTTGGAGCCTGAAATGAACAACCTTGCTTCACGAATTGCAGCAGTCAACGAGATTGCTCAATTGTTGCTGGATGGTGACCACCGGAACAAGGATAGCATTGCGGCCATGCAGGACCAGCTCAACAGCAGGTATGTGTGTCCTCTGCACCAGATCCTAGGCAGTATTCATCCAAATTTTAAGCTATTCTGTCTGTTGTATTTTGCCTATGTTGTTTCTTTGTGCTTTTCCAAACATAACTCTCTCTCCATGCTGCTGCTGTTATGTCTTATATAACTTAAATGCTACAACTCCTGACCTTGCCCTTCTGCCCCCTTGTTGCAGTACTGTGCCAACCTTTTACCCCCTTACTTTCCTCAACTAAAAAAAACTTTGCTTTCACAGTGATTTTTGTTTTTCCAGCGTTGCCTATTCTTCAGAGACCTTGTAAGAAAAGAGGCTTTTTGCGCCTCCTCCCCGACAGGCTGGCGCTCTCTCTCCCTCTCCCTCTCTCCTATATTAGCTGCTAGTTTTTCGACTCTGAGAATGCGCTGAGGCCTGCTAACCAGACCTCAGTGCCAGTGTTCTGACCCCATGCAAAGTATATGTTGAATCGGATACACCAGTTGGCAAAGCCTGGCTTATTTATGAGTCCCTAGTATATGGTGCCCAGTGTACTCAGGGCCAGTAAGGCAGTGTGTACACTCAGGGCTGCAGCAATGTTTATGCCACCCTTCATGTGACAGGACACAAAATGACCCCCAGCCTGCCACTGCAGACTGGAAGGACCGTGGTTGCACTGTCAGTTCGTCTTTGCCATTTAAACCTATGGCAAAGCCACTCTATCCCTTAACATTGTCTCCCCTAAGGAAGGCTTATGGAGTCCTTTAGCAGGGAGCTGTATTTTGTTAAGTAAGACATGCATTTTACGAAACATCTTAGCAGCAACACTTCCATATTGTCGTTTTGCTGTTGGTAAAGTTGGTAGCCCCACTGGCTAATGCAGGGTTGCCAGGTAACATCCCAACCCAGCTAACGTTTGACTGGGACTACCAAAGTGGGTTATGTAAGGTATCAAATTAATCGTGGCATTAAATGCGAGATGATGGGTAAGTCGAAATAAATGTCGTTTTTAAAGGGAAGCAACTTTCGCGAAGTTGCCGCTCTGTGCCCGAGCTAGTCCAGTGACCTCACAAAGGAACTGACACATTGACAGCTTTCTACCCGCCTGTGGAAACGTGTTAACGACTTCCAGGTCAGGAACAAAGAATGCTGCCGCACTGTAAGATGTGACCTTCTCCTAAAAGGATGGCTGCTGGGAGTGGTACCCCAAATGGTGATCCTCAAAGGTGAAGCAGCCTTTGAAGGGCTGCTGTTGACAACACTCTGGCAGAATGGCTTTCCTGCAGACAGAGTAGAGCCAGGGACATAGAAGGGAAAACCAGTTCACAAACCAGTTTTCCAGAAGCATGTAGCCCCATGATCACCACACCTCTGGAGGTGAACTACTAAGGTCCTTACAGCCAAGGAAGGGTTCTGGCAGGTTCGTTGTAAGAGAAATATTGCACTCTTGGATAGCCTCTGGGATAGCCAGATGTCGCACATCACTGGGACTATGTTACCAAAGAGGTGGGGACCAACTAGTCCATTGGCCAGTGACCGAGTGGTCCCCTTGGGGGACTTTACTGGGGTATAATGGGCACCCCGGGCACCCAAGACTTCAGTACTGGCTGGATCTGGAAAAAAGGTGATAAGTAGACCAGTCCGCACCCACTGGAAGCACATAAAGAGGCAGCGACGCTAGAGCAACTGTACCTGCTGCACTTTGGGCTAGCGGTGTTTGGATCCTGTTCTGCATGCCTAGCTTGGGAAAACAGTGTTTCCCAGTCCGAAGCAGGGACTCCAGTAGTCAGTTGGCTGGCCCCCCAGAAGAGCACTGGGGCCATCAAAGCTGAAGGAGCCCAAGTCACATCTCTTAGTAGCCACCGTAGAAGTCTTGTTGCTACTAGATGCCCGACTCCCCCAAGGACAATTCAGAGATAGCCAAAAGGTGCACCTGCTCTGCTAGACCTGTGTATGATGCCAGTCTCCATCCTCCACCAAAGGTTTGCACTGTGACTGTTGTGTTGCAGAAGCGCAACGTCTACATTGCTGTGGAACTCTGAAATCTGTGGCCAGAGTCGCCCCACTCAACCTGTGTACCGAAGACTCGACCACAAAGCATCTTTGAGCCTGGATGCCAAACTCGGGTCAGAGTTGCCAAACTAACTTTTCTAAACTTTTCAAAAGTTTCTAAAGTTTTTGTTGACCAATGCATGTTTGGGGTTGATGCTGAAGTTATTTAGTCCTTTAAAAATGTATATCACCTGAACCCTCCAGTGGATTTTGATGACCAAAGTCTCTAAAGATACATAAAAATCTAATCTATTGTTCTAACCTGGTGTCTTTTCTCTTTCACGTGACATTTTTATTCTGTTGTTTGATGTTCTTAAATGATTTACACATTTTCCCTTTGGTAAGCCTTACTGTTTGCAGCTACTGCTGCCTAGGGTGGAGCTTAAGTTTGAGTAAACCTACCTGACTGGACCCAGGGGGGTATTTGTGAGTGTACTGCACGGTAGGACTACCCATCCATGTGATATAGTACACTCCAAATCCTTACAGGCCTCATCAACAAATCACATATTTACCAAACTGACTGGTCCCGTTGCCTCTTAAGTTGACCATGGAAGCCTCTCCTTTCAGTGTTATGCACCAACTCCCTTCCGGTTTTCAACTAAATGATTACCCTGCAACCTAATGGGAAACTAGAAACTGCTCTTCCATGCTGCTTTTTGCTGGATAAAACACATCCATCCACATTGCACGATATTTTAATGGCCACAGTCACTTCTAACGCACATGGAGTCCCACAGCCAGTTTGCAAAATTTGTCCTTGACAGACATTTTGTCTCATGGCAGTAACCAACCAGTCCACGCCTACTTTTTGGAAGCAACAATCTGGATAAGATCTCTTAAAAGTTTGTCACTCATGCACAGCAGAGGTGACCCAATGACCAGTCCTGTTTTGTTTGTTTTTTACCTGAACGAAGCAGACAAGTAGAAGGACTTGACAGCCATGTGTGGTACTCCTCAGCAGTCAGCAAGGCACTGAAGTTCTCCATATCTAGGGCCTTTCCTCACCTGCTTGAGGTACCCACTCCAGTCATTTGCGCCAACTGTAATACTTGGTAGTGGCGAGGTGTTGATCAGTTATTGACCCCTAGCACTCTTCTATTTGTTCCACCTCAATCCAAAGAAAGCTTGACTCCTGATTAAGAGTTAAAGGCCCTTTTTGAAAAAAAGCAATTTAGACACTAGAGAAAGCATTGTACCACCAGATGTAGCCTAACTTCCTTTTTAGGTCTCACCTGTGACAGGGCTTGCCTGTGCCCTCTCTTGCAAGGGTATTGTTTAATATAAAGGGCTAGGAGCCCACACATTGCTTGTCATTCGTTGGCTTCATTGTCACTTTTCTTAGCTGCCTCGTAATTGGCCAGGGCATACCAAGCATCACTTTTTTTTCTTTTTCTGTGGAGCATGGATCAAGCATAGGTTGATCCAACTTCATTTGGGTCAGTCCACTGATCACTTCACTCTTTGACACTGCACCACTCTACTCTACACCACTCTATGCCACTCCACTCAGTGTTACTCTACAGAACTCTATGGCACTCGGTTGTTATTTAGTCATTTCCTGGTTCCAGAAAATAATGTGGGTCTTAGTTCTAGCTTGAACATCTGCCCTCCCAGTGACGTTCTCTGGAAGGTCATATTCAAGATGCTCATGTTGGCCCAGATCCTCCTTGCTCCGGACCCTGGCGACTGGGTGATGTCCCTTGTCTTCCAGGACACACATTTAAAAAAAAAAGAAAAACAGTCCTGCAGTCCCACGGGTGTTAACTGAGGTTGAAGGTGCACAGGAGCATTTTTTACCACGCTCTCCTTCGGCATCACCAGTGTCCCGCAGGTGTTTACAAAAGAGATGACGTTGTTTTTGACCATCTTTGGAATTTGGAAATGGTGGAGTTCTGGGCTTTCCCTCTGCAGCAATGATTCAAGAACATTCAGGCAATGGTTCTGATGTTTGTGGCTCACTCCAGGATCCAGGTAAGGGTGGTAAGGCTTCTTGGCCTCTCAGCCATGTGGCTCATTTAGTCAACCGTGACAGATGACACATGTGGGCAAACCTGAAGCCCAGTGGGCCCAGCCTCAGGGCAGCCTTTCCAAACTCTCCAGATCTCATGGAAGGAAGCTTAAAATCGACAGTGTTGGACAACCAACCACAGTCCGTACTTCAGCTGGACACTCTCCCTTTCCACCCAGAGCTGGCAGTGATGACTGATGCATCTTTGCTGGATTGGGTAGGTGGAGATCAAAGGGTTCTGGTCTCCAGAAGTTGTCCGGCTCCACATCAGTCTTCTGGAGCTGTGAATCATTCATCTGGTTCTGAAGACTTTCCTGCCATTAACCAAGAGGATCAATAGAAACAACTGATGGTCCTCATGGATGACACAATGTCTTTGCATAAGGAAATGAATAAATCTTCAAAGAAGAAATCAATTATTCACTGTTTCACTAATGGCAAAATGAAAAAAATGAGAAAAACAAACACACAAGCCACATATAAATGCAAGGATTTCATATATTGCAGTAGTAAATATTTACAAAAAACAATGGGTGTTCCAAGAAAAAGTGATAAACAGTGCTTGTGCAAGGTGACAAGAAGTATTGTTTACAAATAAAAACAGTAAATCAATTGTATTTCATACAGACGACTACACAAAGCCTGACTGCATTCATCCATAGATAAGTTAACAAACTCATCAATTTGTGTGTTAGCTACTAATCGCATAGTTCTCTCCTAATGAATAATGTTGCAATCCAGGATACAACTGAGAGTTTGTCGACATGTTGACCCCAAGAAGAAAAAGGAAATTCAGTGCCTTAGCTCAGGATCTTCTTCAGGACAATAAAGTTGCGGAACAACCAATACAGAAAATATTCAGCAGTTAACATTGCATCTGGTGTGAATACTTAATTAATGTAAAAGATGCTCCCTAGAGGCAACTTGGACTCACCTTTAGAGTCAATCAACGAACCCTTAATTGAGTGCTCAACAAGGTTTCCTATGGTGGATACACATAGGTTGCCACATACAAAGCGATGAAAAAACTTTCAAAATAACTCTGTAATATTTTTTTTTTTAAATTACACTCTACCAGAACATCATTCTAAGAGCCATCAACCTCAGCAGTCCAATGGTTAATAAAGACCACTCACCCGAAATAATCAAAGTCGTAGCATAAAATAACTTCCACCCCTTCACATCATGGACTGGACAGGGCTGAAACAACAAAAGGATATAACTCTTATAAGCAGACCATTCCTCCAGAGTCTCTAATTAAGAAGAAAGGAACTGTGATTGCAGCACACAACGCTTACCTCGCGGAGAAACAGTGTATCCTCAACAAAGGGATCTCCGACACTGAAAGTGACCGGTAATAATTTAAAGGGATGTTTTGCTTCACTAATGACCGAGCTGAAACACTCATGCAATGACAAAAATCTCTAGAATGCTCTTCGTAGTGTAAAGAAGACATTTATTACTTCACTTTGCAAGGTTCGTAAAAGGAGATTAGCATGCTGAAAGCACACATTTAAAAATGGTCACAGCTATGAAATGAAAATATGTACAAATGATTCTCCACTGCAGCAAGTATTTGTATCTATATTATAATGCAAAGCAAATAATGAATTAAAAAATATGCATCACCATGAGGCAAGCGCACAACTGCTTCATTTCCCTCCTATTCAGCATCAGATCACCAGATCCCAGAGTCGACCGAGGAGAGAGAGAGAGATCAATTATCCTGACGGGAAGGATGACAAACCCCAGCGTCCTCGGTATGCCTGAGATCTGAAAATACTCTCAGTCCCGCTCCATCTGGTCTTGGCCTCTTATACTTTGAATAAACAAGAGAGGAAGATTCTAGAACCTCCCTCTCGCTGCAGAAGCTTATTATCAAAAAAATGCTGATTGCTTTCGGCCATCTTTGAAAATAACACGTCAGGACTTGGCCCCAATCCCACGGTGCCAATTCAAAACAAGACCGTTCCCTGCTGTCTTAGTGCATTCTTATGAGCCTAAGCTCTTGTTGGGAAAGACCATGAAAAATAAAAACATATGCACATTGTACAATGTAGAAAACTACTTGAAACTTTTATCATGGCAGTGGCTAACGCTAAAATAAAGTCAATCGGCAAAATGAAACTGGTGGTCACTAATGTGACGGTGTGCTGCTAGGCTAAGTGCAACATGGTGTCAGTGGTCAAAACATAAATATCATAACAAGGGCTCATTGGCCCAACCGCTCTTGGTTAAACGAGCTGCAAAGATGTTAAAAAAATCAAAAAGGGGGGGGCGCAAAACTCGCCAAGCCCATACACTAGAAGGGCTCCAAGAATAAACTCTTACTGTTATTTCCAAGGGCCAGTAGTGGCAGTATAGAAGGCTTACCTCATGCTGCTACATAATATACTTCTTATCAAACATGCTTCAGCATCATATAAACATAAGATGTTCTTCCCACTACCAAGGGAGCTCTTTACACAAATGTTGAAGGAGCTGAAAAAAATAATGTATTAAACATGAATCTAAATCTTCATGTTAAGTAGGAAACAAATTGCTTACAGAAAAAACCTTTGCAGTCGTAAACATGGCATAACCTGCTTTGACATAATGTATGTCATTGGAATATAGCAGCCCCGTCAGTGTGGTATACCAGCAAAAAAGCCAAGTCAATCAAGAAAGGGGGCTGCGTCAGAAGCCTGAGTGCATACACGTAATGCAAAGTAAAAAAGGGAAATAGCCTAAAGGGAGGGTCAGATGGAATACCCAAAATGGACCAGTAGTCATTCAGAAGACCTTGTCTGTCAAGGTTAAATGAAAGTCTGTTAATTAAAAAGGTGAAAAGCAGAATCAGTTAAAAAATGGTTAAAAGAAAAAAGAGGGGATTTGATCTTGTGTTATAAGGCCCCACACTTTTTCTTGTCTTATAAGGGCCCATGCTTCAAATCAAAGGAACTTTTACCACAAGTCCTGGATAACAGGAAAGGTGTATTCCTGAAAAGGTACCCAAACACCAATATAAAAGAAGGGAGGGTTCATTTTGAAGTTATAACTCCCACATATCTGTGACATAGAAATGCAATGAAATCACTCAATAAAAGTATGTTATGACGGCTTTTCTAAGAAGTATTTTCAGACACAGGAAAACAATGCAAATATGGATAATGCATTCACAGGCATGTGTGTTACATATATTTAAATGGTATATCACAATATTCTATACAAAACTGTCAAGCCCACACTGGGAACAAAATAAAATGAACATAAAATACACATATGTCTACACTTTTACACCAGATTGAATCACAGGCTGTGCAAGTTAAAACTAAAACAAAACATAAAGGAAATCAAAAGCTGTCACCCTAATTCAAGTATGTCATGTGTGGACACATCTTGCTATTTCTTCAAATTAATTGAGACCCCGTGCAACGGTTTCAAAGAAATGTATCCATTTACACTCCATTAAGTTTAAAGTGTTGGTGAGGTTACCCTCTCTGGGGTTGCTGTTAAAGTTTTCTGTGATCAACCATTTCAAACAATCTGCTGGGTGATTAAATGCAGTAAGTGTTTGACTAAATACACTCCCTGTACCATTCGGCGAATGCAACTGCAATGCTGCGGTATACGGGCCTTCAGCTTCTGTCGCGTTTCACCAACATAAGAGAATCCACAAGGGCACTTGATCACATAAATAACATCAGAACTGTTACAGTTGGTATGTCGCATCAAAGTATATGTATGGCCATTATGTATAAAACTCTTAGCCTCAGTTGCAATTGGACAAGCTTTGCAGCTTCTACACATATAATGGTCCACATTTGGGGCAAATTCCAGTGAGTAAAAAAGTTGGATTCGATAGGCCCTTTTAAAAAGGAGCTCACCACATAATCTTTCACACTTTTACCTTTCCTAAATGCGAACATTGGTGGGCCACTAGTATCGGCCTTATCTGCAGCCAAATTCCAATGCTTATTAATGATTTATTAATAGCATTACTGCACGTGAAAAATGTAGTCACACAGATCATTTCTTCATTGGAATTGTTAGTATGTTCCTTAGCTTCAAGCAGGGCTTCATGTGGATAGTACCAAGGTCAATGTTAGAGCCCCTTCACAATTATGTGGATATTTTTGTGAAACCACCTTGGGTGGAAGTAACAAGATCTTATTTCAGGGACACTATTGCCATTGCCATATGGTATTGCAGCAAGCAGGGCAGGTCCAGGGTTCTATGCTAGGAGGCCTTGTGTCTCCTGAGATGCATGAAGCACCAGGGCGTTGTCTTGGTCATTGGTCACCTAGTGGGGTCCCTGAAAGCCAGTGCAGACAAACTAAGCAAACTTTGTCTGGCAGATCACGAGTGGCTGGTGCATCCGAAGGTGGCGCAAGAAGTATTCCACCAATGGGGAGAACCCTCGTTAGATCTTTTCACCAATGTTGAACAAGCAGTGTCAAGAGTTGTGTACACTAGAGGTTCTGCAAGTGCACTTGTTGGGACATGCACACTGGCTAAAATGGAAAAAACGACTCCTGTATACCTCACTGCACTTCTTCGCCTGTCAGAGTTTTGAAGAAAATCAAGATTAACTTGGTTCAGTGATTTTGGTGGCCTCGGATTTGGGCAAGAAGAGTGTGTTACCTAGACCTCCTGAGCATGAACATTTGTCCTCAGAGAAGGCTGCCACTTTGGAAGGACCTACTGTCTCAGCAACAGGGTGCGTCTCTCCACCAAAATATACTCAATCTACATCTCCAGGAGAGAGATTGAGTGGCAGCTGCTTGAAGTGCTGGACACCATCCTTGTTGCCAGGTGCCCCTCCACAAAATTAGTTTATGCCAGACGCTGGGGAAAAATTGTTACGTGATTCAGTGCCAGGCATGCAGGTCCCTTGTTCCCAAGCTTTGGGATGTCCTTTTATTTGTCTTGAGCCCTGCCAGGTCTTGCACTGGGCACTACAAAAGGGTACTTGTTGGCTCTTTTGGCCTTTCTCATTTGCTGACCAACCGTCATTGTTCATATCAGCAGTTATGAGGTTCATTAATGGTTTGACACTCATGGCTCCTCTGACTCTGTGTTGCCACAGTGGAACTTTATCTTAGTCTTGACATTTCTCATGAGTACACCCTCTGAGCTGATGCATAGCAACATGCTACATCTCCTGACCTTAACACTGTCTGTTCAAGGCATCTGTGGCTGTAGATACACATGCTTTGTATACTCCTGTCATCTAGTGTTGGGTCCACATATGTATAAGTTGTTTTTCTTTCAACAAAGTTGTTTGAGTCACAAGGTCTAATGACTCTTCCTCTTGGTGATAATGGGCATCTACGCTATTGTTAGTGTTTTCTTTCCTCCATCGGGTTCGGATGTGTGTGCCTTAGCTCTCTTGTTTACTCTGTCATGGTTCACTTTCAGTTCTCATATCCTATTCCTTCGTCGGTATTGTTTTTTCAATTGTGTTCTCCACCTGTACCTCAAAGCTCGTATACAGCATTTTGGTTCCTTTCGATTGCAGCCCTGCTAGGGCTTTGGCCTCCGGGACTTCCTTGCAACTCCATCACACCCTTTCAAGAATGCTTGGCTGGTGATGGAACAGACACTCTTCTGCGTCTGCCCGCGTTGCCACAAGAAAAATCCATGCATCAACCAACCATCGTCTTCAACCTGTGTTTGTTGCCTGAGCACAGAGAAGCAGATTGCGACGCTTGTGAATCATTCTATTCCAAAAAGACTCTTTGAGACCGTTGAGAGCATTGTCTGAAAATGTCACGTAGGACCATCAGCAACACTCCAGACATCTTTGGTGAAGTACGCACTGAAGAAAGCCACCCTCAACCATCAGCCATGGAGGAAGAAGCCTTTTCTATCAAGGGAAGTTCCGACCTAGAAGTCGATCTGGAAATGGAGGATGTGTCTCCTGCTCAACAAGCTGTGAATATGGTCTCCCCTGCTCCCATATGTCGCCCAGATCCCACCAAGAGGCGCTTGGCTTTTCTAGATTCACACTGAGAGGCCCCCAGTCCACAACTGCCTTCCAGCCACGGTCGGTAGTGTGCTTCTGGTTTGGGTGCCTCTCCCTCCAGCTCAGTACAGAAACCCCCATCAAAGCCAAAGCAGCAGTGAGTACTTTGGCTCTGGAAATCCCCCCTTTGCCGACTCTGTTATTGGTGCCAAACTGACCATTCACCTTTGCCACCTCGTCGCTGGGTGGAGCTTCTATGCCGAAGCAGTGTTTGGAGCCGAAATCTTCAGAGCAGAAAACTTCGAAGCCAGTATCCAAGTCTAGCTACGAAACATCAGTGCAGCCGATGCTTCATGAACTTCAGGAACAGCTGAACATGTCCCAAAAACTAATTCATATCCAACCACACAGTCGATGCATACTGGCAAAGGCTTCCACACCCATGCCTCCACCACCACCTAAAAGAAAACTGACCTTTCAAGAGGCTTTGGACATGCCAGTTCCTCCCTTAGCAGGGTAAAAGAGTGGAAGAGGCTACCAGCACTTTGCCCGCCTCTCCGCCTTCATCTCTACTTTCCCCTCCTCCACCACCCTCATGATGGACAAGATCCATTGGATATATCCCAACAGGGGTCTCTACAGTCAGACACTGCTGGGTATGGTGGGACAAATGGCACATTTGTGACACCACCAACAGGTGACACCTGGAATATGTATGATCCTGATCCCCCTGTGGAGACAGATCCAGACCTCTACCTTGCACGTTCTTCCCCTGCTGATGATGCTGCCTCTTATCAGGAGGGTATAGCTAGGGCTGCCGAATACCACAATGTGGAGTTATATAAAGAGCCTTTAGAGGAAGACTTCCTCTTTGATGCACTTTCCTGTACACATAGGGTGACAAATCTCCCTATTTTAAAAGGTATGCTTAAACACACTGCTGATATATTCACAGTCCCCATTAGAACTAGGGTCATAAAACCTAGGCTTGACAAGAAGTACAAGCCTTTACCATCAGACCCAATGTACATTAGGGGCCAGTTGCAACTAGATTCCCTAGTCACCACCACTGCCTGTAAACATGCAAACTCACCGGCCAGTGGGAATACCCCGCCAACTGACAAGGAGAGCAAGAGGATTGATGCTGCAGGGAAAAGAGTTGAGGTTCAAGCTGCCAATCATTGGCGCATTGCCAATTCTCAGGGACGCCTGGCACGCTATGCCCTCGCACACTGGGATGAGATGGAGGTTCTCCTCCATTATCACCCAGACGAGCAAAGAAAGAAAGGCCAAAAATTGGTAGCAGAGGAAAAATTAATATCAAGCACATCCATACGATCCATCTGCTGACACCGCAGCTAGGGGATTAACACCAACATAGTATTAAGGCGCCATGCTTGTCTTAGAATATCTGGTTTAAACCAGAGGTACAGCAGAGCATACTGAATATGCCTTTTGATAAAGAGCATATCTTTGGAACACGGCTAGATGGCACTCTTGAAAACTTTTTACAAAAAGAAACTGAGACCGTTAAAAGCAAAGGGGGCTCCTTCAAACACCTGCTCCTCCTGGCACCTTTCACTATCCCGATTACTGTGGAAGCTCTAAATCCACCTCCTCAGATGCTTCCACATCATACCAAAGATAACAAGACCAAAACATGCCCCCCACCAGCTACTATTGTGGCTCCTACAGAGGCAACAACAGTAAAGGAAGAGGGTAAGGGTGCCTCCCCTTGTGGAGCAACAGGCTCCACTAAGCAATGACTTACCTGTCATAGAACCTGTCCCTCTTCCACACCAGGGTTCAGGGGTATACACTCTATACTTCCTAATTCCCAAACAAGATGGGCCTCTATTTTTTTAAAATTTCATTTAATTGCTTTTGTATCGTTCATATAAAGTACACGCCCGAAGAGAGCTCCAGTTAATCTGTACATAGTCATTGATTGCATGTGTAACAGCAGATTATGGACAGCTATACCATTGTCATTGCAGGTTAGGATATAGTAGCACAACATGCAATATGGTCATTTCAACACATTGAAAGAGTTGTAAGTACCGATTGTATGTAACCAAACTACTAACAGTCCCGGAAAACTCCCCCCTCCCCCGATGAGTTGTAGCTGTGGGTTCCGAAAGGGAGATCATTCAGCAATGTGTGATAAATTACGTTCCCCTCTGTTTAGAAATGCAATGTTTCTTCCCTCCAGAATAAATAGTATTGTGCATGGGCCAGCCTCTTTATAATAACAGTCGGTGAGGTGAAGGACTGACAACGGGGGTGGGGGGAGGAGCACCCTAGTGGTCATCAGGTATCCATTCTTTGGGGTCCCTCAAGAAATCTACCAGGGCCTCCCATGCTCGGGCTGTCTCAAGAGTGTCTCACCCCCTCTTGGCATCTCGGATTTGGACCTCAGTTTCGTAGCTCGCCCATTTAATGAGCTCCCTTTTCCATGCTAATGCTCTGGGGCCCTGTGGGCTCTTCTGACTGCTGGCATTTTCTCTTTTTCTCCAGTGCAAGGCCAGGTCTTGAAACCGACTAGTGACTTTATTCTTGGCTGTGTGAGGGAACCAACCCAGGAGACAGTTCGGCACTATGCATGGGACTTCAGTTTCAATGGTTTTGGACTAGGTACCGGCAATGTTGCCTTCAGAAAGTGTCTAACTCTGGGCAGGCCCAGAAAATATGGTGAAACTCCGCACCTATTTCTCCACACCTGGAGCATTTCGCCTCTGCTGTTGCATAATATTTGTTTATCTTTCCCAGAGTGAGGTATGCCCTATGCAACACATATAGTTTCATATGTTTAAACCTGGCATTCCTAGTGGCCTTTGCCGTGTTGTACAGCACACCCCCATAATCACAGACTCCTATATCCTTCCCCAAATCCGCCTCCCACCAGCCCCCCAGTGCTTTTAGAGGGACTGTAATGTCTTCTTGCAGTCTCCCGTAGAGACATGTAACCGCTTTGTAGGTCCCCGAGGCTGTTAACAGGTATTGAAAGCATGCTGCCTGTTGTGGCTCCGCTAGCCTGGATTTCCAGTGTTTATGGACTGCTGCTGTAAGTGCCCAATGGAGAAGGAAGATGACACTGGGGAGGTCATAGCGAAGGCAAAACACTTCAAAAGATAGAAGAACCCCTTCCTCCAAGAGCGTCCCCAGTGTAGTTGCTGCTGCTTCTCACCAAGTCACTAGTCTACTCCAATCCCCAACATGGGGTAACTCCTCCAGAAAACAAGGTGGTATGTCGGGGGAGTATGTCGTCCAGCAGTGCTGCATAACTCTGAATTCAGCAGTGTCATTGGCTCCAACTCTCTGGAGTCGAAGGAGAACCCTAGCCAGTGCAGTGGGCTCAAGGGTTTCTAGGGTTATCTCTCTGCCTGGTTGCAATCTACTGGCCACCCATTGAGTGAGTCACCGTAATTGAGCTGCCAAGTAATAGGTCTCAAAGTTAGGAACCGCCAGGCTTCCCCCAGACGTCGATCACTGTTGGATGGTTAAGGCCACTCTCTTGCGACCTGTGCCTCAAAGGAATGCCATGACAAGCTTGTTGAGGTCCCGAAAGAACGACTGGGGCATCTAGACCGGGAGCGTCGTAAAGTAATACAATAGCCGGGGAAGTGCCACCATTTCAGTATTGCCACCCTGCCTGCCACAGAAAGCGGCAGTGTTCTCCAAAAGGCAGCACTGGCCGAAGCATCGTGATCGCTCTCCCCACATTTCCTTCAAGCAGGTCCATTGAGTCGTGGTATACATGGACCCCCAGATAGTGGAGGGATCTAGGCTCCCACAGCAGGACCATCAACTCCTCTTGGTGCGGTCTGGCCGTCTGCATAGGGAACAAACAGGACTTGCACCAGTTGACGCGAAGGCTGGAGAGGGATCCGAAGTGTTCTAACAGCATGCGGCGTCCCTCAGGCATGTTGAATGCAAAGAAAAAGGAGTAGGTCATCGACATACAATGCTATTTGATGTGTATGATCTGTCACATTAAGGCCCTAGTGTATTGTTCCCGTACGGGCGTAACAAGCCAGAGGCTCCACGGCGAGGGCGAATTGCAGGGAGGGAGGGGACATCCCTGTCTAGTGTCTCTCCACGTTATAGCTTTTTGATATCGTCCACCCGGTGCAAACCCTAGCCAACGAGTTTGTGTAAAGCAGTCGAGTTGATGAATTCTCAACCCAACCCTAGTCGCGCCTTAACACTATAGAGGAAAGGCCCTAGTTTTGTCATATGTATCGGCATCAAGTATGCACAGGCAACGAATATTCAGCTGTATTGCACTCTGGTATGAAGCTCGCTTGATCTTTATGTATAAGAGTGGGCATATTGGGTACTAGGCGTGCAGCCAGAATTCTACTCAGGATTTTATAATCTGTGTTTAACAAAGATAACATCCTATATGCCCGTTTATCCTTTGGTTCTTACCCAGGTTTCAGCAGGGGCACGCTTAATGCTTTATGGGTAGACTGTGGTAGAAGCTCTGTAGCCCTGGTAGCATTAAACATAGCAACCAATTTAGGAGCTAGAACCGCAGCATATGTT
Source organism: Pleurodeles waltl (assembly GCF_031143425.1). NCBI lineage: Eukaryota > Metazoa > Chordata > Amphibia > Caudata > Salamandridae > Pleurodeles > Pleurodeles waltl. Next base: position 714,001,845 of record NC_090448.1, read on the forward strand.
GCATAAAACTCTATGGGAAGCCCATTGGTCCCAGGTGTCTTATTTCAGACTGTGGCCTTAATAGCAGCTCGGACCTCTTGAACAGTAATTTCTCCGCCGAGAGCCTTTGCTGTTTCATGGGAAAGTTCTGGAAGTTGTAAGGGGGCCAGGAAGGTTTCTATGTGCTCACGGGGAGTTTGACATTGCTACGGTACAGCTGAGAATAATTGGTATAGAATTCTGCATTAATATTTCCTTGGCTGTATTTTCTGGATCCATCGTCCGCTATGAGCTCTACAACCACCAACCATTGCTTTGCTAGTTTCGCTAGCCATGCAAGCAGAGGTCCAGTATGGTCCTTCTCTGCATGGACCTTCACCATATAGTTTCCGTAATCAAAGCAGCGTAGTCTTTTGACTTTTTCAACTACTTTCTCCTTCGTTCGAGTAGCTCAGACTGCAACTCCAGGTGATCTGGGCGGTGCTTCTCGCATGCCCTCAGCGCTGCCTTGGCGTCCAAGGTCTCCCGCAGTAACGTTCCCCAGATGCCCATGGCTTCTGAGATGCACATTCCTCTCAGTACTATCTTAAATGCATTCCACTCCGATAGGTGGGAGGTAGCTGTGCTAGTATTGTCCTCTAAGTACTGGGTAATACCAGCGCCAAGTGTGTCTCGAAAGACCGGGTCCTCCAGGGCCTCTGGCCCAGTCACCACATCAGTACACAAGGATGCCATGTCTCTCACTGTATCCCCTCAGGATGGGATTATGATCAGAGATAATACGGGAAAGATACTCAGTGGTGTATACTTGTGCATGGCCATCTGGAGTGCATAGGAGAGCGTCCAGTCGTACATTAAGATCATGCCTACCAGAGAAAATAGAAGTAATAATTGTTGTGCGGGTGGTGCAGCCATCAGCAGTCAACCAAACATGATTCTGTTTGCCAGTTCGGGAAGATTCTATCCACACACGATATTGGTGCGTCCTGAAGAGGTGGGTGGGATCGCTCCAGGTGGGAACAATCCAGGTCTGCAACCCTGTTATAGTCCCCTCCCAGAAGTATAGACACAACTGCTTCAAGGAGCAAGGACATGAGACAATTCCGCAAAGAAATGTACCTGATCTGTACCGTATATGCTACCCACGGTGATGTCACGACCATCCAGGTGCCACCTGATGATCACATAGCGTCTGGCCGGATCTATTAAGTGGCCTGTGTGCTGTAAGGGGGCACCCTCTTGCATATACCAAATATGACTTTTAGTAAGCTTACCCCCTCCATCTCCTCTCGAGTGCCAGTCCCTCTTTAGCAATCAAGTGTGTCTCCTGAAGAAGGGTGATCTGCACCCCACGTTGTTGCAGATATGAATAGACTGTGTACCATTAAAGTCCTGAGGGGGAAGTCATAGCGTGCATCCCCCTGATATTCCAGGTGATAATTTTATATGTCATAGAGGTCACCATGAACAAGCTGTGTGATGGGGCCTACCTTTGACATAGGACAGCCTATAGTTGAATCTGGGCCCTTTCGGTGCAAGGAGATTTAGTAGTGGCTACACAGGACACCCCAATTTTCCCAACTCTGTAAAGAAGAATACAAATTTCCCCAACTCCCCCACCCCAAGAGAAGTAGGACTGCCCTCCTCATCCAAATGTACATAACTCAGAAAATGGTGGGAGTAACCACTAAAAGTTCAAGTGAGGGGGTCTATGGTCAGCTGACCATGTCCTGCCTAGCCCACCACACCCACTGGCAATATTACTAGTGAAACTTTGTAATATATAGGTAAATAGGCCTGCAGCCCCCATGTTGGTAACAGGAGCATCACCCCTGTTGAACACAGCAGGTAAGGTAAAAGGTAATGGCGCTCCCTCTTATAAGTTCAGGACAGCCATCCCACTAACATATCTTAGTTTTTGTAGAATTTGGAAATGCTGGAGCAAATTGAGTCCTGGCCCTCCTCTGCCTCCATCAACATAGGTGTACCCTGTCCTCCCCCATTCATGGCTGCGACAATCACCACCGCCCATCTCTGGTTTCTCTGGGCGTCTACATTTGAGGGGGTGCGATTCTAGGGGCGTGTCTTCGTCACTTCTGCTTTTGCTCTCACAATCTATTTCCCTGGTAGGATTTCCGGCTGGGGCAGCTCAGTTCTGCGTGTCCAGCCAGTCCCATATTTCCTGGGGTGTCTGGAAAAAGTATACATCTCCTGCAGTCACTACTCCCAGTTTAGCGGGGAATAGCATGGTGTATCCCAGGCCCAGCTGTCTGAGGTGTTTTTTGCCTCTATGAATGTCGCTCGTTGCTTTTGTATGGCCTTAGTGAAGTCCGGGCAAATCATTATTTTATAGTTTTCCAGGTGAATTGCTCCTTTTGCCTTAGCCCAGGCTGGTATATGGTCTCTGTCCTGGTAGTATAGGAGCTTGTCCACTACAGGACATGATGGCGGACCCTGTGGGCCTCCTCCAATACATAAAAGGGGGAAGGCCCTCCAGGGCTACCTCCTCTCATAGCCATCTCTCCAGGATGGTCAGGGCGTCTCTCCTCTCCGCACGCTCCAGGATGCTCACTATTCGGATATTGTTCCTCTGCGATCTGTTTTCACTGTCCTCCCCTCGGAGCTTCAGAGTCCATACTTTAGTCTCCATTAGCGTTAGTTTATCTCGAGCTGCAGTGACGTCCGGGGAGAGCTCCATCAGGCTGCATTCCGCTGTGGTGACTCTCAGGCAGTTACCTGTAGTCACTTTAGTATGCTGAGGTCCACCCCAGCATATCTATCTTTGTTTCAAAGGCTTCTCTGGTGGCCGTTATGGCTTGGAGGATGTTTGGAAGAGTGGGCCCGGTGCGGTCTGGGTTAACGGTGGCACCAGTGTTTCCACCGTAGTTCTTCCTCGTTCCGGGGCATCAGTGTCCAGATCTCGTTTTCTGTCCACTTTTCCCATTGCCGGTGTGTAACAGCTGTCCGTTCCCAAATGGGTTGTTGTGGAGCCTCTCACTGACCAACACTCAGTTAAGTTCTGTTGACCGGGGCTGGTGGCGAGTCCCATGTGGAAGGGGCAGTAAAGTTCTCAGTGTCAAGCCTTTCATTGCTGTGGCATTCTTCCCTGGGTTATCCGTTATTGGCGCCAGCAGTGCACTCAAACCTTCATTATAGTGCAGGTTTCGTAGCAAGGGTCGTCTGGGGCATCCCTTGGCAGACTGCCACCTGTGTGTCAGTAGAAGTCCCCCTCTTGTAGCACTGTCTGGTCTTGGTGCTATCCTGGGTGGGGGGCCGGGTCCCTAGGATTTACAGGGTGGTCGAAGTTCCTCCCCACTCTCCTTTGTGCTGGGGAGTTGCTAGGGAGGTTGCACAGGGGGCCCCGTCCCAATTCACTCCTGTTGTAGTGGTTCTCCCTGTTGTTTGCCACCCTGTATCTCGCAGGTCGCTGGCTGCGCTTACTCTGCGGCGAGTCAGCTGCATTGTGGTGACGTGCTCGACTTCGATGCTGGGGCCGCAGCGTGGGTGGGGGTAGGTCACCGGGCAGGGGTGAATGTCAGGCTGTTAGGCCCGCTGGGCTCACCCCCACCCCCTGCCATGCAGGCTGAGCCACAATCCGCCCCTCTCCTCACGTCTGTGCTGTTACTGGCTACTAGCTCCGTGCCTCGGGTCCTGCACACTCAGAAACTCTGAAGAGGTCTTCCCTCCTCTCTGACAACCTCCAAGGGTGCCACGGGGCACTATGCGGTGACCTCTGCCCATTTGTCTCCGTTAGGCGATGTCAAGTTGGAGGGTGTTCCCCACAGCTCCTGGTAGCTGCCGAGAGCTCTGAATTTTTTCAGTGTAGAGGAGATTAATCCGCTCCCCTCTTACGCCTTCACAGCTGCTGTAGCTGCGCCTCCGCTATTACATGAGGCCAGCCTCTCTGGGGGCCGCCATGCCGAGCAGGCCGCTTCTCCCGATCTCCCAATGAATCTGGCTCCCCTCGGCGATCAAGGCAGTCAGGGGAGGAGCACGCTGTTCAAGGAGGTATTAAGGGGTGCAGGGGCGTTGATGGGGCTAAAACGCCTTCAGGATGACTGTGGATAAGGGATCGCTAGGCAGGAGCCAGCCGGATCATGTCTCACCCCATTATCTGCTAGCCACGCCCCCCCCCTACACCTCCTAAAAGAAAGATGAGTCTCTATGACCAGTCCTTGATCTCAGACTACTAAACCAGTACATATTATCAGAACATTTTCACATGGGTACCTTGCAAGATGTAATTAGACTTCTTCAACAAGGTGACTTTATGGCAACATTAAATCTAAAGGACATCTCTTTTCACATACCAATCCATGCAATCTAGGGGCTATTCTAAACACACAAACAGGATTTGCCTACCCCAATTCTGCAGAGTACAGAATGTTCAGACACTGCTACCTCAGTTTCAGACAAATCAACAACTCACAGTGAGGACAGTCATATGCCTCTTAGGGATGATGGCCTCCTGCATCGTCATAGTACCCCATGCCCAATTGCACATGTCCCTGTTACAGGAATGTTTAGCCCTACAGTGGTACTAGGCACAGAGTCAATTACAGGATCTAAAGTTGATAGACTGGCAGACTCATCACTGTCTGCAATGGTGGAATACCAACAATCCGTTAAAAGGGCTGCCTTTTCTTGACCCTGTTCCACAACTCACTGCCACGATGGACACATCACTCAATGGAATGGAGTGCACGTCTCAAGGATCTCACAATACAGGGTACAAGGGACTACAAAGACCGGAGTCTCCAAATCAACTACCTAGAGCTTCAAGCTGTTCACCTAGCCTTTAAAGCATTCCTTCCTCATCTCTTTCACAAGATTGTTCTAGTCTGGACAGACAATATGACAGCAATGTGCTATATATACGAAAATAGTAAGGGGGGCACAGTCTCCACAATTAGCCCATCTGTTATTTGGAATTGAACACTACATCACAACATTGACCTTTCAGCAGAATATCTCCCAGGCATGGATGACTGTCATGCAAAACATATTGACACTTTCTAAGCCAGTGTACAAGACTTTGGATGCTACCTATACAAAAAGCTGGTTTAGCTTTCACATCTATAATAAGATTACATCTTGGTGAATTGGTTGCTTATCTACAAAATAGACAACATGTCTCATTATTCAGAATACCAGTCATTAAAGCTTTCATGTAAGGGCACAAAAGTTATTCTATCACATGTTCCACCTGCACCCTCATGGAATCTTAACGGTGTTCTACTATGCCTTATGGACCCTCCATTTGAACCACTGCATACATGCCCCCTTCAGTTTCTTTCCTGGAAATTGACATTTCTTTTGTTGCTTTTTCACCTCCCCATAAAGGGAGCCCTGTATCCAAATTAGGCATAGCCAGATGGGTGGTGAAGTGCATTCAAACATGTTATTCTGAAGCCAAAATAACTTTACATGCACCTCCTAGAGCACACACTACTAGTAAGAAGGGGATGTCCATGGCTTTTTTTATTAAACATTTCAGTAGCTGACATTTGTAAGGCATTAGTGTCTGGATGTTTTAGCCAACAAGCCAACGTAGGTCAGGTAGTGCTACGTACACTTTTTCAAACAACTGCAACACCTACATGTTACCCAGCGCTTCTCAGAGGGACTGCTTTACAGCCTATGCAAAGCATGTGTATCTACAGCCACACGTGCTTTGAATGTAATATATTACTTACCCTGTAAGCATCTGTTGGTTGCATGTAGCACTGTAGATTCACATGCACCCACCCTCCTCCCCGGCTGTGTCAGTTTCTTCACACTATAATCACATGAACACCTCATTACTTAAACTTATGCACTCCATTTTCTTCTTTTTGTGGGAAAACAATCCAACAATGGGGTTGATGCCAATGTGCATTTTCAGAGAGAGGAGGAGTCACTAGACCTTGTGACTCGAAAGACTTTCTTTGAAGAAAAACACCTTGTACACATCCGGACCCAACACTAGATGGCAGGACTATGCGAGGCATATGAATATAAAGCATTATGTTCCACACACAAATGCTTACAGGGTAAGTAACATTCCTTCTCATTGCTAGTACATCAGCTCGCTGCCTGGGTGAACTGCAAGCACTTTCAGTGCAACCGCCATACGCCACCTTGCACTTTGCAGTTTTCTAACAATATGGAAAAATGGTGATTGGAAATGCAGCAAATTTGGCAGAAAGCTAAATCTTTACTCAGAAAGTGTGATTTGGTGTGAATCCATTTAGTAGTTTTGGGGAAATTAAGGTTTAAAATTTATAGATAGCTGGATGTGGCCAAGGAAGTTGATTGACAACCAGCAACTTGTTTTGCTAAAAACTTTTGCGCCATTTGACAAATCTTAACAACATTTTTCAAAACAAAGTTCATCCACCACAGCTTTTTCCTGCTAAGTTTTGGGGTGATCCATCAATCAGGGGCCAAAAAACAGAGGAAGTCCCAAAATAATAGCACTATAGCCAAAACGGCTGAATGAAAAGACACTGAATTCGACCAAAATCGAGATCTTTACCCAGAAAGGCATGCTTTTTGTGATTTGGTGTAAATCAGTTAAGTAGTTTCTTCAAAATTTAAAGTTCAAACTTTATAGATATGTGGATGATTGTGTACACAAGAGTCTTATGAGATTACCACGGGCACGCAACTTCAAATGATGAAGCAATCTCATTGGCCATGAAGGTCTTTTTTCCCGTCGACCGTCTCCCACTAGTGAGAGGCTCCCCTGAGTCCCACAAGAGGACTTGCTCTAATTGGTTGTCTACAACACAAACAGAAATGTTGCAGGCACCTTTGCAGGACACAAGAACTTGGTCTATGTGTCCTGAAAATGAAAAATAATTGGGGGTTAATGGGTCAAGGCAGGGATACCATGACTTTAGCAACACAAAAGGATGATGGACAGAGTGCTGAACAATGCAAACACTCCTCCCCAGTCACAGACCTGGGTTTAATCCATTGTTCTTTTGCTCACCATGCCACCCCAGTTTGGACCCATACATTTGCAAGTCAGTCTTGACCCTGTTCCTCATGGGAACATTCCAGCCCGAACTGCCAGACCAGGTCCTCCCAGGACCGCAAACAAGCATCCTGGGACCGGTTTCAAGGTATGTCCCTTCGTCAGCCAAGCTAGCTTGAATCCAGTGTCACAGTGAGCATGGGACCCGCGTCTGGGCATATCCTTTCACTGAGGGCATCTTTTCGGGGGTGAGTGTTTGAAAAGTTTCAACACTCCGTCCATCATCCTTTTGTGTTGCTAAGGGATACCATGACCCCTAGACCTTGTAGGTGAGTTCCATGATCGATCGCCTTTGCAACCAAATTTTAAGAAAATATTTGTTTGGGGGCACAGACATCCTGTGGGCGTCTCTCGGAAGTGAGCGTTAGGAGAGCCTCCCAGGGGCATGGGCTGATGCTTTGGCTCCCGAGACTCTAGCTAGAGTCCCTTTTGAGCTCCAGAAAAATAATCACGTTTAAAAAAGCATTATGGACAGCGAGGGTGTGGCTGCTCTTCGGGGGTTGGGTGCAGGCACAACTAAAAACTGTGCGCATCGGCGGGTTGGCCACTGTCATAGGATTGTGCCCAGGGCCTGATTACATGTCAGGACCTATGGCCAACCCTAAGCAGTGCAAAGATAAAGGCTTTACGTGGCGGGGGTTGGCATAATTACCTATGATAATAAAACATCTCACTTTTAGTTAAAAAACTAAAACAAAAACAGTGAAAAAACTAAAGTTAAGGTAGGGTGACTTTATAGTAAGGTGTGGTAAAAATATCTCAATTTACATTAAAAACATTTTTGAAATTCATTTAACAATGAAGGGTGCTTATGACACACATATTGCATCACTCATGAAATGTTCTATAACATATTTGATAACACCACTGATGACTTTCTGAAATTACATCATTGATGGCAATACTGTGCCTGGCGGGGGCATGAGTTATATTTTCTTCAGTTAACTATCAGTGATGAATTTCAGTGGTTTTTTTTTAGTTTCAAATGTTACATTTGAACTGGCATTGTCACCTAACTATAACGTCACTTTAACCATTGCTTTTTTCGGTTTGTGTATTTGTGTATTTATATGTTCAATGGCACGTGTAGCTGCAGATACACATGCTAAGCATTATTCCTCCATCTAGTGTTGGTCTCGGAGTGTTACAAGTTGTTTTCCTTCGTAGAAGTATTTTCTGAGTCACGGGATCGAGTGACTCCTCCTCTCAATCATCCTATGCATGGTCATCGACTCCGTAGTTAGATTGTTTTCTTTCCGCTGTCAGGTTCAGATGTGCTTCCTCTCTCTCCGAGATTTCAAATCGGAAGCTTTAGAAAACGTCCTTAATCATTGGTATTGTTTAGATTGTGTTTCCACCTAGCCTCGAACAGATAGTACCGTTGAAAACTAAATTTCGTCCTTCTGGGCACATGCACCTGACTCGGACCTGTTCGGGCCTACCACGTCGAAGCCTGATGGATCGGACTCCATTTCGATTTTGTCCCCAATGCCACGCAAAGTTCCATACACAGACCAACACTTTGTATGTAATCTGGGTCTTTCTCCAAAACACAGAGAAGAGGATTGCAAGGCCTGTTGATCATTTCCATCCAAAAAGACTTTGCATGATCGGAGGTCCAGAAGACTGGAAATGGCATCAAAGAGTACAGAACAACTCAATACCATGGAGGAAGAACAGGCGCAGACAGCAGTTTCCCTCAGAGACACCGACTCCGAAGAAGAATTGGAAGATAGGCCTATCACTGCTGGTCAGCACGTGCATAAGACTGCCCCTACACCCACTTATAAAAAGTAATCGAAGGCCTTGGGTACACCACTGCCAGAGAGCCATGGTTTGACCCAAAAAAAATGACTCTCAGCGACCAACCAACCAGGTTCGGCACAGGAAAAGGCCACTCCTCCGTTGATATCGGAGTCGAGTAAGTCCATCAAAAGTTCAACTTCCGAGTTGAGTAGGCCTCCTCACTCCTTAGAGTCGAAGCCTCGACGTCCTGCTTCGGAGCCGAAACAACCTGCTGTATTTTCAGGCCCGAAAAAACTACCATCTTCAGAGCCGAAAAAGTCTTCTTATTAGGAAGAGCAAGGACTTTCGATCCATCTTAAACAGAGTTCAAAATCACTGGATGAACAGTCATGAAGACCTTCTGATCATGTTTCTGAGGACACTGAGATCCAACCTATCCTTGAGATCATGGATGAAAGACAATCAAGGATTTATATCCATAAAGAGACTGGCAAAATAATTACTGCACCTCCTCTACAGACCAAGAGAAAGTTGACCTTTCAAGAACATTTAGCCACTGCTCCACCACCAGCAAAGATTTATAAATGGAAGGAGAAGCCATTACCTATCCATACTTCTCCCCCTCATTCACCACAACTTTCTTTTTCGCCACCACCCACTAGCCCACCACCTTTGCCTTCACCAACTCATTCACAATATTCTCATGGTGATACGGTTGATCCTTGGGATCTCTATGATCCGGATCCTATTTGTAGCAATGACCCGGACTTGTACCCTTCGCAAGGTATGATAGAGCCGACTGGGATGAGATGCAGGAACTCATAAAACACCTGCCAAAAGAACACCAAAAGAGAGCACTACAGGTTGTGGAAGAGGGTCAGGCCATAAGTAACAACCAAATACGATCTGCCCTTGATGCTGCAGATACAGCAGCTAGAAGCGTGAATACTGCCATCACTGTACGCAGACATGCATGGCTACGTTCCTCTGGTTTCAAACCAGAAATACAGCAGGCAGTGCTGAATATGCCTTTTAGTAAAAAAACACCTGTGTGACCCTGAGGTTGACACTGCCGTAGAAAAAACTCAGAAAAGACTCAGACACAGCCAAGGCAATGGGAGCCTTATATACAACACCCTAAAGAGGCTCCTTTCGTAGGCAACAATTTAGAGGAGGATTCAAGCCACAATCCACAGAGGCTTCTGCCTCCCAGGCAAAACAAGGGCAAAAGCAGTACCAGAGAGGGGGATTGAGGCCAATACTTTAGAACCAGAGGCAAGTTCCAGGCCTCAAAACAAGCCACTACCCCATCTAAACAGTGACTTATTTACCATCCCTCACCCCCACACATCTCCTATGGGGGCAGACTGCAGCAATTCCACTCCCAATGGCAAAATATCACCACAGATCAATGGGTATTGTCAATTATGCGTAGTGGCTATTGCCTAGAATTGATTTCTACCCCTCCAAACATTCCTCCATGTTATCACCAGCTGTCCCCAGAACACAATGTTCTGTTACAACAAGAAATACAATTGCTACTACTAAAACGGGCAATAGAATTGGTCCCACATTCTCAACAGGGAACAGGAGTATACTCAATATACTTCATCATTCCAAAAAAGGATGGCACTCTCAGGCCCATCCTAGACATCAGATCCCTACATCTATATATCTTGTCAGAACACGTTCACATGGTAACTCTGCAGAAGGTCATTCCACTACTACAAAAACAAGATTACATGACTGCATTAGACCTCAAAGATGCGTATTTCCATATAACCATCCATCCAACTCACAGAAAATACCTAAGGTTTGTGATAGCAGGAAAACATAATCAATTCAAAGTTCTACCATTCGGCATAACAACAGGTCAGGGATATTTGCTTACACTTTTCCCCCTCTCCCACTACTTCCCTTTCTGGTCAACAAACTATGTCAGACCTTTCTCACCATGATACTCATAGCCCCAACGTGGGCACAACAACATTGGTACACAACACTCCTAGATCTGTCAGTAGTACCTCACTCCAAACTTCCAAACAGACCAGATTTGTTAACCAAAAACAAAGGACAAATCAGACATCCAATTCCCAGTGCTCTCAACTTAGCGATTTGGCTCCTGAAGTCACAGAGCTCTAATGTACATTGTAGATAGAAAAAAAGAATTCAGAAAAACAAAACAGCTTTTTGTTGCCTTTCAACAAACACATAAAGGGAATCCTATCTCTAAGCAAGGGTTGGCAAGATGGATTTTTAAATATGTACAAACATGTTACATTAGGCAAAAAGACAACTTTCAATCACACCTAAAGCACATTCCACTAGGAAGGAAGGTACATCTATGGCATTTTTAGGAAATATACCAATGACAGACATATATAAAGCTGCCACATGGTCTACACCACCTACTTTTACAAAGCATTATTGTGTGGATGTATTTTCAAACCAGCAGGCCAATGTTGGTCAAGCTGTCTTAAGAACATTATTTGAAACAACTCCTACAGGCTAGCCACCACATTTTTTGGGAGAGCAACTGCTTTGTAGTCGATGCATAGCATGTGTATCTGCAGCTACACGTGCCATCAAACGGGAAATGTCACTTACCCAGTGTACATCTACTTGTGGCATGTAGTGCTGCAGATTCACATACACCCTCCCTCCTCCCCGGAAGACTGTAGTTGTTGCAGTTTTTCAGTTTTGTACATATGTATATACATTTACATTTGCATGGACATCTATTCTTACTTACTATTTCTATACAACTTTTATATTATTGCATTCTATCGCTCCTTCCTACACCTTTTGCGGGAAAACAGTCTAACTACGGAGTCCATGCTCATGCGCAGTATGACCGAGAGGAGGAGTCAATCGATCCCGTGACTCCGAAAAGACTTCTTCAAAGAAAAACAACTTGTAACAATCCGAGCCCAACACTAGAAGGCGGAATAATGCATAGCATGTGAATCTGCAGCACTACATGCCATGAACAGATGTACACTGGGTAAGTGACATTTTCCATAAGTTCATAGCATGTGTGGCTGTAAAAACACACGCTTAGCATACTCCTGTCATCTGGTTTTTGGCTCAGATGTTTGCAAGTTATTTTGCCTTCAAAGTCTCCCGAGTCACAAGATCTGGTGTGACCCCTCTTTTCAGTGTACATTGCGCTTGAACACAGACCCCTTGTTTGTTTTCCGCTACCAGGTTTGGATGCACACTGATTGGGCTCTGAGTTCGCCTTGATCCGCACATGCCCATTGGGTCCTTTTGGTGTCCTGATGTGTCTCTTGCGTCTGGCTGCTTTGAGCTCCAGTATCACCATACACTCCACAATCCTTGAGGACTGTAGTTCTCGAAAATGTTTCGGGAACCTACCACACTTTCAGACTTTGTGTGACCCAAGAATGCCCCACGTGTGATGGAATGCTCACTGTTCCAATAACAAGGGCCGGCAGGCCTCAGACCAAGACCGTTGAGACACACAGACAGATGTCAACAGCGAAGCCTACCTTGGCTGTGTCACTCTCCACTGCGACAAAACCTCCCTCGCTCCAAAGCCTTTATTAACATCCGAGCCACTGCCTGCTTGGAAGTCACCCTCAACACTGAAATCCACTTCGGCACCCAAGCTGCAATGCGCCTTAAACCTCACTGAGGTCCATGAGATATGGATGGCAACAGGCTTCCAACAACACCCTCCGAGGCGAACTTTGTGGGCCGAATCCTAGAGGAGCTACTCAACAGTGCCTCTTGGTTGACATGCTCAATGGCAAGATCTCCACAAAGCTCTCTCCACCATCGGAACCGATCCCCCGTAAGAGGGAGCTTACTTACGGGGAAGAGTCTCCCCTAATGCTTTCTACCCAGGGACCGCTACCTAAGAGGCACAGGGACGCAGCCATCAGCCCTGTTCTTCTTGCTCACACTGCCTTCCTTCTACCCCCAGTCAACCCACCTCTGCCATCTACCCCTTCACCATTGCCTCCGTCACCCTCTCCAGAGGGGCTCCCTACTGAAGCGCTCATCTAAGCAAACTACAGAACTATTAACCCTTATGACAAACCAGTGGGGTAGGATCCCACAGATGACACATGGAACTTTTATAAAGTACATACTCCAGGGCAACCTGACCTAAACTATTGTCCCGTCAGAACTTCCTGTCCAATAATGCGCCTGCGTACCATGAGGTGATTCAGCAGGTAGCCACAGCACATACTGTAGGAGGAAGACTAGTTCCTCATGGAGATGCTCTCCTCATCAAAGCACTTGGTCCCCTTGAGAATTTCAGAGAGCACGTCAAGGCCAGAGTAGTCATCTGCAGGATAGAAAAGAAATTCAAACCCTTCCCCAGTGATTTTGTGTATATCAGGAGATAGGACCCACCAGTCTCGCTAGTGGCCCAAACTGCCCACAAGTTCACCTCTGCCCAACCCGTTGGAGATGTTCCTCTTAAGATAAAGAGAGTAAAAAGATAGATGCTGCAGGCATGAAGGGCGTGGTAGGAGCTGCTAGCCTTTTGCATATAACTAGTTTGGTTGCTTTCCTATACAATAGGGCACAATGGGAGGATGGCAGACCCCCTAAATATCTCACAAACAGCTCTGGTAGAGAGGAGAAGAGATTGTCTGAGGACTAAATCAACTCCACACCAACAAGCCTTGTACATTGGATTCAGTCAGCGCACACTTGTGGGAAGTCAACCCCAGAGTCTTACTCTAACTCCATGCTTGACTCCGTGTCTCTGGGTTTAAGCCAGACGTGTAGCGGCACCTCATTAACCTCCTGTTTGACCGAGATTGCCTTTTTGGGCCACAGATTGATGAGTTGCTAAACATTTTTTTTTTAAACACAGAGGCAGCCAAGTCCATTGGGAGCTTTTCAGGCTGTAATATAGAATCTTCTTTCAGAGATACCAGTCCAGAGCCAGGGCCAAGACCACCACTCCAGAGCAGCCTCACTCATATAAGAGGCAGTAGCAGACTTACCACCATCAAGCCACAAGGAGAAACAGTAGGGTATCCTACAGGGGAAACACAAGAGGGTAGAGCCAAAGGCCGCTCCAACAAGGTACCTGCCTCTGCTGAACACTGATGTGCTCTGCATCCTCCCTCCCCCCCCCCCCCCTCCCCCCCAAAAAAAAGCACCCACGACACCACACTGATAACACATAACTTGTCAGGGAAATTACACAATTTCCTTCACAATAGGCAGGAAATCACCATACCCTGCATACCTCCCAACATTCCACCACAGGCATACAGGTTCAGCAACGAGCATCTCTCTTCTCAAGCAAGAAATGCATGCACTTCTGCAAAAGGGGCCTATAGAGACTGTGCCCCTGCAACATCAAAGTACATCCTTGCTATTCCTTATTCACAAATAGGTCAGCTCAGTCAGGCCTATCAGGCCTATCATTCACCTAAGTCCACTCAACAGTTACATATCAGAACATTTCCAAATGACTAGCTTAAGGTCATCCCCCTTCTTCGGCAGCTGGACTTCGTGACTGCACTCAATCTCAAAGATGTTTACTACTTTCATATTCCCATCCTTGTCTCCCACCGTAAGTACCTTTGGTTTGTGGTAAGTAGACATCACTGCCAATTCAAAGTACTTCTTTTTGGGGTCACCACTGCCCCAGGAGTATTTATGAAGTATCTGACAATGGTGGTGGCGCACCTCCACAGGGAGATTTTCAGCCTAACTTTTTTTGGGAAAAAAATAATAGTTGCAAAAAAGGTTTTTGCCAGGGTTTCATTTGGAAAACCTTTGAAATGCATGCATCTGGCAATGAGAACAAAATTTGCCTCCATAGACCTCCCATTTTCCATGTCTATAAGACTGTTTTCCTAGCAAGAAGTTTCAATGGCATGATTAATCTAAAGTAAAATTCTCTTTCTAAAGTTAGCTTGTCACATTGAAAAAGACTTGGCCTTTTCTCTTGTAATACGCTTATGCATGTTTAATACTAGTTCTACTGTTTGATTTGCTTAGCTTTTCTCATTGATCCTTGGTACTTCTAACACCGCTCCTGAGATCCTGTTTTGTAATCATGTGTAAGACTGCATCTTGCCCAGTACCCTTGTACTGACTCTTCACTTTATTTTCTCACTGACTTGAATGTTCTTAGGTGGGATCAGTTCTGCCATCTGGCCGATGAGAAAAAAGAAGCTCTGAATTCTGCCTTGAACATACAAAACTACCATCTGGAGTGCAACGAGACCAAGTCTTGGATGCGCGAGAAGACAAAAGTCATAGAGTCCACTCAGGGACTGGGTAACGATCTGGCAGGTGTCATGGCCCTGCAGCGCAAACTTACCGGCATGGAGCGAGATCTAGAAGCTATCCAGGGGAAAGTCGACGACCTGCAGAAGGAGGCTGAGAAACTTGCGTCTGAACATCCAGAGCAGGCAAGCTCCATCCTTGGTCGCCTATCTGAGATTAATGATGTGTGGGAAGACTTGAAAGACACTATGAAAAGGCGGGAAGAGTCACTGGGTGAAGCCAGCAAGCTACAGGGTTTCTTGCGGGACCTGGATGATTTCCAATCATGGCTTTCCAAGACACAAACTGCTATTGCTTCTGAAGATTTCCCTTCAAATCTGGCTGAGGCTGAGAAACTCCTGACCCAGCATGAGAACATCAAGAACGAGATTGACCACTACAAGGAAGACTACCAGCGGATGAGACAAATGGGTGAACTGGTCACTCAGGGTCAAACAGATGCCCAATACATGTTTCTGCAGCAGCGTTTGAAAGCCCTTGACATTGGCTGGAATGAGCTAGGACAGATGTGGGAAAATAGGCACAACTTGCTCTCACAGGCGTACAGTTTTCAGATGTTTCTGCGTGATACAAAGCAAGTGGAAGGATTTCTTAACAACCAGGTAAGGTTTTCAAGTAACCATGGGCTTGTGTTTCAGGGGCATGGGATGGCTCAAAAGTTTTATCTGAATAAAGTGGTGCTCTCAATGTTAGGCACCTTCGGCCGTTGAATGTATAAATCTTTATTATTACT
The DNA here is from genome assembly GCF_031143425.1 of Pleurodeles waltl. NCBI lineage: Eukaryota > Metazoa > Chordata > Amphibia > Caudata > Salamandridae > Pleurodeles > Pleurodeles waltl. The sequence goes on from NC_090448.1 coordinate 714,017,612, forward strand.
CCTAGTTTCAGTTCATTCTGTTCACTAAACATCTTCTCAGATGGCATTCCTTCCTTTGTAATCTAGCAGTACGAAATGTGAATTTTCTGACTGGGTGTACAACCTCAAAGTATGCACTCACTAGTGAGCTTGGGCCGAAGTTATATTGATGTCTTTTGCTGTGTTTCTTGAAAGGAAAAGGAACAAGCATTCAAGGCTTGATGAAAGATAAATCCTGCTTATATTCCTGCAGTCGATTATTTGGTTAACTTCCTGAATATTTCATAATGCTTGGTAATTTATTTAACTTTCTAAATGAAAGAAGAAAGCAGGAGTGATGGCATCTGCTGCAATGTAGCAACATCTCTCAACCTGTTGAAGCTCTCATGTGTCTTAAGTACTGGTACTTTATCATTTTCTCAACTCCATTTGGTCATATCCCTCTTTCAACTAAAAATACAAACCCAAGTCAGATAGTCTAGTTTAGGCCATGATCATGGTTCCCACTTTAATGTTATGTTATGTAGCATTAGCAATCCTACTACATAAGTAACAGCACATGCTGCGGAGTACAGCCTCTCTGGCAAATATATTATGAAAAGGAAACAATAATCCATGTAGTTACTGAAATGAGCATTCATTCCAAGCTGTAAAAATAAGTATTTTTCTTTTCAGCAAGAGTCCAATTTGAACAGCTTAATGTTATTTTGTGTACCTCTAATATGGATGCCACATTAGTCATTTGAATTAGGAGCAGGTGAGAAAATTATGCAATGATGCTGATACTGCCATACTAGTTTCTGCAAAGCAGCATGGCCTCTTTAATGAACCCACCACCACCCTCCATACAAATGTAACAACCTTTGATAGGGTAAGTTGGTATTTTCCTTAGGGACTAACTAATGCTTGGTTGATTTCACCTTTGCATTTGTCCTTATATCAGTCTTCTAAAGTTCTGATGCAGTAAAAACTCTGTGAAAATACTTTCATATCTGTCTATGTCTTGAAACATTTACTAGGAAAATCAAGGATTCAACATTTGGTCAGCGAGCACTGTACAGACTCCAGACTCCGGTGTTAAACCTTACTATCAGTGGTTTCCATTCAACTCTTAAGAGTCAACAGAAATATTAACTAGGATCAACTGTAACTATAATCTATGATGCATTATGGAAATTAACTCTGATGGATAAAACAAGGTAATCCTTGAAGTGGTGTAGGACAACCTACCACTCTTTTTAAAGAGTTGGGCTACATTTGTTATATTACCCTGTGCCATTTTGGCCTTCATCTCTGCTTTCTTTTTTAAAATAATATTCCTGCTTTACATGGTATACTGTTGTAGAAGTAGTAGTAGTGGTAATAACTTTATTCGACTTGCAACAATTCATAAAAGCAACATATAAAACATCTTATATATATAAAAAATACAATAAATACAGTGATATAAATACCAAATACGTTATCATATATACTGTTGTAGTAAGTGACTCAGTCAAATCAAATCAAATAAGCTTTATTCAACAGACGTTTGCCATAAAAGCATACATACAGAAAACAAAATCAATACATGAACCACAAACCAAACATATAAGTAAAACATTAAGACTCAGGTAGAAGGAATGGTGTTGAGACAGAATAAAACTGAAATACAGGGTTTTAAAATTAGAAACTGTGCAAAAAATATTAAAAAGAAAACAAAATATATATATATATATGTGTGTGTGTGTGTGTGTGTGTGTGTATATATATATATATATATATATATATATATATATATATATATACACATACACATACACACATTAAGTGTTCAGAATAATGTCTTTAAAAAAAGCAAAGAATAAAACAGTAAAAATGATTAAGAATCACCCAGCAGGTTGCATAGGCAATAGTTATGGAATTTACTTCTCAGTCGCTAGCAAAAGTTTTTATTTTTCTGTGTCTAAGGATAGCCCATAGGAATTTAGACATAATGTTACAGATGTATATGGTTGGCAAAGACTGTAGGAACACATAAGCTGGTCGACATTGTCTCAAGTTCATGGATCTCAGTAATGGCAGCAATAGTATCTTTCTGCAAGTTATACAATGAACATAATAGAATTGTATGGAAAGAACTTTGCTGATTGACCGTGTCGCACTGGGATTTGGCCATAGGCCTCTACCAGTCGTTTATGGTTGGAAAACTCACCACCAGGTGATGGAAAAAATCTAGCCTAAACCTGGTCAAAACAAATCTGTGCTGTTCGTTGCTCACCTCCTTTAGATATAGTTGCATCCCAGGTGAGATTAGGATCAGCTGGTTTTTAAGAACACTTGGCTTAGGCAGTTCGATGATTAGACTTAGTTCCTCTAGATGTAACAAGCAGTCTTTCTTTAGGTTTTTTTAGTGACAGCTCGTGGTGTTTCTGGTTTGTAGTAGTAGTGTTGGTGTCCTAGATCACTCATAAAATGTCTTACGTAGCCCAACCATTTTATGTTTCCTACATTAGAGGACCTAAGGCAATCCTATGTAATCTCTTGGCTCAACTTTGTATACTCAGAAGTCCATATCTTGTGCCGTAGCAAGATCGGTTGGGTTTTCACTAGGTTTAAAATTAGTGGGACCCCTAATTCCAAGTGTCATAATTGTGATGGACTACTCTATGGGAGAGAAAGAGGATACTTCAGGAAGGCGTTCTCTGTCAGCTGTAGGGAGACATTGTTTACATGCCCCCAGAGGCCAGCCCCGTACATGGCTGTTGACTTACATTTGGCCTTATACACTGTTAGCATCTCCCTTGGGGGTTTCTTACCAACCTTGCAAAAAAATTGCGTAAGGCTGCAATATTTTTGTGAAAGTGTAGCCCTCTGGTTCTAATTGCCACTTGCCATGACCCTTTTACGTCAAACATGATCCCCAGGTAGGAAAAGACGTAACGTAATCTATTCTGGTGTCTTATCATGAGACTGGGAGTTTTCGGTAACACTTTACCACACCTCATAGCAAATGTCTTGCTTTTGTTAGCTAGTAGCCCCAGTTCCTCCATATAGGACACAAAACATGTTAGTAACTGTTGCAGTGCAATGGGGGTGTGGGCCATTAGTACTGAATCATCAGCATATAAAGGGCGGGGACTGACCGAGAAGCTATTTGGGGCAGGTTGTTAGACTTGACAGATAATAGGTTACCCAGATAATTAATGTATAGGGAGAAGAGAAAGGGTGCCAGAACACAACCCTGCCTTGCACCACTCTTTATTCCAAATGGATGGGTACTTTCACCATTGAGTCAGTATCGCACTTTGACGCTGCATCCATGAAATATTTTCCTGAGAAATTGTATGATTGTTAGTACCACACCCATGTTCCCCATAATAGCCCACAATTTGCTATGGATTACGCAGTCAAAGACAGCAGTTAAATCAACATAAACTAAGTACTTGTTTGATAGTGATGTATTTCTCGATCAGCGTTTAGACTCTGTTCCACAGTGCCTACTCCCTCCCTGAATCCGTACTGTAAGTCCGATAAAACATTTTTGTCCTTGGCCCATTCCTGTACCCTGTTTAAGATAACGCGGCCTTACACTTTTAGCATTGAGGCTAGGAGGGAGATAGGACGTTAGCCAGTTGGACTACGTCTATCTCCCTTTTTGAAGATAGGGACTATAATTGATTCCCTCCTGGATTTCAGTATGCCAACTTGACAACACACATTCAGGACTTGAGTAAGCAGTGGCCCCCATAGGGTCATGTTGGCTTTAAACAGATTTACAGGGATGAAGTCCGGGCCCGACGCTTTTCCGGCTTTGCTAGCATTCAAGGCAGCCATGATCTCATCCAAGGTGAATAACAGCTTGATAGAGAAGGGAACGGGAGGAAAGATCACTATCGAACACAGCATCTACTGTCTGCTCTGACCTGTTAGTTGGATTGGAATAAATATTAGAAAAGTGACTAATCCAGTCTCCCTCACTAATGGCTATTTCAAGGCATGGGCCAGTATCAGGGTGGAGGTAGGGTGAATTAATTGCTCGCCAAAAAGCTGCAGGGTCTTTACTCGTGCTTGCATCATGCAGTTTCTCCCATAGATCTTCTTTTAAAGCTGTTTTCATCTGTGTTATAACACGCTTGTAGTGTTTCCTAGCCGCCCTTACTTCATTTGCACAGCGTGGTCGTTTTTGTAGTGCTAGTTTCAGCGTTCTATGGGCCTTCGCGCAATGTTCATCAAACCACCCTCTTGTACTGTTGTTGCTGCTGTCCCTACCTGTAATTACTAGTCCCTCCTTAGCATACCCAGCAATCTTTTGGAAACTCTCAATGATAATCTCGGGGTCAGATCCCAGGTCTAGATAGCTTTCAGAAGCCTGTGTTCAACCACAAATCAACTTTTTTCAGAAGCTCTTGGGGATCAATCTTTGACCAGGTCAAGGTGTACCCGTTAAGCCTGTTAATGTTCATACCTCCCACCATACAATACTTTGGAAGTGGCGCTTAGGATAAAAAAATCTCTTGATGCCCTATTCATGTCTATGCTCAGGGGGAAATGGTCACTGCATGCAATTGTGTGGGGGATGAAATTTCCAACCCTTGCAATGTGTCTTTTTGTGACCAATATGTAATCTATCACTGAATTTTTCCCATGCCTATTGAACGTGAGTCTGAATGGGATTGGCAGGCAGAAAATCTCGTTACAGAATGCAAAGTCAGTATTGAATATAAGATCATTCAGTTGCTCCCCACAGGTAGAGTGTGTAAAGTGTGAGTGCCCAGCGTTCCCCCTTTCGCTTAAACCGCAGGCCTTTTCTGAAGCCCTAGTGCAAACTTCCATATTGAAATCACCCCCCCCCCCCCCCTCCCATAGTAATACCAAGTCCTGGAATTTTTTGTTCCTAAGAGCTTCAACATCCCTTTTTAGTAGAGTCAAGGCAGTTTTTAACTCAACTTTCGGGATGTTGTTATAGAAATTAATTAAGGCCAGCGCCCGTTTTGCTGATATTCCAACAACAACGATGTGATTGTAGGGCTGTTAAGCCAGCATAGTTACACTAGCTGCTCTCAGGGTGTTTGAACCATAAGTACAAATCCCACGCCTTTTGCTTTCCCAGAGTTGGATGGTTCCCCAGGGGGTATGATAGGTCCTGAAACCATTTAGGTGGATTGGGTTTACTGCCCATGTTTCTTGTACATAGACTACGGTTAAGCTGTTAACAAAGTCAGTCCAGTCTGCTATAAAAACCTTAGATAGTAGACCTGCCACGTTCCAGAATGCTATCCTTGTATTCCCCTCAGGAGCGGTACGTTCAGAATTAACCAAGTGGTCCTCAATCGGTGGGTTGGGTATGTCTAGGATGAGGGGGAGGGTGGTTTTAGAGTCAGCAGTAAGAGAAGACCGGCGCTGCAATGTCCTACGGGCTCCCCGTGAGGGGGCTCTTTGCTGGAGATCTTTTTTAAGGAACTGCCGTGACAAACTACAGGCAGGTCGTGTTTCAAGAGCAGGCGAGAGTTTAAAATTGGTTCTATACCCCAAAGGAAAAATGTAATGGGTAGTAAGGGGATAAGACCAAGGTTAAAAATGCAATGAAAGTGTTAAAATGAGGTAATGCTCAAACACTTTCCAGAAATAATGGAGGCAAGAAATTATCTCTAAGCCACCTGTATATAGGTCTACATGTTTCGCGTCTCTCGGTCTGAAAGATCCACTGACGCTTCTTCAGGACCATACATCATATATTCTCCTGTGTCACAAAAATCGAAACATTATAGAGTAGTTTATCCGAAATCTAATAAACCATGCCAAACGTCGCAGTCACATTAACACAATAAGGTCGCCCTGGAAAAAGTAAGACGGCATAAGTAATGACAATAACCGTGACCAGTGCTGGATTAGTGCGCACACAGAGTGACAAAACCAACAGCACAACGTGGAAATGAAAAGGAGCTTACCATCCCCTGTTGTAGGAAGGGCTCCATAGGAGGCACATGCATAAGGTTGTCCCTACTACGTAGAAAAAAGGGTAAAATACCACAATTGCATATATTCCTGACAGTTTAAACAAGATTCCATTCATGCCAAATAACAAACTCAGTCAGGTAAACAATATTCAATAAGCAGGTAATTGTCATGTGCAGGTAATAGATTTAAGCCAGGCTAAAGCATTAATCCAAGTTATACCCCTGATATAGTAAGGCAGATTGTGAAATGAGATCTCTGTGTTAATTAGAATCGTTAGCCCTATCGACCTTTTGATAAAACACCGGCGCTGCAAATCTCAGAGCGGGGGCATTTTGTACATGCTGCGTGTACAGATTTAGGAGGACACGCTGGGGTAGGTGTGGAAGACGGGAGTGTCCCAGGACTTTGTAAGTATAAAATGCCCCCGCTGGCTTTCTCGAGTTGCACTCGAGTGCGTGTTGGACGCTAGAGCGTCTGAAAGACTTTATGTGCAATTGGCTATTTTTCGTATTTATACCTTAACCGGCCCTCTACCTCACGGGCTGGTTATGTTTGCTTAACATCTCTGACGCGGAGATTTGCAGCGCCGGTGTTTTATCAAAAGGTCTCAACTCTCCCTGTCCCTTTATTTGTTATTGAAACCAGATCTGGCCTTCTAACTGCATCAATTATGTCCTCACGTATTATGGAGTAACAGCCCCTCACATGACGGATTCAGTGGATCGTCTTGTTTCTCACAGAATCACCCGCTTCCCTGTGGGCTGGTAGGCGTAGTTTGGGGACATTAACCATTAGGACGGTGTTGTTAGGATTAGCCCGATTGGGAGCAGGCTGTCCAATGTAATTTGGAACTTTATCTTTCATTAATCTAGGCAGTTGAAGGTGAAGACTTGTTTAGGTATTTGTACGTCAGGCCTGGCTGGAATTCATGATCCCATCTCCTGATGTAGGCTGACCAGTGCCGGGCACCAGGTTTACCGCTACGGGGGGAGGAGTGCAATTGCAAGTCTTTTTACCGGTGTTCGAGGGCAATTTGGTCAGAAGTGTTACCGGCCCTGGGGATTCAGTGTGGTGCTACCGTTGTTATCCCTACTGGGTGTCATGTCTACAAAAGTTAACTGTTTGACATTTATAATTAGGGATTTAACCATGGATTTAAGCTCAGACACCTCATCTTATAGATTTTTTTTATTCATGAGAAGTACTGAGCATTAGGCAGGACTGGGCTTGTGTCTGTTGCTCCTGTGTCTGCTGTCTCACTAATTAAAACACTTGGGTCAGGATCGTCATGTGATATGTCAATTGAGGGACTGAAGCGGCTGGTGCAATGAAGGGGCTCACTTCCGGAAGGTGTAGGCGCACTCGCTGGTGACAGTGGTGAATGAGTATTAGCCTTACTCGCTTTGCCCTGCCCTGTAGGAGTTAAAATTGGGGCACCACATTTTTTTAACATCTCTGGGATTTTTCTGCAGCCCTCCCTTGGTTTCACTGGGGAACCTTTACTCTGAGTACATTTAGCGGCTCTGTCCTGAGAGGTGGTCAAAATATCCACACAGTCAACTAGGAGGTCGTCTATCCTGTCCATTACACAGTTACTTGCAGCATGCTTCTGCCGTTTTTTTTTTGTTTTTTTACAGTGTGCCACCCCAGACACGACCTCGTTCACTTTCCTTTTGCCCATCAGGAAATGATCCCTTACAATAGGATAAGACAATATGGCCGTACCCAGAGCCTATAAAAATGCAAAAGCACTTACAAAGTCTACTTGAAAAGTAAATGTCAGGGGGGTGGCCTAGCCCGGTCCCCCGAGAGGCGTGGATGGGCCCGCCCTTGGCCCTCACACGTCCCGCGCTGCAAAGTGCCCTACGCACTATATATATATTTGTTGGTCTGGTCAAGTAAATGCAGGTGCTGGTGAAAATGGTCTCCTCCTGGGGCCACAAAGCAGTCTGGGATATGTAGTCCCACTCTGGAGTTCACCGCGTCACAAAGGTGACTCCATACTGACAGTTGTTACCTCTCCATATCTCATTAGGCTGTTGCAACTGTGAGGTTACCGTGTTGCAGGGGTTTCTGTCAGGTGCTTCTGAACAGGCACGGATGGCTCCATGGATCTACTGAGAGTTTGAATAAAGAGAAGTCTCATTACATGTGTGTGTGTGAGAGCTGTACTGCAGTACAGAATAGAAGAAAAGCTGAAAGACAGCCAAGTGGCTGTGACTCAACAGATGCTGGAGGTTCAGGTCTTACAGATTTCCAGTATGCTTAGTCGGCAGCGTGGGGGAGTGAATTTTGCACACAGAGAATTCAGTCCCATTCTTCCTCTTACATGCCGATTTTGGGTTTAGTACTACCCAGTGCAGTCTCCAAACACTTTGAGCAGGTCAGTCCGTAGACAGGCTGGTTCACATTCTTTTTGGGAAACATATCTGCTAATAACTCTGGTCCTGAGATTCTCCAGTTTCACTCTTTTGTGGAAAATTCGTCCCTTTTCAATTTTGATTGGAGCAGGCAGATCTCAGGAAGGAAAGGGTTACATTGTATTGGGAACCTCCCGTCGAAAAAACTATTTTAGCATTTGTCAAGTTGCAGATGGCATTCCTTATTCAACATACGCACTTTAACCCCTTTGCTGCCAGGCCTTTTCCCCTTTCTGTGCCGAGCCTTTTTTGGGCTATTTGGGGCAGTTCGCGCTTAGGCCCTCATAACTTTTTGTCCACATAAGCTAGCCAAGCCAAATTTGCGTCCTTTTTTTCCAACATCCTAGGGATTCTAGAGGTACCCAGACTTTGTGGGTTCCCTTGAAGGAGGCCAAGAAATAAGCCAAAATATAGTGAAAATTTCGATTTTGTTAAAAAAAAATGGGGAAAGTGGCTGCAGAAGAAGGCTTGTGGTTTTTTCCCTGACAATGGCATCAACAAAGGGTTTGCGGTGCTAAAATCACCAGCTTCCCAGCTTTCAGGAACAGGCAGACTTGAATCAGAAAACCCAATTTTTCAACACAAATTTGGCATTTTACTGGGACATACCCCATTTTTACAATTTTTTGTGTGTTCAGCCTCCTTCCAGTCAGTGACAGAAATGGGCGTGAAACCAATGCTGGATCCCAGAAACCTAAACATTTCTGAAAAGTAGACAAAATTCTGAATTCAGCAAGGGGTCAATTTGTGTAGATCCTACAAGGGTTTCCTACAGAAAATAACAACTGAAAAAGAAAAATATTGAAATTGAGGTGAAAAAAAATCACTTTTTCTCTACGTTTTACTCCGTAACTTTTTCCTGCAATGTCAGATTTTCGAAAGCAATATACCGTTACGTCTGCTGGACTCCTCTGGTTGCGGGGATATATAGGGCTTGTAGATTCATCAAGAACCCTAGGTACCCAGAACCAATAAATGAGCTGCACCCTGCAGTGCGTTTTCACTCTATACCGGGTATACAGCAATTCATTTGCTGAAATATAAAGAGTGAAAATAGCTATCAAGAAAACCTTTGTATTTCCAAAAAGGGCACAAGATAAGGTGTTGAGGAGCAGTGGTTATTTGCACATCTCTCAATTCCGGGGTGACCATACTAGCATGTGAATTACAGGGCATTTCTCAAATAGATGTCTTTTTTACACACTCTCTTATATTTGGAAGGAAAAAATGTAGAGAAATACAAGGGGCAATAACACTTGTTTTGCTAATCTATGTTCCCCCAAGTCTCCCGATAAAAATGATACCTCACTTGTGTGGGTAGGCCTAGCGCCCGCGACAGGAAACACCCCAAAGCGCAACGTGGACACATCACATTTTTTTTACAAAGAAAACAGAGGTGTTTTTTGCGAAGTGCCTACCTGTAGATTTTGGCCTCTAGCTCAGCCGGCACCTGGGGAAACCTAGCAAACCAGCGCATTTTTGAAAATTAGAATCCCAGGGGAATCCAAGATGGGGTGACTTGTGGGGCTCTGACCAGGTTCTGTTACCCAGAATCCTTTGCAAACCTCAAAATTTGGCTAAAAAAATCACGTTTTCCTCACATTTCGGTGACAGAAAGTTCTGGAATCTGAGAGGAACCACAAATTTCCTTCCACCCAGCGTTCCCCCCAAGTCTCCCGATAAAAATGATACCTCACTTGTGTGGGTAGGCCTAGCGCCCGTGACAGGAAATGGCCCAAAACACAACGTGGACACATCACATTTTTTCATAGAAAACAGTGCCTACCTGTGGATTTTGGCCTCTAGCTCAGCCGACCCCAGGGTGGGAAGAAATGGCCTAAAATAAATTTGTCCCCCACCCCCCTAAAATCGGCCAATCTGCCCCCAAGGGGGACAGAAATGGTCTAAATACAATTTGCCCCCCAGGGGAGCGACCTTTGTCCAAGGGGTCGCTCCCCATCTGTAAAACAAAAAAAACAAAAAATCCCTGGTGCCTAGTGGTTTCTGCCCCCTTGGGGGCAGATCAGCCTAATCAAAATAGGCTGATCTACCCTCCAGGGGGGCAGAAATGGCCTAAAATAATTCCCCCGCCCCCACAGGGAGCGACCCTTGCCTAAGGGGTCGCTCCTCTTGCGTGAAATTCACAAAACAAAAAAAAAACTCCCTGGTGTCTAGTGGTTTCTGTCCCCCTTGGGGGCAGATTGGCCTCATAAAAATAGGCCAATCTGCCCCCAAGGGGGGCAGAAATGGCCTAAATATAATTTGACCCCTAGGGGAGTGACCTTTGCCTAAGGGGTCACTCCCCACACCTAAATCAAAAACATAAACAAAAGAAAAAATATATATATCCCTGGTGCCCCTCTGGAGGCAGAAAGGCCTTCCCCAAAAATGCCCCCCTGGGAGCGACACTTGCCCAAGGGGTCGCTCCCTTATGTCCATTTAAAAAATAAAAATAAATCCATGGTGTCTAGTGGGCGTTTCAAAAGCCGGATTGCAAGCAATCCGGCTTTTGAAACGCTTGGAGAGACTTTAAAGGGAAGGAAATACATTTCCTATCCTTTGAAGCCTCTCCTTGCCTCCCCCACGTGATCGAAAGAGAAATGCTTTGCATTTCTCTTTCGATGGCGCTGGAATCTGAGCTTCCAGCACGATGGGGAGGCTCTGTGACATTCAGCGTGCGCTCGCGCACTGACGTCACAGGGGGTGTGGGGGAGGCGGGGGTGGAAGGGGAAGGGCTTCCCCTTCCATCCCTGCCTTTGGGGGGGTGGGGGGAAGCACACAGATGCAGCGAGAGCGCTCCCTCTGGGCTGTGTCCTCAGCACAGCAGCACTGTGCCGAAGGATGTAACCACTACGTCCTCGGCACAGAACCGGTTAAGTACCTGCGGCTATGCGAATGTTAAGCCACAGTGCACCAGAAAAATCTATTACGTTTTTTACTACAGATAAAATATTTCTTCAAACAGGCACTTTTAAGCAACATTACTTACCCTGGTTCCCATGGCATCTACGTATTGGATGGAATATTATCTAAATGGACTGCAGGAGTTGCAGAATCAAGACCCATGGAATATGTTGCTCATTTGATAAACTAATCAATAAGACATAAATTCCTTAAAACTACAGGTGATTATTTTTTTTACCTTTACACCAGAATTATGTTGAAATGGAGGAATAACAGTATAAAGCATATCAAATGTGTAGATTATGGCACTTCTTGTTTTGAGAACCTGCCAATTTGTTTACTTCTGCCAGACAAAGGCATTTAGTGAAATAAACAGGATGTGTGGTAGTACCTTGCTTAAGCAGGCTTTGGAAAAGGTAATCTGATGTATCCCTATTTGTTTATATATCTGTGGTGTTGCCAAGATCGTTTTAGCTAGTGCATTCGTACAACCCTTAGGTCCGGTAGCTGGTCATTGGTATCTGGAACTACTTTTAATTTGCTACTCCGAGATTTTCAGAGTATGTGCTAGAGGTTATAGAGAAGGGAAATTGAGTGAATGTTTGGGTCTGCTTATCATGATATCTCAGTTGAACATTGATATAAATAAAATTGTTTCTTAAATTCGGTGTTGGGGATGGTAGATAACCATTTTTGAGTGCTTTACTGTTTATTTTGTTGCAGTATGTCAGTACCTTTTGTCTTTTGTTATAATTACTAAAAAACAAAAAACAAAAGTTAGTCAATAAGAAACTTCCCCTTGAAACAATTTTTCAGAAGCAGGTTACACATTTTTGTGTGCCTTAGATCCAGCAACCGCAAGTCACAATCTGAATCCGCTGAAGTACTCCTTAAGCATGTAGGCTCTTGTTAAAGGCATTGCACAGCAAATCTATACCTTGTTTTGCTCTTTTAAAGTGACACAATGTCAGTGAGGTCGATGTACTCTGTGCAGTAGCAATAGTGAGTGTAAGGAAAGATTGAGCAACAGCTGTACAGAGAAAGCAGAACAGAGGCTAGCACCAAACGTCTGAAGTATTTAATCTTTTTGTTTTACAAATAAGTTGCATTGAAATTTAAAGGCATACACATATTCAAATAATTGAGAAGTGTTTAGGCCATTGAGGTGTTTGTAGGATAATTCACATTAGTAAATTACTAACTTGAATACATTTTCATAAAAGCTGTCTTTCTTGCTGTGCTATATTTTGAACTGATGATTTAATACTCTATATCTAGCTAGTGGCTTTGTGTTCTGGAGCATAGTTGCTGTATTTTTGAATTGTGATAAGTATATCTTTGATGTACACCAGACAGGGAGTACAGTCACAGGAGAGAGAATGACAGTCACAAAGGGAGTCTGTGCTTCTTAAAAATAGGTGTTTGGTGATGACACATGAGGATACAAACCATGCCTCTAGCAGTACTGGCATCAGCTGTAGTGAATGGCAGCCATTGCTAATCAGTGCACCAAGTCTCCTTTAGCATAAGAGCACCAAAACTGCCAGGTCCTACAAAGGCAACACGTTTATAGCAGTTTAATGGAACAGATTGTGGAGATCAAACTGCCACACCATTGTCCACTTGCTTCTTGTGCCGGTAAGTTTCAATCAGACTTGGAGTTCCTGCTATGGCTGCCGATTTCGCAGCAGGGGGCTGCATATGTCTTAGGGTAACATCAGTCTCCAACATAGGTAACTTTTGCGGTCGGAGCGGCAATATTGGGTAGGGGGCCTGGGGGTTTTCTAAAAGATTTCTGTATTGCTAGAAGTGATGTCTTTTGCTGCCCCCAGTACAATTAAATTGGAGAAACTGCTGCACATGAATTATATGAAGGGACCGGAGGCAAGGATTATGCTTTTCTTTCTTTCCTTTATTCAAACAGCAGAAGTTGAAAGCGAAAAACCACATTTCCCGGAACACATTGGTACAAAACTACCAAATTTCATTAACCAATCCTAATCAGCCAACAGTCCATAACACGCATCTCCTCAGGCATGTCCTCTCTTTCTTTCCTGCTTCGCAGAAGATAAGTGCCCTCATTACTCTGTTTTGTTTATGCTGAGCAGTCGCACTATGTGTAAATGCGCTTAACCTGTATGAACGCTAATGCTATTCCCTTTTCAGGTGAGCCGCAGGAGCACTTTTCACCAATCCATTTGCGGCTATCTCACCCCTGCAGACGCTGCAGAGCACCCGCACGCCTGCAGATGGTGGGGCAGTGCTCCGGCATGCATCGCGCATCTTGTTGACAGCTGTACGGCTATTCTGCAATCAGCAAGAGTGCTCGGCCCGCTGCAACATCTGGACACCTCGGAAGCCCTGATGCCCCATAAAGGGGTCTGTAGTCATGTAAAGCAGTGTTCTTTTATATCATAAACAGCGCTAGATGCCCGCTACTGGGTCCGTATCGAGCTTCCCGGCTCGTTTCCAGGTTTTCATATTTGGTGCGAGAGAGTGCCAACATCCGCTGCAGGGGCGGTCCCAAGTGTTTTCAGTCTCTCTACAGATCGAAAGGGAAGTGGCTCCAGGGGATTGCCCAAATCACTCTAGACAAGGCTCTGGGCTTGTTAAAACCTTTGAGGACTCAAGCAGTCCGTGTGAAACTGCACACTGTGCCTAAATCTTGGTGGCTGTGACTCAGCCCATAGGAGATCCTGAGCTAGTCTCAGCCCAGATTGACTAGTCACTAAGAGCTCTCTTGAGCTAGTTCAATCCATCACACGGTGGCTGCCGGAATTGAGCCTTTGGAGAAATGTTTGCTCCAATTGGCATATTCATGCCCAACCCTCTTAATCTGTCTCTGCCTCCTAAAAGCTTAACGAGTTGGGAACCAGACAACGCAATGGCCCCTGCTGCCCCCCCCACCCACAGCACAAGATGGAGGGCAGGCTGGACATGTTGGTGTTCAACATTCAACAAGGTGAAGCGGGATTTGCAGAGTCCACCGTACATCTTGCAAGGTAACCTGCTGTCACTATTACCTTCAGCAGATGCGGATGATGACGACTCTCATGACTCTGACGTAGGAGGTCCATCCAGACCTTGGAAGCCAGCCCAGACTCTTTCAGAGTTCCCCCACACGGCGGGGTCTTCCGATATGTTGGATCTTGATGACCTAGTCCATCCTCGCTCCTCCGAATGGTTTCCCTCAGACAAGGTCAGCTCATATGTTTGCCGGCAGGTTGCACAAACCTTTGGAGAAGGAGGTTCGCACTAAACTAAAAGCGGAGTGCCCTCGCCCCTCCCACCGTGGTAAAGTCTCCTCCACTCTGGATATTAATCCTAAAATGGCCATGTTCCTACAAACGTTCATCAAGGACCCCAGGAGTGGAATTGACAGTTCCTGGAGGGCCTGCCAACATATGTTATTAGATATTTTGGGCCCCTCACCAAAATTTTGGAGCTGGCAAAGCATGTCGAAACATTGAATACCCCCTTGTCTCCAGAACTGGTATCTGGTTGGGCCCAGAGGGCAATAATATTTCTGGTAATGCCAACTGCACCCTCTTGGTGAAGAGGCGCAGGTCCCTTTTGATAAAGGTGGAATCCAAAACTTGGGGACCTCGCATCTATGGAGGCGGGGCCAATTGCACAAGGCGACCTCTTTGGGAAGCCCTTTATAAAAGAACTTCCAAAGTTTGTAGCTACCTTCATGTCTTTGGATAAGGCTCAGTTCTCAAACAAGAAAATTTTACAACCTCGCCTTTTCATTGCACCGGTCGTGAGAGAGGGTGCTCGACCGTCTGTTTCTACTTCCAAGGCCCCAACAGCGGACAAACCCCATTCAGGGCAGTTGAGCAACCCAGTTATAGAGAGTTCTTCCCCACCAGACGGGACCAGCGAGGGAGAGGCACCAAAAGGACCTTCCGGGGACAACTTCAAGGTGTCCAAACCGGTCACTGTAATGTCGGGGGTCTTCCTACTAGTTGGGGGGGGGGGGGGGGGGCGGCTGGTTCAATTCACTCACAATTGGGAGTCTCTTACCTCAGATCCATGGGTTCTCCAGACCATCCGCAGATTTCAGCTAGAGTTCTTCTGGCCCCCGGTTTAGGTCTCACGTCCCCTGGTTTTTCCCAGTCTCACGAGGCACTAGTGGACCAAGAAGTGCAAGAACTGCTCTGCGAAGCTGCTATAACCCGGACTTCGCTTCATCCTCAGGGTTTCTTGAGCAATATATTTCTAGTGGACAAGCGAGACACAGGGCAACATCCAGTGATCAATCTGAGGGAATTCAGTGTATGGTTACTGTATCACCCCTCCAACATGGAAAGTATCCATCTATTGTGCGATTTTCTGCGTCCCAACGATTGAATGGTATGTCTAGATCTGCAGGACACTTATCTTACAGTCCCGATCTTCCTCCACCGTCGGTTCTTGCGATTCCAATGGAAGGGACAGGTTTACAAGTTCAGGACCCTTCCGTTCGGCCTATCCTCAGCCCCTTTGTGTTTCACCAATGTTTTGAGACCAGCAATGGGCATCTCAGGGCAAGAAGTTTCCGTCTGATTATCTATCTCGATGACCTGTTGCTGATGGACCAATGCCCTTACAGATTGCAGGATCAACTACAGAACACCATTTCTCTTCTGGAGAGTTTAGGTTTTTTGACCAATGCCAAGAAGTCATTGTTGACACCCTCCAGGCAGACAACCTTTCTAGATTTTGTCATAAATTCAGTCAACAAGACCCTCAGTTTGCCATCTCGGAAAATAGCAAAGATATGCAGGGAATTAAGAAAGACATTTTCCAAGACCTCAACATCCCTGCGCCAGATTGCTCAAATAGTGGGGCTTCTAGCCTCCTGTATTCAATCAATCTTTCCAGGTCCTCTTCATTACAGGGCCCTTCAACGCCTGAAATCCTCCCACTTATGCAGGGGGTCTCTCTTATTGGGAACAGGTGTGATTGACTGAGGAGGGGAAGAACGAGATGCACTGGTGGCTTTCTCATATTGAATCCTGGAATGGTCGAGCAATTTTCAGCTCCAATCCAGGCATTGTCATAGAGTCGGATGCCAGCGGCTCCGGTTGGGGGGCTCGCTGCAGTGACTCCTTCAGTGGGGGGGGTGGGAAAGAGAGTGGTCATCGGCCAAACAAGCCCTCCACATCAGTTGCCTAGAACTCCTAGCAGGCTCTTTTGTTATCTAATGCTGGACCAAGGACAGGGCGAATTGTTCGGTTCTGCTCAAGATGGACAGTCAGTCAGCAATTCGCTATATCAACCACTTGGGAGGCCCCAGATCCAAAGTTCTGGCAGACAAGGCCAAGAACTTTCGGCATATTGTCTGACATACAATATATCAGTCACGGTGGAATACCTTTCAGGGTCCTTGAATCAGATAGCAAATTGGTTCTCAAGGGAGTGGCCAGACTTGAGTTTGTGGCGTTTAGATCATCGAGTTTTTGCGACACTCAACTCAGTTAGGGGTCCTTTCACAATAGACTTTTTTGCATCATGTCTGGATCACCAGATCCCTCGCTATGTCAGTTGGAAGCCAGACCCTCAGGCCTTAGCGACGGATGCGTTTTTTCCAAAACTGCTCGAAGGAGAAGGGCTACGCCTTTCTTCCCTTCACCATGATCACACACCTGGCGGTGCGGGTGCGCAGACAGGAAGCTCAGGTGGTAATGATCACACCGATTTGGAGATTTCAAGTGTGGTTTCCAGTTCTTCTGGAACTTTCTTGGGATTTTCCAATCCCTCTTCACCAAGATCCAGATATTCTAAAGGATCCTCTGGGTCAGAGCCCTCAGTTGGTTCTCCAAGTCCGTCTTCCTCTCCTGGCTTGGAGGATTACAGTGAATGATGGAGAGTCCCAGGCCTTTCATCGGAAGCTGAAAGCCCCTTGGCCGCAGCCTGGGCAGACAGCACTTCTAAGAGGTATAAATCTGCATGTACAAAGTGGGTACATTGGTGTCTTCAACTCAAAGAAAATCCCCTGCGATGTCCCTGTCCTAAATTTTCTGGCTTTACTGGCATCTAAAGGTATGGCTTACAATACAGTGAATTCGTACTGGTCTGCTATTTCAGCGGGTCATTTTCCCATTCAGAATCTGCCAGTGGGGGGAACATCCACTTGTTTGGAAGTTCTTATGAGGCATTTGCCTTGCTCTTCCCCCTCAGCCCAAGTATTCCAGTTTGTGGGATGTTAACACAGTCCTCAATCTTTTCCAATCCTGGCAAACAAACAAAAACCTTTCAAGTAGAAAGTATTGGCCTAGCTAGTGATGTTATTGTGCCGTGTTTCCTGCAGAAGGGTTTCGGATGTTCGAGCTCTGTACCTTTCGAGCAGGTTTTTACACCTCAAGGAGTAATCTTCAATGTATCCGGACAGACAAAGACTGACGCAAGGTTAATTTCTTATCCCACCTTTGACAAAGCACCTAAGCTGTGCGTTGTGAGATTTCTCAAAGCATGCGAACAGGCAACAGAGGACATACACCCCCCATGGGAGCGCCAGTTGTTGATCTCCATTAAGAAGCCTTTTAAGGCTGTCTCATTGTCAGCCATAGCCAGGTGGATGAGATGGGTTATGCAGGAGGCAGGAATCAATGTGCCATGCTTTGGGGCGCATTTGGTTAGGAGAGCAATGGCCTCTAAGGCTTGTTCCTTAGTTAGATTAGAGGATGTTATCAAAGCTTCTGATTGTTCATCGGACTCAATCTTCATGAGATTCTATTTCAAGCCAGTAATCGACATGGTATCCTTGGTGGGGAATAAGCTTTAAACAAGCATAATCCTTGCCTCCAGTTCCTGGTATAGAATTAAAAACTTCCCACCTATAGTAATGGAAAGTTTCAATTCTCTTGAGGACTCTGAGGCGAGGATTATTCCCTCCAGACATTGCATGCTTTATTCCCGCCCAGTGGGCAATTTCATAGGCGGGGAGTCTTGGTTAAGAGTAAGTACTAAGTTGTTTCTTGTAAGAGTATACAGGATGATGATTTCTCTATGATTGTGATTGTTTTGTTGGATTGTTAATGTTTGTCTTTTTGCAGCAAATGGGACTGTTTAATGTGGGTTTGACTCCTAATTCAGACGTTGTTGTTGTTTTCTCAGGTAATGAGATTAACAAAGGTGAATGACTCGTCCATTACTTTCACTTTGCGTCAAGAAAGGAAGTGCCTAAGGAGATGCAGCGGGTTATGGACAGTTGGCTGATTAGGATTGGTTGGTGAAATTTGGTAGTTTTATCCCATGGTGTTCTGGGAAATGTGGGTTTTCTCTTTCAACATCTGCTGTTTGAATAAAGAAAAGAAAGAAAAGCATAATCCTTGCCTCCGCGTCCTTAATAGAATTGAAACTTTCTGCTACGATAGCTAGGACAGTTTTCATTATCAAGCGTGGTTTGTTGCAGGTAAGCTCTTACGGAGAGAATCTCTCTCTCTTGCTCTTTCTACTGAAAGTTGCCCTTATTTGAGTGCAATATTTTGCACTGTGAGCGAATCTCTTAAGCTCCTTAAGAGCTCAGGATGAGCATACGTTACAGAGTAAAAATGCTGTAGCAAATGTGTTAACAGTAAACACAGTGCTGAATAATCCAAAAGCTCAATACAACTTATCACACCTGAGAAATTGACAAGAAATTGCTCAAACTTTGAATTCCAGTTAAGTAATTGACATGCTGTTGTCTTTAAGAAGTATCAGTATGGTAATTTATAATGTGGCTAATCTCCAAGAGAGAAATAGTTGACAAGCTATGCCAAACATGCCTTGCTCCCTCTTAAGTCGGGGGATAGCAAAAACTCTGTTGTCAAGGGGGAAGAAATGAAGCTGTCTGTCGCAGCGGGTGGAGCGTCAAATGAGAGTTCCAGAAACCAAGGGAGTTCATGTGCATTTCTGAAGGGCTGCAGCAGTCAGACTTATTAACTTGAGCCAAGAGAGGGGATATGGTGGTTACCCCGGTAAAGATGGAAATTATTAATCAAGCACTTCTGTTCAGCTTACTAAAAGATTATTTGCTTGAGACGGTAATATGTCTGAATAGTATGGTGCAGTTCCCTAAAACACCAGCAAGTAACCTCTCCAGTAAAAAAAAAAGTAAGGGGTGTCTAACGGTGGCCAAACAACTGAGATGACCAGCGCTAAACTTCGCATACCCACTCTCTGGAAACAGTTGCCACAATCTTCCATTAGGAGCAAAGTCAAAAGAACCACTAAGAGAATCAGACATAACCAGAACATAAGTAGATCACATAAGGATAAATGAAAGAAGCAAAGCGAAAGCACTTAGACCAAAGAAGGAAAACACTTGACCAAAGGTTCGCCCTTAGAATATGAGAGTCGAGAAAAAATAAAAATCCTAAAAATGTGACAGCTCAGAACCATCCCTACAGAGTCCGATATACCCAGGGCCTCACACTTGATAAGAGCTTTACTCCCACCATATATGATGATGCCGGACATATTTGAGATAGAGGCCAGCTTATGGGATCTAGCAGTAAGGCTCATGGCCCGTTTGCTTCTGTAAAACTTTAAGGATGATTGACTATTGGGCTTTGTCTGCTGGATGCTTCCACTTGAAACTCATCAGGCTGCTCAACCTTTTTCTGGCAAATCTGAATTGGTGGACATGGGGCTCTATTCTGAATCGCAACAAAAAACATTTGAACAATAACACACCTATTCAGCTGTTTGTCACATTTTAAAAACAGGTTAGAGATGTGAAGACTTCTCAGAAAGAGGCTACTGATGTCCTAAAGTGAAAAAATTAACAACAACAAGCTTGAAAGTGTGGTAGGAAGATGTAAGGAAATGCCTTTTGTTTGTATGTTCACCACTAAGTTTTTCGACTGATGCTGCTGGTTTTTGGAATCTGAAGGTGTCCTGAGGCCTGCTAACCACACCTCACTGCCAGACCCCTGACTCTAAAGTGTATGTCGAATTGGCTATACCTGTTTGGAAATGGCTTACTTACCTGTAGTATGTGATACACTGGTACCCACGGCATGCAGGTTAGAATGGTACCCCAGGGCTGAAGCAAGGGGTTGTGCCACCCTAAAGCCCCCGACATAAAACAAGGCCCCAGACTTTTAGAGCAGTGGTGCACTGATAGCCTGACTTTGACATTGAAAGTAATGGCAAAGCCACTATTTCCTTTGTAAGTCTGTGTAAGTCACCCTTCTGGCTGGCCAACCGAGTTCTAAGGCAGGGTGCAACATATGCCACAGACAGGACATGTATTATTATACATGGCCTGTCTTTAAACATGTAAAACTACACTTATTTACTATGGAAAGACTTGGTTGCCCAGTTGACGAGTACAGTATTATAGGTTGGCCATTTAGCTGTGCAAACTCCTTAACGGTGCGACAAAAGTGTGCACTTTGCAATATCAAACAACTCATTGTATTAGGACTGCCTTGAATCTCAAATCGAAGTTAATCTAACTTGTTGTAGTGTGCAGCTTTTACAAAGCTGAGCCTTTGTTGCCTTTAAAACTCATGTGCCTTCCCAGAGACACATGAGGCAGCTTTCTGCCCTCCTGGAGAAGAAACAATGAGGTCTTGACGCCGGGGAGGTGTTACCTCCCTCCTGCAGGAAACCACTTTGGTGTTAACTCCAAAAGGCAGATTTCAATGGAGAAGCCACCTTTGAAGAGTGGATGTGTAAACTGGGGGAGGGGGGTCTGCACCACTGTTTAGGCAGACAGGCTTGCACGGGGAGCAGCGATGTCAAACCAGTTTCCCCAGAGGCATGTAGCCCTGAGGTAGCCACACACCTGGAACGAGGACCAGATACACAACTGGAGCCAAGTTGGCTGAGCTTGAGTGCTGTCAGAGAGCTTCCTTGACCCTCAGAAGGTGAGTTATCGACCAAGGAAGGCTTGGCCTGTGACCGCGACACCGAACGACTGGTAGTCCAGTGGTCGATGAACTTCAGCCAGACTTGAGAGGGCCTCATGGGGTGTCAACTCTGCAACCAGCACCCTGCACCATCTTCGTGGACTGAGGAGTGCCTGCAGGAAGGCCCCTATCGACCGCGTCACATCCACAGCATCCTTGGAGCATCTTTGAGTATCTTCTGAATCCTTCATCCCTTGCATAAGGATCACTCCATATCCATTGCAATGCGGTTATAGATCCTGAAACTGCTTGAACACTGCTTTTTCTGTGGAGGGAGCTGTTTCAAAGGACCTTGCTGGTCCCTCTGACTAGCTCCCAGCTGAAGCTGGTCACCCAAATTACTTCTACCCGACCACATTGTCACTTTCCCAAGTTTTCCTTGTAAAAGTTTCTAAGTGTCAAATTTGTTGAATATGCCAAATCTTGTTCACAGTTGAGTGAAAATGCTTTGATTTATTATCACTTGTATATTCAGTATCTCCGGGACCCTCTGGTTGTCCTTTTTCATTCTAGTGTCTAAATTCTTATAACAAAAATAGTTTAAAAGATAAATAAACTGGTGTCAGATTTCTGGAGTATTGCGTTGATTTCTTCAATTGTTTTGGTGCTGTTTAAATGCCTTACTCTTGTTCCTCTGTGTAAGCCCTGCTGCTCAGTGCCACATGTACCAATGGCTGAGCTGAAGGTTTAACAGACGAAACCTACTGGACCTAAAGTGGTTGGCAAGTGTATTACATGATGAGGTTGCACAACCACACCATTTAATACACCCCTTTTCCTCACATTGATGCCTAGTGGTGGGATCCAGAACTTGTTTAGCAGTACCATACTATTGTTGAAGTTAAGACCTCTGAGAATCCACACAGGTAGACACCTAAAAAATAAATTCTTGCTCTCAAAATGTATTTTCTGATCAGCACTGTTGAACTCCTGAGTACTGTCTTCAATGAACTGCAAAAACTTTCCCAAGGAGTGGAGAGTCTGAGAAGTTTGCCAAAGTTTCCTACAAAGTTCAAGCAAAGGGGAGAGAAAGTTCTGCAACGTTTTTCAACACATCTCAGGAGCTTTCTTTTGGCAAATCTGCCCTCTTACAGGAGGGATAACCTGAGGGCATTTTGTGCAGAGGGCACAATCAGCATGCAAGCCAAGGCTAAGAAACCTGTTTTGATTAAGGCCCTGAGAGCTTGGGTGGAGCCTCACAGGGCACCGCCCAGCCTAGAAAAGGAATTACCTCAAGGCAGTGAGGGCGAAGAGGAGATGGACAATCGGAGCCTGTTGAGTGGAGCCAGTGGGGCAGATAGAAACCTACCCCTCCTTGGGAGGCCCAAGAGAGTCCCCAGGGCCCACAGTCTGGCTAGCTATAGATGAGGTAGGCCTTAGAGGAGAGGACGGCTAGGTTGAGCTTGGAGCCCAGATAATATGGTTGCAGCAGAACTGGAGGTATTGATGGGTGTGCCCCTGGTTTTAAGTTGCCCAAAGGGGTTGTCTCTAGTTATGTTCCAGGGGTTGACATTGATAAGTGGTTGGACTCTTATTAGAGTGCTCTCACGATGAGGAAGGTGGTTACACAACACTGGGTAAGTACCAGAGGTCAGAAGAGATAGGCAACGCACACTAGAGGATAATGTAGCTGAATCTTTCACCAACATTAAGGCAGCCCTTATTAAGCTTTTTGGGTTAATTCATGAAGAGTGTAGGCATATGTTTAGATCCCTTCAGAAAGGCACTTAACGATCATGGGTAGACTTTGTTGACTCCTCAGTTAAGGCACTGGAAGATTGGCTTAAAGACAACAAAGTGGACACATTTGAAGGGTTCTATAATCTGTTGGTTAAGAAGCACATTTCAACAAATTGTCAATCAGAGAAGTTGCACCAGCATCTGGTGGACTTTAAGCTGCATAGCTCCAGGGAACTGGGCAAGACAGCTGATGAGAGTAGTAGCCGGAGTCCCCAAATGGTTCCTGGGTGGTGACCGGAACAAACATTGTCAGGCCCACTCTCGGGGAAAAATGGGAAAAGGATAAAAAGGTTAGCCCCAAAGAGTCCCCAAAAGTAGCCCAAGGGTAGAAAGTGTGATCCCGAGCCACATCCCATTCAAATGGGAAGGAAAAGAGGTTTGACCCCCTTGAAGGAAGGGGTGTGCTTTGACTGTAACCAGCAAGTGCACCAAAAAGGCACCCACTGGTGACCAGCCCAAGGGGTTGAGTAGTGTAGGGATTAGATGAGAAGTTTCCCTAGAGATCCCAAAGAGTACACATAGGCCACCTTAGGGTACACCTGGCTGGGGAGAACATTGCACATATGATATGACCCACTGGCCTCTTAGCATGGAGAAGTATAGGCAGTTGCCAAAAATCAATGGGGTGGAGATGAAAACTCTAAGGATACAGGACCCAGTATAACCATGCTTATGGTTAAAGTGGTTTCCCCAGACCAGAATCTACCTGAGGAGGTGCACCAGATTGTAAATACTGACAATGTCACAAAGTCACACCCTATGGCTGTGGTTGACTTTGAGTGGGGAGGCGTTACACACCTAAAGAATGTAGATGTGTCCCTGCCATCCCAGTGGAGTGTCTACAGTGCAAAGACTTAGAAACTTAGAGAGTAGGACCCATGCAGCCATGCGTGGTCTCCCTGAATGGGTTTGGTATTACCAGAGCCCAGAAGGCCCTGAGAGAGAGAGTCAAGAGGTCCCGGAGCCTGAAACTATGGACCATTTCCCAAAAGCCAAGAGGAGGGCTGGCTGCCAAGCCTCCAAAGGTCCACAGGCCCAGAGGGAGCTCAAGCCCCAGGTGTAAGGCCTGATGCCTGAAATGGAGTTTAGTCCTGTAAACTTGCCAAACATAGAAGAACTCCAAAAAGTAGGGAGTCCCTCTAGGGGAGGGCCTGAGCAATGGACAAAGGACCGGTCTCATTCTAGAAGACCTGTGACAGCTAGCTGTCAAACGGGCACAGGGGGATACCAGTGGTACCCAAAATATATATCGGGAGGAAGGGCTCCTGTACAGTGAGCTAAGGGACCCCAAACCAGGGGCATCCTGGAGACTTGTGGTCCTTCAACAGTATAGAGAAGCTGGCCCACAATATTCCCTTGGCTGGGCACCTGAGGCACACAAAGACCTAGGGAAGGCTGTTTAACCACTTCTACTGGCACCAGATGTCTGAGAAAGTCAAGGAGTTTTGTCACTCCTATGTGACCTGCCAAGCCAGGAGGCAAGCCAAGGGATTACCTGATGCCACTACCAGTGTTGGGGACACCCTTAGAGAGGTTGGGTATACACATTGTTAGTCCCCTTGGCACAGCCACAGCTTCACTGAACAGGTTCATCCTGGTGGTAATGGACCATGCCACTAGGTACCCTGAGGAAATCTCACTGCAGTACCTAGAGCATTCCATGGAGTCTTGGGTTGAGTTCAGAGGTCATATCAGATAGAGGTGCAAATTTAATGTCTGCTTATTTGAAGACCATGTTGGTTGAGTCTGGTGTGACTTACAAGTTCATCACCCCATATCATCCCCAAGGAAATGGTTTAGCCTAGAGGTTCATCAAACTCATAAAAGGCATGATTATGGATTTCCCTCAAAAACCCAGGAGGAGATGGGACATCCACCTTCCATGCCTTTTTCTCGTCTACAAGGAAGTCTCTTAAAAAGGAGTTGGCTTCAGTCCCTTTGAGCTACTCTTTGGACTCCCTGTAAGTGATCCACTCAGCTCGGGTAAGTAAGGGTTGGACAAGCCACTCAAGGAACCTAAGCAGGGCATAGTGAACTATGCTTGGCCATCACTCCGGAATGACTGAGTACATGAAGAAGGCAGAAATGAATTTGCTGGCCAGGTAGGAGATTGTCAGGCACTGGTATGACCAAAATCCCCCCAGATTGGAATGCCAGCCAGGCAGTTGGTGTGGATCTTAGAGCCTGTAGTTCACAAGGCCTTACAGGACAAGTTGACTGGGTTCCACCCCATCTTAGAGAAGAAGGGGGAAGTCACCTACTTCGTGGGCTTGGGTACTCCCAGGAACCCTCACAGGGTGATCCATATAAACAGGCTCAAAATACACTGCGAGAGGGCAGACATCACCATGTTGATGGTAGCAAATGGAGGTGAGGAACAAGAGAGAGAGCATCTCCTAGGCCTCCTATCTACTAATGCCCAAGATGAAAGTGGAGCAGTAGTTCTCTTTCCCACACTGACAGACCAGCAATCAGGGGGTTGCGATCACCAATTGAAGCAGTTTGTTGGACTATTTTCTCCGATAAAATGTTGTAGTCATGATGTGGACCATGGTGACAGTTTGCCTGTCAGAAGTAAAATATACAGCTTGTCTGACTAGGTCAAGGCCTGCATCAAGGCTGAGGTTCCTGAGATGTTGGCGCTGGGGGTGGTTGAGCCCTCCAGTAGTCCGTGAGACAGCCCAATAGTATTGGTGCCCAAATCCTACCCCAAAGGGGGAAAACCTGATAGGTTCTGTGTGGACTACATGGGCTGCAATGCAGTCACTAAAACTGATGCCCAACCCATTCCATTGCTTTGAATTATTATTACTTGTAAATTCCATATCTCCAGAACCCTCGGGTGGATCTTTTTCATTCTAGTGTCTGAATTCTTATAACAATACAGTCAGTTTTTATAAATTGGTGTCTAATTTCTGGAGCGTTGTCGATTTCTTCAATTGTTTTGGTGCTATTTTAAATACTTTACACTTGTTCTTTCTATGTGAGCCTTGATACCCTGTGTCACAGGTACCCATGTTTGAGCTGAGGGTTTGACAGATGAAACCTAGTGGACCTAAAGGGGTTTGTAAGTGTTTTTCACGGGGAGGTGGCACAGCCACAAAATCTAATACACCCCATTTCTTCACAGAAGGCTATCAGAACTAAAGCTTTGATTCTCAGGTGCTGAATCTCAACCAGAGACTCCCTCTTTCGTTGAGCTGTATCTAAATGTAGGAAATCCACCTTTTCTGTGTTGTCACCCTTGACTTTTCACCCTTTGCTAGGCCCTATATTTTTGCTAGCTTTAGAGCTTTGTGCATTTATCACTGCTAACCATTAGTAAAGTACCTGTGCTCCGCTTTCAAATATGGTGAAACTGGCATATTCCTAAGTGGTACATTTAACTTACCCGCAAGTCCCTAGTAAATGGCAGCAGATATACCCAGGGCCTGGAAGATAAATGTCATTATTGGACTGCCTGATTGTAGCAGTGTAAAAACAGCAGCTTCACTCACCAAAATAAACCCTTTTGACAGGTCAGAACTTTCCTTTTAAATGTGGCCTTATAACCCCACAAGGCACGCTGCATGGTATTTAAAAGTAGGCCATCTAGTAAGGTAATGTTAAGATATACTTACTGATCCGTACAATGACTAGCACCCAAAAGCTACTTTCACTGTGATAGGCATGTCTGTCCTATGTACAAAACCAGAGTACAGAGTGAAATGCTAATTCTGGATCTTGGGAATGGGATTAGCTAAATACATAAATAACTTCATTTAATAGTGCTGTATGTGACCTCATATAGTCCTAAAGGAATGAACCTGCTCTCCCTTTTGTACCCAGGACAAAAAAGTGTACTCCAGGGGTTATAAGGCTGACATATTGTTAAAGCTATGAGGACATAACAAACAACAAGGCGCCTTTTCCTTTAACTGCCGAGCTGATCAGTGGCAACTGGATCTGAACTGGGCGCCCTGTTGGTCTCTGCCTTGCCACCCTGTGGGTCTCCCAGTCCCTGAGGTCGTGGGGGCTTTAGACGGTTAGGCCTGTGGTGGATTGGGCCTTAAATGACTAAAGTGTCCTCCTAGTACTGCGCAAGGGAGCTCTACACCCATTTTACATATCCCAGGTTGTTATAGGGTAGAAAGGCAGGGGCTAAAGCTTATGTAATAGAATATAGGTGGTATCTATAACAAGCTTACAAGCCTGGATTGGATTTCTGAAATAGGAAAGCAGACATTATTTTACTGCAGGAAACATGGTCCCAGAATTACTTTAGTGTGGAAGGGGGTATTACTCCTTTTTGCAGCAGATCTCTACCCTCAAGTTCAAGGCGGGCTAAGGGGGAGTTAGCTGTTCTAATCTTGATCAAACTCACAGGCATTTCAGCTAGCATCATTACTCACCCTGCTCATTATTGGATAATTCTCCCACAGATTTGGTTTTCATTTCAATTGATTTTGATAAATTATATAATATATTTGGTACTATTGTAGGGTGGTGATTGAGGGCTTAAAAACGTAGTAATATCCTTCTCAGAAGGATATAATAGGGAGACGCTTATAATTTGTGCAGGTGATTTCAACATTAAGTTGTGAGGCTCTAATAAACCCTCACCCTGTGGAGTTACAGATGAGGAGAGAGGGGGCACCGCACACTTTCATCAGTTGTGAATTGGGGACTTCATGAACAAGTTTATGGTCTCTAGAAATGTGATATTCATAGAGGAATTTAGGGGGAATGGTTCTCATTTGCTCCCCACCTTTACAGGAGGTTCCAAGGGTACTGAGATTGATTTTTTTCATCCTCTCTCTGAATTTGGAGACAATCATATTGGGTTACAAGGTTAAGGCCTCCTGTATTTGTGGTCACAACCCTTTTTTTTTTTACTCTTGCTTTATACTTGGGGATTAAAGATGGAAATCGGGAGACGTTAAAACTGTACATTTCATGTAATAAAGGCATGAGCATTAAATCTAAGACAATAAGATATCTGTTTAGTCCAGTTTGGGTATGGAAAATCAGATTTTGTTTTTGCAATATAGACCTCCGTGGATGAACCCTCAAAACAGAATGGTAGTGCCTTTAGTTCCCTTTGTGTGGCCGTTAACAATGGCCTAAGGTGCAATAGATTAGTTCTGCAATCACCCCTCCTTAGGTGGTTCAGTCATGAGTGCACTATGGCTCATAAGAAGCTGAAGGTAGCACTATCTAAAACTGGTGATGGAAAGGAGGTTATGGAAGCACGATTGTCCTACAAAGCTTCCTTGGAGTCTAGGATATTAGAGCTGCGGAGGGTTGCTTGGGAGGAACTAAGTAAGGCTTCTAGACTGAGGGATAGTGTCTTCTTTTGGAAGGCGGTTAACCAAACCTTTTTTACTGGTTATGATAAGCCGACCTTAAACACAGTGATCTCAGCTGATGCATAGGTTGACCATTTTAGCAATATTTGTAATCCTAAGAATATAGCTGTCAGTAATTTTAGTCTAGATGCTAATCATAATGCAGGGATGCATGAGGATCTGAGCAACTCCATTGAGGTAAAGCATGTTAATGCTGTCAGTACCCACAGCTCAGCGGGAAAGGCTCCAGGGGCTGATGGGGTACCTCTGGACCTTTTTAAAGAAATTGTTTTACTGTGGGCCTGTTTTGCTTTCCTTATCAAATGAACGAGCTGACAAAACTTCTCTGGAATGCACTTCTTAGTTTAAAGAAGAAATTTATTATTACTTCACCACGAGGTTCCTGAGAGACGAAATTAGTAGGTTGGAAGCACATGTTTAAAAGTAGTCACAGCAATGAAAGCAAAATATATCAAAATACTTCTCAATTGCAATGTACACTGCAAATGCATGTGATTATATTATAGCATAACTTCAAAGCAAAGAATAAAAGTCAAAATTCATCACCGTAGGGCCTATCACTGCTCGTCATCTTTCTCATGCCTGCAAGTTGATGACTCCTGTTCAACTGCGAGAAAGAGATTTTCCACCCAAACGGGAGTTCAGGTAGCTGACGTCCGCTCCTGACTGAAGTCCTGGAAAATTCCACTCTCTGCTGCCCAGGGACACTTTAAAAAGCCTGCTAACAGGCCCCTTCCTCTCAGAGTTGGGTAATAAACAAGCCGTTGGAGATTGGCCAGATCTCCTAAACGTCACCTCTTCCCAAGGCTAAGTAGAAAGGAAAACACAAAATATACGCTCTCTTATCATGTTAGGGTTCGGTGTGAATTCAATACGCAAAAACACAGCTTCATCTATCATGTGGGAAAAAACAGCTCATCTGCAATGTTGAACTCCATGTTAAAGCCAATAGGTAGCTAAACTGAATACAAAATGTAATGTCTAATGCCACGTTAAAGCCAATAGGCAGCTAAACTGAATACAACATGTAATGTGCTACTGATGAACATAGAACAACTAATATGCGCAGTGGTGAAACACAAAGTCACTGGTCAAACACAGTTATTGGCATAACATCTCCACCCTATGACCAACGACTTTTGTTTACATTCCTCTTATTTCAAACAAAAACAAAAAAACAAAAACCTTATTAGCAAATCGGATTGAATAGTGTCTCTAAAATAGCAAGTTGATGTAGCATGAGTTCTACTCATGTAAAGGTGCACGGACCACCTGAAAGGTTTGCTGGAATGTAAGTGAAAGTCAGGGTTCCACACGAAAAAACACACAGTTAACTGTCAATGTTGTTTAGTTCCAGTGGAAGAATGTAATCAAACAAGTTGACAAACTTTATATTGATCCCATGTAGAACTTGAACTGGAGGCGCCAATTGGGCAACATGGATCCATGGGGTTTGTACTTTAATCAATCAGGTTCAGGTTGGGGGTGCAGTCCCTCCCCCGACCTCACACGCAAACACCTGAAGGGAGACCACACAGAACACTCATGGTCAGTGGCGAGTTGTGGTAGGATCTGCAAAAGAAAAAAGTATGACTTTTCTTGCAAATAACATTTGTCATCTGAAATGTGGTCTTCTTCTTCCCCTTTTCCTTGTTTTATAATCAGCAGGACATTATTGGGGCCCTTTGTTATGATTTCTGCAGGTTCTGGAGGGTCATTTGGGGATTCAACCCACACCTTAGCACTGAGGTTTTTATCTGCTGCACCACAGCTTCCCTTTCCTTGCACTGTCAAAAGGGCTGGGGCAGACTCCTTCCTTAACAAACCTCCATTCACTGCACTTATGACAAGTTGAGCAATTTTGTCTCCAATCTGTATGAATAATTCAGAATCTCTTCTAGTTATCAGCATCATTTTGCTTTCGATTTCGTAATCTGCAGCAATCATTCCCCCTAAAACCTGATCAATTTGCCATATCTGTCCTGGTAACTTTCCTCTCCCCAACTGGTCTTTGACTGTTTGTGGGACAGATCTCTGTTGTGCGTGCTGACAAATAGGACATTGCAAAATCACAGTTTTTATAAAATCTAAGGGAATGTGCATCTCTCTAATCTCTGCCCACCTGTAAGTGGCTTTTTCTCCCAGATGTCCACATTTCTGGTGCACCCACTTAGCCATCCCCACCAAGTCAGAATTCTGGGTGGACACTTCTGTCTTTGCACTTTTCTCTTTAACATCTGAATTAATTAACAAGTTATGTGCAAGCCATGTGGAAAGCCAAACGGCTAATCCAGTGTCAGTGAACCAAGAATCAGTGTAAGAATGACACGTCTCAAGCAGCTCTTGCTTTAAAGTCTGACACACATTTTACAGCTCTGCATATTGCTTACTTTTTCCTTCTCCTGTGGTAGACAACAACTTTTCAGTAACTGGATTATATAACACTGCTTTCAATTGTCTTTTAGTATCCATGCATTTCAATGAATCATTAGTCAAACAAACACGCTTTCTATCCTCGGAGGACAAGAATTCAAATGGTGCACTCAATTTCACTGGTGACTCTTTTACCTGTGGTACCTTCTGCACCCTCTCCTCATCCTGTAAAGGGGCTTGTGACACCTGTTCATGTAGGGCTGCAGTGACTCGAGCACTGTTTTGTATGTACCAGATCCAGTCTATGATACTAGTCTCTTGTGCCTGTCCTATACTGTGAGATTTAGGTGAACTCATCACCCGCTGCATGATTCGCAGTTCAGGTTTCAGAATTACATAATCATTTAATGTCATTTGCTCAGTATTCACTAGAGCAGTGCTTAATTTGTGCTTGTTGTTTCCCGTGCTGAGCACCGGACCCTATTTTTGAGGGCCGGGGCTTATTCTTCGGCCTCAAGCATTAACTACGAACAAAAGACACATATGGGAAAGACAGATGAAGGGAAAAACGAAAAAGCGTGACAAACGGAGAAAGTAGTTAGTTGCAGAAGTGGCAGGGAGTGGCTTTAAATGGATTGAAGAGGCCCGAGATGGCTTCAGGATTACGCTGCCTGAGTATTCCGTGTTCACACAATTAATTGCAGCAGCCCCATGTTTAAGAGGAGGGCTTTGGTCACCTGCACCTTTTTATTTACAAATTAAGCACTGCACTAGAGCCCAATTCCAAGTCAAAAGCTGTTTTTCAAAAGGAGTACAGCGCTCCACAAAGTCAGATAGTTTTCTAATCCAAAGTTCCAGGGGCACCCTTGTCCTCCTCTGTTCCTGATTTACATGTAAATCAGTGTTTCCCTCTTGCACTGCGCACAAATCTCAAGTCTGTTGAATTATTTCATTTGCCAAATCAAAAGCACGCAGCTGCTTCTCACTCCCTTCAAACTCATGTTTTTTCCTAGTTACTTTGTACCAAAGTGTTAAGATTTTACTCAGATGAGGGCTATGCTGTTTCCAAAAATCAAACAAGCTTGTGAAACTCTGTGTCTCTTGCTTAGTGCAGATAGTAAGAAACTCTAAAATCTTGTTTTACCTGTGACAACATTTGTCTATTTTCTGGATTCCACTGAATTCCCAGAAACTGCACATTTTGCGACAGTACCTCTGCCTTGTCTGAATTAATTTTACACATCGTACTTTGCAAAAGCGGTCTGAATATAACATTCTCAACTTCGTGCTCAGTGTAATCTTTTAAGGAATGCACTTGAACTACTGCTAAAAACCATGGGCTGCTCTGCGCACGGAGATCTACACTCTGCTCATGAGGCTCACACTGGCCCCCACCTTTTTTAACCTCCTCATTACTGGAATGGGAAAAGCCAGATTCTCCTGTAACAGCTTTATAAAGTTCAGTTTTATCTTGCAACAATTTGTTCTGACTAATTTGCTCACATAGATTCTTATTTTCATGTTCTAACTGCCTACATCTCACATGCATTTTTCTATAAGCAGACAAAAGTATCCAAACCCTTCTGTCAAAAACAAAAGGGACATCATTTCTTTCAAAAAGCACATTTTCTAAATATGAAAACACTTTTGCTTTATCCAAGCACTCACCCCAAGACTCACAAAGTCATGATAAACAAGAAAACATGTTTCTCACAGCACCATAAGGCAGTTTAACTTCACATGCATTTTCAAACATGGTCTGCCGTGCTTCTTTAATTCTCTAAACAACAAAAACAATTACACCTTTAAATCGTGCACCTCCAATCCGACTCCCAGACTGACGACTAACGCAAACATGTTTTGCTTTCCTTATCTTATGACTGAGCTGACAAATCTTCTCTGGAATGCACTTCTTAGTTTAAAGAAGACATTTATTATTATTACTTCACCACGAGGTCCCTGAGAGACGAGATTAGTAGGTTGGAAGCACACGTTTAAAAGTAGTCACAGCAATGAAAGCAAAATATATCAAAGTACTTCTCAGTTGCAATGTACACAGCAAATTCATGTGATTATATTATAGCATAACTTCAAAGCAAAGAATAAAAGTCCAAATTCATCACCGTAGGACCTATCACTGCTCGTCATCTTTCTCATGCCTGCAAGTTGATGACTCCTGTTCAACTGCGAGAAATAGATTTTCCACCCAAACGGGAGGTCAGGCAGCTGAAGTCTGCTCCTGACTGAAGTCCTGGAAAATTCTCCTCGCTGCTGCCCAGGGACACCGTAAAAAGCCTGCTAACAGGCCCCTTCCGCTCAGAGTTGGGAAATAAACAAGCCATTGGAGATTGGCCAGATCTCCTAAACCTAGCCTCTTCCCAAGGCTGAGTAGAAAGGAAAACTCAAAATATACGCTCTCTTATCACTTTAGGGTTTGGGTGTGAATTCAGTTTGCAAGAACACAGCTTGGTCTATCATGTGGAAAAACACAGCTCATCTGCAATGTCAAACTCCACGTTAAAGCCAATAGGCAGCTAAACTGAAAACACAATGTAATGTCTAATGCCACGTTAATGCTAATAGGCAGCTAAACTGAATACAACATGTAATGTGCTACTGATGAACATTGAACAACTAATATGCTCAGTGGTGAAACACAAGGTCATTGGTCAAACACAATTAAAGGCATTACAGGGCCCCCATCCTAACTAATGTATTTAAAGCCTCAATAAAAGGGGATTCAATCCCTTGTTGGCCTGAAGCGATAGTTTCCTAAAAAGTCTGGTGAGAGTCTTTGCATCTAAACTAGAAACATGGCTGCAGTAAATTAATGCCTGTCAAAAGCCCAGTATGGTTTCCGTCAAGGTGTTTGAATAGTTGAGCAGTGCCTTGACTTACAGCTGACCATAGGAAAATATGTAAAGGCTAGGAGAGGTTCCATTTACCTGGCTTTTATGGACCTCTCCTCTGCCTTCAACATGGTAAATAGAGGGAAACTGTGGGAGGGGATGGCCAGGATGGGAATTTACCAGGGCTTAATAGGGCTCCTACAAACTATGCACTGACACTACCATAAGGACTAGGTATGGCAAAAAAGGGGGAAGTTTCTCTGAACATTCTGTCACACCTAGGAGTTAGGCAAGGTTGTGTCAAGGTCCCCCTTTTGTTCTTTAT
Organism: Pleurodeles waltl; assembly: GCF_031143425.1. NCBI lineage: Eukaryota > Metazoa > Chordata > Amphibia > Caudata > Salamandridae > Pleurodeles > Pleurodeles waltl. The sequence goes on from NC_090448.1 coordinate 714,051,377, forward strand.
CTAGATTAATGATTTAGAATCACACCTAACCATAGTAGGGAAAGATCTGCCCAGAATTAAGTCAAGACCCCAGCCAGTTCTGCTGTGTGCAGATGATGCTGTTCCAATGACAACAACCACGAATGGCTTATATCTTCTTTTAGACTGATTTTATAATTGTATGAGGGGGTCTGGATCTTAGATTAAATCTACAATAATTCTTTCCAATGAGCACTGGCCCTAGAAGTGTGAAAACCTGATAGTTTTTTCAGAAGGGATGGAAATCCTAAGAGTGAAGACTATTACGTACTTGGGCCTTTCTTTTGACCAAAACATATCCTTGCAAAGTTTATACCATTCTAGGGCTGCCCAGACCTGAAAGAGCCATGGAGTTAGTCTTCTCATTTGCTAGAAGGCAGAGTCAAAAACCAATCAAAGAAGTGACACAGTAAATATGTGCCTGTGGCGGCGTATGATGCAGAAGTGTGGGGATATAAAGGCCCTGGGTCATTACAGCAGGTTGAAAATACATTTGTGCATAGATTGTTGGCTGTCCCATAGTCAATTCCTGCCTTTATGTGCCTTTCAGAGCTGGGTCTGGCCTATTTGGGGGATAAGATAAAAAAGGAACCTCTATTATGGCTAAGACTGTGGGGTAACCCAGACGCACAATTAACAAAGGATGTAATGGAGGATGGAGAATTGTCTTTCCTTGGATAATGTGTATGCCATACTATGAAACTGGTCACCAACCTGGCAAGTATTAACTCCAAGGCCATCCCCAAAGTGAAAGATACATTCTAGATTAGACAGGGCAGACTTCACCAGGCTGCTTTTGAGAAATTGACCACAAGTGACAAGTATAATGCAATCAATTGTAGTTTGGATGTGAACCATATCTTTCTTGGTTCCATAATGGGAATGCTAGATTTTACTTAAGATTGCGATTTAGTCTTTTGTACTTTCTAGTTACCTTTCCCAGGAATGTAGCCTGGGGAGTCCCATTGCCAAGATGCCCTTGTAACAATATTGCCTTGGAGGAGGTGGACTAGCTATTATATTCAAACAGGCATTGAACACCAGTAAACCAGATAACGTCTCCATACAAGGTTGTGAAGCCCTCCTTACCAGATGCCACCCTACTCCAACTTCCTCCTCCATTACAGACCTCCACCTAACAACTCCACATTCCCAGATGCTTTTCTAGACACAGTCTCAAACCTTATTACACTATACTCCAACCTATGCATTCTTGGGGATCTAAACATTTGGTTTGACAAACCCAATATGCCCCATTCAAAAGCTATCACCACTGGCCTAGTCGCATTGAACCTACATCAGATTGTACACAATCCCACACACATCGCTGGTCACGTCCTAGATGTCATTTTTGCTAAGCCTGAACTAGTTACTATTCATTGCATCACGCCAATCACTTGGTCAGACCACCATGTGATAACTTTCCAACATGCAACTCCACAAATCAACACACCCCCACAACTACTTACATACATACACCTATTGACCATGGAGCAAACTCAATTTGGATCACTTAGAAACACAACTAACAGCAAACACAGATCTAAATACAATTAATTCTGTGCCAAAACTTTGAGTGACTACAGGAAGCTTTTGATATCCTAATACCACTCAGAAAAACTAAACACAACAAAAGAAAACCAACACCTTGGAGAAACACAGAACTTAAAAAGATAAAGCAACACATCAGAAAGTTGCAGTGGACCTGGCTCAAAACAAACAACAGCCAAGACAAACTGCAGCTACGTAAACTTAACAGGATATACAAATCATCAATCAAAAAAGCTTAAAAAAAAGGTACTACTCAGACAGATTTCAAAATGCTCAATCTACAACCAAGGAATTTTATAAAATTCTCAATGAATTTCGAAAACCTACATGCATGGAAGGAAGTCATCCCACTACTCAAGATTTCACAAACAAATTAGCAACTCACTACACAACCAAGGCAGACACATTGGACTCCTATTTAAAACAGAAGAAAACCATCAGCACCAACCCCTTTCCTAAAATACCCTCTAAGAATAAACCAACCCAACCTCTACAGTCCTTCAAACAAATATCCCAGGATGAATTTATGGATTTGGTCAAAGCAAGCAGACCTTCTGGTTGCTCTTCTGACCCTTGCCCACCACAAATCTACAAAAACATTCTTCTATCTACTTCTGCTGCCACACCTGTAAGAAGAATCATCAACAAATCTTTAACTTCAGGAACTTTTCCTGTAGACCTGAAAAAGGCATACATACGACCTTTACTTAAGAAAACAAACCTAGACCCGCAAGACCCCAACAACTACAGACCAATCACAAATGGACCTTTTCTGGGCAAATTGATAGAAAGAGCAGCATTCGCCCAGATGTCACAATTCATTGAAGACAATTCTATACTTTCAGACTTCCAAACTGGATTCCGCCCAGGAAGAAGCACTGAATCGGCACTAATAGCAATTTGGGATGATCTTAAAAACACAGTCGACCGAAATGGAGTTGCTGCACTACTTCTCTTGGACCGCTCAGCTGCCTTTGATACGGTTGACCATGTCACCCTAACTCAAAGACTCCACAAAGCCGGCATACAAGGGATTACTCTCAACTGGATTACTTCCTATCTTCAAAAAAGATCTAATATCATCCACTCGCCCCCCTTCTCGTCCGAACCCTACCTCCCAAAAGCAGGGGTCCCCCAAGGGTCAATCATCTCACCTTTGCTTTTCAACATCTACATGATATCTTTACCAGAACTGATCAATGATTTCCATCACACATGCTACAACTATGCAGATGACACACAAATACTACTTAAATTAGAATGCCCCAAAAACATTGAAAACTCACAAATCTTCAGTTCCCTCAGAGCCGTTGATCAGTGGATGACCTGGAGCCATCTCAAACTAAATTCCTCCAAAACAGAAATCATCATATGTGGTGACTAGAAAAATTATGACCCTCTGGGCGTCTGGCCTGATGATCTCGGACCACCTCCTCAATTATCCAAGGAAGTTTAAAACCTAGGAATCACCATGGATTCCAAGTTAACTATGAATGCCTAAGTGGATAAATTAGCACGAACAAGCTTCATCACCTTGAAGACTTTACGACGCATCTCCCCCACCTCGGATTTCTACACAAGGTGCAAGCTACTATCTCGTTTGTACTATCCAAACTGGATTATGCCAGTGGCCTCTACCATGGACCATCTCTATCTGTTATGAAAAAACTACAACGTATCCAGAATTCCGCAGCCAGGCTACTATTACATGTAAAGCCGCAAGCCCACATCTCCCCTGCCTTGAGAGCACTACACTGGTTACCCGTTGCCAGAAGATGCACTTTCAAGCTGCTTTGTATCACCCACAAAGCTATACATGGAACAGGACCGCTTTTTATCAGAAACAAAATTACCAAATACATCCAACAAAGAAACCTCCGCTCATGATTGGCACCCCGCCTTAGAACACCACCATACAAGAAAAAGACTATAGGTGGTACATCCTTCTCCGTTCAAGCAGCCAAACTATGGAATTCATTACCCCCAACTATAAGAGCCACAGATAACTTTCTTGTCTTCAGAAAACTACTCAAAAGTTGGCTCTTTCCTTCATAACCACCATATTCAAACAACTATGAACTGCAAATGCCTATGTTGATAAATATTTTTTTCAGATTATGTGTATATTTCTAGTTATTTATAGTTTCTTTAGAACATATGTATCGCTACTATGTCATAACAATAAAATACACACACATTCTTTAAACCTGTTTGACTAAGTATATTTTACCCATGGTTCTAATTATGTATTGTATGTGCATATGTCTGTGTATTCATGTGTGTGTGTGTATGTATATACATATATATATGTATGTATGTGTATACGTTGTTTCTGTGCTTGGCATGTTCGTGGGTCATTGCATGGCTCCTGGGTGGGTTGTTATACTAGATATCTATGAATTCCTGCTCTCATCTTATCACACTTATCTACCCTTCATCATATGTCATGTCTCTATCAAACTATCCTCCATTCTCACTCTGACTCATCCCAAATCCTTTCTACTACTTTCATCTCCTAAATAACTCTACCTAAGTTCTTCCCTCCTCTTATACATCTAACTCACCAAACCTCACTCTACTACCGTGACCTCCCACACAACCCTACTAAATTCTCCTGCATTTATCTCACCCTGCTACTATGCTCTCCCTAACCCTTCCACATACTCTTCCCTCCTCCACCCCCCTTTACTCATCCCAAGCCTTTGGGTTGAGTAAATTAAGGATATACCCCCAATTAACACCTCCTCCACCCCTCCATTACTCCAGTCAATCTAACTAACAAACTCTCATATCCGTGGCTCAAATTAACTCATAATAATACTAAAACTGTACTCATTATTTCCCAATACTAATCCATCACTAATTCTTGTTTGGTTCCAGAGTAGCGTGCTACTCACTGAAAGCGCTTAGACGCCTCGTCAGGGGTAGTAAGCGCTATATAAATACAATTGCACAGCACAATGCACTTTATTGTATTTTGCAGTTTATACTGTCACGCTGGGAAACGTTTTTTGCTCCTAATTGTCTGTTCTTTTACACCGATTCCTACAAGGAGTCTTTTGCTTGCCTGCAAAAGTTGGAGAACATGGAGATGTGTGGCAATAGGAATCATTAGTCATGCAATGGGGGTCAGAAACAAATATGGGTCAGTTTAATTATTTCTTCCCCTTGTTTTAGTAGGACTTTCAGGGTTGTAGTTCTAATTCCAGACCCACCATAGGATTGTAGTCTGTTTTGTATATCGGATTTTACCTTTTCACTCTCGATTCAGGACGTGTAATAGTATCATTATGGTTTTATAAATATGTTCTCCCCCCCATGTTATTTATATAGGTGATGATTATTTGATGTGCATGAGCTTACTGAGATTGTAATACTTATACCATGTTTTTATTGCACTTTTATGGCCCATAAGGCCCAATAAAGTATGACGATGATGACTAAAGTAGGAAGATAGATTCTTTGACCAGGGCAAGCATGTTTTTTGTGTTTGACCTGCACTCCATAGTGGTCAGAATCAAATTGAACTTAGGTTCTGGTCTACCCCAACCATTGACTATATTTGGCACTTTACGCTTCTTGATGCTATTGCTACTTAAAATTTTAAAAAATCATTTCTCTTATTCATTGTATAGAACTTTGTCATTTTGATGTTACTTTGTCTACTACATTTTACTCTATTATAATTCAATTGGCTATTGTTTTGCATTTTCACTTTACCACTGTTATGGTGCTGCATAAATACTTTATACATTGCCCTAATCTAAGCCTGTCTGATCTGTGGCAAAACTACCAGGGGGTTGATATCAGGTTAATTTAGTGACTTTAATGGTTCAACCTAACCAGGATTGTGATTATTACGTGAGGAGGATAATAACCCCCCACCCCCCAACTTATACTCCCAATTTCTTACACTATATCTTTAAATTGCTCACTTCACATAGGCAGGATGGGCGGCTGCGTGCTTTTTTTTATCCTTCAGGAACTCTGCATGATTTTGCCTCTGCTTACCTCCCGCAGGAAAAACCATCATGCAGACCTTGATTAACTCTAGAATAGATTACGGTAATGCCCTTCTACTAGGTTCACCAGCTTACGTTCTTAAACAACTTCAAGTCATGCAGGACACTATGGCAAAGCTAATTCTGGACCTCCCCAATACCATCACATGCATCCCTACCTAAGTGTTCTACACTAGTTACCCGTCCATAAGAGGATCATATTCAAGGCTCTTTGCTTTACTCATAAAGCTTTTTATGACAGTGGACCTTCCTAGATGATACAAAAAATCAGAAAATGGCTCAGGAAATAGCACCCTTTTTGTCACTTAAGCTCTGCACCACATCTAAAAAGAATTGGCAGGCATTGTCAGCAGTTCTCTTATCTATCCACAAAAAAATGAAACATTCTGCTGCTCACATATATATTAACTCCAATCACAACTCATTTTGTAAGGTGCTAAGAACCAGGTCTTTTACACAAGGGTATCCCTTCCTCTTCTCTGAAGTAATCTAACTATGGGCTACCATAGGAAAGCTGTTGCACTTTAGGAATCATTTTCATTCATTCAGTCTGTATCCTCTTCCATTCAGGCTCCAAAGTAGCCTTTGGGATACTCTGGACACATACTAGGTGCATTAAGTAGTCAATCAAAAATATTTATATCCATGTTAGAAACAAGACCAGTTATTACATGACAATTGTAATTTGATAATGCACCCAGTCTCAAGAGATGACTTGATAAAATAAGGAGTTTAATCTAAAGAATTCTGCATTCTGGGTTCACAGATTCTAGTAATGATTATTTAGAGGGCCACAAAAGTCAAAAGGGTAAGAACCATTGTTCTAAAATATATCAATGGCACAAACAAGGATTTGTTTCCATATAATGTATATAATGTAATTCTCTAATTTAAAAAGAAGCAGTTGCAGAAGTATTTAAAACCATTGTCGGGAGGGTGTGTGTGACAGTAGTCCATGAGCATTTAGGAAGGTTAACCAGTGCTTAACGGGAAGAAAAAAGTAATCAAGTGCAGAAATATAAGACAAGAAAACCAATGATACCACTGCAACAAACAGGAAGGAAACAACGAAGCTGGGATGAGAAAAAAGGACATTCCAAATAAACTGAACTGCTACCAAACTGCCAATTCCTTGCTGCAGGGAATCAAGAGCAATAGAAGAAGAGAGGATAATAACTAGGAAGAGTATTTCTACTGCAACTTGTACAAGATGAACATTCAGAATAATTATTGAGCATTACCAGCTCATAAAACGGATTAGTTATTAGGAACTGCAATCTCTGGAAACTAGTTCCAAGCAAACTTTGCTTTACTATCTTTATCCATTCTTGGCCAAGGAGGATAGATGAGAAGCTGTCTGTGAGGGCTACTACCTCATGAAATAGCCAAAGCATCTGGACCGATTTAAATCTATATACATTCAAAATCAAGTCCACATTATTTGCAGAGCTTTGAGTGAAAAATTAATATACCACAAGGTTTAAGAGCAATGTCCTACACAGAGAAGGCCCTAAGCTATACTTTTAACCAAGGGCAATAGTGGAAATATGGTTAATGTTGTTAGAGGCAAACAAATTACACATTTTGTGCTACGTTTAGTGTTAGGCGCATGTTATAGTTGCAATGCTCACTACATAACGTACGGAGAGGCGGTGGAGATGCTGGGTGCAATCAATTGGTTAGTGTTTAGAATAACATTACAAAATAATTTTCAGCAGAAAGATTGGTGAATGTACCCTGCTACCAGTACTTCATTTGTGCTGGTGGTTGAAGGTAGTAGGTACAGGCCGACATATTTGGGGGCTGGTACTTATTTTGCATGATCAAAGGGTTATCAAGTCAGAGAAATTAAAAAAAAGGAGCAAAGGAGGAGTAAGACAACATTAGGAGTCTAGTAACAAATTAGGTAAGTAGGGATAAAAAAGAACCTGTGAGAATGAGCTTGAGGCAGGAAGTGCAGAGTGGCGTAAGAAAGAGGCTTGAGGTGCCACCCTCGTGTTTAGGCAATTCTGGCCTTCAGCAATAGCTCAGTTGGGTCCTAATAAAAACACTGAGCCACTGCATTATTTTATTTTTATTTGTATTTGTTTTATTAGGCATTTCTTTATTGCAAGTCTTGCTCTGGGTGCAGTCCCCTCTGGGGAAATAGTGGGACAAGAAAAAGTAAATTAATGCAGAAAACCCAGGGATAGACACTGGCAAATAGCAGCACTTAGGAAGGGCAAAGAAGGAAGCTGGGGACCAAGGAGGACTTGTAGGTAAATTATGTTGGCTGACCAGCTGAAGCAGCTCGGGGGGTATCTGCTTGCAGTCATGTTCTATTTCTCGGGGATTAGTTAAATAATGTTTGATCCCTGCAGATTGCCCAGTGGTAATTTGACATTTAGTAGCAACTATGAATGGTCTAGTATTTTCTCAGCAGGTTTATTTTGCTTTGCTAGAGCAGGGTCTGTCAATTATTTCAGAAGTTTGGATTATAAAAATGTGCCACCTGAGTGTTGAGGGTGAGTGTCTCTGAATGACTCGTCTTGGTCTATCTCTTTTTGCAGGAATATGTGCTGTCGCACACAGAGATGCCAAGCACGCTACAAGCTGCAGAGGCGGCCATCAAGAAACATGAGGACTTCATGACTACCATGGACGCCAGTGAGGAGAAGATCAAGGGACTACTGGACTCTGGTCGGAAGCTTGTCTTAGAGGACAGTGTCCATTCAGATAAAATCCAGGAGAAAGTGGACTCCATTGATCACAGGTAAGGGGTCAGATGAACCCGTTAGGACCAGTGGGACCAGAGATGGATTTGATAACTTGTTTAGAGAAGTGAGATTGCAAGGGCTGGAGCAGAGCAGATAGAACCAGTAGGGATTTGTGGTGCTGCAATGGCATTTGGACCCAGGGTGGGTGGCTGCAGAAGACCAATTAAGAGCAATGGATGGGGCTGCAGTGGACCACGTGAGAACAGTATGGATGAAGGTGCTTACAGTGAACCAATTTGGACAAGGGAGTGCTGTGTTTCCAACAGTTTTGAAAAGTTGCAGTCAATCTGACTGTAGTGAACCTTATGGGATCTTCAAGGTTAAAGACTTGAAACATGTTGAGACCAGTGGACATGATGTAGGCTCGAGTGAACTGCCTTGGACTATTGGGAGAGGTGCATTGACTTTGTTGTATCAGTTATCCTTGCAGATGTATTTACAATAATTAAAAGAAACACTTCTGTTCGTGCCATGTGTCAAGTGAAGTCAAATTATCTTTATTCGGTCAAAAGACCATAAAAGCACAAAGTACAAACACATTTATATTAGATATAAAAGTTCATTACAATAAAAAAGTTAATCAACATTTACAATCCATATTGCACTGATTTGATAAAAAGGGGCACCCGGTTACTAGTTTGAGGCATATCTCTTCCTAACTTTAATAGCACCAACGAATGTGACTGAGCACAGCAAAACACAGTTCCAATGAGGCTAAAATTGTAAAAGTTTCATACTCTCTTTATAATATCTAAAATGCTTGTGTAAGAGTACCACACGTACAAAGCGGGCTCGAAGAGAACGGTATAAAGTGCAAAAAAGCATGAAATGCACAGTGGATTGGGGCGTAACACAACCACACGGACAGCATGGTAAGGATGGGAACCAGTTACCCACCAAAGGAAAGGCAACTAAAAAATTCATCTTATATAGGGCCTGATTACGGCCTTGGCGGATGGGATACTCCATCACAAATGTGACTGATATCCGTCCGCCATATTACAAGTTCCATTATATCCTCTGGAAGTTGTAAAACAGCGGGCAAGATATCCGTCACGTTAGTGACGAAGTATCTCATCCACCAAGGCCCTTAATCTTAGACTAGTCAAAAAAAATCTTGATTCAGGTTTATTAATCCAGAATAAATATGGTTATATACCTAAAGTAATGGTAATAGAAAAATAATTTCAGACTGTATCCATTTCGAATGCCTTCTCGAGTCTATTCTATTCTCCATGTGACACAAATCTTTTAATTACCATTTCTTTTGTTTCTGAATCAATATTATCAGGAGTATTGAAAAGGGAGCCCAGTCCCATATGCCAGCCACGGTATACTGGCCATATTATCTAAATTTAAACAGTCAACCAGGGTTTTCCTTGAAAAAACTGCCTCTGGGGAATTCCATAACTTAACCCCTAATAAAAGCAGAGCCATGGCGACTCGATCTCCCAGGAAGTCTAAGTCCAATTCTAAATGAGTAATAAGGCTTGCAGTACTTTGGGATGTGTCTAAAAGCCCAGTCAAAAACTTGTTTTACACTGACTGTAATTTTCCTAAGCCAGCTTAACCCCACACTTCAGCTCCATATATATCGGCTGAGAGACCCATACTGTTTTCGAGCAGGATCATTACCTTAACAGACTTATGGCCTAGCCTGTTTGTGAACCTAAATTTCGCATAGCATGCTGCTTCCATCTTCTGCACTCTTTGTGAAACTAACCTGCCCCACAAAGTGTGTGCATCCAATAAGATTCCAAGATAATTAAAAAAGGATACCTTGGATATTGGGGTGTTGTCCATGTAAAACTGTTTTGATCTGGTATTCCTTGATCCACGTGTCATAATAAACAACTTTTTATGATTTACCTTGAGGTTAAGTTTAGACATAAAAGCATTAAAACAATTTGAAAGTCTCTTTAAACTGTCTGGTGTTAAGGCTAACAGGAAAGCGTCAGCCGCATAAAGAAGTACAGCAGCTACATGAAGGCTGGTTCGCGGAGCATCTTTAGTACAAGAACCTAGGAAATTGTCCAGGGTATTTATATAGAATAACAACTGGAGAGGAGCCAATAAACAGCCGTGCTTGAACCCTCTTGTAACCTTTATTGGCTTTGTTCAATCTCGGGACTGGGTATAATGCACCATTGTACTCCACCTCGCATTTCACCCCCTCCTCCTCTGCTTTCTTCACCACCACGTCCATCCTCCCTGCCACTACCAGTGGAGCTTCACCAAGTCCCCTCAGGGTTCCAATATTTAAGGGTCTGGGAGAAGGGGGCTAGTCCTAGGTCCCCCTATGATGCACCTTGTGAACCTCAACCCCGCAATGACCCATAGGATGATTATGACGTGGAATCCCTGGGTGACACGGATCCAGACGTATATCCAGCTAAGCCTTCCCCTCAAGACAAGACTGCTGCATACCATGAAGTGTTGTAGAGAGCAGCTGCTTAACCAAAAATTGAGAAGCACAAGCAACCTGATGAGGATAATTTCCTTTTGGAGACCCTCTACCACACAGAGCTCCATGCAGTATCTCCTGATGCCTAAACCAGCCTCTGACACCAAAGGGCCAGTCAAAGTGCGAGTCATTCCACTTAGGATGGGCAAACATTTAAAGCTTCCCCCGCTGATCCTCTTTACATTAGTGGACAACTTCCACTCAAATCCCTGGTGGTTCATAATGCACAGAAACATGAAGGGAAGAGGGTAGCAGTCCAATATACTGCACATTTGTCTCACCAGTTCTCCTGGTATGACCATGCCCAATGGGACAAGATGAGTTGCTGCAACACCTCCTAGACCAGAAGTTAGGAGAATGGTACAGGGGAGGATACAAGGATAACAAAAGTAGGGACAGAGGGAAAGGTGCAGCCCCCAAAGCAGCTACTCCTGCCAAGCAGTGACTCAGTTACCCTTTGCCCCCAACCACTCAACACCTTTAGGGGGAATGCTGCAGGTCCAGGGGGTCGGTTCGGGAAAACCATAGGCTACACAAGAAGGAGGGCCACCTGCTCAAAGTTGCTGGAACGATGGTTGGACTCCCCAGGTCCAGGGGGCTGCAGGTGCAGGGGTACATTTCAACGTCATCAATCTTTGTCCTGTTCTCTCGCCGTCAGGGGGGTCCTCCGGATTTAGGCAGCAGGCGTTGTATTGGCCAGGAGGGGTCAACCCAGGGTGGACTCTAGATCAGAATTGCCTGGGATTCTGCAGGGAGGGGAGGGGGTCACTTCAGCCTGGGCACCTTAGGGTGGTCCTAGCTGAAGTGGTCACTCCTCCCTGCTTTTCCTAATTTTCCCGCCAGACTTGGTGCCAAGTGTGGCTTTGTTCAGGGAGCGGCCATCTCCACTAGCTGGAGGGCCCTGGGACACTGTAACAAGAGGCCTGAGCCTTTGAGGCTCACTGCCAGGTGTTACAGTTCCTGCAGGGGGAGATGTGAAGCACCTCCACCCAGTGCAGACTTTGTTTCTGGCCACAGAGAGCACAAACGCTGTCACCCCGTGTGATCAGAAACTAGTCTGGAAGTTGCAGGCTGGAACAGACCAGTCAGTCCTGCACTAGAAGTTGGGCTAAAATACAGGAGGCATCTCTAAGATGCCCTCTGGGTGCATTTTTCAATAAATCCAACACTACTGTTCTTGTAGGTTTATTGTTCTGAGAAGTTTGATACCAAACTTCCCAGACTTCAGTGTAGCCATCATGGAGCTGTGGAATTCGTAATCACAAACTCCCAGCCCATGTACTTTATATGGCCACGTTGCACTTACAGTGTGTAAGAATGGAATTAGACACTGCAGGGGCATATTGCTCATGCAGCTATACCCTCACCTGTGGTATAGTGCACCCTGCCTTACGGCTGTAAGGCCTGCTGGAGGGGTGACTTGCCTATGTCACAGGCAATGGTTTGTGGGTGTGGCACCCTGAGAGGGGTGCCATGTCGACATTGTCTTTTTCTCCCCACCAACACACACAAGCTGCAATGGCAATGTGCATGTTCTTGGTGAGGGGTCCCCTAAGGTGGTAGAATACATGCAGCAGCCCTTGGGGGCCTTCCCTGGCCACAGGGCCCTTGGCACCATGGGTACCTTTTACAAGGGACTTAGCTATGTGCCAGGGGTGTGCCAATTGTGGAAACAATGGTACAGGTTTGGGAAAGAACACTGGTGCTGGGGCCTGGTTAGCAGGATCCCAGCACACTCTTAGTCAAGTCAGCATCAATATCAAACAAAAAATGTGTGTGAGGGGTGGGTGTGGGTGGAGGGGGGTTAACCATGACAAAAGAGGCACTTTCCTACACCAGGTTACACATGCAGAAGTGCGAAGCAGCACAAATGTCCCAGGCTTAATGTCCATGGTATTAAACTAATGTTGATCTGGGGCAGTACTCATCTCTGTCTGCAATGGTGGAATGCCAACAGACTTTTGCAGGGATGGCAGTTCGTGAGCCCACTTCCGCAAAGTCTATTACAACAAATGCCTCACTCAGTGATTGGGAAGCACATCTCCAGTAGCTGAATATACAAGAGGTGTGGATGCCCGAACAACTGAGCTTCCCTATCAACCACCTGGAATTATTAGCAATTCAGCTAACCTTCGGAGCGCTCCTCTCTCGCATTGAACACAAGGTGATTCTAGTCTAAACAGACAACATAGCACCATGTTTTACCAGCAAAACAGGGCGGCCCGCACTCCCTGCAGTTGTCCACTCATTTGGCGGTGGGCGATATATCACAGGGTCCATCTACTCATAGACTACATACCATGATTAGACAATGACTTTGCCAACCTGCTCAGCTGGATGCATCAACAGGTCCATGAGTTGGAACTCTACCCTCAAGTCCTACTCCCGTGCTTCCACTGTTGGGGGGTCCTCCACATAGACATGTGTGCCACTGCAGAAAATGCTAAATGCCCAAGCTTCACATCCAGACTCCCACAGTCCGTGGGCAAGATATTGTAGATAAACTGATCAGGGATATTTGCCTATGATTTTCTGCCTCTCCCACGTCTACCATTCGTGGTTCACAGGCTTTGGCAAACATTCCTCACTTCCATCCTAATAGCCTCAACCTAGGCCAGGTAGCCCTGTTTCACCACCCTCCTCAAGATGTCCCTAGTGTCGCATGAGAAGCTGCCCAACTGGCTGGATGTTCTGTCCACCCGAGAGCGGAGGCTCTCCGCATTGGAGGGGGTCAGAATCATGTCTGTTGGTGGCAGGCTGGTTTATACCAGTCGGCCAGCGCACCAGCAGTTGTTAGGTTTTTTCAGGGGGCACCTCTAAGGTGTGCTCTCCAGGTACATGTATTAATCAATCCATCACTGGAATCAGTGAGGGTTTATTAAGGTGAGATGTTTAATACCAAACATCCCTAGTTTAACTGAGGCCATCATGTAGCTGGGGAACTCGTATTGACTAGTGTCCAGCACATGAACTTAATATGGCTTTCTTGATTACTTACTATATCTAAAAATCAACAGACATTACAGGGGCATATCAGCTTTTGCAGGTATGTCCACACATGTAATATAATGCACCCTACCTTAGGGCGGTAAGGCCTGCTGTGGTGGTGACTTACATATATTGCATGCAGTGTTAGTGGCCATGGCACATAGTCTGTGTGCCATGTTGTGTTTTCACTTTTAGCTGCACAAAGACATGCAGCCTGCAATGGCAGTCTGCATGAGCTATGTGAGGGGGTCCGCGTGGGTGGCATAATACATGCTTACAGCCCTTGGTGACCCTCTTTGGTACCCATGCCCTAGGTATGGGGTACCATTTCTTAGAGACTTACCAGGGTGCCAAAAGTATTGCCAATTCGAGAACATTTGTACAGGTGCTGGAAACCTAATTAGCAGGAACCCAGTCCAAATTCAGTCAAGAGTGCATCGAATACCAGGCAAAAAGTGGGGGTAGCCATTTTAAAAATGGGCACTTTCCTACAGATATCTCAATCTACCTTCAGAATGTATGGCTGTCCATAAAGAGGTGCGTAGACCTACAATCAGAGCCTCCTATTCAGCCAAATAGAAGAGGTTTGCGAATTGCTGTCTTCCAAGAAACATTACCTAATTTCAAACAGCAATCCGGGACATTGTCTGCTATCTACTTCACCTTCAGAAATCAGACCTCCCGTACACCTTCATTTGGCTTCACGTGGCGGCTGTTGCTGCTTAACTTCAAAATAGATAAAACAAATTCTCCCTTTTCAGGGTCCCTGTCATCAAGCGTTTTATGGAGAGACTCAAATCGCACGTATGGTAGCTTTGTTCTCCATGTGGAACCTCAAATGGTCCCAACCAGACTTAGCCCCCCCCCAAAAGCCCTCTCCCCTGTTGAGCCGCTACACTCACATTCCTTACAGTTTCTGGCTTTTTCCTGGTACCTATCACTTCCCTCAGACATGTAGTGAGTTACAAGCTGTTACCCTAGAAGAGCCATTCTTCCAAGTCCACTCAGACTTGGTAGTCCTCAGGACAAATCCCAAGTTCCTTCCCAAGGTGGTCTCTAGCTTCCACCTGAATCAAACCATACAACTAGCATTGTTCTTCCTACAGCCAGAGTCCATAGTGGATCAAGCTCTTCATACTCTGGGTGGCAAAAGAAGACCCATGTATTACATTGATAGGTCTAGGTATTTCTGTAAGTCTCGACAGCAGTTTCTTTCTCAAAACCAGACACAGGTCGTACTCCGGAACTGCACGCTGGCTAGTCAAATGTATATAGACCTGTTATGCATATCTCTTTCAGACCACACTTTCCCTCTAGAAAAGTGACTTCTATGGCTTTCCTAGGCAATATCCCTATAGCTGACATCCGCAAAGCAGCTAGCTGGCCCACCCCCATACTGTCACTAAACCTTACTTTGTGGGTATTTTAGCCTGCCCACTAGTAGAGATGGTCAGGCTGTCTTACGTACACTTTTTCAGTCTTCTGCGCCATCCTAGGGCTGGACACCGCATACCAGAGGACTGCTTTTCAGTCTATGCACAGCATGTATAGCTACATGCCACGGACTGAAAATGTTACTTAACCCTGTAAGGATCTGTTTGTGACATGTAGTGCTGTAGAGTCATATCCGCTCACCATTTTCCCAAGAAGCCCTTGGAATTTGCGGTTGCCTTACTATGTTTCACAATTCCTATTCATTGCAAAGGCCATCTTTCTGTATCCTTATGCTCCAGCTACGTCCTCTCCCTTTGGGCGGGAAAATAAAATCTAACAATGAAGCTGATGCCCATGCGCATTACCAGTCATGGATGTAGTCACTATACATCCGGTGACTCTAAAGACTTCAATCAAGAAAAGCAACTTGCACATGTATGATCCAACACTAGATGGCAGGCATATGTACAGCATGTGAATCTACAGGATTACATGCCACAAACAGATGCTTACAGGGTAAGTAACATTTTCCTTTCTATACATCTTTAAAACTGCACTTCAGTTGTTTCTATGTGCATCATGTAACAGATATTACTAATATTCACTTATGGTAGTTAGAATGCCCACCTCGGAAAGATGGGTCTGCCTTGCTGGATCTTAGACTGATAAGCTTCAGAACACTGCATTTGCTAGCACACTGCATTTGTCTGCAGAGAGAATTAAGCTCACTGAGTTATGTTGCCAGAAAACTAGACTAGTGAAGGCATTGTGGACTGTGCTGAGCTTGCTGTTTGAAACGTTGCTAGTTAAAAAAGGCTGGTGTAAGTGATGGCTGAAGGGATTGCAGCAAACCAGTTAGTAGCAGTGGAGCAGTGCAGAGACAGCCTTGATCCACTTGGGACCATTGTGTGCCTGAAATGGAGGTATTAGACCAATTGAAAGTGGTTGTGGTGAGCTTTAACACCTTTCACCTCTCATTTACATTGCCTATACGGGTAGGAGCAGATATGGAGAATCCAGCAACGCAACTGACATTGCTGTGG